>NC_139319.1:16560905-17194833 GCF_056507025.1 Lutjanus erythropterus | reverse complement strand
TCCATGTTATCACATCTCAGCAATTAATCCAGTTAGCACAATCTTACTGTAACTGATAATACAGACGGCCAAAATTGGGAAAATGACACCTAAACTCAACTATAATAGTTATTCATTAAATGTCCAGTCAAAGTCACGGCACAAAAATATTCTCACCAAATTTTACTGAGAATTGGTCAGTCATTTTTAATTGATTCTTTCTTTGTTTTATTCACTGTTTGCCTTCAAGGCCTTCTTGATTTTAAGGTGTATAAGAAAACTTTTGAAAAAATACACATTACGCCCCTGTCTCAGTATTTCATTTATTTCTGTGAAGAAAACTAAATGAAATAAGTTTATAATTAAAGATCTGAACTTAAAAAAATGTCAACAGATAAGCGCATGTTCACATCCTAAACACAAGCTATGTTAAGGCCCGTGAATGTCGAGCATAACTGTATTTTAATTTGTTTCGATAAATGGTTAAATGTCAAGAGTGTTCCTGACTGAAGAAGCTTCCAAGCTGTATGTTAAGCCAGTTTCTCAAAAAAGAAGCATATTACGTAAGTATGATGAGTACAGAGACAGAGAACTGTATAAGTTCCTCGAACTGTCAGGAAAATTCATCTCTCATGCAGAATTCACAGGAAATAATGTGCTCAGAATTTATCCAGATGGCTTGTTTTGCAAAAAACTTCCTGCAGTTATTGTGTGACCTGTTCTTTACTGCTGTTGTTATGCACTGAATTAACATGAAATATCCATAAAGCATGTCACTCAGTCAGAGGTTGTCAGTTTGCTCACTGTGAGAGAAGAGGTCGCTTCAGTACAAGTGGTAATCTCTTGGTACCTCGCTATTCAAATCCAATTGAGAAGGCCACAATGCAATGATAAAATGATTATCGATGCATCCTGATGCATCAAAATTTTAGGCTTTTAAGCCACAGGGTGGTGGTCAGACTGTATCAGATTCCATCTGCAGTTGCTCACACCCAGCCATCCTCACCAAAACCGAAGAAAAGGCCTAGTTTAAAAGTAAAAATGATGCACGTTACATTTTAGAGGTGGGACTCTTTATCAGATGTGATTCTTGACTGATTTAATAGAAAAGGAGGCACAGTTTTCAGTCTCATGCTCCAGTTCCACTTAAAACACAATATAAAAATTAACTGGCAAAAAAAAGTTAACTGTATTAGCTCATCAATTTGAAAGCATCTTATTTCCTGCCTGTATGAAAATAACAAAACGAGGGGGAGGTGAAGTGCTCCTCTGTGTTGTTATTAACGTTATTTCTCCAGCAGTGGAGAGCAGCCTCTCTGCTCCACTGCTAGCTCTGGTGAAAGCCCTCGATTTTTGACAATTGTAAATCAAATCAGAATCTTCCACATCTGTTTCACGTTTTCCCCTATCCCTACCCTTAAGGAAAAAGGTTGGGAAGTACCACAGGTTTAGTCTAAAGATTATCAGAAGAAAAAAAAAGTTTAAAATGCCTATCACAATTTTCCAAAGTAACAAAGTCAAAAAGCCCAAAGATGAATTGAACAGGAAAAACAGCTGTAACGAGTCAGTGTTTGGCATTTTTGCTTGTAAATGACTCAATCACCCAAAGTGTTCAGCACAAGTTACAAGAACCATCACTGGTTCAGACAGAAACAGAACCCACATTTCTATCAGTGTCTGTCAAAACTGATGAGTGGGTGAATAATGAAACTACAGCTCCTTTAATCTCAACCTGAGCCCCAGCAAACGCCGAGTGCCAACCCTCTGTTACATCATCCACTCAGCTCAGTCTGGCTCAGACCAGCACACTTGAGAGCTCCACTAAGTTAATTGTCCACACATTTAAAGGCTGGTGTGTTTTGGCAGTGACCTTAGCCTGGATCACACTGCTGGCTTTGGTGACACCTTTTCAAAGGAGCCCCCTGCTCTATACGTTTGTGGCAGAGCCGCTCTTTAAAGACATGAGGGAGGAATAAAACGAGCAGGCCAATAAAAAAAAAAAAAAAAAAAAAAAAGCAGCACCTTGAAGACAAAGCGATGTGTTAAACAAAATGCTGTGCAGAGTCAGCACTTTCTTTGGCTCGGAGACATTCAACATAAAAGAAATCGACCCTTTAAAAAAAAAAGCTTTGAAATTTTTAACCTCCAATCAAACGGCAGGCTCAGGGGATGCTGTAGCTTTTCCACAGAGGCTATCAGAAACTGAGAAGTCAGTCAGGAAAAAGGGTGAAGAGAAAGACGAGGGAAGGAAGACGATGTCTGTGTTAAATGTTGGCGAGAAGGGAAGGGTGGGGTCTGCTTGTGGTCAAAAAGGGGAAAGGGGAGGGGGAGTTACCCAAACCCCAAACCTCAGGCATGTGTGGGTGAGACTAGGGGAGTACAGGAGGGTGTGGGAGGAAGAGGGGGGGAGGTGGTTGAGGGGAGGCGTTGCCCACATCTGAGGCGGCATCGCTGGGGGCCCGGGCAGCTGAAGTCTGGCCGTGTGCCCCCGCGCAGCTCAGTCTGAGCCGCTGCAGGCCGGGGGATGTCGGGAGGGAAAGGGGGGGGGGGGGCTGCACATTCAAAGGAGCCGGCACAATGACTGCTCCCTCTGCTGTGGTCTCACTTCAAAGGCCTCCGCCGCCACTCATATTCTCCGTCAGGACAGAGGAGAGGAGCAGGAAAAGGAGGAGCAAGGACAGAGGGAGTAAAAAGCCAGAGAATAAGTGAAAGATGGAGCTGTTGCATGGTAGTGAGGTTTTGCCTCCTTTAAAGGGATAGTTTGGATCATTTGATGTGGGGTTGTATGAGGTATTCATGCATACTCAGCGTATTACCTACAGTAGTTGGAAGTGAACACGCCCCCTTGTTTGGCAGATATGAATACCAGCTCTTTAAAAGATATTCTGCTGTGCAGAGCGTCAGCAGCAAAACGTATTGTAGCAACATAAAGGGACAGTACACCCCAAAATCAAGCCTGTAGTGCTGTTTATCCATCTAGATTTTTTTGGTGTGTTGTTTAGTGTTTTGGAGATATCGCCTGTAGATATGACTACTTCCTCTCCAATATACATCTTTCTTTCTAGTAGAAAATACAGGAGTTCCTGTAGATTCTACTGCAGAAAGAAAGTGCCTCCTACATGAAACTGCTCCAACAAGGTGTGTGGATCATCTTCATGATTTTTGGAAAGCAGCACTGGTTTTTAGTCTTGTTGTTTTGGTGCTTTGAGCATCAAAAATACAATATCATTTTGAGTGTATGCTATATTTAGAATATTTTCACCACTTTACCTTGCCATCAGACAGATTTTGGATGGGAAACCAACGTTATATAAACAAAATATCACTCGCACCAAAACAACCAAATTCCATTGCCAAAATCAGTAATTTTACCTCACACGACACAGGGGTGTCAGGTGTACTGCTGCCTCGATCTAGTGGTTTGTTTGTGTTATTGTGTGATTTTGGTGTTTCAAAAGTTTAGTTTCATTCAGTTTCAGTCACATAGTAACAGAAAAGAGCTAACTGATCAAGGCAGCGGTAGACCAGCAGCTCCCATGTTCTGTGAGGTAAAATTACTGATTTTGCCAATGGAGTTTGGTTGGTTTGAAGACAGCGATATTTGGCCAGTAAAGGCTGTCTGCCGGCAAGGTAGAGCAGTTAAAATATTCTCAGTATAGCGCAGTCTTAAACTCATATTGATTTTTGTGGTCGGCCTTTTTTATACGTGGCTAAAATACATTTTGCTGTTCACCCTGCCCACAGCAGTACAGTGCTCAGCTTTAGGAGTGTCACAATTTCAACATTAAACAGAGAATGGATTAAAATGAACTTTAAATTTCAATTATCGAAATTCAAGGCAGAATCAGCTGTTTGCCTAGAATTTTCTTCCTCTTCACCCCCTTTCCAACTACGTGCAGCAACACGTAGCTTTTTCTCCCACTTGATACCTTATTAGTCTGTCTTTTGAAAGAATACTTTGAAAATTTAAGATTTTTTGATTTTGATCTTTACAAATCAAGACTTGATAGTCTTACAATAACATAGCTGTTAGTGCGAAAGAAAAGCCGTTTAAATCCAAAAATCGGGTTGAATTATGACCTTAAAAAACTAGAAGTCAAAACAAATTATGACACCCCCAATTAGCTTCCTGCGCTGGTTCTCCTGCTGCTTCTTCAAACTGGGGGCGAACCAAACGCCATGTACTGTAGGTGTTACACCAACTACAGATAAGCTCATATAACCCCACTTCAAAAAATCCAAACTCTCCCTTCAACAATGGTCAGACTAACTTGAGTAAAATAAAAAAACAAACACAGGTTCCTTGAGCCCCTCTGCTCCTCTTCCTGTCTGTGCCCCCTGTGTTACCTGGGGGGGCTTTCATTCATTCAGAGATAAGCATCTCATGAGGGGAGCGTTTTTATAAGGTCACATATCTCCGCCTCTTCTGAAGGAGGGCTGCAGTGCCTCCAGGAGCCACAGCGGGGTGAGGGTGGGGTGGTGGTGGAGGGGGACTGACAGAGACAGAGAAAGAGAGGAAGTGGAGAAGACATCACAAAAAAGCCAAGAGACTGGACCCTCATTCTGTTACTGCAGCTGGCCAAACCACAACACAATAGGCCCGTGACTCAATCAAAACAAATTTTGGAGCCCCAGTCTAAACAATGGGAGCACTATAGCTGCATTTTCTCACATGTAAACAATGAGAGCTTTAAGAGGCTCCTTAATGGTTTTTTTCCTCTCAGAAGTGTCAAATAAGGTTGCGAGGCCAGGATAAGAAGTACCTGTCAGAGTGAAAGATTTGTACTTGTGTGCTAAACCCACATACTTAAATTACATCAAGTTTGACATACTGCCACCCTCTGGAAGTCCACATACTAAGTGCTGAGAGGGTCATTTTTCTCCACAGAGCAGGCTTTGTGGAGGTCAGGGGAGTGAGAGGACGGGAGGACTGTGGGGGTGAACGTTTCCGACTCTATTTCCTACCCAGAGAAACATTAGCCGGGGCGTCGCTCTGATTTAAGCCCAAATCTCTCTCCTCCACCTCCCACTCATTTTTTTCTCCTTTTTTTGTGTGAAGTTTTAAAAACATCCTCTCATCTCCTGTGCGCTGCTCAGAGCGAGACCCACAGTCAGTTTTTTTTTTTTTTTTGCGATTCCTTCTCCAATTATCCCAGGTCACTAATAAGGCGGGGTGTGGAGGCACTGGGCTGTGCCGCGGTGGCCTAGAGGCTCGGTGCCAAATTGAAACGACTCGGGAAATAGAGGCAGACGTTGAATCTTGCCTAATTGCAGCTGGAGTGTGTGGCTGGGCTGCTCAGATGTGCGTGTATGTGTGTCTGGGAGACGGCAATGCAGAGTGATGAGGGTCTGAGAGAGAGAAGATGAGAGGCAACAAATAAAAAGAGAGAAGAAGAGAGGAAAGAAATGAGGGATGGAGACTGAAGGGGTGGCAGTCGAGTGAGATTGGGTAAACTCACAACTCGGGAGAATGAGGGATTTTCTTCTGGCCCTTTTCTTACCCCCCCAACCCTCCTCACACACTCACGCCCTCCCTCCCTCCCTCCTCTTCTTCTTCTTCTTCTTCCCTCCTCGCTCATCAAAGTCTTTTGACAGCTGACTTCTGGCTGCACACATCAGAGGGAGCAGAGCCGGGGCACGACTGAGACAGAGGAGAGGAGGAGAGAGGGTATCCAGCCACCAAAGCTCCTGCTCAAACAACACTTTCTTTCATGTTTCATCTGGACCAGGACGTGTGGTTAGGGATGACCATCAATGCACTTGGCAGACTTTTATAATTGTAAAGCATCCTTTTTAAAGCCACATTAGCATTATAACTATGTAATTTAGGGTCTTATGTACATATTACTAAGTATCTAAAAAGTACTAAATATTAGCTTTAATCTGAATTCCAAATATTGTCATTAAATCACAGAAACCTCAAAGGCACTCTCTTATAAAACAATTAAAATGCCTTCATTGTTGTGGTACGGTCATGTTAGAAACAAACCAGTTTTGTCACATTTAGGCATCAAGTAACACATCTGTTTGTTTTACGGTCTAACGTGAAAATGCCGTGACAATACAGGCATTTTAATTGTTTTAAAGGAACGTGCCTTTGAGTTTTTTGTGATTTTTGTGTACACATGTATGCCTACCCAAAGAGCACCTCAAACAAACACAAGCTGCGTCCAGGAAGTGCTCCTACTCAAACAATTTTTGATGTTGTCGTTTAAGTTTTTGTACACTTTCGTAATATTGAGTTTGATTTGCTTGGACATTTATTATGAAAATTCCAAAATTAATTCGCAAAAAAAATCCATGTCGATTTTGCCACTAAAACAAGTGCACTAAAACCTCTCTGGCACGGTTTTATCTGAGTCTGAGCCAACTCAACAACAAAAAAACTCAAGCTGTGTATCAATACAGACACTTGACAAAAACAGTAATTTTACCTCAGAGGACACAGGAGTTGCTGGTCTACTGCTGCCTTGATCCGCAGCAAGAAACCAAAGTCGAAGCCACAAAGTCACATAATAACACAAACAAACAAACAAACCCAGGGGTTCCAAAAGTCTTCCATAGCAAGGCCCCCAAATGGCATTAGTTTATAGCCGGGGTCCTCATTTTGCAAGATGTCTTCACAGACCCATTGACAATACTAAGACAAATAGTGACGCGCCGCTCAACCCACAACTTTTTGGATTTTTTTTTGCAGCAGATTTTTTGTCGGCCAGGTAGTTTATCTGCTTGTCAGGTATTTTCTTTTTCAAATGTAAATTTTTATGAGTTAGCACTATCTAGCTGCTAGCTAGCAAAATTTTAGAAGCACGGCAGCTTCATGGCAGGTGCAGACCGATCCAAGTCAAAACTGGCGCTTACGATGGGATGAATGATGCTTTGACTGACAGGCAATTAGAAAGATGGGCAAGATTTCAATATGTCACTATTATCAATTCTATTTTATAATAAAACATATAATAATAATTCTTTTCTATCTTTTACATTTTTTAGCATTTTGCTGAGGCACCCCCTGGTGACTCTGATTTTGAAAATCACTGCACAATGATCAAGGCAGCAGTGATCCACCAAAGAGAAGAGAGGGGGATTTTGAAGAAAGCATAGATGGCAGCTTCAGTTCTCCATGAGAAAAGGCTGTTTGACAGCAAAGTAAGTGATGCAAAGTGGTGAAAATATTCTAAATATAGTGTACACTTAACTTGATGGTTTTTTTAGGTGGCTAAAATAAGTTTTAATACTGACCCTCTCTACTCCTGAGGGATCTGTCAATCAAAACATGAAACATGTCTGCAGTCTTGAGAAATGATCTTAACAGCAAATTGTTGTTTTTTGAACAAGGTTTCTAACACTTATGAAAATGGATGCTGAATGATATCATACATGCATTTTTACCATTCCAAGCCAAACTTCCAGAGGCTTTAAAAAGATATCCTGGATCATGTGATTGAGAATACCGATTGATTTGTGTAGTCATTCATTTTACTTGTCAACAAAAGAGACCTTCATAAGAGATGACTCACATGGAGTTTAATAGCACTTTGCAAGTGTCTGCACCGCCGTGGTGCTCACTGGCCTGATTAAAAGGCCACTTTTGTTATGAGTGTCTCCCCCCTGTGAAAAAAATGTGCAGTGGCTGAAACGGGAGAAAGCCTCCGGGGCATGTATGCGTCTCGGCCAGATAACTATCTCAAAAGGCTGTGAATCAGCGGGCTTAGTCAGACAAAAGGCTAACAGCGCGAGAGGAAGCGAGAGAGGGAGAGAAACTAAATAAAGAAAAAGGGTGCAGGAAAGGTGGGGTAAAACTGCACATTTCCAGTCAGTCAGTGTAAGAAAAAAAAAAAAGGGGGCTGGGGCAATGGGAGTGACGAGAGGGAAGAGACGGAAACCCTCATTTCACATCGTCAGAGTAATGACTTCTCAGAGTGCTGTGGTGAGAGCCAGCTGTGTGGCGGGCCCAGTGTTTGACATGCTAAAGATAACAAAGAGAAGCAACGGCAGGCCATAAAACACAGGCTCGACGACGACTCAACTCCTGGTTTGCCTCACAGGCAGGAAAAACTCAACACAAGCCATAAAATATGTTAATATGAGCATGTACTAAGTCAATTTTCCCTTCATAAAATCTACCTCGACTGAAGCATTTCACTTTGTTATGCTGAATATTTTTCATTATGACTGTGCAAGAGCTAAAAATATAATTTCTGCTTGAACCATCAAGCAAAAAGGTGTTCGAGTTGTGTGTCTGCATTTTAACTCATTAACAAATTTCCTTTCAGATTTTTCATGTTGGAGGAGAGACAGATGGGGTAGAGGGCTAGGCCAGATGAAAAGAAACAGACAAACGAGTTCATTTAAAAGATGTTTTTTGGCGTCTACACCAAGCTAACCTCAATCCAGCTCTTTGGGATCTGCATAAATTGAGGGCTTGGGGAGTTGTGGCAGTATCCTTGGTATTATGCATATTAGTTTAAGGCTGTCACTGAGAATCAGCAAGGGTGTCCATCCCGCTGCGGCTAGGCGCTGCTAATTATTGGATCAGAGATAAAGTGCTTTTTAGCGCTCGCTCTCTCTCTCTGCGCTTTGAAAACCGGCTGTGGCGAGGAGAAAAGGAGACAAAAAAAAAGCAGACCAATTTTGGGTTCAGAGAGAGCCACTGGGTCAGGAATCGATCAAGTGGAAAACCTTTGTCTGGTTGGGACGATTTCGACGTAAGACCAGATTTGTCACATCTGCCCGGCTTTTTCTGAGCGGAACAACAGGATGCTACCAGACTCACAGGGAGGGAGAGGAAGGGAAGGAGAGAGACGGAGAGCAGGAAGATCCACAGAGAGTAAGGATGACTGAAGGAGGGAAAATAGAGTTGCCTTTGCCACATATTGCGAACGTTAATCCCTCTTTTGACAAGAAAAAGGACAGGTGACGGTTCAGTGACATGTCATCTGAATCAATATATCTCAACATATCATTCACATGTAAAAAAACGACTGCGGAGTGCCTTTGTCATGAAGGCATTATAGACACCCTGAAACCCCAGATAGCATGAAATCTTATTAAGGTATAGCATCTCATTAAATTCCTGCCAAACAAGCTGCTGATTCCTGCTCGGCTCCACAAAGATGCAGAGAGAGACAACACATGTAGTCCATATGGGGCTGCTGAGCTGACATCTTTAGCCTCCACCAGCAGAAAGAAAAGAAAAAAAAACTGTTCTGAGCTTGTGAAACTGTTTTCAGATGTATCATTTAGCCCATGTTTAGAAAACACCATGTGGATGAGCTGTCTGATTTACTAAGCAGTAATTTTTCTTTTTGTTTGGACGTTTTTGTAACACATGACAGAAAAAAATAAGCTATAAACTGCTGATGAAACATCTGATGTTTATGGAAGCCCATTTCTGCCAGTGTAAAAGAAAGAAATCTCCACGGTAAGTCATAATGATGACATTAAAAACCAGAATTATGAAATAACGTCAGAATTATGATATAAAGTCATAATTATGAGATTAAAAATTTCATAATGACAGAGACTTTGAAACCATGAGGAAAAAAACATAATGATGAGATACAGTCATAATTACAAGATAAAAACAATTATGAGATTAAAAGTCAAAAGTACAAGATAAAAATTCAATTATGAGTTAAAGAAACATAATTATGAGATAAAAAGTCAAACCTGAAACATAAAAAGACCTAATTATAAGATAAAAAAAAACTAAACAATGAGATAATAAGACAATAATGAGATAAAAACTCAAACTTATGAAATAAAAACTCAATGGTGAGATTAAAAACAATTGTGAGAAAGTCAAAAGTATGAGATAACTCGTTTAAAAAAGATAATTATGAGATTAATGTTGCAATTATGAGATAAAAATAATTTCACATAAAAAGTTGTGAGATAAAAAATATGATATTTTATCGTTATGACGTTTTAATCTCACAGTTATGATTTACCATGAGAGATTTTTCTTTTACTGGCAGAAATGGGCTTCCATAGACCTTTCACCTAACCAGTGCTCGACACAAAACATTCAGCTGAGCCAGTTCAACATACACACACGTGCACGTTTGATTACACACACACACACACACACACACACACACACACACACACACAGAAGGGGAGAAAATCCAATGCCTATTGTGCAGAGGCCATTGAGCAAACTCCACACACAAAGCACAATCCCTCTTCAGGCCTTAACACCACTGACACAATGACTATGGTGAGGTTAGGGTGGACCTTTTTAGGATTAGTCTGTGAGTACATACTCTCAAGTCAGTGTTTAGTAGCAGTTTAAAAAGAGACTTGACATATATTGAACTGATCAGACAGGGAGGGGATAGAGGGTTTTGTCTTACCATTTTCTCAGATGTACGCCGTTTTCATTCTCTGGCCTGTACCTGCAGAAAATTGCATCTTTTTTAAATATTTTGAGGTATCTGGACGGCATAGAATCTTTACCGTCCATTTGGCCTACACAGTGTACAGACCAAAAAAAAAAAAAAAAATACTGACATTTTACTTAAGATGTAATTCTCAATGGATTACAGTTGCAGTGCTGAGAGGAGGCTCATAAGCGCAGATAAACAAGGTCAGCAGAAAGACATACTGTAGTGCAGCAGGCAAACAAATAGTGCAAAGCCCACAATCGGTAAGTAAGTAGTCGTATAGAATGGACAGACTAATCCCAAAGTAGGTGTAATGTGTGAAGACGGGGATGAGGGAGAGGGAGGGAACAAATGGATGGAGGGATGTATACAAAGAAAGTCTATAAGAAGAGTGAAGCCTGCACATAATCAAGCCAGTCTATTAGAGTCAAAATGAGGATAGTAGGTGAAATTTAACTTGTCAGTTTTATAGCAGTTTGTCCCTGTCTACTGAGAGATTAGTTGTATTTTTTTAAAAAAACAGACTACGTGTTATAAAAAAGCAGCAGTATACTGTAAAAGATGATGTGAAAGATGGTGTAACCCACAACTTCAAGGTGTGACGGAAAGAAAAAGAAAAGAAGAATAGAGATCGCTCACTTACCGGGGGCCGTTTCCTGCATCTTCTCCCTCTTCCGCTTCTTCTTCTTTCCCTAAAAAATATACAGAGGAACACATAAAGTGTGGCTCCAGCACTCACGCTCACTAGACCACTCTGGTATCCTGCTGCTGACTGCCATGTTCACTCATCCCCTGCTGGGCAACCAACCAGCATCCCTTGCACTCCGGACTCTGTACGCAAACTGCCACGCTGAGAGGGAACGGACCAAGCAAAGAGTCTGGGGCTGGTGGCACAAAACACCCTTAAGTCTTCTCCTTAAGGTTTACTTAAAATATTCACTTGAGTATTTAAGCTTTTCTTGATCTTGTACTTCAGGAGTCCCTCATAGTTAATTATACCAAAATACCTTAGCAACCAAAGTGAAGAAAAAAAAAAACTTTAGGTGCCTCTGACTCCATCTTAACCATAACATGGCTGAATTTATTGGGATAAATGTTGTTAAAAAAAAATAATAATAACTTTTTATAGCACATTGGGTGAGCAGGCTACTTATACTTGGTAAAGCTGCTTTATATTAGCAAGCTAGGCTATAACATCACCTTCAGTTAAACCAAAAGACTTTAGCAACCAAAGTAAGGAAAACAACTTAAAAAACCTCTGACTTTATCTTAACCAAAACCTGGCCAAGGTATTGATAATAAATGAATAATGTAGCATATTAGGTTAAGAGTCAGTTATTGAGAAAGCTGCTTATGTCACTAAGGCTGTTCCATGTTAGCTAGCTAAGCTATAACTTTACCTAAAATTACTGTCATCATCTAGTTTATATGAAGAGCTTAAATACTTTAATGTGTAATGCAATCAACAATAAATAATTAACTGGTTAGAAGAGGCTGTCATAAGATTTCATGTCAAAGTTTTCTTAAAGGAGAATTTAAAGCTTCTTTGCCAAGCCATCATAATAGGCTAACTAGGCTAACTAACTTTTTAGCAAGCTAGCAAACAAACAAACAAACAATATAATATTTCATTTCTTTTCAATTGGTTAGCATACAACATTTTGTTCAGGAATACTGAGCAGCCAATTCTTAAAGGTTCTTACCTTCTCTTTTAGACTTATTAGGTACAGACAACACTATTTTATTTATTTATTTATTCATTTCAATTTTAGGTAAGCAAGCATATATAGCTCCATATTGATTAAAAGGTAGCACATCCAAATGTAGGGGTCTAAACCAAAGTTTCTTCTAGGATAGGTTTACACACTTTCATGTGCAAAAAACACAGTATTTTTCTCATACTGGCCATAGCTGCAGCACCTCTATGTTTGAAATGCTCTGTTTTAACTCCTGTCTCTTTAAGGCTCCAGTGCCTTTCCACATTTCATTCCAGACTAGCTGTGCATTATACTAATGTGTTACACGATGATGTCACCAAGTAAAAGAACAAAGTCTGGATTCCAAACGAGGTGTTTAAGGCAGTTCAAGAGCAGTGTTTTCTATAGGAATGAGTAACTCCTTTTGGCAGGGACTTTGATCTTTGTGACTTTGCAGACCTTTTACATGCACATAAAGCTATGTAACACATTAAAGGAAAGGGGAAAACCCAAAAAGCATAACATGACCGCTTTAAATGACTTACTCTATCATTTTTAGGCTTTTTTTTTTGAGCCAGGACCATCCTAACCGGATAGAGGTACAGCTCATCCTACTGTTGTGACCAGTCTGCTCCACATTTCCACACTACCTTTGAAGTCCTTCCTCTAATGACAAATATGAACATGAAGTGCAATTAAAAATGCTCACTGTAATTAGGCTAGTCTAGCTCAATGACTGTGAAGAGCGCCACTCTTTTTCCAGCGAGGTGGTGGGAGTGTGTGAGGATTTATAGCTTATGCTAAATCCCCAGGGGGGAGACTATAGGTATAGATAGCAGCGTAGAGTCGTTTCTAGTCAAATATGAGCAGCACTTTGGTTTCCTGCTGCAAAGTCTGCTAATCCACTTATTCATGAGCTAATCTGCCTTCTACTGCTGCGGCAGACAGCGAAGAAGAAGAGAGACTAAGTGAGAGTGGGTGAGAGAAAGGATGAGAGAGGGGGTACACAGCAAAACTATGAATGCTACACGCTCCCCATGCCAGTGCGTTACCTATTTTGGGTGTTTCCAGGCATGATGAGCAGCTGAGGATTTGGTTTGTGGGAGGGGTCACAGAACAGCACTTGCAGTGATACAACATTTACTTGTATGAAATGTTTTGCGTTAAACATATTGTTTCACTTTATCTCTTTGGTATGCCAAGTAGAAAGCCATTCCCTCTATTTTTTTTTTCCCCTACCCGTCAAATATGTTTGTACCAACAAAGCTGAAAATTAAACGGGGAGCCGGGCGAACTGTCACTAGCTGAAGCTGTGTATCTTTAACTGGGAGCAGAGCTGTGAAAACCTGTCTTCTTCCCCTCAGCGAGGCATTTTGGCAGCGGAGCAGCGGAGGCAGAAGGAGGAGGGATGCTGTCGGTGTCCGAGGGGAGGCAGATAAACACCACAAAGCACTTTGGTGGTGGAGTGAATGTGAGTGCCGGAGCCACACTTTTAATAAAGGCTGGTGCTCTCACTCTCACAGATTCATACACGCCACATACGCAGAGACACATCTGACACCTTCCAAGCAGATACATGAAACATATACGCACGCACACACGCAGACTGTGATATATACGCCAAAAAAACCAGAGTTGCATCTTCAATCCAGCTGCACCTCCCACATTCACAAACAAAATGGGCAGCTAGAGGAGCAAAGGTTGCTGCTGTGTGTGCGATCCAGCCTCCTCAGCTCAGTCTAACAGGTGCTTTTTACATCCATGCTGATATGGAACATCAAAGACTAGCATAACCATTACCAGGCAGTTTTCACTCACTGTGGCAATAATAATGTCCATGATACTACAATCCATTTTAGTGTGGATGGTAATATAACAGTGTTATGAATTACACATTAGGCTGAAACAAAGCCTCCAAAAATGAACCCCATTAGCATGGAGCCGACTAGTGTGAATTAGTGTGTGTGTGCGTGTGTGTCATTATTGTGCTGCCATTTAAAGAACAAGTCATGCAATGCTGCTGACATAAACAAACAACATAAAATCAACATACACACTCGCACGCGCACCTCTGCCAATCTGTTCTGTTGATACTTACATAATTGTCTCGAGCGGACCAGCCTGGGTAGAGCTGCATGTGGAGCTGCCGTTCCTTGCGGGCTAACTCATAATACTTAGCTTGCTCTTCCCGAGATAAAGCATGCCACTGTTTCAGTACAAAAGGAGATTAGGGAGAAAATAGCATACAGTCAATTACTGGCATGCACTTGCATGTTTCCTGCATTAAAAAAAGTGTGTGCTTGTGTTTTTGGTAAAAAAGAAAAGAAAAATCTTTTCAACTTCCAAACGTTTGTTGTAGAGAGAAAAAAAAAATGGGGGATAAAAGAGCAACAAAGAAGAAGAAGGGGAGACACATGATGAAGAGATTAACATGCAGAGGGAGAGAAGAGGAGGAAAAAACTTTGATTTCATATCAAAACACTGGTTCCAATTTAGCAGCGCTTTTTATTCAAACTATGTCAGCGAGCAATTACCCTATGCAGGCCACAAACTAGGCTTTGCTGTGGCTGGCTGCCTCAACCGCCAGGCCTATTCGTTAAGGCTTTTAACATGGCTCTGTGGTTCCACTCTTTTCCCAATCCTCAAAAGGAACAAATTTTGTCATTTCCAACCGTGCCATTATCCAGGCATATTTTATTAAAGCCAATTTGATTAAATGTCAGTTAGATAGGCGGTCTGTATCTGTGCTGCTGAGAGGGGAGTAATTGGCTGGGGCAATCATTATGACAATAATCACAACTAGTTCATAAAAGAGTGTGTGTGTTAATATAGAGGAATCCTTGTACTTTTTAAACTAATTGGGCCTGGGAAGCCAGTCCACGCAGCCTCTTTAGAGTTGAACTGTGATCTCTTGCTGATTTAACTCAATCAACAAAGATAAAAAAAAAAAAACTACCAGCGACAAAGAGAATGAGGTCGGTGCACCTACCCTCCGTCCCAGGATCTGATTGATGGCAGCGCTCTCCTTCAGCGTGCACTCGGCGACCACATTCGCGCGCATCTCTTTCATGTAGAGCATGAAGGCGTTTAGCGGCTTCTTGATGTGCGGTCTTTTGGGCTCCTGCTCCTTTCTCTGTTCGTGCTGGGGTTTCCTGTAAAGACAAAAACAACAACAACACGGACGGAGGTAAAGAAGAAGAAGAGGAAACCAAAAGAAGGAATAAAAGAGCAAAGCAACAGAAGGGGGGAAACCGTGGTGCCGCTATGGCGACAACAGCAGCGAAGGTCTGGTTGCTCCCAGCCAATGGTGAGGCAGCGTGAGAGGGGTTGCCACGCCATGGGCCCCTACCTCTTTAATCATGTGCAGTTGTACTTCATGCGGAGAGATTACTTTGCCCAGTAATGACAACCAAACCTTCTTGTTCACAGTACATTGGCAATCGCTTAAAGGGTAACTTCTGTATTTTTCAACCTGGACCCCATTTTCCCATATTTTTGTGTCTAAGTGACTAATGGAGACAACAATTTTTGAAATTGGTCCAGTATTGAGGGAGCACGCTGCAGCCAGAAGAGGCAAAACTGAACTGAACTACAGTGTTATCCTTTCGGGCAACTGCGCACCGTCAAAGTCCGTCCAGTCAAAGTGCTTGTTTTTGCCACAGACAGGCTCATACTGTTAATATAAGTGTCTGACAACATTATGGAGAGGAACCATTTAGATATAGACCTTTTTAAAAAGAGTATGATACATTATGTTCAACAAGAAACAGCTGTTTTAAAGAGTTAAAAGAGTTAAAAAAAGTAATACGTTACAATTGCACATCCAAATAGTGAGTTGGAGCCATAGACTGTATATTAAATAGCTTGAAATCCTATTGAATATATAGTCCATGGTCGGAGCGAGTTGTTTCCCCCTGCCCACCCCTCCCCAGACTCAAGGAATCTCAGGCAGGCTGCAGGAACACGAAACAAGCGCAACACTCTAAACTGACAATAACAATCAGAGCGATGAGTCCTACTCTATAAGTTGATCAGCTGTTTATATTTATCAGTTGCCCATCTATGTAAAGTTAAGCCTGTAAACCTGAAAACAAAAGCCCACTGCTCAAAAATACAAACTCTGGAGTTAGTGGCTGCCTGTCTCACTGCCTGCCAGACTCCATTAACACATTGTTCAATTCAACTACTCCTTCTAAAAGATCATTAATGATTTCTTAGGACTCATAAACAGACTCTTTCTCATTCAGCATTCTCCTTTAACACTGTCATTGTCAACTTCACTGAGACTCGACAGAAACAAAATATAACTCACCAAAGACATCTTGGCTCATCTTTTTACTGCTCCAACAATCACCATCTCTGGTTTGGTTGAAGTAAAACCTTAAATCACTGCAATAGATGTGAAAATATTCTGGCTGTACACACTGTTTTCCACCCCAACCTGCTTCTCTGATGTCCAGCTTCCCTCTCGCTCTTCTTGAGCCAAGACGGTTTTGGTGAGTCTGGTTAGTTTGGCGAGAACAATGAAACAGCTGTTTCTGGTTAAACAAAACATATTTTACTCCATATACTAGTCCTTAAAAGAGTATGTCTGTACCGACTCTTTCCACAATGCTGTCAGACATTTATTATAACAATCTGAGCCTGTCAGTGGCAAAAAAAACCCAAGCATGATTAATGAAATTATGTTGTAGCTCAGTTCACTTCAGATAGCTGCAGCATTCTTCTTCAATACTGGACCAATTTCATAAATTTTTGTAGCCGTTAGTACCTCGGACACAAAAGCATATGAAGATAGGTTAGTCCAGAGTGAAAAATACTTAAGCTACCCTTTAAAACCGACGCACACTCAAAAAGACTCTGCTCCCGCTCCTGACTTACTTTCTAATAACCTTTTTGATACTAGTACAGTCTTGGTGCTGGGATGGCCATGAATAATGGAAATATCAGTGATAACCACTTCAGGGCGCTCGCAGCACTTCCCACTGCGCACACACTGGGGATGTGAATTCAGTTCATCTGAGCACTAATCTAGGACCTGTATCTGTTGCTGGCTAAGTGTGTTGTGATCCCTGAGGCCAAATGAAGCATAGGCCTGTTATCAGGCGAGCGCGGGCCCTTGCTGCTTATCTGCTCACATCAAGGGAATGAGAACAAGGCTCTGACAGAGGGTTTGTTCAGCGATGGCCTACTGTAGTGGTGGAGCGCATAAATACCTGGAAGTGTGTCATCTCAGAAAAACTGCTGATAGAGGAGTGTTTGATGAAGGTATTTTGTGTTTGCAGGACTCACATGTGCATGATGTCTGTTTCATGCAGAGGCTCGTGTTTGACCTGTGGGTTGACGATGGCTGGGTGGGGGATCCCTGTGGCGTGGGGACCTGGGGGGCCGGGCACCATGTGGTGTGAGAACCTGCAATAACAGCAGACTTTGATTAATTTAAGAGGTCAAAGGAGGACAGTAGCATGGAAAAGGTCGCCTAAATGTCACCTACGTTCATTAGCAGTCACAAACAAGGAATACATATTTATTTACTTGATGTTAAATGTTAAGTGCTTAATATTTAGGAGGAGTTACTGGCTGTAGTTCTTGTGTGTGCTGTTCCTTTAGCTCTAGATCTTCTTTAGCGCTGATTTCATCAACCTCTTTCTTGCAATATTAGAATATAGCAGGGAGCAGAGTAAAGCTTTAATATCCCCGAGGGGCAATTCAGCTCAAAGACAGCAGTCAATAATAATTATAATAATATCCTGCTGGACACAGTAAACAAGACCACATGAAAATCTTTCTCTACAAGAGATCACAAGACGAATGTAGTGGATCATAAGTTGATTGCCGAAGTAGGAAACAGGAAAAATAAAATCTAATATTTCCAGTGGAATACTGCGCTGTTACCTTTCCAGGCCTCTAAAACTGATCTAGGTTTCTGTAAGTTTCAACAAGTTAAATTTAAGACTTTTTAAGACCATAATGGATGCAATGTAAGACTTGTTTCATGTCCATGCTGGCAAAAAAAGCACATGCAGTTTGCATTAGTGGTTATTGGTTCAATGCTGGTTTCGATTTGTAGTTGTCACAGCGGGATCAATATAAATTTTTTTTCCCCAAAACACATATAAAAGTGAGACTGAAGTTAAATCCAGCTAATGAAGTAAGTAATTTTTAAGACATTTTAAAGCCTAAAATCCATATTATTGGGCTTTAGACTTATTAAGAATCTACAGAAACTCTGTATTAAACTGCAATCTGTAACAAGGGATGCTGCCTCATATTACCACCATTATAAAAAAGGTTGTATATCACTGGTTTATATGATTACATGGGAACATACATGTTTGTTTTGCACTGTATACCACTGTTTAGCTAAACATCCAGTAATTATCAACTCAGTGAGTTATGCTTGTGTATCTCACTGCAGCTCAGACAAAGTGGGATGAAGTGACAGAAACCCACTGTGGTCTTTAGTATTTTTAAAATATTTTTCAATTCATTTTAGTTCCTTTCAGAACTGCTTTGAATTTCTACTAAACATCTTTAGACATGTTTTTCTTTCCTTGTCAGTCTCAAAGTCTTTGAGACTTTTCTTATGAAATAATAAGAAGCAGAGTTTGTTTTTTGTCATCAGTGGGTCCATAACGTCTGTATCTCCAGTTTCCATTTTGCTCCATTTGTCTGTTTGTTTCAACACGTCATCATTTTGTGGTTATGTTTGAATGTTCGTTATAAAAAAAGATTTCTGTAAAACATGAAATTTGCTGATCAGCAATGTTCAGTGCTGCAAACACAACACTTCCGTGATCCAAGGGACTGTAACCCAAATCCAAATCCAAAATCAGAACAAGGTGGAAAAGTGGGGAAGAGTTCCAACGTGAAAAGTACTGTGTATTCAAATTTAAGGGGGTCTGAGGAGGAAGGCAGGAGGAGACCATCCCGGTTGGGCTTCAATAGTTGCCTGATCCTGCACCTTACATCTGGCTTCACTCAGTGTATGCCTAAAGCCCTGTCTTTACAAACATCACGCTGACAGAGGAAGAGATAGCAAGGAGACAAAAAGAAAGAGGGCAAGAAAAGGAAGAAAAACACAAGAGTGGCCAAGACAAGGATACAGTCAAAAAAAAAAAAAGAATTAAAAGAGGTAAAGACACTATAAAAAGTGCTTCCCAAACACAAAGTGAGGCTCAGAGAGCAAAGTGCTTCCAGGAAGCTTTGATGGGGGTTAAGCAGCCATATGGTTATGCAGGGGCACGTATGCTGTGATGTGTTTGACATGTGCTGGGCACACAGAGCAGCGGTGTGGCTGAAGCCGCAGCAGTGCAGCAGGAACAGCCAGAGGCAGACCTCCCCTGTGCCGACTGCTGCTGCTGCAGGCCACCACTCCTCCCCGTCAGCACACAGAGCTGCTACAGAGTCAGTGTGCATCGGATGTGAAGAGACAGGAGAGTAATTGCTCCTTGTTTACACGAATCAACTGTGCATGCTTTTTGCTTTTGTTTTGTCTGTGACTCACCATCCCAGCGGTGGTGTGATCTGCCCGACTCCTCCAGGAGACAGGGAGTAGAAGTTGGGCATGTCTGGTCCGGGGTGATGTCTTGGCATTCCTAGACAAACAACAATGGGACACAACTGTTAGAAAATATTGAAGTACGATCAATTTTTCAATTATGTCTGCATCCTGTGGCTCTAACCGCCAATCAAAATGAGCCCAGAGCATTAAAGGGATAGTTCAGATTACTGGAAGTTGGGTTGTATGAGGCACTTCGCAATAGTCAGTTTATTACCCACAACAGATGGTGGTCGGCATGCCCACGGTTTAGAGAAGCAACAGAAATACTGGTGTACTGCTACTTATTTTCGCCACACGAAAAAAACATCAATATCAGTATCAAGTGTATGCTATATTTAGAATATCTTCACAGCTATGCCTTGCTGTCAGGCAGCCTTTTCAATCGGAAACTGCTGTTATATAAGCCAAATATCATTATCTCCAAATCAACCAGACTCCATTAGCAAAAATCAGTTATTTAACCTTGCACAACACTTGTGTTGCTGGTCTACTGCTGCCTCAATCCACGAGTTTGTTTGTGTTATTGTGTGACATGAGTGTTTTAAAGGGTTAGTTCAGATTCACCAAAATCACACAATCACACCTACCTACAGTAGATGCCCACCAACATGTCCCCAGTTTGGGAAAGTGCCTCATGCCTCATACAACCCCAGTTCAAATAATCTCAAGTATCCCCTTCAGTACCAAATGTTGGGCCTAACGTTATCACATGTGAAAAATATAGAGAACAACTTATTTGTGAGACTAGTGCATTTCTGCATGTGGCCTTCATTTGGGCCATTATAAAATACATTTCGAAGAATATCTAATTTGATGATTAGAAAAGTAAAGTATGATTCTAAAGGACAAGCAATCCATATTACAGTTTCTTCATCAATTTCAAATTGTTTCTAGTTACATCAGTTGCATTCATTGAGTCAGTTTGGCCACAGCAATCCCCTAGACTCAGTTATCTTATATAAACATGTTTACAATCATTCCATGCAGTGAGGTTAAATTTGGAGAAAAAAAGAGCACTGGCACTGGACCTACAGCTATCAGAGCCTTATGAAAGGAAGCGTTTGATTTTTGCATCCATATAATGAGCAACATTTTGTGAAAGTTCATTCTTGTACTTGGAAACATGAACTTAGCCTTTATAGAGCTTTAAAAATCAGAGGAAGCCTCAGAGCTACACGTAAAAACTAAAAACAAGCAGACCTTTGGCTAAGTTTATTTTGTTTTGTTTAAAATGCATTACTTCACCTTTCCCATCCTGGTTCACTACAAGTCAAGGACGGCACACATGTCAGGGCTTGAACGCGCCGTTTGACCTCATATTATCAACCGGTAAGAAAAGGATAATATTTTCCCTGCTTAGCTCAAGTCCTTCCAGTGTGTTTCAGCATCTTTAAGCTGGTTAATTGAGGCTTCCTCTTTGTGGCGGAGGCTGCGGCTCTCCCTGTAGACACGGGATTGACTTGGACTAACTGTCGGTGGATCTTCAGGACTAAGCTCCTCCATCTCCAGCTCGCCTGTTCCTGCTGGGTTTCAAGGTGAAGGGGTCCCTTTCCGCAAGGAAGACTTAACCGGAAATTGAGCAATAAAGTGACTAAAATTTAACTTATTTGTTTTTAATGTTACAGCAGGGAGAGTAATAATGTGATTTAAAGTCTGTAGATATCAGAAAATACTATTTCAGTGTGCTCAAACACACACACACACACACACAAAGAAAGAAAAAGAGGGCAAATGCCTCCAGATTAGCACCATCTTCTAATCCCTGCTGGAGCCAGTCTTTTCTCCCTGCCTCTATCTTTTTCTCTTCCTCTTTCTCTCTCCAGGCTGTGGTCTGAAGGGGCCTCCCTCCTTAGAGAAGCAGGCCGAGCAGGGGGGCTTATATCTCCAAAGCCAATGTTGCAACGCCGGATTCATAGCGTGCATAGCACTACCCCCTGCCCACTAATCCACCACGTAACACTCCTGAGGGCCCTCCTGAGGGCAAGAAGGGAAGGAGGCAAGGGGCGAGGTGGCAAGGGAGGAGGCAAGAGCCCCAGCGTGTTAACCTTGTCACTCACACCCCTAAGGTGCCTAATTACTCACTCCCCCCTTTTCACACTTTCCCGTTGACGCCCAGCACAGCTTCACACTTGCATTTCCTCTCAAAACAAGCAACACTGACATGAGTGCTCATTGTGAAACCTGGAAATAATCTCTATTCAAATTAGTGTTCCTGTGTTAGATTTAAATTTCTTTAAACAAAATACATAGAAGGTTCACATGTAAAATGTTCAAAGCCCCCCCCCCCACCACCACCACACACACACACACACACACACCCTCAACCTTCCATCCTGCATTGCGGCCCTGCGCATATTAGAGCTCATAATGAGAAAATCCATGATTGTTTTTCATAATTAACGAGCAGATCAAAGTCTGAGCCCACTAAGGAAGGACGGAGCAGCAATTCGTCGATATGAGAGAGAGAGGGAGAGCGAGAGAGAGAGAGAGAGAGAAAGAGAGGGACAGCAAGAAAGAGAATAAGAGAAGATTTCGTTTTAAGCATCTTCAGCTTAGCTCTGCTGGTATACACGCACATGAATATGCCTAGGGAAATCATTTGCAGCTAATTCTGCAACTGGATCGCTTGGACATGGATTTCTGTTGGGCTGCAAGTGCAAAGATCAAATATAGTGAGGAAAAAAGACCTCCAGGGGGTCTTTTTTCTGCTCTTCTGTGTTTGTCAGAAACTCACTGGATCTCTACGGACTGGAAAAGACCAACATGAGCAGTGAAAATGAAGAGCTTTAGCTCCAAGGGAGCAGCTATAGGGACGCAACTAATGATTCATTTCATTGTCGAATAATCTGTGGATTATTTCCTTGATTAATTGATTAGTTGTTTGGTCTATAAAGTGTCAGAAAAATGTCAGTCAAGCCCAAGACGACATCCTCAGTGTTTTGTTTTGACTACAGATTTTCAGTTTACTCTCATAAAGAAGTAACTAGAAAATATTCACATCTGAGAAGCTGAAAACTTTTTTTGTATTGAAAAACTATTAAATGAATTAGCAACGATTTTGACAATTGGTTTGAGTAATCAATTCTTAACCAATTAATCATTGCAGCTCTATACAGACCTCTGGACTTATTTACTCTGACCTTTTTTCAACACGTCTCTGTAAAAATCTGTTTTAGTTACTTCATGCTGTTTATAATGTTCATTATGTGACTGTAGGTCAGCTCAATTCATGTGGATTATTAACATTAAAATACCCTCTGCTCGCTGTAGTCTTTTGGGTGGACAGACAGTTAAAGCTACTACAAGAAACCTTCAGATTTTGTTGACTTTGGAGGCAACTGTGGACAACAGCGGTTGCGTTTCCACCACCATAAACACAAACTATGACATCAAAAACAAAATGATCAAATTAAAAATCTTCTCCTACTTTCTTCAAACCAGCTAACTTACTACTCGCTTACGACACAGGCTTGTTTCATCTGATCACAGGGAGTGTCCGACCCAGCGGCAAGGATTAAAAACAGCTACAAAGAAATAAGAAAATCTTGCTGGTGGTCTTGTTTGCTTATGAACTATAGGTCATACAGAGGCAACTGCATTACATGTTTCATAACCAGTTAAAAACTACTTGTATTAGCTTTAAACCAAACTCCATTCAAAAATCAGGTGTATATTCATAGTAAAAACTTAGTTACAGTCAATAACATTCTTCTCTGGTTAATTTTGATCTACAGGTACAGTCTGCACACATGCTGTTTCCTCTTTCACATCATTAACTAACCTGTCAAAGTGTTTGCCACAGATGCACAGGAAATGATTGGCGCGGGTCATTTTTATAGCACTTGTTTTCATCCCGTGACAGGAAAGTAATGTATGTGATTCATAACAGTGAGCAGGATACATAGGAGGGACATTAACAGACAAAAACATGATGTTTTTTGTGTGTGAATCATTTCAAAAGCAGAGCTCAACAAAATGGATTGCCTGTTTGCCTGGGGCAAACAAAATGCCACATCGGGCTAGTAAATCTGGCAGCTCCCTTGCCCTATTGGCCAAGTGGAGAAAGAACGACACTATTGCTATTTTAATTGATAAAAGGAACTGGACTGTGAGAAACTGGGACAAAATTTTGGACAAAATGTTGCAGCCCGAGATGGCAATTAACTTTTGTCTTTGTGATTTTTTGATAACCACTAATGAGTAAAGTTTATTCAAATTTATACAGGGACAAGTAAAAACTGATTTTTAGCAAGTAGATACTTGACCCACCTGCTTGACCGTAAACACTGAACCCTGAAAAGTGAAGTCAGATCCCATTAAATATATATATAGATTTTAAGTTACATAATTTATTGGGATAATTTACTGGAGGAAGCGTCTTCATGTTTTTCAGAAGTTGGGGGGGAATTGAGAGGACGAGGAGAGATGAGGATCTGCGCCCACGATTAGCTCCTATGTTGTACTACATGACAACAAATTTCTGAAATCGAATGTGTGCATGTGTGCACAGTGTACTTATTGCTCAATTCCATGTCAACACAACTCCTTTCCTGCTTCCTTTAGAAAAATATCCAACAAAAACGTGTCTGATGCATGATTCCTCTGACATATGTGGAGCACAGTTTCTTTATATGTCTCGCTCCCTTCATCTCACTACGCTGTGTACTCTTGCGCTCAGTTCCACATTGTTATTTATAGCTGGTCCTTCAGAACCTCCCAGCCTCATCATCATCATCTTCATCATCGCCTACATCCTGTCTGATCCCTCTCCTCCTTTTCAACTGGCAGCCGCAGGAGAAGAAAGCCAGCAGAAGAAGAAAAAGGGTGCGGGACCGAACTATGGAGGGGCCCACGTCTTTTTCGCATTTCGTGAGAAGCTGCCAAAGTCTCCAGCTGCGCGGTGCTGAGGAGCTCATCCAAACTGCTGAGGAGCTCCTCTGCAGCTGTCAGAGCGGCGGCTTGATGTTGTTACTGAGAGGCAGAGAGTGCAGAGGGAGAGGGCAGCAGAGCTCAGCGCGCCGTCCCAAAGGCTGCTTCAAATGAGTTCATGTTAAGAAGAGCTGGTAGAAAGGATGACTTTGCTGTGACACATTTTAGTTTGTGTGTCTCTTATTGATTTCTGACAGTGATGGCTGATAAGGATGTAACAACATTTTTTTTTTTTAGGTATTTAGGTTCAGTTTGATGCAGACTGAGGTCATTGTTGGGCATTACTGAACTATTTTGGTAAATATCTGGCTTTATTTCAGAGTCTGCAAAGCATAAACAAGGACTGTGGTAACCCTGTTTAACACAGTTTCTTTAAGACTTCTTCTTTTAGACTTCTTCAAACTTCACACTGACAGAAAGTTTGGTGCTGTACAATCTCTCCATTAAATGGACAATTCACCCTAAATTATACTTACACATTTTCCCTCTGTAGTGCTATTCAACCATCTAGATAGTTTTGGTGTGAGTTGCAGAGTTTTGTCTGCATTCTGTCAAATGTAATGTAACTTCATGGTCCTCTGTTTCTTGTGCTCAAAGTGCAAAAAAAAGAAAAATGATTTAGAAAACTGTCTTTTTCCAGAAATAATGACCCGGTTACTCAACATAATCCACAGACTTTGTTGTGAGCTATTTTCTATTTTCTTCCTACTGAACTACACCTGCCAACCATTTCTCTGCATTACAGCTCAGGCCAGGAGGACGCCATTAATGTTTGCATGTACTCATGGACGAGAGGCTTGTGCTGCTGACAGCATGATGTGCACTTCCTTCTGTCCAGCGATGTGGTTGGCAGGTGTAGTTCCGTATAAAGAAAACAGTTCCTAAATGAATCCTGCTCACAAAAAGGTCTGTGGTTTTATCCTGAGGAAACGGTTTGTGACTTCTGGACAGAGACATGATTGAGTTTTGCTTTTTGTTGAGTTTTTTTAAGTGCATTTTTTGGTGCTTTTAGCAACACAAGCTGAGAACCATCTAGTTCCGTTATATTCAACAGAAGGCTGACATCTCTTCGGCTGAAATCTTCAAAACTCACACCAAAGCAATCTAGATGGATAATCAGCACTACAGGCCAGAGGAAAAATCTGTTTTGACTTTGGAGTGAACTGTCCCTTTAAAGCCCTACAGCAGAGCAACACACAATCCAGCCAACATCAATATAATATTATTACTTCAAATGGAAACAAACAGGGTCACTTAATTCTTTCTTTGACTTTAAATTAAGCTGTTACTGTTGTTCTCACAGACTTGAAATATTAGATGAAAGTTGGAAGGATGCAAAACCGACAGTAAATCCCACTGCAAATTCATGTTTCATGTTTCATAAGGATGCGTTGATCCTCATCGGGACAGTATCAGCACAGATAGTAATCTTATTAAGTGGAAATATTTGAAAGGTCCCATCTAGAGTCAGTGTTTGGTTTTTCTATTCTGAGCTTACTGTAAAAAACATGGCAGTGCAACATGGCGGACTCCGTGGAGGAGGACATGCGCCTTCTGGAGAAATAAACAGCTCCTTCTAAGATAAATCATCTGAAAATAAGAATTGTTTTTTCATTAACACTAATGAAAACATACTAAATCTTACACATACTTTAATTAAATATAAAATATTCCTAAATATTATCGTAAGATTCTGAATTTCTGCCATCAGTTATAGTCATTTAGTAATGTAAAATGTTGCCTCTGCTTTGAATTTGCAAATCAAAAAGATGACAGGAACATCCATAATATTTGGGAACACTGATCATTCCAGAGACCTGCTGCCACACGGTTGTTGCACCAGCTGTGAGTGTTGTGTCGTGCTCTGATTTGTCTGCTCGCTCTCTACCTTGTTTGTTGTTGGCATCCTGGGGGTGATGACCAGAATGGGACCCTGGGGCGAAGTGCTCGTCACTGTACGTGATCAGCGGGGTGAGTGGGTGGACTGCATGGGACGGCTGCACCACGGGGACTTTGTTGGACTGTGGAGAAAAACACAAGAAGATTTAAAAACATTATGAAAGAGTGATGACATTATACATGAGCTTCGGCTGCATTATTCCAATGCACAATATGGCCCCGCTCCCCGCCACATGCTCTGGGGGGGGACTGGTACGGCGCATGTAGTGCGGGTGGTCTGCCTCTTTGTAGATGTGGGTAGGTGAAGAAATGTTTTGTAGTTACTTTTTCCCTTCAGTTTATTCTTCTTTAGTAGCCTGAGCCCAGCACCTCAAAACTTTGTTTAGCCTAGGTCAGCAGGACCAAAAAACCCTATTCCCTGAAGGAAGGAGGAAAAACAAGTCAAAGAGATGCATGAGCGTGCTTGAGACAGCAAAAGAAGAGTAAGACGCAAACAGAGCTGGAGCGAATAGGAGTGAACAAGCGATAGACCAGAGAGGGGGGGGAGAAAAGAGAGATTCGCAGGGTAGAGTTAGAGCAGAGGTCTTAGGCGGGAGATCAAAGGCAGTCATTAGCTGGTGAATAAGGGGAGTTCATTACAGAGCAAGAGCCGGGGGAAGGAGAGATGAGGGATGGAGGAGGAGGGGGAGGAGGAGAAGGGGGGAGAGCGCGAGTGAGACAGATGTCTGCAGCAGTACTTAATGCAGGGGTAATCACGTCAACAGCGGCCTGGCCACAGGCCCCCCATCCCCGGCTGACTCAGAGAGAGACCTGCCTCCTCCTGACAACTAAAATAGACAGAGCCAGGCCCCAAAAAACCCCGGCCCCCTACCCCCAGCCAGCCAACAGCGCTTACATGCTTCAGCAGCACTGAACACATGGTAATGCTTAGCCATGCTAAATCTACTATTCACGATCTGAAGCCCAGAGCTGAGCTGGAGTCAAAATATCACCTCCACAGGATATATGGCTAATCGGAGAGACATCAGTTCACCGCTGGGTGAGAAGCGTCTTACACCAAGCGGCTCCCACAAGCTTTGAATCAAAGAGTTTCATGAAATTGTAATCAGAGGCTCTCACGGGAAAATCACCTGATTAATAATGTTGTTGGAGAAACTCATCTAAATTTAGTACGAGCGTGAATTTCTGAAGAGACGAAATAATCAAGGGACTGTTTATTAGCTCTCACGGCGTCGCCCTAGTGAGGTGTCCGCCAAGGTGACATTCCTGCAGCGCTAACCAGAGGTGGCAAAGTACAAACATTCTTTACTCAAGTAGAAGTACAGATAGTAGATGTAAAAAAAAAGAAGTGAAGTACTGATTCAACTTCTTTACTCAAGTAAAAATGAAAAGTACAGAACTCAGAGTATAAAGAGTAAAAAGTGTCCCTCTGAAGGACATTTCTACCAGCTATTTCTCTGCAAAGTTAACTGAACCTCATAGGTTGTTTTCATCTTGCAATATGCACCGATGGATACCCAAATTAATCTTTTAGAGTGTCTATTTGTACCTGGGTACAAGTAGCCAAATGACAGCAATTTGGCTATTCACACCCAACCCCCTTATTTTAGCTATGAAGAGCGATAAATTCCTTGATGATAAGAGACTGTGGTGGATGAATGGGTTAAGAGCAAGGCTTTACTGTGGGAATGCAGTTTGAGTCCTGCCTGCGGCGATTAGAAATTGACAGTAGTGTGACTTGACGTGACAGTGGTACCTGTTATTATTTGTCAATTTCAGTTGCAGTTTGTTTGGGTTTAGGCAACAAAATCACTTGGTTAGGTTTAAATAGAGTTCATGGTTTGTTTCTGTCATGTGGGTGTAAATTCCCACACTAACTATTAATATCCAGTCCAAACAGCATTGTTGACTACAGACTGGCTGCTCGTCACTGCCATGCTAGCACATTCAGGTGCAAATAGCCTCACTGGCCATTCCAACCCGGGTGCAAACAGCATCTGCCAGAATCTTTTCTGTGCTACTGTCCCATTCATTTGGCTGAAAGATGCACTATGATGCAAAATAAAAGTAATCAATAATTCACCTCAAATGCATTAAAACTTAATGGGCCTGTTTTGAAAATGTAAGGAGTAGGAAGTGCAGAAATTTGTTAAAATGTAGTAAAAGTAAAAAGTTGTCAGATAAATAAATACTCAATTACTTGGCTTAAGTAGAGTTGTCAGGTATCTGTACTTTACTTAAGTATTTGTACTTGGTTTCTTCCCTCTGCTAGTGATATATGGTGACTGGTGGCCGTCCTTGCCCACACACACACAGACACACACACACCAAACCCCTTGGACACAAGGGTGGCTGGAATGTCTGCGTTTCCCCGAACCTCTCGCAGACTGGCACCGGTCTCAACTTAAGACGCCCCCTCTCCCTCTCCCTCTCCCTCCACCTTCTGGGAACGTCCTAACTGGGAACACAAAGGGCAGTATGTGTGGTGTGTGTGTGTGTGTGTCGAAAAAGGCTGTCACAACCACATGACGCGACGTCATCCGCATCAGGCTCTTTATCGGGCTGGGAATCTCATCTCCCAGGGCCACTTTCGTTCCTCGTTCCTCCCTTGATATGAGCCTCATAAGCCGTCTGGCACAGTCAACATCATAGATACAGAAAAGAAGATACCGCGTCAAGATCCGCCGGTAAACAATCTGTACTGACAGATGCAGATTTCACGACAAAATCGACCGCGACTCACTTAATTCTGAACTGATTTTCATTAAATTTGGTTTGTTATAAATGCGAAAAATTAAACATTGAAAATCCAGTTACTGGTGGGAGATCTTATATTAGGTTTTATATTAGGAGATTTTATATTAGGTTTACAATATTTGTGACAGTGTTTGCGTATTGGCAACTGTCCAGCCTGCAGAAGTGGAGTTATCATGTGTGTCTTGCGTTGCACCAATGACCTGACTGGATGTTTGTCTTTTCACTCAAGTCTGGGGGAAAAAAAATTGTTTATCATTATATAATAACAAGCAACCAGGCAGTTTTATGACAATATAATAGACACAGAAATCTAACTCACAAAAGCTGAAATTTAAAATCTAGCCCATTTATAGATCAGAGCTATTCAGAAGGTTAATGATTAGATCACCCCAGTAGCAGAGTTTAATTCCAACAAGTAACCAGTATCATTTTCAATTTCAAAATCAGCTCAGAACTAATTGAGTTGCAGTCATGTTGTGAAATCTGCATCTGTATTGTTTACTTGTGACTCCTAACCACTCCAATATAGCGATGGTGCAGTCATACAGCAGCAGCCAATGAGGTATCTGTCTTTTTTTTTTAATCTATGGTCCACATCACACCATCTGAGATTATACATGCTGCTCAATTCAGCAAAAACACAACAAATCTGGGCTGAAAACTAATTAAGTCATGATGCAAAGGCTTTTCACATTAGCCCAGGTGAGTGTGGTGGTTCTTTGACCCCGGTCAACAAGAGTCAAAGGTGACGGGATAATCTGCAAGTGTGGGAGTGTCAGACCTCATCCTACAAAGGGGAGGGCTTATAGCTTATTAGCAGTGGCTGCAAACCCTAAAGGAGGGCTAACCGGGACCAAAGGATGGCTGGGACATGCCTACACCAGGGGCTAAAATGATAGCATTCTCGGCCATATTATTTTACGCCTCTCCACTCCCATTTGTTATCCTGTGGGAATGAGATAAGAACCTGGGGGATTATCATTTTAGCTGGAAGTCTTCTCCAACTTGTAAATGAGAGAAAAGCAAGTGGAAACAAAAGTTAGTCTCTCATACTTGTTCACACTCACATAAACTAGGTTGCTGCAGAAAAATAAAAGGTGATGGACTGCTTAGCACCTCAGAAAGCTAGAGGCTGCTGCCATAGAGGAGAAAGAGAGCCCTCTTTTATGCTTTTCCTCAGTTACAGCTGTCAAATCCCATTTTTCTCAACTTCTTAATAAACTGCCTCCATTGTGGCAAAATCCACCAAGGAAAAACCTCTGTGACCAATACAGAATTTATGGCTACTGGGAGCACATTTACATAAACTGCATGCCATAACTCACCATAGTTTACTCTCTGAAGACAGGAGGAGCAATGAATTGTCATCTAGGTTTCTTACATCTTCATATCTCTCCAAGTATGATGGGAAAATCGCATCAGGGTAAAATCCTAACATGCTTTGACTGTTTCACTTTAGAGTTACAGTCATTAACAGTCGTCATGGAGCCACAATTTTAATTCTTCCAGGTGGAGACTTGTTGGCCCAGTGCGCCCACTTTGCAGCTCTTGGCAAGTTTACGCACACAAAATCGCACGACACCCTTTTACCAATTTCCTGGAGGAAGTAGTTGGAGACACTAAAGTGACCACAACCATGAGGGTCACGCCACGTCGCTGCAATTTGATCCCCTCTCATCCCAACCCTGACTCTGAAAGTTCTTAGCAGCAGCGGCAGAAGCAGCAGCGGTGTTGCAATGGAGGGCGGCCATATTGGAGGTCCCTTTTTATTGTATAGGAGAAATAATAGGCTTAGGATCTTTCTATTCATATTTTTCAGGGAGAGTGAAAGAGGAGAGGCGGCGAGGATTGAAAAGAAAACGTTCCATTTGGAATTTCATATCCAGGCTTGGCCGGCCCTTCTAAAGAACCTCTCAGATGTGGTTTTAAGAGAAATTCATTGTGCGGAACTGGAGCTGGCAGGGAGCCCTCCATGGAGGAGACACTCCAGTGTGTTTCAGCACGGGGAGCCAATGACTTGGCGTGCCGTCTGAAATTGGGGGTGGGGAAGGGAAATGGGACGTTTCGTTTTTGTTTTTTTTGTTTTTTCTTAGGGAGGATTTTACTGACGTGATGCCGGTGTCTCTGCGCTTGTATTCTGTCAGATTCCACCACCATCCTGCCATGGTTTCTGAGCAGCATGAGTCTGTGTTTGTGTGTACGTGTGTCTACGAGGTATATGCAATAACCATCCCTGCAATATTGCCTTTTTAGCAACCCTCTCCCTCTCTCCCCTCACAGCACGGCTTTTGTACTCCACTCAATTATACCACTTCTGCAGAGTGGAGTGGAAAAAAGGGAAAGCGGGAATTTTATAATAATCACTTCCCACTTCTGTAATTTATATGCAATGAGGACTCTTCGCGCCTGCAGCTACAATCAAGTGTGTAGAAACCATGTGAGGTGTTTCACAAACAGCTGGGGAGATGGCAGCTCAAGTGGTGGCTATGGATTCCCATGCTGCTAAATCTTTTCACTAAGAAGCCCTTCTCACCCCAAAAACCCAACCTCACCTACTCATGGGATTTTTGCACTCTGGAGGGAAAGGATGCAGAAAAAAAAAAAGGTAAAAATAAAAATTAGGCACAGGATATTAGAAGAGGAAAAAGATGAGGCAAGAAACCATTCTGTGATTGCAAACGGTATCATCAAGAGTTTGCCGTAAATCTCCAATAAAATGACATGATTCCCATCGCCTGAGGAAATCACTTACAATAACTAGCAGAGAGCACACACCCTCGTCTGATTGTTTAAACACCGTCTTTGGCTACTGTTTCCACCGACAATGTGATCATAAAGAAGGCAAGATTACAGACGGAAAGCCTCTGTAAATCCAAAAGTAGGAGTATGAAGCAAGGGTGTGCCCTGTGCTGAAATCCTACAGTCACCCTCAGACCAGGTGTTCACTCTCAGGTGTGTTTGTGTGCAAGTTGTCCATCCTTTTTCCTCAACAAAAGTGAGCAAACATTCTCCCATACACTGTAAAAAAAAAAAAAAAAAAAAACAGGGATTCGGTGGAATCAACTTATGTTTTGTCATTAACTTGATGCAAACATATAAATTTGATTTATTCAACTTAATTAAACTTAAAAATTCTGGTATTTATTTTCCCAACACCTCAGAACTTACAAACATGAGTTCTTCTAACCTGAAGTATTTTGACTTTAAAGGTTTGTGTTGAATGAATATATATTACATAGAGTTTCTGATAGTGCTATTTATTTATCAATCTAACCTGTTTTTGTGTAAGTTGGAGAGTTTTGGAGAGCTGTAAAAATGTCTCCTTTCTCTCAATTATGATGGAACTAAGATGCACTCTGCTTGTGGCGCTCAAAGCACTAAAAAAAAATATGCTTGTAAAATTCAACACCAGTGTCTCTTTACAGAAATCATGACCCAGTTATCTACAGACCTTGTGAGCAGTTTCATGTAAGAACAACTTTCTCTCTAGTAGAAAGAAAGTAGTTTCAGTAGATTCCACCATAGAAAGAAAATAGTTCCTACATGACACTGCTCACAACAAGGTCAGTGGATTAACCATGTCATGATTTCAGGAAAGAGACACTGGTGTTGAATCTTGCTAAATTTTTTGGTGCTTTGAGCCCCTAAAGCTGAGTGCCATTTAAAGAAAAATATGTATTTTCAAGATTATTGAACATGTTTTCTCAAGAACAACTGAATTAACATAAAGTTCATTTGTTTTGTATCATTACAAAATTACCTCAACTTGCTACTTAAATTTAGTCAACTTATAAATTTAAGGCTGCTGGATACTAACTTTTATAAGTTAAAAAAATAGTTTAATTTTACAGTGTAGTAGCTTCACAGCACAGGAAAGAAAAAGGGACTGTACCTCCCCTCCTCCCTCTTTACCAAAACCAGTGGAGACCAACCTGAGGAAGCTTAAATAAATAACCAATTACCATTCGCAGAGCGGGTTGAACCCCACCAGCTTTGAGTGGAGAGCTAAAAATGGAATGTTTTATTGGCAGGATGGCCCCTTGGCCAGGGGGCTTAATGTAACGAAACCCAATTAATGGAGAAGAAAGCCGGGCCGCCAGCAAGCGAAGGAGCGCCACGCGCCCGGGGTAATGAGACGAACAAGCGAAGCCAACCACAGGGACAGGAGTGGAGGAGGCTACGAATAACAGGAAAAGCCTGCCCTGGAGAGAAATTTACATCTGTGACGCACCCCAATCTCTCTTTCTCTCCCTCCTCCTTCTCGTTTCAATCATAAATCCTGCGTGCTAGTCAAGAGTGCAAAAGTTGAAGAGGAGCAGTGACACTGAAGGCCGAGGCCAGCTGGTAAAAATGGGGAAAAATACAAAAAGGTATAAAAGGATATCACAAACTTGAAGCAGAATGGTGTTTGGTGAATTCCTTAGATAGCATAAATAGGCTACATGCAGTACCACATGTGCAATGTTATGGTATTTAGTAGCAGTACATTTCTATCATGCGAGGAAACTTGTCACGCTGTCCTCTAAATATCACCGTAACGCCCACACAAACGCACAAGCAAACGTTCACATTAACACACATGACCGACACATGCCACTGCATAAACATGGAATTCACACACACACAAAAAACCCACCAACTCAAAGGCACATAGCTGTAAAATATGGTCACGGTACATGGTGATCAGAGACCGCAAAAACCACGCGTTTAATGAATTTAACACATACATGCTACATGTGAACACAAAGGAGCTATTAACAGCTGACTGTCTTCTTTCCCACCGCCGCCGCCACCGAGCACAACTGAATAGGACGAGGTGGATTACCCATCATCCTTCAGTTGGCATGAAGCGCGTGTGCTCCAAGCAAACCAATCACGCTAGCTCTCATACTGACATTCTGAACGTGCAAAGAAGATAATTTGTGTGAAATATGCCTGCCCCAGATGAAAAGACTTTATCCGCTTCTTAAAGTGTTCAAACTCTTAATTTCTATATGTCGTGGAGCTATTAAAAAAAAACTGAGGAAGAGCAACAGAACATTAGAGATGATCCAGTTGCTGTTTTCTTCCCTGTTACAGTACAGTGAGTGAGTTAAGTAGAAAGAGTGAAGTAATGACAGCAGCCAGCCTGTTTTTAAAGAGCTAAAGCTTTAAAAAAAAAAAAAAAAAAAGGTCACACAAGAGGTCATGAAGGTTTAAAGAGAAAAAGAAGCTGCAGTATAAGATTGGGAAAGAGTTCAATAATGTATGTAGGGCTACAACTATTTTCTTCATCGTTTTATCTGCTGATCATTTTTATGACTGTTTAGTGGATAAAAAAATTATGAAAACTGCTCCTCACGATTTCCTACAGCTCAAAGTGGCATCTTCAAGTTGCTTCTTTTGTCCAACCAACAGTCTTAAACCCAAAGACTTTTCATTTACTATCATAAATGACTGAGAATCACAGAAAATCTGACAAAATAACTAAATGTTGCCTTAGCAGTTTTCATGCAAATTGCAACTAAAGGAATCGTTATTAAGGCTTTAGTTTTATATACGTGAACATTTTTCTCTGATGGAGCCTAATACATACCAGCTGTGCATAATCTGTGTTTCCACTGCAGGAACTTTCCCCAGGGACCAGGAACCTTTGGAGGAACTCAAGTGTGTTTCCACCGCAGGGACCAGGGTCTAAATTAAATTCCAGGAAAATTATTTTACATCCCCTTTCCCAACAGTACAGGGACTTTGGGGGTGTGGCTTGCGCCACTGAACATTTTTTACTGGTCGAGTACTTGCAGCATTTTATTTCAGCCACCATTTTTTTTTTAAATCCACATCCGCAAAACAGTTTGTTTTTTGTTCATTGTGCTTTGACATGTCAACAAGAAGTTATAGAAGAAAACATATGACAGACAGACCTACGAGAAAGTGATTAATGATGCCTGTCTGACGCTTTGTATGGCGTTCTCTTTTTTTCAGGGAAAAATGATGTGTAAAAACAGCCATCAGTTTTTTATACATCCTTGGACTAATTTGCCAAATGTTCGCAGTTTTTAAATGACAACAAAATGAAGGAACATTTTAGTTCCTTGTAAATTCCTGGTACTAAAGTTTTCAGGCACTTTGGGTGGAAACACAGCTACAGTTGCACAATATCTAAATTCTGGCACCTGGGGTCTCTTTCCTCATTAAAACAATAACAGAAGACAAAGTTTGATGTTGTCTTACTTTTAAACAGCCACCATAGCTGATGAAAATCTCTCAGTCATGACATGTCATGTTCATGGAGGAGGCAACACTGAAATTGTATTCACGTTACGTTAAGTCACATGCGCTGTCTTTCCGCCTCACTCTCTGATATACCTCGCGTTTTCCCAAAACATACAGCAACTACCTAGCAGGACACTGGTACCTTGAATAAATTACAAATTTCTCTGCATTGTAAACGCATAAATTTTACATATTAGAGTCTTAAAGGATGAAGCTGATGGTATTCTAACAAAGCACATGAAAAGACCAAAGCCAGCAACTTATTAGTCCATCCCTCAATACTTTGTTTTGAAACGTCTTTCTGTGGCTCTCGCTAATTAATTTCCTAAAACTGCTGGTCCCTGAAGTTTTTAGAAAAGGTAAACAGTTCCCAGGGAATACCTTAAGCAGTAAATTAATATATGTGGTACGCCAGTGGGACAGTGCACTTTGGACTTCGAATAAACTATAGTACTCAAGTCCATTGTTAATGAGGAACGTGTCACCCAGTGCAAAGGTTTGGTTTGCTGCTGGTTTGGCGTTTGGGCTTCTGGTTTGGTTCACTGATGTGTTTTTAATTGTTTTTGGACAATCTAAGGCACAATGGAATAAGATACTTTAGGCTTTTGGAAATATAGACAATACTTATCAGCACAATCAAGTCATTGTTGCTTCTGGACTTTTCGTGGGATTTGTTAAAAGAAGGAAAAATATAGAATGTCAACAGGCTTACCAATTACATGCTTTAAAATTAAATTTAATTATCTACATAATTACTTTATAATATATTGGTATCTTGGAGAGATCTTGATATTGATCACCATATTCAGCCGACTGTGTGCATAATTACAGGTGTAGATTTTGGGCTTGAAATGTTTCTATGCCACATGAAGGATTGTCATCGTGTTCACACTATCCAAACACTGTGTGGAAGTTGATCAGTGCTGAGTGGAGGTCGGCTCCTCCACTGCTGTGTTTGCAGAGAGAGTGTGTGTGTGCGGTGGAGGTGTGGTGGGGGTTGGGCCGCTGCTCTGGCAGAGCCCTGGGCGAACTGCAGGATGTTCACCTTGCGGCGGGGCACAGGGCTCATTATCACAGCAGGACCTGGTCACATCAAAGGACTGAGGAAAGGGCAAACATTCTGCTGAAGTGCCACTGTCAGCAGGCCTGCGAGCGCACACGCAAACACATACACAAAAGACAGACCGCACACACACTCCAGCACCCACTAGGCATATATACCCCCACAAAGAACATGGCTGCTCGCTGTAGCACCAGCACTCGCCTTGGATCTACGGAGGCATGTAAACTGAAAACATCAACAAAACCTTAGATGACACCAGTCCTGCAGAATTGTGTCATTTCTCAGCACTGGTGGCACAAAACAGATATAAAACACCGCTATCTGGTGCAATTATCCTTGAGTGAGTCATAGGGGTCCCCAGAAAATAAAGTAATAGAATAGTTTAACTTTTATAATTGGGGTACGTTGTCTAATGTGCATCTACTGTAGGGGCCCTTGACATAAAAAGGTTTGTGTCCTGGGTGACAGTATTGCAACTGGACAGTGCTTGACCACATAAAAGTATAAGTGTAAAGAGGACAGATTGTGATCTGAATGGACAAACTGCCTCAGGAACACATTGTGACTGCATTAACCACAAGTGTAAATACACTTGCGTTTTCAATCTACACACAGAAAGTATGTTGACAGAAGTACACAATCGCATGAAACTCAGGTATTGCCAACTTCGTGACTTTGTCCCTAGATTCCGTGATTTTTCAAACCCTCTAAACGATTTTATTTTTAAAATGTGACTTCCAACAAATTTAGCGACCTTTTCTGCCAATAGCACCGGGGTCTCCCTCTAATTTTGCGCCGTATGTAGGCGGTCAGTGTGGAGTGTTTGGCAGGAAGCACACCAGTCACTCACTGCTATGACTTCATTTACGATCTCCATCTGTAACTTTCTCTGCAGTGGAACTTCTCAAAGTGCAAGTGAGCTTCTCTCAGTCTTTCTCTCTGGATCTCTCAGTCAGGATGCTCCAATAGCAGAGTTCAACATTATTATTATTTTTTTTCACTTGCCTGGTCAGACAAGTGGTTTTATTAGCAGTTATTAAATACAAAGACTAAACTTAATTGTCATGTTTAATCTGGAGCTGCAAAGTCTATAAAATGTCAAAAAATAGTGAAAAATGTCCATCCCAGTCTTTCAAAGTCCAAGGGAATGTCTTTAAATGTCTTGTTTTGTGAGTCTGAAACCCAAAGATATTCAGTTTAATATGATCATAAACGACAAAAAGCTGTAGATCTCAATATTTGAGAGGCTGAAAACAGCATTTTGTGCTATTTTGCATCAGAAATTACTTTAACAATTAATTGATTATCAAAGTAGTTTAGACTTAATAGCCCAACATGGCATTTTATTTGCCCCTGGGAAGCAGCCAATCCTTATTGTTGAGCCCCGTGTCATTTGGATCTAAATAGTTAGTCTGAGTTTCTCCTTCATTCTGTCTCTCTGGATCTCTGGATTAGGGTGTTCTTATATGAACTCCAAGAAGTTCTGCTGTAAAAGAAAACAAATCTGGAAATATAATGTTAAATAGTTGATTTCCAAAAATTCAAATAGTTTGTTTGATTGTCTCCTTTTCTTTGCATAACATTTTTACTTGAAATACACAATGTTGCTGCAGTGAGTTTGTAATGTTTTGGCATTAGAGCTCTCTGTCTACCTGCTAAATGACTAGTGATCTCTCCTACATTGCAACCAACACATACTTTATGCAAATAGTTGTGCAATGACATCATAAACATGCAAATTAACACATAATGTCATCTGGTGACTTTTAACAACCTTATGAGCTCTTACTGGCTGCTACTTTCAGTGTGAAAGAGCTGGCAACACTGATCCTGATCGGATCTAAATGTGGACACATTAACACCAGGTATAAATGTAATCAGGTTAGACCCAATCTGGATATGAGACATATTATAATGCTAGGTGTAAAGGAGGTGCGACTATATTAAAATCAGAGTGATAAAGCGTTTAGCCGCGTCATCGCCTCATTTACCTCATCAGCTGTGTGTTTCAAGCCAGGGAGAAAATTAATGTTGGGGCTCTATGTTTGAAAATCAGCTTTTAAAACTGACCGCGAGCAGAAAATGTACATTTTATTTTTCTTCCTGAATCAATTGGCATCCCTCTCCAGCGACTATTTATAGCAACTCTGCTGCTGCATTAACACACTGCATGATTTATCATTAGAAGCCAGCTCTGGTCTGCTGAGTAGCTACATTCATGCCAGGCAGCGCGGTGGTGCCAACATCCACATTCAACAACAACACTCGCAGGCCCTGAGAGATGTACACAAATAAAATCGCAGCACAAGCTAACTTTGTGTGGCAAGCGCGCTAAAACCTTAGCCTGCGCACAATACCAGAGACTGGGAGAAAGAGGGAGAGAAAATGCAGTGCAGAATGGGGGAAAAGTGCTGATGAGTTGCCTTATGCAGGAGCTTCATAGATCCGTCGAACAAGAGCGGATTTGCCTGCTACACCTAGATAGTGTTTCCCCCCCTCAGCTTTCGCCCAGGTATTCTGGGCATGAATGGCTGTCAGTTTGGATTTGGGAGCTCAGCGTTGAGGGGGAAAATAGAGTCTGGTGGGGGTCTTTGTGTGTCTCTACCTGTGGAGACGAGAGCTAGAGACAGTACACTTCTCCCTAAGCCTGAGCTAGCGCCAATGCAACATTGCACATTACATCCAACAGAAAGGAAGGGGTAAATATTAGCATTGCAAGCTAGCCAGGGAGAGCTGGACGTACCGTAGGCAGACAGCAGCAGGCTGTGGAGGAGCTGCCGTGTTTGCGGGGAAGGTTTTCAATGGCGCACACACCAGGAAAATGTGGATGGGGAGGTGATTTGAATGAGAGCTGCTTCTGCCTGAGCTGTAGAGAGTATTGACCTAGTTTTCCTTCTGTATTTCACTCAGACAGATGCACACCCACCACCAGAATGTGTAAGAATAGAAAGAATAAAAATATTGATGGGTTAGTGAGCCAGTACCATTGACGACTCAATGGAACAAAAATAAAACTCACAGAAAAATGGCTGAATTGTGTAAACAGACTACATTTCTGGAGCCAGGGTTAATATGTAGGTTATGTAATGTTTTGAAAACCCCAGGTCACAAGATGCCCTGTTGCCCCAGGTGTCATGACACCTGTGTTCTGAACTTTTGACCCTGTAGTCACATGATCAATGCTCTTTTCACCTCAGTGAACCATTGTGCTTGATGGCGTTCACGTTGTGCCTCCTTTTACTTCCAAAAAGAGCTTTTTACATATTTAAAGAAGCACCCAGACAAAGCTCTGTTTTTAATTATGTTACAGGTTTATATGACTGTTAAGGTTCTGGTTATAATGAGGCAAGGTTCAAGCCACAGTAAAGCATTCATGGCTGTGGATCACATTGCAAACCTTTCAGCTTATTCACATTATGGACCATGCAACAATACCAGCAGCCCACTGTTTGGGTGTGATTCCACGTTTTAAGGGATTAACTGGTAAAGACTACCAACAACTGCCTTTCAGCCTGGAATTAGTCATTAATCAAACCACACATTTTAGGGCTCCTTTCTAGCCGGGCGCACACGCCCCTGTTAAGATCTGAATGAAAAGCACAAAGCTATTCAAATCTGATCCCCTCCGAACAAATGGCTTTTCTCCATCCCCACAGACGCAGGGAACACTTCAAGAACCTCTCCAAGGATCTGAACGGTCACATGAAAACTCCGCCTCGTCAATTAGCTTTGTGGCAGGGTTTTGTGGGCTTTAACACAAACAAAACAATGACCATGTACAACATGGCAACGGACAACGTCTGCTTATCCCTTGATACCTCTAAAGAAATGGTAATAGTGAATTTCTGGAGCACAAAAGGGACTCCTTAGGCTTAGGGCATATGGTTACAGCAACATTATAGGGCACACTCATGCACCTGATGCCACAAATCTGAATGATAAGCCCCTCAATGAACACACCATGATGGTAATTCAGCTCTTAGCTGGATTTATTCATAGTGGACTGTGCATATGTTTCAATATAATCTCTTTCCTCTATTAAAAAGAGCAATTTTAGATTCAATTAGCTGCCAAACAGTCAAATGTGGGGATTGAATGTCTTTCTTTTCATGTATCACAGTAAATTGTAGGTCAGATAAAACAAGCAGTGCGAATGTATCACCTTTAATATTTCTAGACTGCAAATTCCAGCAAATGTGAAAATTACCCTTGGAAACAACAAATGAATATCTATAAACCTTTGGATTGGTGTCTCAAGGAAGATTGATTGTTAAGTCTAATTCCCAGGTTGTAAAATACTAATATTTTGGGAGTAAGACCTAAGAATCAACTATCTTACAGACCTGTGATTGGTCAAGTCTCCTAAAACCTAAACCTTAAAACAGAGCCAAAGTGAGGAGTAGAAGTCTTGATTTTTCTCACCCCACTTGAATTACATTATGCTTAAGGTAATTAACAAACTTTTCTCCACTGACGCCAAAAATAAACTGCCTACCCCTTCTTCAAATCTTAACAAACCACAGCAGGACATAGTAAAATTTAGGACATTACATTTTATGTAATGAGAGCGGAAGTCTTAAGCTATTCAGATATTTGTGAGAGGTTTCTACAATCCACATCTGAATCATTAAATGAAACTTTGTCCCCTTGTGACAAGCTAATATTCTGTTGAATGTTCTGTTCAAGTTGCATACAGTCATGTTCACTCATGCTTGCAATCGTAGGCAGCAGATTCTATGGCTTTAAGACAGCTTGAATTACCAATATCCACCACAGTAGGGTAGGATGTAGTAATCCTAGGACAGGTTCACACCTAAAGGTCTGGTTCCTGAATCGATCCAAAGGAAGGATCGGTTCAATTTTCCAAATGGCTTCGCATCCACAAAGGCTAAAACAATTCAGAAACTGTAAATCATGTGGTGTAAATCTGGTTTGATTATTGGTCACAGACGTAAAATAAGCAACAAACCGCCCAGTTTCTACCTGTACATCATGGAGCACAGGCAGGTTCTGTTCATGTTGGTGTTTATTTGCATATCAGCAGACGAACCACTTGACAGCGGCTTTGGTCCAGACCAGAACTCAAATCCAACATTCACACCAATCCCAACAAAACACACCAAGGGGGTAAACAAGGTTGGTGTGGACTAAACTTTAATAGTATAATAACCTGTTTTCATCCCTTCATAAAAAATCCAAGCGAGATCATGTAACCACGTTGAACTTTTCAGATAAAAGTCATACCCAGCTTTGTCACTGTATCATTGCAGTCATACAGTATGTGGAGGGAGTGTCACTGTCTGCAATAGGAAAAGTAAAAAATGTAGATTTGCGGTGCGGGACACAGTGGGCACTTACGTTTCTCCCCCATCTTTCATCTTGAGAGATAGGGATATAGTGGGGGTGGATTGATTTGATGTTTTGATGCATTGTTTGATGACGGGCAGCTCAAAGTGGAGGAGGCCTCTGTGATGTCTCTCCATTGGAGGACATGAAAAGCATCACCTGGCCCCTGAGCCGAGGGTTATGGCTGCTAGTGGATTTAAGGGCTCCTGCTGAGCTGGACGGTGGCTCCATTGATGCCACATAATCCATTCAGCGTGACCTTTATATTTTTAGAGTCAGCTCCACTTCCCTGTCAGCCTGCCTTGTTAAAACTATCGCAGACATCAAGTTCCTGATCAACTATGAGCTATTATAACAGGACGGTATATCTAATTTATTCAATGTGTACATCCCACGAGGAAAATAAGTGCCTTCCATCACCAACCAAGCGGTCCGATGATCAAAAGAAACATGGAGCACAAGGCGAGCTCATCAGATGAACAAACACATTCTTGCTAGATATCTTTGTGGGTTTCATCATCCTGCATCAAGTGACTGCTGAGGAAAAAAACAAAGCCTTGTTCTCATCCCTGTGACATCAGTGCTTACAGACGGAGCACAGGGGAGGAATCAAAGCTCAGGCAATCAGATATTTCCAATTAAATACCAATAATGTGAATCTGAATTTTTCCAGCTGTCCTCTACCCAACCTCCAATTAATTGTTTCTAAAAATCCCCACTAAAATATCACAGGCTTAAAAAAAAAAAAAGTCATACAAATAAATAATCTCATAACGTACGCTAGGTGGTATTAGTCATGAGCATCAAACTCCTACCACGTTCTAGATTTGCCTAAACTAGGAGCAAACATAATTGGGATAAATCTCCTCACTAAGCCACATAAAAAAGCAGAAGGGTGTAAATTGTTACACTGCTGTGTGTTAAGACACTGAAACAGTTGCACAGATCAGACGAACTGCAGCAGCGGGGAAAGAGCAGCATTCAGCTCTGCTGTTTTCCTCTGTGACTTGGGGCCACTGAGTTTTTCTCCAGCCATAGTAAATTGGGCGCCTGGGGCAGGAGCCTTGGCCAAGCTTGCATTTCGGAGCTGACTGTGGAGGGCATGAGGGATAGAGATATGGCACTGGAGGGGGGACAGGGCGGCGGATGGTGGGGGAGGACTGGGAGCGCAGTGGAGGTGACATTACGCACATGTTTTAACACAAAAGGGACCTGGCTCGTTAGCACACTAACTAGTGAGCTCCATGGCAATCAGCGCTCGTCACTCTTTCTGCTCTCTCTATCCACCTCGTCATAAATATGGCTACATCTGCAAGTGTAATCACTCCATTGTGCTCTGATTTTCTGCTCTGCTGGACGGCAGCATGGCAGCCTGCTTTTCAGCACCTCGCCCCTCCATCCCCTCCGTCCCCTCCTTTCCCTCAAGTGCCCTCGCCTGCTCCTGGCTACTCCTTTTGCCGGTGAGGCCGGTGTGTCTCACAGATTACAGAGCTCCGGTCGCTCAGGTAACAAGAGTCACTAATCTGGCTGGGGTTGTATTACACATAATTGCCTCGGCACTGTGATTGATTTCAGCCCTGGAAAGGAAAAGACGACGGCTACCCCCCCCTCTCCAAAAAAACACCCCCACCTCCCTCCCTGCCTCTCTCCAGCGCTCACGAGCGGCAGCCAAGACTCTCCATCTAGTAGGAGGCAGGAGGCTTTGAAGAGATCAAAGCCAAGGCCGGGAGCAGTTGCGCGCCCTGGGAATACGGGAGAGAGGCTTTCTGCTCCTCAGCCCTATTTTCTAGCGTCATGTCGGATTGCAGCTGTATTGCATTTCGCCAGTTTTCTTAATGCTCTTGGTTTTGACTTTGACATCAGTGATCCCCCTCGGTTTCTTCAAAAACAAGGGGGGAGGAGAAAAAAAAGAAAGTGACTGAGGAAGAAAAAGAGAGAAAGAGAAGGGGGGAGGAAAGAGAAGGAAGGAAAGAAAAGAGAGGGGGTAAAGAGATCTACAGACTGATTTTTATTTTCACAACTCCATAATTGGCCAGTTCAAAGGAGAGGAGGGGAGAATGTAGCATTTGTTTTCAATTCTGCAGCCGATATGAAAGGAGCGACAAACTTTTATGGGTTTCCCAAAAATTAAAGACAGGCTTTTTTCACAGTCAAAGAACAGGGTGTTTTTTATGGCCAAGACCACACAAAATGAACTGATAGCAAAGCCCTCCTCTTTGTCCTCCCACAGAAGGCTCAGCGGCGTAGCTCTTACACTCGTGCATGTGTGCAAGTCTCCGCCGAAACACCCGTTTAGTATATGTGTTGGAAATTGTCAGACGAAGGGAAAGCGGTTTGATGTTTAGCGCAAAAACACAAAAGGAGGCATGAAGAAAGAGTGCAAGCTATATCCATCTATTCATTTAACAGCTTGGCTAATAAAGCCTGGTGGCGAGAAGGCACCCTTTGTACTGTAACTATGCAGGCCCTATACCAACCTCCTACACTGGGGACCATTAATATTTCAGCGCTGTCAGATACACATTGCATGTGAGCCTCTTTAGCACTCACACCCACAGCAGAAAGAAATAATGAGCTTCTGAAAAATATGAAACAGCAAAGAGAAGGGAGGGAGGGCGAGAGCGCGCCAGAGACTGACCAACTTCATACAACAGAGCAGCTATTGATCATAGCTCTATTTCTTAGCCGGACAAAGTGAGGGCTGTTTGAGCTCCTCTGAAGTCTGGACACAGCCGGCAGGATTTGCACCCATGTTTCACTCCTGTGGTCCTATTGTTCCCTTTGCTGCAGTTTACTAGCTGGAACACTGCTCGCCTCTATATAGACCTACAAGCTGTCAGGATGAAGTCAATAAAGCTATTCATGTTTTTACTCGTTTTATGGCTGTATCAGGCAACAGTGAGGTACTGTGATCAGCTATGAGGGACTTCTGTCAAGCTTCAATCATGGCCTAAAGAGTGACCCAGTCAATTAAGCGAAACTTTTGCTGTAGGGGGAAATTAAACGCATTTTTAGATAACAAACAACAACTATAACACTAGTATGAAAGCTTGATTTTTAAATGTATAGTGAGCAAAAATATAAGACAACATTTTTTGATTTTGCTGCCGTTTTTCCTGAGTTGAGGTAAAAGATCTCAGACCTTTTCTGGGCAAAAAGAAAAGGTTTATTTCTCTCAAGTTTACTTCTCCGAGTTTTGTTTGCAAATTTGTTAATATCCCTGTTTGTGAGCACTGTTTCTTTGCCAATCCGTCCACGTGGCACATAGAGATGCTGATTAAACAGCAGGATTATTGCACAGGTGTGTCTTGGACTGGTCACAAGAAAAGGCCACTCTAAAATGCGCAGTTTTTATCTTGAAGAAAGACAGTTATTATTAGGCACTAAACCATGGCTATTTTATTTAGGGCTACAGATATCTATTTTCCCAGAAGGGCATGGTCGTGACCCACCTCTGATCGGCTAATACTAGCTGCCTTTGTTGGTTGGGTTGGTTAGGTTTGAGGAGTGACTGGTTAGGGTTAAGATAAGGATGTCAGGTTAAGTCGGTCAGAGGCAGAGTAGAGTGGGTGATGATTTTGCCCTCCTTGGAAAAATAATCGGTATGTGTAGCCAAGATAAAACTGCACATTTTAGCTTGGCCTTTGATTGTGCAATAATCATGCTGTTTAATCAAGGCTAGAGATACCTTTTTTCCAGGAGGGAAATGGCATGCTCCACCCTGATACCTAACCAATCACTCCTCGTGCCTAACCTGGGCAATAAGCATTAGCCAATCACAGGCAGAGTATAGGGTGGTCATAACTTTGTCCTCCTGGGAAAAAATTGGAACATATAGCCCTATGTCAAATAGCCACAGTTCAGTACCTAATAAATGCTATTTTTCAAGATTAAAGTGCACATTTTAGAGTGGCCCTTTAGTGTGACCAGTCCAGGACACATCTGTGCAATAACTCTGCTGTTTAATCAGAATCTCTGTGTGTCACGCCTGTCAGGTGGATGGATTATCTTGGAGAAGTGCTCTGATTTTTTTTTATTTTTTTTATTACATTTAATCATTCTGCACTGAAGCAAAAACCTCTTCATCCATTATCCCATTTAACTATCCAGAGTCATGACATCACCAACACTTACAACAGTTGCACAATAAATCAACAAAATAAAAATGCACACCGCCCTCTAGTCTCCATTTCTGATCCGCCCTTACAGGAAGTCCACACCCAGGCCATTCAAACAGAATTGGGCATGAGGGAAAACCTTGGCGAGGCCCTGCACTGACCCCTGGAGATCAGCGGGCAGGCTGCTGGTGAAGAGTGAAGCCCTCCGAGCAGGTGCTGTGGGCTCGAGCAGTGGTCTTTCTGTCTGTCCATGGAAGCCTGACTGGCTGGCTCCAGGCAGCACAGCTTGATTGGTTAAGCTTCATCCAATTCAGTGGGAGGATGGGGAGCGAAGAAAGTGTCATCATCTATGAGTGCTTCGCTTTGAGCAGGAACACATGCCGAAAATAAACATCAACTGGGGTTAAGTGTACGACGCCTGCATGTCATGCTTATGACCATGACGCTGTCCTCAGACACACATATAGAAACACACATTTTCAGCACTTTGAACACTTAATGATTTTAACTTTGTCTATAGCCGCCTTTCATCTGCGTCAATCATTAAAAAAGAAATAAATCACACTAACAGAAAGCCGTCAGAAGGTTCTCATTATAGCAACTGCTTGCTCTGTTTTTTGATGTTATTACACAGCCTTAAAATTGGTGTGTCAGTTTTAATGTGTTAAAATAACAGATAAAACACAAACAGGGCCGCGACTAAAGATTATTTTCATTATCGATTAATCTTCACAATTCATTCTTTAAATGTCAAAAAATGCTTAGAATTTTCCAGAGCCCGAAGTGACGTCTTCAGATTGCATTTACTGTCATATATGACAAAGACAAGCAGCAGGATCTCACATTTAAGAAGCTGGAACCAGCTAATTTTTGTTTGAAATTTGACGGAAATGATTAACTGATAATTGATTGTTGGCAAGTAATTGTTTTTGATCAACTAATCATTGTAGCACTAATATATACTGCTTGTTGCAATAAATACTAATACTTAATGTAATTATACTGCCTTAAATTAGATGTGTAAGTTGTAATGTGTTAAAATAGTGTAGATGAAATACAAGTCATTTGATTGCGTTATGTCTGTTTGAGCATATAAACTAGAGTTGCAACTACTAGTCAATTAATCTAAAGGCCACACCAAGGCTATAAAGCAGCAGTCTAGACTTCGCCATCCACTTGAGTTAAAACTATTTTTAAAAGATATTTTTATAGGTATTGTTACGGTTCTGGGTGTGGACCACCCTTTACAGTTGTAGTTGCCAACTATTTTGATAATCGATTAATCGTTTTAGTCATTTTTCAAGCAAAAATGTCAAACATTTGCTGATTCAAGCTTCTTAAATGTGAGGATTTACAGCTTTTCTCTTTCTTTACCTTTGGGGTTTGGACTTAGCTGGACATATGAAGCCATTCGAAGACATCACTTTTGACTTTGGGAAATTAATGAGCACTTAACATATATTTTTTTGGCATTTTATAGACTTAATTAATCAATAATGAAAATAATCCTTACACTCACATCACCAAGAAAAATAAAATCAGCCAGAAACTTCCCGGTCCTGGTAGACAATCGCTCTGCTGTGCTCCATTTAACAAGATGAAACACACTGATAAGGTGATTGCAACCACATGGCGTCATTAGCGCCGTGCATATGGAGTAAATGTGTCAACCAGCATCACCACGCAGCGGAGGACGAGGAGAAACCTTGGCGTTAATGGTGCTGTTTATAAAACACCACGACCCGGCGGCACTACAAAGAGTCTGAGACGCTGAGTGTTTCTTCTGTGTGAGGTCCCTGGTGCTGCTGCTGTCCTTCATGTGTACTCACATATTTCACCATTTGATAGCACTGCACAGCAGATGACATCAATGTCAGCGTGACTCTTTGATACAACATTACTGATTTGGTGTATACGACATAAAATGAGACAATTAGACTTCTGTCTTTTGACAGTTACTATATTTTTATTTTTAGACTAAAATAGACAGAGATAGTACTGTACTTAAAGGAGCAAAACGTAGCAATTGCGCATCCAAAAATGAGTACTGCAGTCCAAATAGTAAGTTGGAGTTATAGACGGTATATTAAATAGGTTGAATTCCTATTTAATATAGGGTCTGTGGCTGAGAGGAGTCGTTTCCTGCCACCCCTTCCTCCCCAGACTTGAGGAAGCTCAGGCAGGACAAGCGCAACATTATAAATCGACAATAACATGCATTGATGAGTCCTCTGCTGTATGTTCATCAGCTGCTTATAAATGTCATTTGTCTGTCAGTGTAAAGCAAAGCCCATTATCTATAAAACAAAATCCCACTGCTCTTAAAATACACACTCTGGAGTTGGAGTTCAGTGGCTGCCTGCCAGATCCCATTAACATATTCCTCAATTTAACCATTATGAACAGCTACTCTTTCTAAAAATTATTTCTTTCAACTCAAACGTACACTTACTCATTTGGCAAACATTCTGCATTAATTTGAACTCTAATAGATGTGAAACAGGCAAACAACAACACAAATTATGGGCTGGAACAGAAATTTCAAAAGAATACGGTGGCTGTAGGATCATTGTCAGAGAAGTGAGTATTTCAGTTTAGCATGTTTTCTCATTTACTGATGAAATATCATGGTCAGTTTATGATTTATTGCAGTAAATATATAAATACAGATTTATCCTTTAACACTGACAGTAGGTTGATCATATGGAGTACAGCTACTTAAAGCCAAAATGCTGCACACAGCTGTAGTAAACTTTACACACCATGTCCACACTATAGTGAGACTTTTAAAAAAAAAAAACTACACAAGGTGCCATAAGCTGCCATCTAGAACATTATGTGTGGACATGGGAGGCTGCTGGTAAATGTAGTGTTCTCTTTAACAGGGATCTTCCACGGTAGTGCTGAGGGCATGAGCTCAGGACACACATGGCACTGAGGGACACCAGAGCGGTCCTACCAAATCCCGTTAGGTAAGCCTGGGTTAGTGATTCCACGCTGCGAGACACTGGCTAGCAGATCCGTCACGTTCCCACTACATCAAAGGAAAGTACAGCGCTGCACTCCCCTCCACACCCCCTCTTTCTCGCCATGAGGATCTGCAATTGAGGGTCCAAAGGGAAAAAGAGTGCACGGCAAAAGGAGAGGGAGCTCTCTTTACTCCCCCCCCCACTTCCCAAACCACCACCACAACCACGGCAGCAAAACTCAGCTTTAAAAAAAAATTCTGCGATTCTATCCGTTGCCTCTCCTCAAGCTGTTGCACGGACCATGAGACTGTTCAAACACAGCTGGAGATCACCAACACATCTTCACAGTCAGGTGAAAAAGCTTGTACTGTATCTCTGCACTATCAGCGTCTCAGAACTACGAACATGCTGCTGTGTCTTTATCTTGTCAACCATGCATTTATGAGTTTACTCAAAGGGTTTCAGTTGGATATCACAAGCTCAGAGGTCGTAGGATTTATTTAACCCTATAGAGGAGCATGTAAACAGGAGTTTTAACAACACAGAATGAGAACAGATTTAAAAATCCATCAGATTCATGTCAACTTTCTTTTAAAAGCTGTCTGGAGATGCTACAATGAATCGATTAGTTGTCAACTATTAAAATAATCAGCAACAATTTACTGGTTCAAATCATTAAAAAAACCCAAAAAAACTGATTCCCGCATCTTAAATGTAAATATTTTCTGGTTATCTTTGGGTTGTGGACAAAACAACACATTTGTGGGCGTCACCTTGGGCTTTGGGAAACACTGATCGACATTTTTCACCATTCTGTAATCCAAACAACTAATCAATTAATCAAAAAAATAGTCATCAGATCAATCAGCCATGAAAACAATCATTAGTCACAGGCTTATAGCTGTCATATTCACATCTTCACTGGAGTTTAGGAGGCTGTAGCACCGCTTATTGAAAGATAACTCCCTTCATCCACACATCAAACCTGGACTGACGACATCCTAAACACTTTGAAGATCACACTCTACGACCATTATCATCAATCCTATTATAGGGTATTATTGATAATGATAATTCTGACCAAATATTGTAGAAACATTAACTTCATTTGTCAATACAAGCCATCATGAAGGCACAGAAGCCTTCATGATTAATAATAATTTTCTTCCTACTCTTTTACTCCAAAGGCCAAAGTTCATAAGGACAGAATGTATGAATCATTACATTGAAGACAAGTCTCTTCACATTATTTAATGGATGTGTAAATGATCAGGTAGGAGGCTGCCAGGACAGAAACATTCACCCTGATCAGGATGACAGAATAGATCATCAGTCTGCTTCTGTATTTAAGAAACCAGATTATTTTTGGTGTTTGTTGTAACTTTAATATAATTTAAATTACATTAATTATTTCTTTAGTCAGGATAAAAAAAATAAAATAAACATAACTGCTAGATTTCTTCTGGAGAGCTTCTAGATAAGATATATATGATTTACTGGGTTTTTAACGATTATGTTCATTATTGATTGATCGTTTACTTGATTAATCGACTGGATGCTTAGTCTATAAAATATCAGAAAAATTGTGAAAAAAACAAAACAAAGTCTTTCAGTGGTTCCTGAAACCCAAAAAGTCCTCAAATGTCTTGCAAATGTCTAGAGCTGCAACGGTTCACCAATTAATCTATTAGTTGTCAACTATTAAATTAATTGCCAACTACTCTGATAATCATCATAATATCTTTTTAAGAAAAGACAATGTCCAAATTCTCTGATTTCATCCTCTCAAATCTGAATATTTTCTAGTTTATTTACCCCTAAATGACAGTAAACTGAGTATCTTTGGGTTGCGACCAAAACTCCAGGCTGCAACTAATGATTATTTTCATTTATCAGTTGATCTGTTGATTATTTTTCTTGATGATCAGTTGCTTGTTTGGTCCAGAAAATGGTGAAAAACGTTGATCAGTGGTTCCCAAAGGCCAAGATCATGTCAGTTGTCTTGTTTTGTTGCAACAATTAACCAGCTAATCAATTACTTGTCAACTATTAAAAGGAACTATTAAATTAAGAACTATAATCATATCGAGTCGTTTTGTTTGAATTCAAAATCAATATTATGTCCGATTATGACTGTAATAAAATAAATAAAGAGTAGTTGATTTCTACAGTCGAACAGCAGGTCATATGTAAAATCAATACATATTAGCACAACAAGAAACTATTATGTCTCTCAGTACAGACCTGATCCAAAAAAAAAGATATCTTTATAAGCTGAGGTGTCATATTAATCACTAATACACTTAAAATATACCAGCCAACTTAACCTAATTTCTTCTTCTTCTGGGTGCATATAAATAGACAAGATGATGGATAACATTAGTCCAAAATGGGTGAGCATGAGGATCATTTTTCCAAGCATCATGTGCAGTAAACAAACTGCCCTTTTTGCTCCTCGGAGAGCAGGATCACAACATCACGTGACCCGCTCCATGCTCTGCTCAGGATGCCCCGCAGACTCCACATCCTACAACAGCTATAGGTTTACATAAACATCAGGCTATCCGTAACACACCAGTGTGTCTTTGAAGTGGTCAACATTGTTTTAAATCCACATGTATAATGCAACTGAACACCATTAGGGCATCCTCCTGAGTCCTGAGATCTCAGCTCTTGTGGCGGAGGCGACTTATCAAGCTAGAAGCCCCTAAAATCTGCTGACAATCATCTTGCTACTCCCCAACAGCTCCATCATGACTGGACGGCATGTGCAGGAATGTCATGGTCAATGGAAATCAATCTAAACTACTGGGATCGGGGGCGGCGGCGGTGGGGCTGGGGGATGGAAGAGAATGAAAGAGAGAATGTGCCTTTGATCTCAGTGAAAACCGATCCCAGGCCTGCAGATACTGTGGCTGCGGTGGCCAGCAGCAGCGGAGGCAGCGAGCTGACATCAGTGAGAAAGCCAGAGGACTCATGTTCCGTGATCCTTCCACCAAGCCTTGGCTCGTTTTTATTGGATAAGTGAGAGAAACGTATATAAAATGACTACCGTTTTATTGAAGACAGGGCGAGGGGGAAAATTGGGCGAAAGAAGAAAAAAAAAAGCAGCCATGGTAAATGAAATGAAAGCAGGGCTTTAAAAGTTTTGGCAGCGAGTGCCTGGCCTAATTCATCTGCAAGTGAGGGGTAATTTCCTCTCATACAGTCAGCTGGTCTCCATATACAGGGCTCGGTGAGTTTTTCGGGGTGTATACGATGGAATAATTGATAAAATTGACCAGAAAACAAGCCATAAAAAGAGAATTTGGAAAGCGTCACATCCCACATTTCATAAACCGTTCTGTTAGTAAACTGAACAGGGTGAACCATGAGGTAACCAGGATCACGTTTTCTCCACAATGTCACATACTTTCGCCCCTCTGCAACTTTGGCAGAGCAGAGAGCAATGCAATTTTAACATCATTCCGCAATGGAGTTGCGTGTGAATGGAGTTCCTTTACACGCAGCATGTGGCATCTGCCCCCGACAATCACATCTGCCTCCGAAAGCCTTCGGATTCTTATAATAACACATTTCTCAACTTTAGCATGATGAAACTGACTCGTATGCACTGCAGAAGCCCAAACAACCCATGTGTGAGCGTATGAAGGCTCCAAACCATAGCCAGACTAAGAGAGACATGGACAAAACAGGATTAGAGTGGACAGCTGCTGGTGTGCCCTGCGTTTTATGTCTGTCTTGAGAGGAGAAATTTGCAAACGGGACAGACACAGGAAGCCGCCAGTGAGAGACCTGCAGCTGGCCTGAAATTAATACCGTAACAGGGACGATATCTGCGACAGCACACGCCACCCGCCCATGGACGGTACTATAAACTCCTCTGCAGGCAGGGCGGCCTCAGAGACATGAGGTTGCCTTCAGGCCTCCTCCTCTGTCATGCTGGGCTAATTAGAGGGCTTACTTGGGTCATGTAGACATGCATCACTTAAGATTTTAACAAGATGAGAAATACTGAATATATCTCATGCTAATCTTCTGGAAAGTATGGCAGGCATTTGGTTTCCAGGGGTCACGTTATGGTTTTCAAGGGACAACAACAACACAAACATTAAACATTACAAACACTAGAAATTATTTTTAGTTAATAAATGTGATCTTGTACCTTAAATGCTGTCTTTTATTCATTTTAATCCCCATTTCATAATTTCACAGTTAAATTGCTGGTCAGTAACTTTTTTTTCCCTCATTGATGGTTGTCCTTTTCTTATTAAACTTTAACATTTCAGAAAAAAATGTGCTGTTATGATGATGAATTCAAAGCAACTAGTTAGTAAATATGAAATGTTCATTTTATAATTAACTCCACTGCATGCGTTTTGACACAAGAGCTTTGGTAAGTTATAAATATCAAGAGGCTCATGAAAACAGCTCCATATAAGCTAAAGAATTTTTTTTTTTTACCTCAACTAACGACTATCTTCTTAGCAGTCTAATCTATTTTCTTAATTCAATTAAGGGTTTGATGTCTAAAAAATTGCATAAATAACATGGACATTAACAAGTTTTCACATCTAAGAGCAACATTTCAAAATTTATTATTTTGTTAAATCAACAGTCCGAACAACAAAGCGCTCAATTTATCATAACTGGAAATAGTGAAATATACGCAAATGCTCACATTTGAAAAGTTTGAAAACAGTAGATGTTTGTGATCTTACTTGATTAGTTACAAACAAAATCAACTATCAAATTAGGGCCAGAAACAGTAGCACGTTGTGCAATAACTTATAGAATTTCATTTTATTTATTAGGATCCCCGTTAGCTGCAGCCGTAGCAACAGCTAATCCTCTTGGGGTCCGTCTTATAATTTCCATACGGTGCTGATTTGATTGAGTATTGCAAATGTCTGTGATTTCTAGTTGGTCCACCTTGAAAACAACCTTGATGCCGCTGTTTAGGGTCGCATGATATAGTAAAAAACACTCATATTGCAGCTATTTTGACATATAGTGCGATATGATTCACAATTAATAGGAATGATCATTTTTGCATCAAAATTTTCATTTTAACTGAAAAGAACGATTTAGACATACAGCGATTTAACTAATATTTTGATTAATTGCGCAGCGCTACCACCAATGACATAATATCATAAGAACAATGTTTTAAAAGTGAGACAGCGTAGCAGGTAGAGCAACAGGTTGCTCTCCTTCTCCTTCCTCCCTCTGCATGATCTATTACATGACCAGAATATGTAGCATGACCATGACAAAACTTTGCAAACAACTTTTGCCATCTAATTTCAGCTCATGATATCCAAAAACTGTGCCTGATCTTGAGGTTAAATCTCTGCTGGTCTATCATCATCCTCCATGTTTGTTTTTGCTTTCACTCCCAAACTTGCATGTTAATAAACAAAGCAAAAGTACAGTTTCAGACCAGGACTTTCAGCATCAACTTTTAACGGTGTGAAAAAACATAAACCATAAACCACTAAAGAAAATTCCATGCCTCAAATATACCAAGAAAAAAAAAAACACCGATTCAAGAGTCATTTTTCTCACCCCTAATTAAATTTAATCAATCAATTTATTTTCTGTCAACTGACTGATCAAAGTTTGTTTTTACTTGTTTTTCATCATTGCCACAGAAAATTCTTTCTTTTTATTTCTTTACTAACCGAGCTGTTCAGATGATTTCTGTTTTGTCTGACTCGGACAAAAAAGTGGTTTCGACACGCTTGTTCTCAGGTTCACGGGCTCAAGCTCACTGTTACACTAAAAACACTTCATATCATGGTATCACACAAGTGCACAGAAAAAGTCGGTACTTACCGCTCTTGGCATGGGCGGCGACAGGGAGCCATTGTTCATGTAGGAGGAGTCGTTCATGTTGCTCATCATTATGTAGCCTGGGTAGCCCGGGTATGGATGGCCTTTACTGTACATGTCTTGGAGTTTTCCTGATTTAAAAAAAAAAAAAAAAAAAAGGTTAAAAGGTGACAGTTTAATGTGCGTTTGCAAAAAGGTGACATGAGGCAATTTTTAATTTCTCAGCATCAAAACTATGCGGAGCTTTAACAGACATAAATAAATCCTGCAAATGATAAATTCTAAACGTGCTTGGGTTAATAAATCAGGCTTGTGATAAGAGCACAAAGTTGGCCCGCCTGTTTGGATGCTGTAATGATATCACTGTCGATCGCTTTAACCCGTGCCCTATTTTGCCTCTGCCTTTTGTTTGTGCCCTTTCTTCCCGTCTTGGAGAGGAGGGTCGTATTATGCAGAGGAACAATGGAGCCCCTCTGTGCCAATTAGCACCAATTAGAAGAACATACAGACTGTGTCAAAACAGGAGACGCCCCAACTGTTCCTCTATGCCTTTGACCACAGAGAGAGGGGGGGGGGAGTTTTATACAAGAGGCCTCAATGCAGAGCCACTCGCCACTCAACTGTGCTGCGCTGCGTAATAAGGCCCAGGCGGGGGGGAGGGGGAGGGGTTGGTCGGGAGTGTTTGTGGTGTAAAGCCTGATGGCAACATGGATCTTGTTGTGAAGAAAGCCAGTGTTTGGTTTGAGGGGGATCCTATTCAGGAGTGAAAGGGGAACAAAGAGGAGCCACACTCCTCCTCAAAGCCAGAATGATGACCTGCAAGCAGCAGGGTCAGACTGCGACAGCCAGAGAGCAACGAGCCCCGAGCACAGAGCAGCAACATGTTGCATGTGATGTGACAATGCGACCGGAGAGGGCTGGTGTACGTGTGGAAAAAAAGTTTATTGGGGTAATTGTATAATAAGAGACATAAGAGGAAGCTAGAAATATGGTTCTGAATTATGTTCACTTTTTGGGTCATGTGTCATCACGATCATCTCCACGTTAAAACTGCTGCTGCTGTGGATTGGCAAGAATCTGGGGCTATGCAACAATAAATTGATTATTAAATCAACAATTTTGATAAAATATAATTTGCTTTGATTAATTTTTTTAAGAAAAATGTTCAAGTTCTCTGATTTCAGCTTCTCAAATGCGAATATATTCTAGTTTCTTTTGTCCTTTATGACAGTAAATTGAATATCACTGGGTTGTGGACAAAAAAAGAAGCGTGATTCTGGGCTGTAGGAAACACCGGTCCACATTTTTTGCTATTTTCTGACATTTTATAGAACAAACAACTCATTGAGAAAATAATCACCAGATTAACCAATAATGAAAAACCCTACATACAATATGTATCTCAGTATATAATATTACGATTAGACCTGCAATGATTACTCGATTAGTTATCAACTATTTAATTAATCGCCAACTATTCTGACAGTCAACTAACTGGTTTGAGTAATTCTTAAGAAAAGTAAAAATTCTCTGATTCTAGCTTCATACATATGAATATATTCTGTTTGGGGTTTTTTTTACTCATTTATAGACAGTAAACTGAATATCGCTGGGTTGTGGACAAAAGAAGACATTTGAGGATGTTACCTTAATCAGTTAATCAGTTTGCGTAATGTTCAAGAAAAGGAAAGTAAAAATTCTCTGACTCAAGCTGCTTAAATGTGAACATTTTATGATTTCTTTACTCCTCTATGACAGTAAACTGAGTATCATTATGAACAAAAGAAAATATTTGATGACATCATCGTGGCCTCTGAGAAACAGATTTTTCAACCATGTATTTGACCATTTTCTGACATTTTACAGACCAAACAACTAATCAATTAATTGACACAAAACAACACAATAAACAACAGTGAAAATAATTGTTAGTTCAAGCCCTAATTCTGATTATTTAAATCTAATCTGGGGAAACTGTCATAGAAGAGCACACCAGCATATACATAAATCTGAGTTTAAAAGTTTACTTCAGTCAGTGCCGTGGGATCTGTGTTTGGATTTATCACAGTCCGTGTTCCATCCAACACCACAGTACTACTTTCTGTACAATCTGAGCAAAGGAAAGATATCTGCTTAGGGCTGCAACTAATGATTACTTTCACTGTCAATCAATCTGTTGATTGTTTTCTTGATTAGTCGCTTAGTTGTTTGGTTCATAAAATGTTGATCGACCCAAGGTGATGTCCTCAACTGTCTTGTTTTATATCCAGATATCCAGTTGGAGGAGTAAAGAAATTTAAAAATATTCACATTTGAGAAGCTGGAATTAGAGAAATTTGCCCTTTTTTCTTAGAAAATTACTCAAACGGATAAATCATCAACATAGTTGGTGATTAATTTTGATCAATAATTGATAAATAATCTTGTTTCCTTCTGCCTGTCTCAGTTTATGTTCTCATGGGTCAAACTGCTGAACTGCCACAAATCTTTGCATGTAAAACCATTAATAAAAAGAAAAGAATCGAGTGTCACAAAACATAAAATCACGATACTTGAGTGTATCGATATTTTCTTACACCCCTAAAGTGCATATTCTTCCTCTTTTTCAATTCAAGTATTCTTTGTCTTTCTGCAGGCGCCCCCATCTGTGAGGTAGGTAACAGGTAGCTGTGACCATGAAGGTCTAACATGTCCTGACAAGACTCTTTGGATCACAGATTCTCCAGAAAGGGCTCTGATAAGAGAAAAGGATCACTTTTCTGTGTGTGTGTGTGTGTGTGTGAGGGTGTGTGTGTGTGTGTGTGTGTGTGTGTGTGCTGGGAAGGGGGGCTGATCAAGGTGTCACTTTTTTTCACACTGTCCCCCTCCACCTCAACTTCTCAAGCTACAGCAAATTATTCTGCAGCAAAACGACACCCTGGCTGTCCCATGCATGCTGATTTAATGAGCTCTTGCTCAAGGCCGTGTCACTTACCATCTTCCGGATGGTCTCTGTGTTTTTCATGATATGAATCTTGCGGTATTTGGGACTGTCTAGCTGCCTGTAAAGGAAAAATAAATAAAGACAGGAGAAAAAAAAAAAAATTAAATGATGGCGAATCAATTAGGAGGGCCTTCAAATGAAGACGTGCTGATACGGTCAGACACCCACAAACACTGCTGGGACAAATGCCGTCCCTTTTGCTTGTCACCAAAGCAGAACAAGCTTGCACACACACGCAAAGAAACACACACACACACACACAAATCATACTATCGACAGAGGGGTGATGGAGCAGCCTGCATCAAAGCTTCAAAAGAACCACTTAATTAAGCTTCATGTCCTTAAGGAGCTTACAAATTAACTTGTTTTCAATACCATAGGTCCACTCTCATTTTCATCTCTCTGTTTAAGCCTTCTTCTGAATTCAAATAAATAGAGTGTATTTGTGTTGTGAATTAAAAAGCCTGAAATAAAATCATCCCATAAAAAGAGAAAATGGTGAAGGCAGTTTTTGCTTTTTTTTCCCCCCCTAACATCAATTTCCTTTCTCTTTTTGAATCTGAATTGGGAAGAGGACCTCTTTTTGGGAGTTCAGACCCCTCAGGATGGCTTCAAGCTGAGCGAGGGAACTTCACTGGATTCCTAATTAACATTCAGCCTCCGTCTCGTGCCGTCTCTAGGACATTTTGGTGGGGAGTGTGTACAGTCTCGTTCAGGATGTGTGCCCGAAATTTCATTAACACCACGGTTAATGACAAAACAGCCGACGACTAAACTTGGTGATGGGGAAACTGCAGCCTGCATCCATCCTGAGGTCAGTGCACGGGTAGAGAGGGATGCAGCAGGAAAATTAAAAACAAAATTTTAACTGTGTTTCATGCCTTGTCTGTCTTTTTACGTGCGATAATAAAATGCCATGCTGCATGTACGGAGTAATAATTTTACAAACATTAAAAATTCATCATAGATAATTCTTCCATTGAGATTCTATACGCATTTACATACACAATGAATTCAACACATTTATACATTTAAAGGGTTTCTTCTTCTTCATGCTCCCTTTTAATCTGATCAGTAGGGACAGGGGCAAAAACAAATGCAGCTCTAAATATGCTTTAAAAATTTCTCCCCAAAACAATGCAAAAATAATTTATGAGCACCATTAAATGGACACGATAATAATGAAATATGCGAGTGACATTAGAAACAGATAAACAGGCACATCCTGCTGGCAAAATAATTGGATATTGTCCTTTTGTTCAGGTTGTGTTTTATAAGAAATAAATGAATTATCCGGTTGGTCAATAGGTTTTAAGCCACATGTGTTAAAAAGATTCATGAGCTGGTGTTTACAGCTGCTGAGGATGATTGTGTGTCCCTGCAAACACAGCTATTACCCTACTTGTCACAGGCAGAACACAAGGCCCCAGTTCTTACATCTAAAAATATCTTTACCATTATTTTTTTTCCAAATTTCATGATGAATTAATAAACTATAACTGGCAAGGATGGTAAAGTGTGCATTTTAGGCCTATTATGTTTCCAAAAATTTGATTTTTCAGTGATTAAGATGGAATATAAAGTGGAACAAACCTGGCACAGCTGGGTCTGCAGACTTGGTATCGACAATACAAAATATCTTTTCTATTTTTTTATTCAAATCTCCCTGTGGATTATCGAAGCACAACTGCCATAGAGGGTCAAGTGTAAATTTTAAGCTTATAATGTTTCAAAAATTAAGATTATCGGGTGCTTTTGATGTAATATGTGGAGGGGCAAAAGCTGGCACACCTGAGTCTGCAGACTTCGAGGGGTATCACTAAATCTAGTAATTTTCAAAATAAAAGTACAAGGTGAAACAGAGGAGGCTACAGTTCTTACATCTCAAAATATATTTTATACATATATATATATTTTAATTACAGCAGATTAATGAAATATAATTGCCACAGATGGTCAAGTGTACATTTTTGGTCTACAGTTTTCACAAAAATAAGAATATTGAGTGCTTTGTGATGGAATATGTAAAGGTGCAAAAACTAGCATACCTGGGTCTGCAGACTGTGAGTCTTATCAATTCATTTCCAAAATAAAACACAAGGACATAGTGGGACAGTGGAAGCTTTAAATGCACCTGACCTCAGCTTGTATTTTTTTTTAGTTTGAGACAAATCTTTATGATAACAATGCTTAACATACATTATTAAAAACTTAGCATGGTCTTCACAGGAGGACATTCATTTTAGGCCTTTATTGTCAATTTGCTCTTGAACGCATCACCCGTCTTTTAAAGCTTACAACTCATTCAGTCAAACACAGATTAATTAATGGCAAAGGTAAATGAAAACCTGGTCTTTTTAATGATTAAAGGGGACAGAAACAACTTTGTTTACAGGCCGAGTTCAGAGTTGATACCCACCTTCCTCATCTTTCACCACATCAGTGAACACACACACACACACACACACACACGCAACTCAACATTACTCACATCGTGGCTGTTGCTGTTCGGGCTGCTCTCTGACTCGTTGACCAGAGATGACTTGATGTCTGCCAGGTCTCCCTCCTCTTCCGAGTGGCTGAGCTCAGCGAAGATCTGCTCCTTATGTGGGTCTCCCTCGTCTTTGAACGGGATCATCTCGTCTGTGGCGCACAGCTCCGGGTCTCCACCGCCGCCGCCTGATAACTGGGGCATTTTTAATTTTTTTTTTTTTTTTTTTTTACTGTTTGTCTCAGCGAGAAAACTGAAGACGGCAACACAGGGCAGCACCGAGGGGGAAAAACTCCCACTAAAATCCCCCGAAACCGAGTGGGAAAGCGTCCGTCCCCCCCTTCTTCTTTGAAGCGGAGCGTCGACCGTGAGTCACTTGGAGAGGAAGCGGCGTGCAGACACGCTGCCAGCCGGTGTGTTTTTACTGAAGCAACAGGAGGAGTGAGGCTGCTGTCGGCGTCCCCTTTTTCACCACGAGCGTTTAAACTAAAAAAAGACTTAAACTCAGACTTGAAAACTTGAGGTGTAAAGGCTCAGAATGAGAGTCCGCCGGCGCACGCCTCAATGTCATGAGGAAAACATAAAAAAAAAGAGGAAACAAACCACGAGTTAAAATCTCATCACTAGTTTTTTCTCAGTCACGCAACCGACTGCGGATGTGGTCCAGCAACAACAACAACAAAAAAAAATACTTAAAAAGTGCATGTGTGAAATAAAGTGAGAAATATTTCCTCGGTGGTCCAGTGAAGAAGAAGCTGTGGCGTCCTTGGAGGAGGAAAAAAAAAAAAGTAGGCTAACAAAACCAAAACACCGTCTGGAGGTGAAAAGGTAACTGATGGATGAGCAACTTGGGAGGAAAACGCAGTTTTAACACTTAGACAACAAGCGACACTCTCGTGCTTCAAAAATACATCCTCAAAGCTGCTCGGTTGAGGAGGGATAAAAGCGAAAAAGTCATAAAACAATCAGGAAAAAAGTAGATACAGAGGATAAAAACGTCGTGGATCGACTTCCCACTGCTCCCCGCACTGCTTCCACAGTGTAATGTAACCAGTGTGTGTATGTGTGTGTTGGTAATGTAGCTGTGTGCCTCCCTCCTCCTCCTCCTCCTCTTTCTCTCTCTTCAGTCATTGGGAGGAAGGAGAGATGAAAGGGAAGCCGAGGCTCTGATTGACACCACACCGATTGACACTCCTCCTGAGAGAGAGATTTATACGCAGCTCACAACAAATGGGCAGACAGGACGGGAGGAAGAGGAGAAGAAGAAGAGGAAGAGGAGGAAGAGTAGCGGTGAGGCTGACACGCGCAGTGTGTGTGTGTGTGTGTGATGGGTTCAAACAATCACGGTAAATAAAAACGATAATAGAAATAGAAGAAATAACAAGACGAGCTTAAGCTTGAGAAAAATAATAATAAGAAGAAGTGGAATTTAATAAAAACGCAAGAAGTGGCAATAGTGTTATAGTCAGTAGAAATACCCCCAACAACCCCAAGGCCACATTAGAGGAAGAAAACAAATATTTAGCGCCTTTTCCGTGCGTGAAAATCAGATGTATATCTGAAAAAAACATCGTCGTTCATATAGATTTATTATTCATTTATTTATTTATATTTATTCAGCAATATTTTGGGAAAGAGAGGTGTCTGTTTTGTTATTCCTTCCCTTTAAGTTGCTTTGTTTTGGCAATACCAAGGCTGTTTTTGTGGTTTTCTAGTGTTTTCCACGATTTCTAGCAATGTGTGCAAATATTAAATTTATGATATTGCTTTTTTTAAAAAAAATACATTTAAGACGTTTTCCACTGTGGAGATGACATTGAAATTTAATAAGGGTCTAACGAAATTACTAATCATAAACTTTCGGATGTTACGCCTAATTGTCTAAGTTTGAAGTCTCAGATACACATCTGATCCACCGTAATCTAAGTTTTTAAACGTTTTATCATTCATTTCATTCATTATTAGCTCATACACACAAGTGAAAACGATTAAGAGGCCAACAAAAACAGTTTGACAGTAGGCTGAAAGGAACAGCATTTGGCGAGAAAATGGCTAAACTAAATCTCGAATTTTCTGAGTGATTGTCACATCAGAACTCAGTTGTTTTGCTCGGTTATTATTGGGAGGGGGGGGCTGCACAATCACACAATTGGGTAATTAATTAAGAATGGAAAAACGCACCACAAAACAGCCCACAAACATGTGAGGAAAGGGGTTAAAGGAAAAGAATAACTTCGTGTGAAAACACAGGAAAAAGCTAAAGAAAAATAAACCCAAAAAACAGTGGAAGTGGCGTGCTTGCTTTTCTGTGTGTGTCTGAGCTGCAGTGAGAGATTGCGTGAGAATCAAAGTTGGTATGGGGAGGCAGATCTTTATAAAGCGCGGAGGTGGGGTTAGCGGGGCGGAGCCGCGGCTGCCTTTGATCTTGCGGCGGCTGGCTCTTTCATCCCCGACTCCCCCCGCCCGGTTTCCCTCCACCACCACCGCCGCCACCCCTCCCTCCCTCCCTCCCTCTTCCACCCCTCCTCCTCCTCCCTCCCTCCTCCTCGCTCTCCCCTCGCCTTTGTATGACTAAATTTGGTCCGAGTGTGGAGCCGGGCCAACATTTCCACGTGTGCGTTCATCCCAGCTGAGAGAGGAGAGGAGAGGAGAGAGAAGGGGTTCTCTTCCGGGTAAGGAGACAGCGAGAAAAAAAAAAAAAAAAAAAAAAAAAGGAAAAAAGATCAAAGGCTTTTCGGTTTTGGAAGCAGAGTGTGGATTCAAAAGAGCCGCGACTGGCCGCATTCCAGAGTAGAGCGGAAAAAAATAACGGGATACAGGCACCAACACACGCGTAAATACAGCAGTGAAAGAGAGAGAGAGTTAATTAGAAAGATTTCACACAGGCAGACCCCAACAACCAAACCTTTCATTTTTTTAAAAAAAGAAAACCTTTTAACATTTTATTTCTTGTTTCCAGCCAAAAGAACAGAGGAAGAAAAAAATGTGATACAAGGTGAAAACTCTGGCTGTTTTCCTCCCCTGCTAGGTTCTACTTAATTACACTACTTTTTAATTTAATTATCCGCCACTTTTTTCTGGCACAATCTGACATGATGCTACCTAAAACCACGCTAGAAACAACCTCACTGCCTTGAAATATACTTTTTCTTCCCCCCCTTCTTGTGCAGCATTCACCTTGGATATGGTTTTAATCATAAAATTAGGAGAAAAGGGGGGAAATCAGAGGGGGGAAAACGATTTTTGGTAGGCCTATTAAGAAACTAAAAAGAGACAGTGCGGGCCTGCAGGGCCTGAGGTAAGAGGTGAAGAGATCCAAACTGTGAAAAATGAAACAGATTAAATAAACCACAGGACTGAATGATTCATGTTTGGTTTTTGGCTTGGGTTTATTGGCATTGTAAGATATTTTAAAATACAACATACAAGACTTTGTGAGGAATAACGTTAATCCTAATGTTCTGTTTGGGGTTCTTGAGGCCCCAGGCTCTCTTTAACACCTCAGAAAACATACTTAGCATTGTGTTACCACCTTAATACTTTCCTTAATTCTATGAGAGTTGATTATACACATGATTTTAAAAATAGTATTTCTGTTCAGGGTCCATGAGGCCCCAAGCCTCCTTTAACAGCTCAAAAAAACATACTTGTTTAATTATCTTAATATGTTGAAGCTTTTAATATTTTTATAGAACTGATTATGCACTTGATTTTGAACCGATGATGTCTCAGACTACTCCCAAATATCCCAAATATTTGAATGTCTGTAATTGAAGTTTAGGTTTAGATCTCTCAAACATAAGCAACATCCTGTGCATGCCTTGTGGGCAAACAAATAAAATACATATTTTTCAATGCAGGGGTCTCAGACTGGCAGCCCAGAGGCCATTTCTAGCCCTCTAAACTCCTCGTTCTGGTCTGTGACATGATGGCAAAAATATAATATAATTCAGCCTGCAAACTTGATTTATTTAATTATTTTTTTTCTAGTTATTTCATACCAATTTAAACTACTCTATACTCAACTGTTTAATTGTGGTAAGTATGATGATGAGTTTGTAAGTACTGGAAACAAAAAAGTAAATTTTCAGAAATATTGTGCTTTCTTGCAGTTCTTGCAGTACCATCAGTTGCCTCCTGTCTTTAATGCTTAGCTTATATTATGTCTCTGTGCAATTTTCCGTTTCCTGTGGTAGTACTTTTTCTGTAGTGCTACACACCATTTTTGTATTACAATATGTGTGCGATTATCCTCATATATCCATATATCTGAACAAGTGAAAGGTGCATACACTGTACATAGCTTTTTATTTTCTATTTCTATTTTATGTGTATCTTTATTTATCACTCGCTCTTTTCTACTACTTTCTTGACTCATGAGCTGCTGTAACGAGTGAATTTTCCCAGCTCAGGATCAGTAAAGTTCATTTTATCTTATGATATCTTATCTAGTCGTATCTTCTCTTGTCTTGTATGAGACATATAATTCTTTATGGCCATATCTGTCCATTCTGCCAGGTTTGTAGCAAGAAGAAAGGTTATCACTTGTGTACTTTTCAAATTAAAAAGAAAAGCAAAAAAATTATTCAAAATTCTGGGTTGATTTTTCAGTTATAAGTATTATTTTGACATGTACAGCAGTCAGGTTGGACCCAAGCAAACAATGATGAAGTAAAGCCAGTGTCAACAAAACAAAGGAGTTAATTAAGATAAAGATTGACATTCCCTTCAGCTGACCGAAGAAATATTAGAAACTAATAAAACCTGGTAAACTGAATCAAAACGAGACATTTTTTAAGAAGCATAAAAGTAGCGGTGAAAGAAATGCTTATATCCTTTATTTAAGAGAAAGTAACAATACCTTTCTGTAAAAAACACTGTTGAAAGTAAAATGATTTCTCTAAAGTATAAAGTATTAAAGTAAAAGTTCTTGTTGGGCAGAACAAACCTTTTCAGAGAGTTACATTATTATACATTATGTAATATAAATATTAGTACTGAGGCTTTGCAGGGACAGCTCACCCTGAAATATCAAAAATACACATTTTCCTCTGGCCTGTAGTGCTGTTTATCCTTCTACACCGTTTTGATTTGAGTTTCATAGTTTTGGAGATTTCGACTGTAGAGATATCTGCCTTCTCTCCAATTTAATGGAATTAGATGGCACTAATCCTGTGCTGCTCAAAACACCAAAAGAATACATCTGAAAAACTCAACAACAATGTCTCTTTCCAGATATCATGACACGGTTACTCAAGATAATTCACAGACTTTGTTGTGAGCAGGAGGAGTTCCAACACGAAACTGCTCACAACAAGGTCTGTGGATTATCTTGAGTAACTGTGTCATGATTTTTGGAAAGAGACACTAGTTTTGAATTTTTCAATTGAATTGAACCAATTAGTTCCATTATATTGGAGATAAGTCAGACATCTCTATGGCCAATCTCTCCAAAACTCTGCAAATCCACACAAAAAAATCTAAATGGATAAACAGCAGAACAGAATCTTGGGGTGAACTGCCCTTTTTACAGATAAGCAGTATTTTGCTGTTGCAGCTGGTGGAGGTGGAGCACATTTTAACTAGTTTAATGGTGGATAGTTCAATGTATGGCCCAGAATCTTAATTTATAAAATGAAAATGTGTTTTTTTTTGTTAAAGTAACACTTTACTAGCGCTCAGTCAAATGTAGTGGAGTAAGAAGTACTTTGCTTGTGCTTAAATACAGTATTAACCCTAACCCTTAGGAGTAGCAGGAGTATACGTATGTACCAATTTAATTGCAAACACTCCCATATATTAATATCTGCTAGAAGACCTCTCAAATGAAGATATTTTAAAACAAACACATTACACTAGAGTAAAACACTGAATAGAAATATCTAAATGTGGCAGTGGATGTAAATAAACTGTTTTATTTCAAAATCTTGACACAGTTTTCCAAAACACATCTTTTTTTAATTGAATGTAATTGCTCATCAATTAGTCTAAAATGTAGCCAGAACATAAAATTAAATAATATGTTAATTTACGCATTTTAATGTGTTATTTAAAAAATAAAAAAAATTAATTCATTAATTTGTTCAATTTGACAGTGCTGAGGTTGATAAGATGTTTCTCACCGCAGGGACGGCAAGAGGAGTTCAGTGAAAATGCAGCCTATGAAAGCATCAGCTCTCGCTGCATTCACTTGCACTCGGATATTGGAATATTGCTCTTGTGAGGTTCATAGTTTTTAAATTAGATTGTCTAAAACTGGGGTGGAGGCAAGTGTGATGAGGCATCTTGCAAGACCCCCACCCAGATCTGCCCCTGCTGTGCTTTCCACCACTGCATCTAAGTCTGCTGAATGACAATATTCAAGGTGCAAACATCAGAGAGTCAAGAAGTAAAATAAAACAATCACTCCTATTTGACTCTATTTTTTAACTTATATTGCATATTATTGCAAATGTTTCATAATGCAGCTTTGCAGGATGCACACTAGCCTGTAAAGGAACGAGAAAAACACAATCTGGGATTCAGTTTAATTGTTTTTTTCCTGCATGGACATTTTTAAAATAACCTAAAGGTTTACTTGAATTTCATATTCTGGTCTTGCAAAGGGGAAGTGAGAGTGAGAGATTCATTATTTAATGCCCTCTGCTGCATGATGAGAGACCACTGCAGAGAAGCCAGTCTTCCTGGCTAGAAGGCCTGTGAGGAGGGGTCATTTGTTCATCACTGGTGTACATATTTCACTGAGCAGTATAGATTTTGTTTTCCACCGTCTTTTTTTTATATCATATAATGAATACTGTTTGCAGCAGCAGAATAAGCTAGCGCAGATCAAGATGAGGCTTTGTTTGCTGTGTAATGACTCTAGTTTAGTGGCTTGATGACAAGGCAGCGGACGACAGCCTCTCTAATGAAGACGCTGTCAGGACCACCATTCACACTTTCCCTTGACATCACAATACATTATATTCTCTGGCGAAGGTGAGGCTCTGTGTATCACAGCCCTGGTTTGTTAAAATAACCAGGAAAGTTGGAGTGGAGAGAAAAGAGAAGAAGAGAATGAAGGAGAGGAGAGGAGAGGAGGAGGGGAAAAAAAACGGAGCTACATTAGCATTTCTCTCCTAATGAGTTCATAAGAGTGACCCCTCTGGATCTCACATGAAAAGGAAGATTTCCTGCTGCGCTGTGACCTGAATTCAGTTGTCTCTCACTTTAGATACTACATTTTGCATGTTATATAAGGCAGGGATATATCTATACACACGGCATAATTTATCATCAGTGGATTTCAATTCCTTAGTCCTGTCCTTAAAGACTGGTAGTCAATCTGAAGACAGGAATAAATATATTAATGGCACACAATTCCTGGTGAGATACAATGAAGTGTTGATGAACATAATGCATATTTAGCAAATTTTGTTTTATATGATGTTATTCCTCCTCTTATAAAGTTGGGGAGCAGATCAGTTTAGTAGACAATATGAATTGTGTCAAACAAAATGCTCTTTGTTGGAACAACACTCAGTCAAGGTCCTCTTTAGATCTATTATTGTCTCATCTTTTATCTGTTCTATTTTCATTGCAATGCATAATACTTCAAACAGAAATTACCCTAATTATCTCCCATTCGCGCTTTGTGCTGTGTATGTGTGTCTGTGTCTGCTGTGTGTGTGGGTGTGGGTGTGAGCCTGTTCAGTGTGATGATTTGTCAATATCAGCTCCTAAATTCACCTGCCAGGTGAGTTCAGTGGTGAAATCCCTGCTCTGCCGCTGTCTATTCCACCTGCTAGTCATTCATAACAACTTCCTTGATGTAGAAATTATAGCCCTTGAGCTCCCAGCCATCTCCAAGAAAACGACAGGAAACAAACATCAAATTATGATGAAAAGAGCTGGCAATTAAAGCCGAGAAAAGACACCATTCATCAAACGTACAAATCAAAAACAGGGGAGGTCCGAGGTGAGTGATTATTTGTGCTGCTCTTTGATTGGGTGAAGGTGAGTCATCTTCTTGAAGGGGAGGAAAGTGTCTTGGGGGTAAGGCGAGGAAGAGAGGGGCCGATGTGTGATCTGTTGATTTATGGCAACCCTGTCAGGAGGCTGTCTCCGACAAACTGTCATTAAAATGAAATTATCTCCTTGATGGAAGAGGAGGGGAATTTGTCGTGCTATGTATATATTTTGGATGTGTTCAATTTGGAGAGGAGAGACTGGAGTTTACAAAAAGGCAGTCCATCATCATGACACACTGTGACAGACGTTCAAAAGTGGCTGGCTGGCTTTGCTTTTGTTATTTTCATTCACATGAGCAATTATGAAAAGTATACTGCACATTATTGATTTAAAGGGACAGTTCAACCAGCATTCAAAAATACTTATTTTCCCTCTTACCTGTGGTGCTATTTATCAATCTGGATTTTTTTTGGTGCGAGTTGCAGAGTTTTGGAGATATCATCTTCTCTCGAATACAGTGGAAACAGATGGCACTCGTCTTGTGGTGCTGAAAGTGTAAAAACAAATACTTAAAAAGAATTCAACAGCAACGTCTCTTTCCAGAAATCATGACCGTTACTCAAGAAAATACACAGACCTCATTATGAGAAGTTTCATGTTGGAACTATTTTCTTCATCTACTCATGGTGGAGAGGTTACAGTTCAGGCGAGGAGGATGTCATTAATGCGTATATCCCACGCTGTAACAAGTGCGAGTATCTTGTCCATGAATACATGCACACTTCCTTCTCCATGGTGATATGGTTGGTGGGTGTAGTTTAACCGCCCATGCCACCCCTTGGGAGCTACCACTGATGCTGCACAGTGGTGCTTTGAAATGCTCACAATGACAATGCTAACATGCTGATGTTTAGCAGGCATAATGTTTACCATGTTCACCAGCTTAATTCAGTGTGTTAGCATGGTAACATCTACTAATTGGAACTAAATCCAAAGCATAACTGAGGCTGGTGGGGATGTCAAGTATTTAGTCATAAACCAAAGTATTAGCCGAATTGCAATTTTGAGCTGACGATGACAGTATATGAAAAATCAGGGGATCACCAGAGTAGTTATGATTCATCCTGAGGGAGATAATTATTTGTACCAAATTTTACAACTATCCACTGGTAAGGTACTAGAATTTAGTTGGTTTGTGATCTGTATGGATCATCCCCCTGGTTCGGCATGCAAGTGAACTAATTAATTGTATTGATTGCAAAATTTAATCATCATAATGTGAAATACAGTTTTACTGCCACTGTGGTCTTACATAGCCAGATCTGTTTGGGAGAACTAGCTCTATCACTATCTCCATCTCTAACCTATCTCTTCCTTTGGTGAAACATAAAAGAAAACATAACACCTGCTAGCAATGCAGGTGCTAATTTGTCTTTTTCAGCATGTAGGTTTCCAGCCCGGAAGTTTTTGCTGTTTCCTGGGGACTTTGAAAACAAAGCTGTGATGCTGCCTGAAACAAGTGACCAATGGCAGGCTTATACCAACATACATCAGGTGAATCAGACCACTGCTGCTGTCACTTTTTAAAGTAATAAATTCCTCAAATCTTGATGCAGAGTTGCAGTGAAATGACAAGACAGATGTTTGCTCTGTTTGACTCTGAAGTCATGATTTTTGCTTCCACTGAGTGAAATCCTGGTGGCTGTGACTTTGGGCCTTTTCAGTGGTGTAACTGGGGAAATGGGCACGCTGATATCATTGAAATTGATAAAAAACATTGTGGCATTTATTGCAGTTTCGCCGATATCTACTGCTTTCCCTTTCCCTTTGAGAACTCTCTCACAGGAGCAGCTCTGGTCTCTTAGCTGTCTGTGACATGCCTTCAGTATTGATAGGCTATTACTCGTGATGTATAACCAATCAGATAGCACTGTGGGCAGGACATTGAGCCAGACTACAGAGTGGTTACTACAGAAAGAGTGAGATGGCTACATCAGAGCAAAAGTAATGTGTTTTTAAATACATTTACCCCAACTTGCTGATCCAAAAAATAATCCAAACCTGTGTTTTGTGATCGCTACTATCCATCCAACATCAAACTCACAATGGTCCTATTTTATATTAGCCTACGCAGTAATGTTTAGATGTTTTACTGGATAAGTCAAAACTTTGATCTGCTGGTGGTACTAGAAGGAAAAGTTAGGACCACAAATGTCTGCACAAGCTTTCATGATGATCTATTTAATAGTTACTGAAATATTTCAACCAAAGTGGTGGACTTTGCTATCCACAGAGCTGTGAAGCTAGCATGGCTGAAAATAAAACGCTGCTGTATTTCAACATCTAAAACAATGCAGAAAAACAAGTTTCCTCGCAGATTACCAAATCCAGTAAGTCAGCAGCCTCCTCTATTGTCTTGCTCACAGAGATAAAGAATGATTCACACCAAGTGGCACCTGACTCCACCCTTCTGCCCTTGCCAGTCAGTGATGCTGACAGAAAAGAGAGCAGTGGTGAGTAAGCTCCTCAGAGGAGGAGAGGCAGAGTTAGGGATCACTTTCCCCCTGAGACTTGGCTCACTCTCACAGGCCAGACAGTATTAACTTACATTCTCCGAGCTTCAAAAACCTGAGCGCTTGCATGCCGCCATCATCGGTGAGCAACATTTGGCAAACGCACACATGCACAGACACAGTCTATCTCTTCCCCGACTTTCCTCAACACACAGCACATCCACATCACGCACCGACACTTGTAAGTGTTGCCTCATTCCAGCCAAAAGAACAATCCTCTGGGGCATAAAATATCATGACAGGCAGCCTGTCTCTTGTGTGTGTGTGTGCACATGCAGCCCTGTCCCGCTGTCACTCGTGAAGACTAATGGGCAGATTAACACTTGGCTGACCCAGGTGCCTTGAGGGAAAATGATGGTGAGGGTGTTTACCTACAAACTTCACCCAGCTGGGACGGCCACCTTCTCTGCAGCGGACTGTCAGTTTGCAGGAATTTATTGAAATCTGCTGAGCTTGCCCACTGGCACCAGGGGTTTATATTGTTGATAGGGGTAGTCGTTTAACCGTGTGTGTGCTGTGAGAATGATATTAAATGACCTAGCTCCACGGATGGGAAGTAACATACTGTACTTAAGTAGTTTTCAGGTATCTGTACTTTACTTTAGTTATTTTTCGGACAACTTTTTATTTTTACTCTTTACATTTTAACAGAAATATCTGCACTTTCTACTCCTTACACTTTCAGAAACAAGCTTGTTGCTTTAGTTTTCATTCATTTGAGGAGAATTACTGAGTATTTTTGTTTTGCATCATCGAGCGCCGCCTTCACAATATAAAGACTGATTTCAACCTAAATTCATTGGACAATAGCACAAGATGATTCCTTAGTTTATCCATTCGCGAATATCACATAATAGACGTGACAAGACAAAAACAACATAAAAGACATGAAAAACAAACAAAAACGAGAGAAAAGGTGAGGTTCAGTCAGCTTTGCACAGACACAACTGGAAGAAATGTCCTCCAGAGGATTACTTTTTACTTTTTACTTTGAGTACATTTCAGAAACTGTAGTTTTTCCACTTTTGAATAAAGAAGTTGAATCAGTGCTTCTACTTTTACTTGAGTAAAGAATGTACTTTTGCCTCCTATCACACAGCGCAACCCAGTAGTTACTGAAATATTTAAGACAAGATCAAGAAAACAGCACATCTTCTAGTGAAAGTTTAGAGGTATTTCCTTCAGTTTCACTGTGGGAAAGGGTAAGGGCTCCACTGGTGTAATTGATCAGGTTAGAAAGGCATGACAAGGCTCCTTTTTATTGCACAGGGTCTGCATATGTCCAGAGGCTGGCCAAGCTTCACCACCAGCCGTCCTCCGCTGCGCACTGCTGTGTTGTGCTACATTCTTCAGGTCCAAAGGGGAAGTGGTCCAGTCCTCTCAGCGCACACAGCTCCTCCTTTCATCCCACTGTGTTATTGGAGAAAGCATTGAGCACCGCGTCGGGCCCTGCTGTGTCAGGGTCAGAGGTCAGAGCTGACCTGCTAAGAGGTCGCGGGGCCCCCATCCAGTCTGTAATCAAGCACACAGCACACCTCGCTGACCCCACTCCTCCGTCTGTCCCGTCACCCAGCCTCGGCCCGCCTCAGCTGCCTGAGATCAAACACAGAGCGGCAGTACCTCTGGCCCTGTGTTATCAGCCTGGGTGTCTCATCACATCAACACGCAGGGCTAAACAGTAAACACAGCCAGCCTGGTTTTGCTCTCTGTGTGTTTGTGTGTCTGCTACCTGGTGTATGTTATCAGTATGAAAGCCTGAGCGTGAGTGAACCTCGGTACACGAAGGGTTAGGGCTAATTATTATCTGGATCTGATCAATTCAGATGTAGATTTTGATCCTAGCTTGTTATACAATACATTTTTGCCATGTTATTAGACTAACTAAAGCAATAAGAATATATTAAAAGAAAAAAGATTTTTATCTTCAGAAAATTTAAACATTTAATAATTAATTTTTTGGCCACTAGGGGTAAAACACACAGCATTTTGCCCCTAAAGAAAACACTCAAATATATAATCACCTTATAAATTTTAAATGATAAACAGGGGCTTGTTTACTCATCCAGCACACAAGGAGCAACATTAGCATTTGAAATTTCATTTCAATCAACTTAACAACCAGTAAAGTTAGTTGCTAAATTTGTCGGTCAGTTCCACTGACTCTATAAAGATGGATGAAGCGTTTGCATGTCCTTTTTTTTTAAAGACTGTGCTTCCTTCCTGGTGATGTAATTTGGAGTCAGAGTCTGTGCAGTAGTGACCAGGGTTGGAGCTGCAAACAGCCAGTCGACTCAATGGTAAGCAGGGCTCAACTGTCAGTGATGATATGAAATATCCCTTTTATAGCAACAACTAGTTTAATCCAAGCTGATCTGAAAAACTAGAAGGGCTCTCAAAGAGTGCCAATCTCTGCCAAGGTCAAATGCTCTGCTATGCAACATAAACAAAAGAAAAAAAACATTTCTGTATCGGCCCCCTCATTTGGATCTGCTCCAAAATTGAATGTGTGTGTTTCCGTGATTCATGCTACACCCTTCCACCAAGTTTCCTTAAAGTCTGGTCAGTAGTTCTTCCTTTATCCTGCTGACAGACAAACAAACAGCACAAAAACCATAACCTCCAAGGTAATAATGGAATGACAGAATGACAGAAACCGTCACTTGGAAAAATTTATTTGATGTGTACTTTGATTTTTAAGTTTGGCCCACATCCCCTCTGCTAACAGGGAGGTGTTGGATTTATGGCCTATACTGCAGCCAGCCACCAGGGGGCAAGTGAGATGTTTTGGCTTGTTCTTCAGCTGTCATGCTGTCCAGCGTCAATAGTCTGACATTTGCTGCTCAGCAGGAGGTCTAGAGTAGATTTTTGATGCTGGAGCCTCAAGAAAACAATTATCACAAAACTACAGTCCATGAAACTTAAAAAAATGAAACCAAGGCAGACTGCAGAGCTGGATGTTGACTGTCCGTGAATGCGTCACTATGAAGGTCATTGTTGATATGAAAACTTGATTACAGCAGCTTTAAGTTGCCATAAACAGTCATACATCATAAATGATGACATCATATTTTGTCATTTGTTTAGGTTAAACGATGAAATACAGAAAATGTGCCTTGCATAAGCTTAATCTTGACTGTTTTACACTGGTCTTTTCTCAAGCTGGACCCACATTGACACCTATATTCTGTAAATTATGGCTTTGACTGGAGACATTAAAAACACAACGTTCTCATAACATGTTATTTTAAACTCTTCATGATAGATTCTCTCTATTGCATGTAATTTTGTCAGCACAGAGAAACACCAGGTTCATACCTTGCTTTTGGAAACTGCAAAGTGAAATAAAAAAAGCAGGTTTCCTTCTACAAATATACTTTAAATTTTGAGCTGGGCTTCGATAATCAATCAAAGTTAATGTGTTTATGTTTGCGGCCATGCGGCTATTTGGGTTTATTCTAATGCAAATTCACCTCCATTTAATTTCTAAGGGCCCACAGCTGAAGAGGGTCTGTGTAAAGAGCCCGGGCAAGCAATATTTAACCAGGTTGGTAGCTGATTTCCTGTGTGCGCCAGCCTCCACTATCAGGATATTAACTGTTAAAACCACTGGAGTGTGATACTTACTCGTGCTGATTGATTTCTTCTAGTCTCACAGAGGAAAAGTCCACAATTCCCGGGAGTTGTTACTAGAGAGGAAAGCATTTCCAGACACAGGCACATGCTGCCAATTTGACAGGTTTAGTTAGGCACCTTGGCTCCACTCCTTTGTTGTATTTAAAAAGCATCACATGAGTGTTTTTTTTTTTTTTTTGTAGGCAGGCAGTCTTTGACTCTGTTTCAGAGTGGGGAAACAACTCCTATCATTCCTTTGTCTGAGGGTTTTCCCCCCACATCTCCCAACATGAAGAAATTGTTGCAAATGAGTCATTTCTTCTTGGCAGGCCTCAGGCGAAGGAGAAAAAAAAAGAATAGCCATGTTCTTGAGAAAGACAAAAGTGATTTACTTATCCTGTCACAGCTTTAATTACTTCTAATAAAAGTGGTGATTACTAATATTGAAATGTATTTCCTATGATATCTTAAATTACATCTCTGGAAATTTTTATTGTCCTTAACATAAAAAAGTTGTCATGTTTCACACAAATGCCAATTTTAAAACCGATGTTTTGAATTGTGCATGAGTAATTGCATGTGTAGACAAAAGATTTTGGAAAATGTGTGTTGAAGTTTATGTTTGTGTGCATGCATGACTTCATGTGTTGGTAAATGAGTGTGTTATTGTTCTTGTCCGTCTGGGAGGGGAGATCAAAGGCAGACTTCGTCTCTCTCTAAAGCTGGCCTTCATTTTTGAGCCGAGTCTAAACTGAAAATGTCAGATTTTCCCCTCTAAGTTCCCTTTGAGCTGCAACATGTGGTTGCAGGTAATATTTCTGAAGTGCGATACATACAGTACGGGGGGCCAGGAGACATACAGTCTACTGTAAGGCTACAGCCTGTTTTGTCTTGTTACTAATTTTATTACAGCTGAAATATGCAGCCAGGAGAGCGATTGAACTCTTGGCCTCAGTCTCGCCCAAGTTGCAGCCCAATTTGAGCCAAATCTGAAACAGTAAAATCCCAGAGGATGTATAGTAAAGTGGCTGTGCCAAAATCCGTCTTGCCCTGCCTCGCCCTGCCATCTGCTTCATAAAGTGTAGTCACGAAAAGGCCTGCAAGAGGGAGATTTAGTGCCACCACACCTTAAAGACTCTTCTGTAAACATTCATACTATTTTTTCCAAATTTCCTTGCACATAATTGAAATGCATCAGGAAAGCATCTCATTCAGGATGTGGTGACCTACGGCCTCTGTGGGTTTTTCCAGTGTTTGTGTCTACCCACTGCTGTTAATGTCATTTGCCCTCTGCTGATTCACTTCACTTGCCCTGGCTTTGACAAAGGATGTATTCACACCAAATTACTGCAGTAGACTAAAGATTCTGCTAGTTGACTAGTAGTCATCAGCTCAAACCATTTGTTGACAAGCTGTTATATATTTACAATATTATTTTAATTATTGAAATATACAGTATATTTTTGAGAGCAGGAAGGGAGCTGCCTGTTAAATGCTAAAAGCGGTAAAGACACTGGATGTGCTGGAACAACAAGCAAGGAGACGGGACATTTTGTTAATTTTTACACAAATCTCGTAGTTCAAAACACAGGAATACAAAACTTGCAGAGTCATCACAATAGATGATGAATACTTACAGATTAACTCGCTACAAACTCGCTCCTCATCACGTCTCTTGTCACCACCTGAACCCACCGTGTCTTGATTGTCCCCAGAGTCAGAGTCATGGTCGGAGCCACTGTAAATCAACTTGGTACTATATTCCTGGTCGTCAAACTGGCCTCCGTTGGTCTCGGAGGTTGTGTCCAAGTCACTCATTAAGCTTACTTGGTAATGGCAGCTACAGCACAGTTAGCAGCAGTGTGTCAGTGTCTTCAGTCGCTGCAAAGGTAGCTTCATTTGCATGGACGCTCCCCATCAGCATTCCATTACTCTGTGACTAATGGATGAATGAAAACTTGGTCAACTAAGACTCTAGTTGACTTTCAGTGGGTAGCGTTGCTGTTATTAGCGTAGGGCAGCCCTGTCTCCTAGAAATTACAATTATATACAACTAATGTCCAACAGCAAACCCATTTTTGAGAGAAGTATAATACCAAACCAAACCAAAATGTTTCTATTAAAATAATGAGGAAATGTTGTGAATTAACGTACAAGTCACAAAAATGTCAGTGACAACATATTTTATTTGTTTACCGCTAAAAAAGGCAATTTTGTAAGACACTTTCCAGTCGTGTTGACAACAGCATAGACAGCAGTGTGTGTGGCATGAGATATTTTTATTAATATTTAACTGAGAGGATAATCTTTCACTGACCCTGACTGTAATAAAGTCTGAGATTGTTTGTATATGCGCACCAGGACAAGCAGCTAACAGGAGTGAGCACTCACCTCAAGTCAAGAGGACTTAAGTCAGACAGACTAAGTGTTTTTGTTGCCAAAACGTTCCTCAGTCCTACTGAAAGTGGTTTTATTTTCTAAACCCACCCAAAATGACGAAATTTCCTTCACTTTATCGAAGTCACTTGTTGCAGGAGTGTGGATCTGAATCCAGAACTGTTGTGTTAAAGTCCTGCACTTTGGTCGCCTGCCATCCTCCCAACCACCTCCTTTATTATATAAATGTATTGTTTCAAGGAAACGCTGTCTGTAGACATAATCTAGGCAGGAACTGCATTTGTCACTACAGTGTAATTATGAAAACAATTTAATGATATACAAACATAATTTCTAGGAGATAAGATTGTGTGGGTTTGTGTTGCAGTGTGGCTGTGTGCTTTCGAACAGTGTTTCTCAAATTAAAACTGGGTTCCACCTTTAAAAATACTGAGCTCTCCAAGTACCACCTTATTGTTTTACCCTATTTGGTGGCAGCAGATTTAGTGGACACTTCACTGGCACTTCTTAAGTATCCAGTGGGACTCATGCTAGGTTCAGTTACTTCATTTTCAACATGGCTTCTCAAAAATAATTTCCTCCTGAGTTGCACCCCTCTTTGTAATAGTTTCCATTTGATGCAACAGTGCAGTGTTTTTGAAGCATTCATTTGCATTGTCTTGATTTTACCCCCATTTACTATCTTGCCATCACAGTTTAGCTTGTAAATATTGAATAGATGTCTGCACATGCTACATGCATGACTGTGACTACAGGTATTGATATTGAAACATTTCAGTGATGATATTTTATGTTTTCATTTAAGATTTTGTAGTATTTTGATAGCATTGTGTTTTTAAATTAATCTATTTCATTTTTTTTAAAACAGTTGAAACTGGGTACACAAATAAACAAAGCAAAGACACAACTGCTATCATAAATTGGTCCATGAATTCCAGCTGGATATCACCTGGTTCCACTGATATTTCAGCCTGATAATGAAGCAGTCTGATCACCAGCTTACATGACATTTGGGTTGCGTTTCTCCCAAAATAAATTCTTTCAACTTTTTGCCTTTTTTCAGCATCTCTTGTTGTTCCCACCACCAGAGCTTAAATGCACTTCCCTCATACAAAAGAATGGGAGGACTGGGGTTTTTTTGCTGCGATGCCTGCTTTGGTCTGAATACAGCCCTGGAGTGATGATAATAAACAAGTCTCCCCTGTGCATTTCTCTGTTCTCATCTCCATCCAATACAGTCGCTGCCTGGACATTTGATTTGTCTGGGAATGTCACCTTTTTCAGGCACGACGATGTCAAAGACAAAGAAACAGATGGAGGTAAGAGAGAAAACCCGGCCAGTTCTCCACACACGACACTTGAACTGTTCACACATTTCCGTAGACAGAAATCCCTCCCACCACACATAAAACATGTGAATGTTTCCTCTCTTTGTAGACTGCCACTGGTCCAGGTTCAGACTTAAAAGGCATTTCCAACCTCTTTATCGAGCCTTTGAGCCTCATATTTTATATCGTTTCTTGCTTTAATCCAACATATTCAAAGACTGTTCTCAGGTTATGGGAATTCCTCGGGTCGGCGTTAAAACAATTGATATGGAAAAGTCTAGTTCATCAACCAACCTATTACAGGGGAAGATGATTTTAGCAGCCAACACTGGAGAAGTTTATCAGTTATAGCAGATGAAAGTCGTAACAGACATATGCTTCCAGAGTTTCTGTGGAAGAGAATGTACTTGAAAACTGCATGTTGTTCATCTTTAATGTAAGGCTACAGCCAGTGGCTGGTCCTGGCCAAGAAATAGCCTCCATAAAACTGCAAATGGATGTTTTTACACTTTGGTTTCTGTATGGTTTAAAGGCATACTATGCAGAATTTTCCTAAAAAAAATGTATGGAAAAAAACAACCCCTCGCAATCATCACTTGTGACCCACTAGATGTGCGTGGTGTTTTCTTTCTGCACAGACCCTGACCTGTGCTTGTCTTTTCTTATTTTGTCATTTTTGCTGTGATCACATCCCTGGGCATCGATCTGTTACACAAACTCCAGCGTCCAGAGGTGTGGGAGTGTATATTTGTGCTTTTAAATGTAATTTCTGATTCACAGCTTCGTTGACACATAAGCTCTCTCAACCACCATTTCTGTCTCTCTTTCTCATTCATCAGGCAGGGGAGGAGAGGCCAACTTTGTTTGGCTTCATGGAAGAGGACCTGCACCCACTCTAGATATAAATAGCTAATTTTAAGGTAACAAAAACATAACGATTCTTATTTTCATATGATTATGCACTGTATGTTTTACTGAAGAAGGGTTCCATGATGTAGGACAAAGGAATCTATGTTTTTATTTCAGAGAACAAATCAAAACAATAAAACAGATAAGGAAAAAGACTCTTAACGCCCCCCCCCCAACCCTGCCTGCGCTGTAGCATATGACAACACAGGTTATGAGTGAAATTAATAAAAACAAAAGGTGAAAAGTAAAAATGAACAGTCAACTACATGAGGAGTATCCACTGAAAGCTGCGTCTTAGGTAACAGATGAGGTGTAGGCAAATCTTGTTAAAGGATTTTATTTTTTCAAGTGTAATTCTTCCAGAATGTCAAAATTATTTTTTTTTGGCTGTCGTCAAACCATAGCAACGACGCTGTTGCTGTGCTTAATACGGACGGGGAATCTGAGTTTCCCAGCACAATTAAGATAGAATCAGGTTCAGTGTGGATATTAAGAATATCAGAGAATGTTTTAGATTTTTTTGTCCTCTCTGTCTAACTCCTGTCCAACAAAGTCAGACTTCCAGAGAAATTGTGTCATCCACTCAAGGAGACATTTTGCCAAGATTTCAAGACTAGTCTGAGATTATTGACATGACCACCAGCGCCGTTGACCCTCTGATCCTCATCATGCCGTCTGGATACATAGTGGAATAACATGACCAAAGAGAGAAGAAGAACGAAGAACGATGTTTGTGCACCTCTGAAAGACAGAAAGCGGCTCTCCATGCCATGAATTCAGTGTTGTCACCAGCCAAACTGCATGAATGGAGACGTTATTAGTCATAGTCTACAGCCAACACTATAACTGCGTTGGACAGTTTTGGCGACCCAGCATGAGTGTTGGAGCAGCGAATATGTGTTTTAGGCACCCTGAGTGCTGCTTGGCTTCGCTGCAATAACAGATCCGGCCAGATGCTCAGTGTGATCTGTCATAGGGGATCGGGCTGGATCACAGCGGGCAAAAATGAAATTAATCTCAGTCCAACACGACATCGCACAACTGTTTCTTCTCAATGATATGAAGAATGATTAAATAAAAAGAACAAACAAAAAGGAAACTGTGTGTATTGTGGTTGCTCCGTGATGTGAGAGTGATGGGTGGGGAATTCTTTGTTCTCACAATTAAAATCAAATGTAATGATTTCTCAGGCAAAAACATATTTTCACCAGATGCCGTCATGAAGACAAGGAGTGAAATTCTCCTGGAAAGTCCAATTAAAACACACCTTTTTGATGTATAATTAAAACTGCTTAATATATAATATAACCTTTCAGTTGAGCATTACGATTTTATGAGGCTTAAGTTTCATCCTCTGACACGAAAATGATTTAAGATTGTTTAAAGGAAAGGAAACAGAGAGAGGTAAACATAAAGCTTTTGTATTTCTTAGTTATGAACTTTCATATCATGTAATTAAGGCTTATGTTTACAATGTACTGTTGCTTATAGGAATATAAGGATGCACTCTTTATCTGTTCTGATTTCATTCTGATATCTTAATTTGGTTGGCAGATATGATGCTATACTGGTAGGAGCACTCTATTTTCTTGCTGTTTATTATTATTAACAAGTACTGGCTGGTCTGGAAAGCTTGTGTAGTTTGTGTAATATAACTTGTGTAATGGATCCTTCGACCATTGTTGGGCGCTGTAGGATTCTGGCTTGTGATATTCACTTGTTTAGCTGATAGGCTGAAAGTACAGCTTCCCATGATGTTATCCTATTTGCATTATTTAAAGGACAGAAACACATGTAAACATAAAGCTTTTTGTGTTTCTTTTTTATGTTTATGATTATTTATTACTACCATTATCATTATTCTTATTGTTATTAATATTATTAGTAGTAGTAGTAGTAGATGTAGATTTCATGAGGCTGAAATTGAACTACAGTCTGGAAAGCTTGTGTAGTTTGTGTAACTTAACTTGCTGAGAGTTTAAGTTTGCCTTTTTATTTTCCAAAAGGCAAAACTGATTCTTAGAAATGTATTTGTGATGTGTTGTAATTTGTTTGTTCAGAACATGGTGGCTTATGGTAGTAACTGTCATAACTGCCATTAGTGAAGGGGCTAGTACATTTCTTCACTCCAGCTGCATCATTTGCATAAGAACTTGGTACAAAGTTCCCTAACATTACATGCAAATGCAGAGCAGAATTGAAAAAGTTATTCTGCTCTCAATTCACACTACTTGTTCAAAGCTTTACAAATAGAAAACACAGGAAATTTGTGGCATTGTGAGATTTAGATTTGCATTGAGAAATTTAGGTCATATTGTGGATTGCAAGTCTGATACCTGATGGATGCCCTAGATTCTCAAACTACAGTACAAGTACGACTGTTTGCAAGCCCACTCTAGTGGTACACAGAGGAATTTCCTAATATTTTTTAAAACTAAATAAAAAATATTATCATCAAAAATACTACAAAATTTCAATACTTGAGGATACTATGAGATCAGAGAAATATATTTTAAAATAATTTTTTCTTTACTGTAATATTTTTGTTCAGCCTGTATCAGCCTGTTATGTGGTCATGTTCATGCACACAGTGCATAGATATAACATCTATGATTAGTTACGAGCTCAACTCTGATAGTAAGACGGTAAGTGAAAGTAAAATGAAGAGACTGCCAATTGCGGCGTGTGAGAGCTGAAAGAGCTTACGAGCCAGTTTTTGTGTTACCCTCATGTACAGGGTGGCTGTGGCTGACAACAGTAACCAAAAGATGTTTAAAAAGAGAGAAAGTCAACATGATTTGAGAGGTATTTTTATGTTCGAAAAACCATTAATGAGGACCAGTGCAACATTACTTTGTATATCAGTTAAAGGGTGAATTTACTCAACAGTTGTAACAAGGAACTGAAAACATAAAGGACATTAAGAATGTTTAAATATGTTCAAAGATAACTGAACGTATATGAAAATGGATGATCAAATACTAAAACTGGGATAGAAGGACAGGCTTCAGGACCTTACAGTTTGTAAGCTTCTTTTTGTAAGTTATTTTTTGTGTTGTACTGGTTTGTCCTTTTTACATTACTACTATTGTATTTGAACATCAGTCATACTGGTGGCTCTTGGGGAGCGTAATATTTTCTGCGGTGGTACACGGTGTAAAAAGTTTAAGAAAAACAGTTATATTGGGCCCTGATACTGATATTGAAATCGGATCGGTCCCACCACCTCTAATTGCCCTTACTCATGAAACTAAAAGTGATCGAATGTTTATGGGTACTTTGCACAAAAACAGACAAAAACACCATCTTGGGAAAGTGAGACGACCACTAAGAATACGTGCAATTATGAGCAGAGATGACATGAAATCTCTGTGAAAGATGCTCCTCAAAAACAAAGCCCCCTTGACGCACCCTTCCTATTTTGAGCAGATGACACTGCCTTAGCATACATTACACATGCATATTATCTTCACTAATCACGCTATTTGTGGTGCCTGATTGCAGTGTTGCTTAAGATGGGGGTGAGCAGGGGGCTCCTTTGTGCTGGAGCTAATGATGTCCCTTTGTGATAGGGCTGGGTGTGAGGGTTGAGGACACTGGAATAGACTCCGAAGAGCTGCTGTGTGGGTCTTAGTGTGACTGGCAGCTGCAGTAATCCGCCCTTTGTGTCTTCAACAGGGCCCCACTGAGCTCCCCTGACAGGGACCGATTTTCCCAACTCCACCAGACAGCCCAGATGGGCCGAGTGACACAGAGGGAGAGAAGGAGGGAGGGAGACGGAAGGCATCGAGTTAGATAGGGAGAGTGAGGAAGAAAGTCAAAAGAGGAGAGGGAAGTAAAAGGAAGGAAAGGAGAAGATCATTTGGGGTAAAAAGGAAACTCTTGGGAGGAAAATCTTACAGAGAAAGCGTGGAGGAATCGGGGTCTTGACAGCTCTGTTTCTGCTAAGACAGGATGGGCTTTGGATCAGGGCTGGTTTGTTTCCCCAGCATTTGTTTTCTGTTCCTTTGCGGTCACCCTGGAGCGTGCCTGAGTGAGGAATCTGATTGGTGGAGGCATTCTGGGCGCAGCACAATTAAAATCCACACGATTGCAGCAATACGCACGCTCTCCCTCTCCCTCTTTCTATCACTCTCAAGACACAGTGTTTGTTTACATTGAGTGGCCTCGTCATGACGTCTGACGGGACGAAAAGTTCTTTCTGTGGCTGCTTGTGGTGTCTGTTTGTCTCATCTCATTACTCTCGCGATGTGGCGTGTGGGTTTCCTCTGTGGCTTTACAGGCGTAATCCAAGTGAAAGCTCACGCAATAACGTCCTGTGTGAGTTTTCGCTTTTAACATCTGCCATGACCACATCCTGCTCCACAACGTCACAAGAGATCATCGATAAGACAAAAGTTAACACCAAAATCTGCTACTACAGAAAATGTACAGGCCTGGAATTACATCATTTTTGGCTTTTGGTATTCTTGAGGGCATGAAGGCCAAATGCCAGAACTGCAAGGCTATCAAATAAAATACTGATTCTAAGTCCAATGAAACAATTAATTTAACTTAATTGTTAAGGATGACATTTTTTGAAAAGGATGAATTAAATTGATTTTATTTGAAATAGGCCTTATTTTACAAAATAATTTATTAGTATTTTAAAATTATTGATATTGATATGAAGTCTTGTCAGACATTCATGCACGCTCAAGCTGGATTTATGGTCAGCGTAGTGTGCCTGGTGACAAAAATTACGTCATATCCTGTGTCGGCTCGGGTGCGAGGGCTCCAAAAAGTGTCTTGTGGCTTGGTCGTGCCCCTCTGATTTCAACATGGAGGAAGACTGGACCAGCAGGATCGCATGTACAAATATCATATATTGAGACCACTGTAAAGTGATTGGAGACTATGGCTCAGCTACAGAAAGATTTACAGATGTCTGCACTCTTACACACAGTATAGAGTGTTAAAACTGTGCTCAAACAAGATAGATCACAAAACACCTGTGATATACTGTATGTTAAATCCACTCCTGAAAAATCAGGGATCCCACAGTGTAGAGTAAAATAAAAACACTTTTAAGGTATCTAAACAAAATATTTTCCTCTTGAAGCCTTTATCATCTCATCTAAATTATTATAAATGCAATTACAAATTCCTTTATACCCACAGAAATATTGTCACTTGATCTTAATAGCTGTTCATATTAACTTTGATTATATGTTTGGATCATGAGTAAAAGAGCAATAGGACTTGAATGAATGACATATATGATGATTGTTTCATTTGAAACATTAAAATATTTTTGTTTTTTACATGAGCAATTGTGTATTTTGGGAACTTAATTAAGATTACCATATGGGGAAAAAAGTTGGAATAAAATAGATGCTCTTCTGTATGTATTTTGTTTTTATTTTTGATTGACAGGTGTTCAAACAGTACACCTTACCTTGATGTTAGGAAGAAGATTATAATTTATTCATTCAGCTATATGATATGTCATCACCTGATGACTTTAAGTCCAGTATAGACTATGTTTTATGGGTCTTGACCAACTCATCTTCATAAAAATATAAAGCTTTTTAGCTGCTACATGTAGTTGCAGCTGCATATCCTTGTTGATGGGAATGCATCGGTCTCAAAATATGGTTGTCGTCTCCACTGAGACGTCTCTCTGCATGTAAGTAATAGTCAGAACATCTCATCTTGCACTGACTTTGTCATTTTTAACAGCAGATAAATTTTTCTCAGCAGTGACAAGCTTCAGTCAGTAGGAACAGCCATGTTGGATAATGATGTTCCTCTGACAGAATATTTTGTCTGCGCACACCACAGGCACCATCTCTGGGGAGGTATTGGGTTTTATGCCCCCCAGAAGTTGAAGTTGGGGGTGCAGCGACCCCCCGATCTTGGAGCAAAGCAGGAAAACATGCAGTTGTAAAACAATTATAGACAATTTGGCATTTGACAGGAAAGGAAAATAAAGTCATGGCATGTTGCTATTTAATTTCATGTGGGCTGGTGTGTGTTTTGTTGCTCTTATGTATTACCGGACAAGCACACCAAATGCTTCAAATAATTATTTAACAAGCACAAAGTGCCATGAATTTGAACACCTCTGATCATTAATGCTGTTAATACAGTATCTCATGTCTCTACCATCTGAATGAGACACACAATACGATGTCTGACACCAGCTTTGTGTGGAAATACTTAAAAATATTCAACAACGTAGATACAAATTGTGTGCTGCACAGGAGAGATAAAATCTGCTGGAGGTTTGCTGTGACATTTGAAATATAAGACAAAATTCCAAGTGGAGCCCAAAGTTTCAAGAACAATAAATTCATACATCCAAAACACACCTGGGCGAAATACTAAAGCATCTGATGGAATTACCTTCAGCAGCTGGCTGTGACAAAAAGTGCTCCTCACTGACGAAGGATGACAAAAGCTCCTGAAGAATCCATCAAAAGCCTCACATAAAGTGAGTGAGAACTTTTTTAGAGTTTTACATCTGAACTTTCAGTGATCATTAACTTTATTAAACCTACTTTGTTGAAAATTGAAGTGCGCACAGTGGGAGCTGTCTGCTGTGCTCAGCAGCAGCCTCTGAACGCCAACGGAATGTGGAATCTCAGCTCAATAACATGACTTTGAAAACACCAAACGACTTGTTTTAATGAATTTCGTTAGTTTGAAATATGAAGAACTGTAAAATATTACTTCCACGACAGTGACATATCACAGACTGAACTTGGCATTTCATCCTCACATGCAGCTGCAGCAAAGGTCAAGCTGCACGCAGTTTGCAGAGTATTATGTTCATTATAATGTTGATTAATGTAGAAATTACGTTCTTCTGCCTCAGTAATAATTATTAATATCACCAGATAATAGACTAAAGTGGTCATTTGGTCATTTCATCAACATTATATAGACCGATATTTTTTGCCCCCCACCCCCGAATGTTCATCTCAATTCTGCGCCTATGGTGCGCAGCGTAGCATTTCGGAGAATACTGCAATAATCAATATGTTGAGCATAAACGTCTCTGTGTTGGCTTGTAGGTCATGCACCATCTACGAGGCCTGCGCCATAGTGTCTCACACACATAAACAAGGCTTTAGTCCTGGACTACTCACAGTCACCGGACTTGTTTGAAGATGGCGAACATTATGTAGCAATACACAAGAGATCATAACAATGTAGTTAATACTTTTTAGATAGTATAGAGTTTCTTGTCTTATTTGTCAGCTAATTTATCAAACTGTAGTCATAATTGGCCAGTTTTCCAGCAAATAGCAAAGACGTGTATGACTGTTCGTTCACTTCAGCTTTGTGACTGTGCTTTTAGTTAGTCAGAGTGGTGAGTTACTTTGAGGCATACATCAGGTATGCGGCCAAACAAAGTATAACTGCGCTGTTCATTTGGGTTTTATATAGATATTGTAATGGACGGGGTGACATGTTATTGTTTGTTATATTATGAATGTCACTGTGAGTGTCACTTAGCTGAACTCCTGAATTTATTTGGGTTGTGGACAAAATAAGACATTTGAGGACGTCATCTTGGGCTTTAGGAACCACTGATCAATATTTTCTTACATGCTATGGACCAAACGACTAATCGAATGGTGGAGAAAATGATCAACAGATCGACTGATTAAAAAAACAAATAATAATCGTCCAAAAGTGTAGTTTAGAAAAATAGGTTCAAACATTTAACAGTGTTGCCACAGTAGTCATTCCAGGCATATATTTATTTAATTGTTTTTAAAAAATGCCTTATATGATCTGGGCCCCTGCTCCTCTGACTAATGTCAGGTTTTAAACAAATTCTCTCTTAAGAAATGCTTAGTGAGTCATTTAGGTGAGTGCCTCATAACACATGCAATTATTTTTAAAACAAAAGGAATTTATTTAGGAATATCACAAGCATTACAAAACTGTCTGAGATGACTCACTGAGCTGAGCTGTCCCTTGTAGGTGGAGTCAGACAGCAGCCTGTATAGAGCCGTGTTGATCTCTTCTTTTAATTATTGGATTTATTGTATTTTAGGAAGGAAAATATCAAAAGTCTTGTGCTTTAAGAAGGTAAAATGTGCCTTTTTGCATATGTTACTCTTGATTTATTGATTTTAACCATAAATAATGACAGAAACATCCTTACTGTTTATATATACATTTTCAAATTTAGTTTAAAAAAATCTCTTGTACCAGTCACTCATGCTGTATGTGCAGAATCAGTCGGAAAGGACTCATCTGACCGAGTCTGTTTGGTCAAAATCCCACGAGACTGTTCAATGGTCCCCTGATGACAATCAATAAGTGGTGTAAGTATGTTGGTCGGCAGGCAGCGAGGCAGCAGAGTCAAAGACAAGCCCACATACACCTCCCTGTGGAAACAACTATTTCCTAAAGGCTTAAAAACTAACCCATAGCCAAAGTCCCACACCGTGATATTATCTGCTCTTACTGCAGCCAAGATGACAGGTCTTTGATTTTAGTGTGAATGAGCTCTTCACTTGAGACATCAAACAGAACATAAAGCAATGGGGATTTGAGAGTGATAGAGGCCCCATTGATCTTCCGCTTTCTTCTTAATTTATATTTAACCATTGGCTTGGCACCAAAAAAAGATTGTGTTTATGGCCTCCTAAAATCCATCATTAATTTCTTACTGCTAAACCCAGGCCAAACAATGTCGTAAATAATGTTAATCGTAGATGAAACTGCGCGATTTCATCGTCAACATTTCCTCAAACAGCGCTGTATTTACCCCGGCTCCCACAACAAGCTGTTGAGCCTTAAAGTCTTGGTACTACACTGAGAGTAGAAGAAGTAATTGTCTACATTGAATTGCATGAGCTCAAATGGGAACTTGCTGGGGTGTGTTTTGAAACTAATTGGGAGACAGAAACAGAGAGCAGCTTTGGTGGAGGAAGACGGGTCAATGTAACTTCAAACAACACAAATTCAGTTTAAATAATATGGAATGTATCTGTTCAGACATGGTGGGGTGTGTATTTGTGTGTGTGTGTATTATACTAGTAAATGAATCTATTAATTTAACAATCTAGTAGGAAGAAGAAGGAGGCAGGAGGAAGAATTGACTTTAAACTAATTTAAAGACTCAATAAAACATGTTCTTTAATTTGACTTATTATTTTCTAATACAAAATACTGGTGTGATACGTGACTTGTTTCAAAAAACTAAAATTAATTGTATTTTGATGTTGAAGTGTTTTTTTTTTATCACATATGTATTGTACTATAAGTCACCTACATGCCAGTATCTGGTCCAACAATGACAAAAAAGTCATTTTGTAGGTATTCTTGGGTATTTTTAATAGTTTGCCTTTGTCTGGAAAATAATAAAATGCATCCAGTGAATCGCTTTCTGTTTGCATCACTGTCAGAGCATTGAAAAAGAATATACCCATTCACCAGAGCAGACTGGACTGTTTCTAGGAAACAGGCCTCACTGCACAGAAGCACAACTTTATAACTTTATTCACTGATTATTTTGAAACTGGATCTTGTTTTACGGAGAAAATATTTTCTGGTTTTGTCTCTGATGTCTTCCAGTCCTCCTGTTGCTATAGTAGCTAACTGTGACTATTAGCTGCCGTTAGCTGGAAACAGAAACTAACACAACCTCCGCAACTTAACTAACCGCCAACTGCCATTAGCCACGACTTGGCCCTGGGGTGCCAGGGTTTTTGAGAATATCCTCATAAAAATTCTGTGATGTGCGCTTCTCAACCTCGCAAATTAGACTCTGTTCATCCATGTTCACTGCTGACTGGAGGGAAAACAGTACATCATGGACATTTTGACCAAAGAAAATAGGTTGGAGGTGAAGCAAGTGTGTAAAACTTCACAAAAATAGAACCTGGTCAAACGTGACACTTTGTTTCGCCTGTTTGCTGTTGAACAGAGAATCATCTTCATTAGAATAAACTGAAACAATCCAATGTTCACTCATTTGTACCGGTTCCAGTCAATCACTAGCTTCAAGTCTTCTTCAGTGCAACATGATGTTCATTTTGTAAACTGTTGTCCCATTTAGAGGAAAATAAACACTGAAGCAGAGTACACTTTAGGGCGTGGCTCTATCCAATCAGGATAAGAGGCGTAGCGATCCGTATCTTACCCAGCTCCGCGCTCTCATCCAAATATGGTCACCTTTGCCTCCATAAAATGAAGATGGTGACAGCCATAAAGCCAAATTTATGGCTTCAAACTGTAGTCCACAAAACAATGGCTGACATCATGGTGGGTTTACTCTTGTTGTTAACACATTTTTCATCATGTTCAGTCCCAAATCATTGAAGACACTGAAGAATTTGTCATTGGGCCAATGACAAAATTAACTTAACACACCTATGGGTACGCAGAAAGCATACTTCATGCTTTAGATGCCAATTGTGACAAAATTGAAATAAGATATCAGGAAACAGACTTGCCTGAAATCAACTTAAATTCTGCTTTTCAAGAATTAGTGAAATTTATTTTAATTCATTTCTTGGAAAATCAACAATTAAGACTCCTTACCGCTTCCTTTCCTATTAGTCTGCCAGTGCCCATTGTTCCCGTGAGTGATAACAGATGTTTTAAATGAATGACAGCGAGTGAACCAAATCTGATGCGCTCGCTCTGTAGATTTCCCAGTTTGGGAGCGGATTAGAAACCGGAGAGCTGCACATCCATCTTTCTATCTCGGTCTAATTGGCATGTCATAATTGCCACTCCACAAAGCCCAGTGAAGTCTGGACACTGAATGTCTAAAAGTGGGTGTCTTTGCAATTTTGGTGAGGAAATGTGGTGTTTGAGGCCTGCAAGTCAATAGTTCTGGAAACGGAAAAGCTCAGATCACGGTTACAATCCAACATAATTCCAGCATCCAGTGACTCACTTTTCCTTTTCGTTGAACTAGAAACATTATGTACATGCATGGAGATCTGAAGATAACTGACTGCAAGACTACAAACACGCTGCAAAAGCTGACGTCCACAGCACAGAAAAGTGGTATATAACTGTAATGGGCGCAACAAACTTTCCAGGGAGTTTATGCTAGTTTCACATAAGTCATATTTGAGCTTGGTCTCAAGTGCTGCTTCATGAACATGATGAAATGGCCTTTTAAAGTACTCTCAGAGGAGCCAACACTTCAAGGGCTTCTTAGAACCCACACCACTGCCTTGTATCACCCCGGGAGAGGGAGGGAAAAGAGGGCCAAAGAGAAATAGAAAGAGAACGCAAGAGACAGCCAGCAAGAGGGAGAACACTCTAAAACCAAAATGCAAAAGAGTCATAGGGGCTGAGATGAACACAGAAACCCTCACAGAGAAAAAGAAAACTCAAAATGAAAGAGCACGGAGCCCAAAAAGAAAAAAAAAAAAAACTTTTATTCTGAGCTGATCCTCAGATCAGATGAGATAAGAGCACAGTAAGTTCACTCTCCGCTTGCAGCTGAGTTCAGGCATTTCTTTTTCCAACTTACTGAATGTTGGACTAAAAGGAGGACCAGAGGAAGAAGGAGGCAAGAGCAGCATGAGCGTGCCCACTAGCTTTTAGTCAGGAAGCCTAATGAGTTCCTGTGGGATGGGGGCTGGCTGTCAATCATCCTCATTCTTCTCCAACACTACGCCGTGTCGTCCTGCACATGCAGAACCAAGGGGCATGAAATAATTAGAGATGGCCAACCAGCCGCGGTGTGACTCGGTTGTCTGGCAGAGGGAGGAAGTCACAGTGTGTCTCCCTCTCATGTACGAGGGGACATTAGAATTTGTTGGATTACGGTATTGGAAGACACTGTGCCCGCCTTCACGACAACGCTAAAATGTGACAATGAGGTAATAGTGTTACAGCGTGTTGCGTAATGTCGCCATGATTCCTGACTTATTGTAAGGGTGATGAAAGAAAAAAAATGGCGAGCAATGGATTGAGCATATGATGAAAGGGAGCCCCTGCTGATAGGGCATCTGTGAGGCTCTTTTAAAGAAAGGATGAGAAGGAAAAGAAGGAAAAATGGATGAGCACCTAGAGAAGTATCAGGCCTATTGTTCAGCTGATTTTTTTTTTTTTTTTTAAAGAGAGGCGACACAGCACAGATGGGGGGATGCTGTACATTCAGCTTCACACATACAATAAAATATTTATCAAACATCATCTATACAGTCACCCTGAGCGTGCATGGGTTGATTATATAGACCATGCAGCCAATTAACATTTCTGTAACATCCACATTTGGGCTTAACCTCTTTTTTTCTGGCTATGAAGACACATACACAGAAGGAAACGGAGCTGTGGGAGGAGGGGGGAGCCAAAACAAAATGAACCATCCCCGATAAAAAACAAGAGGAGGATTTAGTAACATCTGCATGTGAATAGATGCTGCCTAACATCGGCAGCAGCAGTAAGGGCTTTATGTAATTGCTGATGAACAATGTCACAGAACTGGCAGATGGGGGGGTACAGCTTAGAGGGTCATGTGATCAGAACTATCTTTACATTGGAAGCGGTGTTTTAGCTGTATGACTGTGCAAATCCAAATTTAACTGTAACCTTCGCAGATGATTCACAGGGCTCTCGGTAAGTAAAGGTGAAGGGGAGCCGTGGGCGTGGTCTGTGGAGAGGTGTAATGTGTTTTTATTTCTAAATACAGGTTAAGTATGGCTAAGGATTATTTTTATTTGTCATTTTGGTTATATAATTTTAGAAATACTGAAATGTATCCATAAAAACATCAGCAAGTCCTCTAACTTCCTTGTTCCAAAACCATGACGAATTACCGTGTCAAAAATCAAACTATTTTCTGACCTGACACAGCTGTGAGTAAGGTCTGGTTAGGTTAAGGCACAAAAATAACTTTGTAAAGGTTACAGAAACATTGTTTGGGTTAAAATTACTACCTTGTTAAAGTTAGCGTACCTTCACTGTGACTGTTCCAAAAAACACACCACTTTAAAGTCAAGGAACAATCTGATCTTGGTTAAAAGAAACCAACGTTGACTGTAGACTGGAAACAGGAAACAAACCACCTCAACCTCCTGCCTCTGAGACTTTGTGGCCTTATAAGGGGCTATTCACATGTTGCGTCTAAAAACGTGTGGACAATGCCAGCCGTGCACCACTGTTACACCTAGTATTACTAGTAGTACTAGTATCTTTCAACTGGATGTTGTGACATCCTTGGACGGAAAGGGTGAAGCACATCCTGAGGAGCCAATCCGTTTTCATCCCAACTTGTTACTTACTGACATTTTTGGCGTCTCATACTGATGCACAAGGTACCCTTTAGCAACTGAGACGCTGCCAGAAAGCCTTTTTAAGATGTGGTTAACACTTGGAAATGATTTCAGTTTGGGAAGTTTAGGTACAAAAATGACTTGTTTGGGTTTAGGATGAGATGTTTGGGGTTATAATAAGTATGTTACATTATGTACAACATGTGACTTCACCGAAGCGACTTGCAAGATGAAAGTGTATGTAAGTCACGTGACACACATGTTTTGTACTTTAAAACTTTTAATAATGTTTTGGTTTTCACATGGGACATGAACTGCGGTCCTGTATTTGTTTGAGCCATGCAGCTACCCGACCTCCTCCAGATGCAAACTTTCTCCCTCTTTACACTTCGCTGAAAACCAGCTGCATGTCATACAGCCACAGATTCACATTGAAGTCTTTTGAAAGCCTGGTGCATCTCTTTCAGCCACAAAGGGGTACTGTGCGCCTCTATATGAATCACCAAGTTGGGAATGAGAATGGGCAGGTGGAGTTGATTCGTTAATTCTTGTCACATGACCTGCGGTGCACTTGCTCCATTCAAAAAACTCTTGAGATTTTTCCATGTCTGCGTGTCACGGATGCACCTGAAAAAAGGCACATTGATTTTTAAAGTGAGCGGGGAGATGACATACATCCAGCGACCGAAGGCAGGAATTGAACCAACAGCTGCTGCAGAGGACACACACTCTACCACCTATGTTACCAAGGCACCAATCATTACCAGTTTTGAGAGCGCTTGTCACACATCTCAATTAAAAATAATGAATGAGCACAAGCAAAATACACGACATCTCAATGTCACCTTACAATCAACTTCAAAATAAAGTATATATGAAGAAGAAAAAACAAAACAGAAACAAACAATAAATGAAGCAGACTTTCAATGAGAAACATAAATTAACAATTGATGTCCAACAAGGAGTAAGAAGAAGCAACATGCTTGTCCCTATAGCTAATCTATACTAATCCATCAATAATCAATCTATTGCATACTTAAATGTGAGCAAATGTTGTTTTGCTGAAACAAGGGAGGACCTTATTTTGTCCGACCAACCGACCAAAACCGAAAGAAATTCAGTTTGCAATAGAATAAGACAGAGAAATGGAGCAAATCTCACAACTGAGAAGCTGGATCCACTGTCTGGAATGTTTTGCTTGAAAATGACTTAAATGATTAATCAACTATCTAGATAGTGTCTGATTAATTTTATGCCAGTTGTCTAGTTACTGCAGCTCTAAGTATAAACACGCTGTCCACAGTTTACATTGCTGTGATGCATCCAGAACCTCAGGCTGAGTGAGCAGCCAGAGAGCCACAAAGGTTAATGGATGGCTTTTTCATTAATTCAGCCCCCCTCACACACTGCTAACACTCCTGACTGTTAGCTAACCTGCCTTCCGTACCTCTCCACGAGTCTTGACACGGAGTAGAAACACCCACGGTCCAAGGTTAATTACTTGTCCATCTCTTAACAAAAACACTGCATTGTATCCTCTTTGGTTTGTGTAAAAAGCTGGCAGGGAGAGGCAGGAGTGTCTGTGCCAGGGGTGGTGGGTTGGGCATCGGCTCAGGGGACGGAGTGCGAGGGTGTACAGAGCAGCCAAGGTTGACCTACGAGGCGGGGCAGGGGAATTGGCCCGGGATCTGAGGCAGTGGTGTGAGGACGCTGGGGAGCCGCTCTATCTGTGGGCACAGAGCCAGCTGTGATCTACTGTATTTCCCTGTCAGACGGGCCAGTAAAGCACTGATGCCAAGAGGAGAGGAGAGGAGAGGAGAGGAGAGGAGAGGAGAGAAGAGGAGAGGCAGCTTATAGAGATGGGAAGTCACAAAGAAGAGAGGGGACCGTTGTTGACAGCAGAGTTGGGAAAAAAGCAAGATGACAAAACATGTACAGCGGATGCGTGGAATATTTATTTACTATCACAGTTTAGATCAGATTGTCTGCTAAGATTATCAGTCATTCCGGTCACGGTTTTCCGAGGAAGGTTGAATCGAGGGCAGCTGGCCATGGCTGTAGTTCCTTGAAAACTCTCTTCCAAGGAGTCAGAGTCTTCAGGTCAGATTGTTCAGATTGTTCGGATCAGATTGGTTGACCATGACATGCAGCCGTTGGCCTTGACCTGTATCAGAGGCATCAAATGTTTTGATGCTTATGACTGGCCACAGATCTGGCCATTTAACTGCTGCTTTTTTTTTTCAGGCAACCCCTGTGGTCTCCACCACCACAGCCTAAATACACTACCTTTTTCAAGTTAATGAGACTGCTGTTTTTGCTGCAATGCCTGATTTTATGTGAATACAGACTTAAAGTTTGCTTGTGTAGTTTTGGTGTGACTTTTAGATTGCATGAGGCTATAACATGTAGTCTCATGTAAAAAGAGTATTCTGCCAATTTTAACTTTGCACAATCCAGTATTGAGAGTGAGAAGCTCAGGTTTGTTGGTGTTTTGTTTCTATATTTTTGAACATTTACATTCAGGTAAATGTACCAAGACCACAAAGTCCAGAAAAAAGTCTAATGGTCCTCATGCATGAATCTTTTGTATGAACAAACAGATTTGATCTCAAATTGTGCATGCGAACAAAGAAGTTTTGTAGCCGTCATCACTCCTTTTGTACTTCCCATTTGTTCTGAGGTAAGATCTAAATTTAAGAGTGCCCTCGACCACACAAAAGCCAGTTCAAACAAAAAACAACTTGTGTTTTGTGCTGTGGAACATTAATAATGATGAAAAAGTAAAAAGTAATTTCCTTAAAGATGATTAGATTTGACAGATTCTTCAAAACCTGTGTGCCACTCTGGAGCCTCAACTTAGATGTGAGGCCTCATTTATAAAAATGTTCTTAGGTTTATACTTGAACTCAGTCTTAAGATAATTTCTGACAGTATGCTAAAATCAATTCATAAAAGATACTGAGCATAAAAATTTTTCTCAAGCAGGTTCTGAGAGTAAAATTTGCAATCTAAGCACCCGTAATCTATAAATCCCAAATTACCTTAAAATTGATGGCACCTGTCTTACAATCAATGATGTCCCACTCACAAATGAAGGTTAAATCAGGAATAGTCATGGACCAAAAGAAAAAAGAAAACTTTTTCCTGGCAATAGTAGAGGACACTGAAGCCAGACAACACATATAATTAGGTGGACTAAACATTCGGTTGACAAATAAATACAAATATATTGCTTGGGAGTGTGTCACTATTAATTCCTCAAACTTTTAATTGATAATTCCTATCCTTTGCTCATAAATCAATAAAGTCTAATCTAGACTTTGCTTAGAGACGTGATCATCTCAACATCAAAGTCATGTTTTATAAAGAACTGCTTATACCTGGTTATTTGTCTAAGATATACTTAAAATTTCTCTATAATAACCCTCTTCTAACTGACTGGTTTGTTGCAGAAAAAACTGTTGTAACTTTGTAAGCAAGACCACAGCAGACAGTGGAATAGTTGTTTACTATTACAGTTTAGATCAGATTGTCTGTGAAGATTATCAGTCACTCAGGTCATGGTTATCCAAGAAAAGTTGAATCGAGGGTAAGTGGACTTGATTGTAAATCCTCAAACACACTCATATAAAAAGTTTCTTCGGGTCAGACTGTTCAGATCAGATTGTAAGACCATGACATGCGGCCTGTCGTCAGCCTTGAACTATATCAGACATCAGAACAAACTGTCATGCTCCTTATGACTGACCCTAGATCTGATATATACATATATACATTTATATATACTCATAAACATACATTGTAGGTTCTTTCATCTCTCATCCAAGGAGTTTCTTCAGTTCAGATGGTTCAGATTACAATGTCTGACCATGACATGCAGCCTGTCCCACCTAGATTATCAACAGAGTCAACAGAACAAACCATTTTGTTCCCTTTAATTACCCATAAATATATTATATACTGTAAAAAGATCAGATGATCAGCCGGGCGTCTGCACATACAACAGCATTGCATGTGCATGTCTGTCTTTGGAGGCCTCCCTTCACTGTTGGTCCTCCATTTTTTTTTGTTTTTGTTGAGTTTTTGTGTCATCACTCAAACTACCTCTGATGGACAGTCTTTTGTCTATTATGAAACTGACAGCTATAGAGTCTTCCTGTGTAGTTCTGCTTTGATTTTTGGATTGCATGAGGCTATAACATACAATCCTGTATAAGTATAGTAGTAAACAGAGCATTCTGTCAAATAAAAAACTTTACACAAAACAATGGGAGTAGGCAATACCACAGAATTTGGTTTTCAAGTACTACCAGGGCCAGGATCATCAATAACGTTATCTTTATTTTTCATTGTTGAAAGCAGCTAATGTACTATCATGTAAAGGAGCAAAATATGCCATACTTAACTGCAAAAATACAACATTTTCGCTTGTAGTCAATGGTCATATAAAACAGAGCAGTCAAAAAATAGAATTACCGCCTCGCAGTTGTATGTCTCGTCTCGACCAACTGGTCAAATTACAGTTTACATCCATGTCTGTCGAGACTCATAATATATGTAGTGAAGCCTTTGAAGGAATGTAACATGAAGGATTAAATTTAACAAGTCTGTTTTGTCTGATATACCATATACCTATACATGTGTGATTCCAGTAAATAATTTCCAGTGGGAAACATGCTGTCTTCAATTAAAGACACAATTAAAGAGGAGTACAGGGACTGATAGAGAGCTGAACATTATAATGTCACAGTGAAGCTGACCTTTAACCTTTTGGATATAAAATGCCATCACCTCATCATTTTATGCTATTAGACATTTCTGTGCAATTTTGTTATAATTAGTGGATTCATTCTTGAGTTATGTTTAGTGAGGTGAGGTGAGACTGACCTTGTTACCAAGCTTGAAGAAATACCCTCAAGAACAACGAAGAAGAAAAAAAGTTTTTTTCCAAAATCCTGAACCACCGAGGTCTTTGAGCATACAGTCATGAATGTGCACAAAAACTGGTCCAGTAGTATGCAATATTAGCTCAAGATGAGATGAATTTCAGTTGATCACGCACACACACTCACACAAGCGCACACACATAAGCGATCACATGATCACCTGCCCAGGATAATGGTCAGGTGCTGCCACACAGCTCTGGAGGGTTGTGGTTGATGATTGAGAGGGATACACTGTTTTGTGTTTGGTATTTAAGAAATTTAAATATAAATGTAGAGAAATTATATGTTTCTGGACCTCAGGGCCTCTTTCAAATTGTGAATGTTTTGTTTGTTTTGGTAACGCTCACTCCAAAGCTTTACCCACGAAAATAAAAAACTGTAACTTCAAGTTTGATTTAAGCCGTTCATGCTTGAGAGCGAGTGGAGTGATGAGTCAACACTGCATGTTAGTCCAGCCTCCTGGGCTGGGTCATAACACTATCTACTACACTTTGTCTCCATCACCCAAAGGAAGAGTTCTTAAATGATCTCAAACTTACTGCAGCTCACATTATCTCTTCCCCTCAACCCACAACTATCTTCTATTTTTTGCTTTTCTCCACTTTTCTCTCCCTTTCCAATTTCCCCTCTTGGCTCCTTCCCCTTCTCTTCTCCCGTCATTTTCCCCATTTCTCTATTTCTCTCCCCTTTCTCCTCGGCCTGCGCTGTCCCCAGGGGGTATGAGACAGGCTAGGAGACTCGCTGTATGTGCTGCTGTCATGGCCTGAGCTCCCTAGTTGAGGATCCTTTGATGGTGTTGGGGATTATTCATCCTGTTCGCTGGGCCGTATACTACTGTCACACAGCAGCAGCAGCACATGCATATACACATACACATACAGGCACACTCTTCAAAAATAACTGCACTAATATTTCCACTCAGGATTTTTTTTTTTTTTTTACTTTTTTCACTCCAGCACTTTGATGTTGACATGTTTGTCAAATATGTTTGATATATACAACCCAGCATCTACTGGAGACAGGTTCTTCTAATCTGAAATCTAATCCTGGAGTGAAAACTGCCAACAGCAAATGAAAGTCTGACTGACACTGAGGACAGGTGGAAATGTTACAGTAAACAGTTACTTTTACTAACAGTTGCTGGATTTTATGATATAAATTAACAATAAAAAATGCAGAGGTAGAACTTTGCATAAAAACATACTTGTCTGACTAATTTGGTCTGCAGTGACCACCTCTCTTTAACCATAGTTGCAGTTTTACATAGCATTTATAGCCAACTGTTGTGAATTTAATGTGGTACATGTTCACGTAAAAAGTATTGGTAAGATATAAAAAACAGTTGAGGGGGAACTGTTACGAGTAAAACACCACTTACAGCATTCCACTGTCATTTGCATGTTAAAGATAGTCAGTGGATTTTGTCCAAGCTGTTCCTAAATGCATCAGGACGTCAAATAAGTTGTGGGTTGGTGAAATTTTCCGAGCACAGTAAAATAAGAAAAAAGAAATAAAGAAATAAAAGGAGAAGGCTGGGTTTTGCAGATACAGCCACCACCACTCACTTCTAGAGGGTCATAAGTCATCACTGAAAGGGATGATGGCATATACATCTATACACTGTTTTCTTTAGGAAAATGATGTAGAACATACCTTTAAGCAATGGTAACAGAATGCACAAATAAGTCTAAATGCTATGTGTCGTATAAAAGACTACATTATCCATAATGCTGCAGACCATGAAGAGGTGACACTAAGTCTGTTGATGCTACATATATGGTCGTGTTGCGGTCAGCGGACAGCCCACAGCTGCATGTGATCCTCACCTCATCATGTAGGTCTAATGATTCATTCATGACAATTATGAGGGAAGAAAATTTAAATAGGTGAATCCCCATGCAGAAGTAAAATAAATTTTAATTTCCAAATTTATAAGAACCAGGGATTCATAACGGAAAATGCTAATTGATTGTTGGTTATTAATGTTTTAACATGAGTATGTTAACATGATTTCAAACAAGAATTTGCACTCAAAACTGCAGCTAAAGACAGTAGTGGCACAGAAAAATGTACTCACTGTGCAAAGATATTTTCCACTGTGCTGCAACACCTTATTTTCAGTGGTGTTTACATGCACATCGCTGCTGATTGGGTAACAACTCTGACACACTGACCAAGCGAGAGAAAACTTCCATGCCTGTTGCACACGATACTGTATCATTTGAGGAAACATGTTGCTCAATCCAGAAACCCTCGCAAAACAGTGTATACTATTTTCAGCTTGAATATACCCCAAGCCCAGGAGGTGCCCAGGTGGAGGTGTTGTCACACTGCATGTGGAAGCAAACTGATTTTTTCTTGGTTTAACATTACATAGAACTCTTTCAAATTGTGATGGGAATGTTGACTATTTTCCATGGACTAAAAGAATAAATGATATAAGGACCAATGTGTGAGATTTAGGTGTATCCATTGGCAGAATATGGAATAAATGGAATATAAGTATGTTTTCATTAGTTTATAATCATCTCTAAATAATTATGTTTTGTTACTTGAGAATGAGCTTTTCACAGCCATTGTAGTTTTTCCTACATGCCTGAAAGGGAAAGGTTAGGCAAGTGGGATTCAGTTAGTTGTAATCAGCAAACTCATGGCTAAATCCTGCATACTGGTCCTTTAATTGAGACGTTAGATTGATTGATTAAATGAATTTAAAAAATTAGTAGTCCGTTAGTAGTCATACTGATCAACAATCAGCTATTATTAGCATGTCTGACTCCAGTAAAGTATTAATATTTATGTTTTCCTTTCATTTACCTTTTCAGCAAAAGAGTCACAAAAAAATCTGGCCATTGATGACAAATGACCTTTTCCAGCAGCACAAATCTGCTGAAAATCAAGGTGCTCTCAACATATTTTGGTTTCTTTTCTTACACAAATAATAGGCCAGAATCAGAGAAAGAAGAATCAGAAAGAAATCCTGTCAGTAAGCAGAAGAGAATCAGATTTGATCAAATCTGAATTATATCCAGCTATGCCTCTGCTGTTCTCACATTAAACTTTTGTTAAGTGCACAATGCCACGGCTGCACCTGTCTTTACTTAGACAGATGCTAGACTCACTGCTGAGTGTTGGTCAAGGATAAGTCTGCTGTGTGTGTCTGTGTGTGTGTGTCTGCGTGTGTGTGTGCACGCATGCTAGATGTAGGGTGTGGCTGCTGGCGACTGGAGCGTAGTTCTCACCCAAACTCCTTTGTGCCAATCTTGAGGTCTGTTTTTTTTTTTTAAGTCTTTTCTCACTGGGTCCCTGGAGGAATTTGGGAGCATCTCCTTAATGATCCTGAATGGTGCAGCCGTGGCAGTATGTGGGCTGCTGGTGTGTAGGCGATGGGAGATGGAGCAGCAGAGCTCCACAGCACCTCATTAGGCCCAGGACTCCCGAGCTGGAGCCACATTAAAGAGCAGCCATGCCTTTCAACATGTGCCGGCTGGTCTCCCTTCCGCTTTCCCCTCTGCTGGAGCAGTCTCTCACATTTCAGATGCATCCACACATACACAAAATGTAAGGGCGAGAAGGAATGATATAACGCAGTATCGGGAGGAGGAGAGCGAGGGATGAAGAAAGACGAGGAAATTTAATCCTGCATGCTCTGGTGTTTGGTGAGAGGTCAGCTTTTGTACTGTTGTAAGTAACTGAATTGTAGGATTTGATAAGCAGCATCATTAGATCTTCAATATAGCTGTGACCAGTGATGCTCAAAGTCATATCAGAAAAACAATGATGGCAGCCATAGGCACCTGAGCAATTGAGCAAACGGAGCAGCTGCACACCTACTATTAGGCTGTGGAGCAAACGTGCTTTTGCATCACAACTTTTCAATCAATAAAGCCACTGTTACACTGGACAAAAAACACAAACACCCACTAACATCTGGATTACGTCTTCAATGGCAAAGGGTACAATTTGCATTCACTCACAAGTGAAGTGACTCTGCAGTTGTCATGGGTATTTGATCGACGGTAATATAAACAGACTCTAACACCTGAGTGGACACGCTAATTTTCACCCCTTTTTGGCGGAGGCAATAAAGGCTTGACACCTTTGTCGGTAACTACTGCAGCGATTTTTCCTTTTTCATACAAATGTGCCGCCTGGCTTGACTCAGTTTGACTCTGTGCGTCAGCTCAGCTTGGCTCAGCGGACTCTGCACCTGCTTGAAGGTATTAAACTGACATACTTAAGTCAAAAGGCTGTATAATGTTGGATAAAAACATTTCCTAAAAATTATTCAGAATACAAGTCTCCCATTATTTTGTTATCTAAAGCTTTGCTGAAAGCAAACATTAAATTGTGAAATAAAGCAGATATCTGAAAGTATAAACAGTGACACAGGAGAGAAAGATTTTTAGCAAGTTTTGCCATGTTCAAAAGACCCACATAAGCACTAATTTTGGTGTAAAAATGCTATTAAACTCAGTCCGAGTTGTCTTAAGTCAGTCTTTTTTCATCGAGACATTCAGATAAAATCAAACATGTTTAATATTTGTGAAAGGTCAGTGTGCTCTCTCCAGCACCAAACAGGAAGCAGTAAACCAAATGGTTGGTTTGGTAACAGCGGCAAAAACTATTTCAGTGAGGGACCATAATTTTTTCGAAATGGTTTGCCTCTCATTCCCACAATTTTCTCTTACTAAAGTAGCACAGCTAACCAACGGAGGCTGTTAGTGAGTTGGGGTGACAAAATCCATAATCCAAAAGGGAATACGGTGAATCTTTATAGATTATATTGGCACGGAACTGACAAGAAGACTGTCGACATTTGATGCCTTTTATCTTGCATTTCAAGTTATGTGTTTTTATGGACACGTGAGTCACATTTCGTAAAGGGAGTTTGGCATAATATTTTCACCGGAGAGCACAGGGAGTTTTAGTTTAATTCAAACTGTTATATTTCGAATGTTTTGTCATCATTGCAGAAACACAAGGCAACTGCTAAAGTATGATACGGTTGCTTGATGTTGCAAGTGTTAGTTGCGGTTTGATTAATAGTTTAATTGTGTGTATTGATTATTAACGGTGATCAGGTTAATTATCACCCAATTGAACTCTGTTTGTAGTGGCAGTATGCAATTAGTGTGTGTTTATCTGTTACTCACTGCTGAAAATACAGCTTTACAGTGAAAGATCAGCTTTACTGGTCACGATTAAAGGCTCTATATTGCAGGAAATTGCAATTTCAGGTGTTAATTACATGACAAATGTTCTGCCATATTAATCTCGAGCCCCTGCTTTTAACTTTAATCGGGCGTCCATGATCGCAGCGACGGATCCTCCTGATATCCTGACTTTCAGCGCAGACGCTCCCATGCGTGTGCCAGCCAGGCAGGGATCACAATAATCCACTAAAGCCCTCCACCTCTTCACACACTTAACAGAAGTGGAGGGAGCTCCTCCTCCTCTCTCTGTGAAGTTTGGATTTGGAGGCTTCACGAGGTCAGGCCCCGTTGTTATCGTTGTTATATTGATGAAACGCTCAGCTATCAATCGGTTCGCAGCCCGCCCATATTCCAGTTGACAAGCTGGCTCGCCTCTAAGAGGAGAGAGATTAAGTTGCTCCCCGCAAGTGCATAGAAAGAGTAAAAAGGGTGTTTGCTGAAGATTGGTATTCAAATTGCTGTGGGAATTTTTGCATGCATGTGTTTGCTATCTGTGTTTACGATTTAGTCGGGTTTTGCTGTAAACAAGCAACCATGAGAGAGCTGTTTGGATGATATGATAAAGCGCACATCTCTTTTAAGTGCTGGAATCAATATCCCATATAATCATAAACATGAGGGCATTAGAGGGTGATGTTCTTCTTTGGTTGGAAGGACATACAGTATGTCATATTAATGCAGTTTAATTCAATTAGCTCTTTGCTGGGCGTGCCATGGAGGCCCACGGGGATATTTTGTTGATGGTATGCAGCGAGAGAGGAGATTGCCAGTTAATATGATGATATGATGAGAACATTTGGTGCCATAACAAGCAACAAACTGAAAAAGTTTTAATTAAGGGCAAAACAAGTCTGCGATCTTTCACACACAAAGTTGGCTACAGTGAGGAGTGAGAAACCCAGAGGTTTCATAAAGGGCTGAAAATGACTTTGGATGGAAGGAATAATTAAAATCAGCCTCTGTCTGTCTGTCTGTCTGTCTGTTTGTCTTCCTATGGAAGCCTATTTCTGTCGGTAAAATAAAAAATGTCCCCATGGCAAGTTATAATTATGTGATTAAAGGTCATGAAATAAAAAGTCTGTTTTTATCTCATAATTATGACATTTTTAATGTCATATTCAACTTCTTATCTCATACTTATGAGGTTTTTATCTCATACTATTGCCTTTTTTTTTAATCTTATTTCAGTATTTTAATCTCATAATGATTATTATGGATCATGAGATGTGTGTGTGTGTGTGTTTATTTATTTAATGTTCATTTGATAGGGACAGATACAACATACATAGAGCAATGCACAGTAATTGTCCAATGCAATACATCATAGCATTTTTAGCTACTGCTAATTTTCAGTGTCGGTCCCTAGAAGGGCCTTTAAAAGATGCATATGACAGAAATCTGAAATACATTTGAAGGCAACAAAGCGTATGATCAAGAGTGTGATCAAGAGACCTGCATCTTCTCCGGAGATGAAATCGAATCCTACTGGAATGATCAGCCTTTTTTTTTTTTGCACATTCATGACTGTAAGGTGAAAGACCTCTGTGATTCAGAATTCTTGAAAAACCTTGAAAAACTTTTTTTATGAATCCACACCAATGGCAGCCGTGTCTACAGGCACTATGCTTTGTGAACATTATATATCAAGAACATTTTGATGGAATTTCTTCAAACACTGCATCAATGACCACTTGGACGCAAGGATGAATTGATTAGATTTTGGTGGTCAAAAGTCAAATGTCAAGCTCAGCGACCTCACTAATCACAACAAGGACTCATACGCTAACTATGAAAAAATACACACATATCTAATTGGATAAAATGATGAGAGGATGATGTTTTATATCCAACAGGTCAAAGGTCAGCTCTCTGTTCAGCTCTCAGTCCTCTGTACTGTAAAAATACTCTCTAAGTGAAGACAGCATGTCTCTCACTGGAAATTATTGACTGAAATCACACATGTATAATGATAACTTCTATTCTGCCAAAAAATACACTTAATGCCTTTTATTAAATTCCTTCCAAGTTACGGGTCAATATGGTGGTAAGTTTTATATTAAATTCCTTCACTACAGACATTATATGAGTCTTGACAGACATGGAGATAAACTGTAACTTGACTGTGAGGCTGTAATTCTATTTTCTGACTGCTCTGACAGCTGACTTCTCACTCTCATAAACCGCCCGTTAGGGGCCACAAGTGATCAGCTTGTAATATTGCAGCTAAGAACAATGTATGTTAGTGTCGGCAGAACTTTGCAAATCTCTGCTGGTTGCATCTGGCAGCTGTGGTGACATTGCAGTAGGTGCCTCAATATCTGTTTCCTGGTGAGGATCTGTGCTTGACTGAGAGCGCTCTTCTAGGTCAGATTTCTTTTTAAACTCATGATTATGACTTTTTAACTTATAATTTCAACATTTTAACTCTATTTCAACTTTTTATTTCCTAATTTTGACATTTTTATCTCATAATTGATTATTTTTCCTCATAAAAATGACTTATTGTAGGGACATTTTTTTTTCTTTTACCAGCAGAAATGGCTTCCATAGTTTTTCTGTCAAACAAAGAACTTATTTTAAGTATGAAACTTTCTGTGCAAGCAAATTTAAGAAAAAAAAAAAACAGCCATTTTCACCATGCTGAACAATGTCATAAAAATATAACACACTCACATAAAAAAACACATAACACAAAGGAGGGCCCAAAGGTTTTTCCTCTCGAGCGAGTCCCTGTCACGAGTGACACAAGCAGTTATTTTCCTATTTTCACAGTATTTCATTTTAAATTTCCATTCTGTGTCTTAGAAATGAATATTTGATCTTTTCCCCCTGAACCTGTCACTGATGGGCCTTTGAAGCTGCGAGACACTGCATTGTGTTTGTGACACTGCGGGATATACAGGAGAAAAAGATCAAACTCGTCTGCGGAGGGAGAGCATGAAATGGTAAACACTGTGTCCTGGCGGTTTACCTGTTTAGAAGCCCTCTTTGTTTCAAATGTTCTGACCACAAATGTTTTGGGGCAACAATGTTGTACAATGTTTGCTTTTCTGGAAATGATTGTCTGCTTTAATGTTTTCTTTCTTTTTTTTTCTTACTTGGACTGTTTGTTGTGTGAATGCTGCTGTAGTTTGCAGAAAAAACTTTCTCTCTGAGATCCTAGCGGTTCTTTGTGTTCTGTTGACTTTTCTTGTGTTTTTATGTGCCGTGCATGTGTGTGTGTGTGTGTGTGTGTGTGTGTGTGTGTGTGTGTGTGTGTGTGTGTATTGACAGCAGCAGCAGCAGCAGCAGCAGCAGCACTGGAGGTCTGTGCAGTAGCAACTTGTGGAATTCCCCTACCTGAGATCAAATGGAAAATAAGATATATGGGCTCTCACTGCTTTCCAATTAATACTTCACCTGCGTCTCAGAGAAGATGAAAAGTGATAACGACAGAGCTGGGGACAGGCAGAGGTTGAAAGAAAAGTGTGAAACGGAGATGGAACGAGCTTTATAGGTGTTTTGGATATCTTGAATGTGCTTGCGTGTTGATCAGCGACACTCTAACTTAACAAGCGTGGAGGAAATATACTCGAAGGTGTGTAACAAAAATGTTGATTCTATGCTCCAGATTATAGGCCTGTGTAAAAATAGAGAAAAAACATGATAAGCACGGTCTCATAAAAAAGTGGAAATTGAGCACCCTAGTTAGTCATAATTGGCTAATTTTGTGTGTAAGGTCATGATAGCACTTGAAGCCTCTCTGGATCCTTTCCCGCAGAAATGCAACATGCAACACAGGCAGCCCTTTTGTGTGCCAGCGAGCACTGATGTGCTTTCTGTTTCCATGCCAACTCACTTTCATCTTTCATCTTTCTTACCAGCTCATCCTACGCTTCAGATGAATTAGGTTTGTTGCAAATTCTTTTGAAGTCCCCCCCCACCCCCACCCCCCAATACCACCCCACTTCAGCGAAACAAAACAAAAACACTGAGGAGCTACAAATGTAAGCCAGTAATCTTGCTCGTTTCGGCTCCTTGGCTAACCAATGGCACCACGGACAGGATATTTCCACTTCATTTCAATTTGGAATACATCCCTCGCTCCTTCTACCTCTTGGCTTCCATTTTCTGCTGTTGTGAGCCGCTCCGCGTCGCACAATTCATTTCCATTATGGAGACGCTCGCTGAGAGGGTTGCATTGTGGGTTGGTAATGATCTTCAATTACACTGATGCCTGTACCTAAGGGGTAAAAGGAAGGTGGGGGTCTCTTAAGGATCAAAGGTTCAGACCTGAAGAGGACTTCTGTGTCCTTGCAGATGCATTTTCTCAAGATGCTCGGGTGAATTCTGCCTCTGGACACAGAGAGGCAATTTCCAGGCCCTGGGCTGTGTGTGCCAGTAATAGATGTGCTGGAAAATCTGGTATCGGCTGAAGACCTGGCCTTTGAGATATCAACGATAAACACGTCAACTTTGCTTTCTTCTGTGCCTCCATTTTTTCTTTTAGTTTGAGCTTAGAATTGATTATTTTAAAGCTTTACAGCTGCTTATCAATAGTTTTTTATCTTATTAATGGTTTAAAGGACTATATGTGCAATGTGAAACGTGTCCCATAGTGACAAATCCATGGAGCATCATCACCCGCCTCAGCAGTTCCTCTCAGCTCTACAGAGCATTTTAACGTTGTTCAGCTTTTTGGTCTGGGTATACAGCAGTAATTTTACAAAGAAACATTTTATTTTATTTAATAAAATGCATCTTCTTGATAACTACAATACTAGTTTTAAAAGGAAAATACAGACTTTTGTTCCTGAGTTGGGTGATATAAGTGATTGCTGACATATTCATGAGGTGTGTGTCTGTGTCCCAGAGTTTTAACTGGGAACTGTGTGCAAGCGTTGTGTTTGCTACATTGCGTGTACAACATACGTTCGCTACACCCAATAAACAAACAAAATAAACTCATGAGAAGGCAAGAAAGGAAATATTCTTACACCTGTTTCCCTTCTGAATTCAAGTTTCTCTCTTTTACTGCTTAATTGCCTTGTTAACTCGTTGTAAAACACACTTCATTCAAACTCCACAGAAACAAAATAACATTACAAATCAAAGCCGTTTTCGTTGGTTTTACCTCTGTTCACCAGTTCTGGTTTGGTCAAAATAAATCCTGACTTTACCAAGTGAAATGTGAAATATTATGGCGCTCTATAATCTTTTCCTCTCACTCATTTCTCAGAGGCACATCATTTAAAAAACAAAAACAAAAAATCCAATCGCCAACAGCTGACTGTATCTGTCCACATGCTTTGTAAAGTGTGTTTTTAATTTTTAATTCTTGAGTCATTTTGTTTTTATTTAGAACTTGATTAGGAGTAATTAAGGCAGTCTACACAAGTCTGGTGTAGATTTACTGCACTATAACACAAAAAATAGTTTAAAATTTAAAAATTAAATTATGAAACTTCAGTGGCTGCAGCTGATCAAATCATCCGCCTTTGAAGCAGAAAAGAAAAAGTAATGAAAACAATTAGATTAGCAATTAAAAGCCACATAGCCAAGAACTGGATTTTATAGTCGTTCACACAGGAAACCTATTGCCAGAAACCAGAAACGCTCTCACAGTCTCCTTTCCCACAGTCATCAGTTTGAATTCAGTCTTTATTGAGCAATACATCCACGTCAGTCTCACTTCTGACTACAGTGGCTATTTGTCACTCTTAACATAGTGACTCAGAAAACTGAGAAAAGGTCAACTCAGAGATATTAGAACTAGAATCCAAACTCATTTTGAAACACAAAGACACAATTTTGCCATACATGACATACAGTATGTACTAAGTCTTTTTCTGCCTGTCTTATATTGAGCTTTTCACATCGCCTTCTCCAAACTTTACACCAGTCTCGCCTGCAATATTTGTCCCTGGCGACATCAAACGTGCTTCACACTATCTGGGTGTTCTTTTGAAGTTTTCAAGAAAAAGAAGGAGAAATAAATAACACGCTATCTGGAGTTTCACATCCAGCGTATCTGGACATGAAGCTTCTGATTTCTTTGCTTAGAAGAAAACAGCGAAGGTGACAGCTTTGAGCAACTGGAGAAGTGAAGGAATAAAAGAAAGTTTTTGGGTCTCTGGGGTTTATCTGAGCGAAAGAAAAATGAAAAGAAAAGCACTCGAGGAAAAATCAGACTGTAAGAAAGTTGGAGAAGATGTGCTTTGTGTTTGCTTGCAAATGAAGACTCGCGCAGGTCAACAAATCACAGCGCACACTGTAAAAACATTTATAGTCTCCCAGCAAAGAGAGACTTCAGTCTGTTCATCGATGTTGGCAGAGGAGTTTGCATCTTGGTTGTCGTCACTGGACCTGCTTCTCTGTGATTTATTCTACCCATAATGTTCAGTTCAGCAGATGGTTGCTGAACATTGCCTGTCTGTTTCAACTGATTTCACCATTAAACCAGTAACTGTAATATCCCCAGACTCGCTTAAAAAGATGTACAGTTTTGAAAGTTGTTGAGTGAAGAATCATTTAAATGAGAAATATATACAAAGTGATATTTTTACTGTATTAAATCATAAAATTACCACGATATGTCATCAGAAAGTTAAAAAAGAAAAACATGGAAAATTGAAATATGGCTTCCCTGACAACAATGCTACATCTGGCATGTCCTCTAAAATTTCCATTTTGGGCTGGGAAAACCTGTTTTTGTTTGCCTGTTTCAGGTTTATGAGAGTTAAAATTAATGCCAAATGTTCACAGAATGAGTTGGTGAGTTATTGTGTTTATGCGTCATAACAAGTCATCAATAACCTTGATGTTTGTAACCATTTAACTGCGCAATACGTTAGTGGAGTCTGGTAAATAGCGAGACAGACAGTCACTGAGCTCCAACTCCAGAGTGTTTTGTTTTCAGGATAACAGGCTTAGCTTTACATCAACAGACAATTGATCAACTTATCATCATCATTTATATGGTAAAACAGGAATTCAACCTATTAAATATACAATTTATGGCTCCAACTAGTTTTACATACTTCTCCTTACATGAACTTTGCAAAATGACTGCGACAAATTCTTCATCATTCCTACTTTCTAGTGAAAGTTACATGAAGTTGTTTCTTTCCATTGTGTCTCTTTTTGTACTGGTTGTTTGTACTGCCTGCCAACATTTAACAGCTTGGTATTTGAATGCCACTAAATTTACTAAAGAAGACAACATTTTATTGATGGTAAACATGTCAAATTTGACAAATCAGTACCCAGTATAAGCTACTACTTGTGAAATGTTTTGAGTGGTTTACACTGGACAAAAAACCCACTAACGTCCGGCTTTTGTCTTCAGTGGGAAAGGGTACAACTGACATTCAGTCCTGGGTCAAATGACTGCAGTAATCACAGGTATTTATTGGCTCCAGCTCCGACTGGTAGCGATGTAAACATGACAACCAGGTGGTCACACAAATTTTCTGCCCTTTTCAGGCGATAAAGGCTCATCGCCTCCATCAGTGATTTATGTAGCCCTTTCTTCCTTTTTCATACATAGGAGTTTCCACCCACACAAAAATGTGTATTTACTTATGATGCTCTTGTATTTAGTCGAGCATCTGTGAAATGGTGGATTTTATTTCACAAAAACATCCTCTGTTACTTTGTTATCTAAAAGCTTTTATTTTGAAGGAGCAAAATCAGGAAATGTTGGGTTTTAACTCGACTCCTGCAGCACACACTTAGTGTGAGCACAAACAGTGGTGCAGGAGAGAAACTACACTTCAAACCATGGAGATTCAGTTAGAATCTACAAAAGTACTGAGAGCTGAACACACAGTAACTTTTAAAAGTGCCATCTCTGCTCTCCTGCACAGACACGAGTTGAGTCTCAGCTTTCCAGCGCACATCAGAAAATCAGAAAGGCAATCTCGTCAACAGCAACGGAAAAAGGGTTAATTGCCTATTTTTAGTGGCTTTTGGCACCAATTTTAATGTAAAAACAGTATATGGCAAATTCAAGGTCAACAAATCACAGCACACACTGTAAAAACATTTATAGTGTCCCAGCCAGAGAGACTTCAATCTGTTCATCAGTGTTGGCAGAGCAGTTTGTATCTTGGTTGGCGTTACTGGACCTGGTTCTCTGTGATTTATTCTACCCATAATGTTCAGTTTTAGCCTCTAATTATTTTCCTATCTGCTTTAAAACACTGACACGATGGTGAAGCATAAACACGAGAGAGCGTAGATTAAAAAAAAAAAAAAAACAGTGACACCACTGCCAAAGCACGTCAAAACGCACACAAAGGAGACGCATGTAAACCAGCGAAATGCATGTCGACCATGTTGTCAAACGATCAGCTCATTTAACGCCCGATTATGGCTGGTAGTTTGTGACGAAAATTAGAGACACTGAAATTCCTTGGTCAGCCTTTCAGAACTGGGATGCTGTGGTAATTTACTTGATTGGAATACAATTTTGAGGTTCAATTAATTCCGAGCTGATTTTGAATACATTACAGGAAGACTGATTTATTTAGGTTAAGCTTCCATTGGTGCCGTGCGCGGAAAGAGTAAGGAGGCTTTAACAGAATGATATTTCATAGTAACAGAAGTGAAAAATATTCAAGCCCCCTTGAAAAGGCGTTAAAGGAGCATGAAAGGAGCCAAGGGTGATACTATACCCCTACAACATTTGGTTAATTGGAGATTGGTCACGGGCTGTAATATTTGACTGTAATCTGAAAGGCCTGTGAAAGCAGGAGTGTGCGGCGAGAGAGAGAGATCAGCACAAGCTGTGAGGAGCAGCCCGTGATAAGATTAAACCCATTCACGTCCTATAATGAAAAATGAGCAGCACTAGCTCCTTTTTATCAGCCTCATTTCTTACATCGTCACTCCTCTAGGTTGTTTTCATGTAAATAACTAAATAAGAGACGACGCAACAATGCTCAAACACGCAGTAACATACATTCAATATGGTGTCGAATACCAGGAGGAATCAGAGGTGGAGAAATAACAGCATAAATATCAGGCCTGGCCTTATTTTCTCCCTGTTCCTCCGCGTAACCAAACTGACTCATTATGAACTTCAAAGACACAGATAGGAGTTTTAATTAAGAGAAATGCTGCCGAGCAGTGGAGATAAGTAACATCCCCCCTTTCCCTCCCCCATTTTCCCCCTGTACCCCCTCCATCCTCCCTCCACAGACGTCCCCCCTTCCCACATCCCCACCCCTCGGTGCTCAGACAACATCATTAGGACAGTACAGAGGCTGGTGGAGCGCAGCAGCCAACCACCGTCCCACCGCATGAAACCAAAAGCGCCGCGTGGCTTCTACGTGGTAATCCTCACATCACAGGTCCTTTGTGCTGATGTGGAGTGACACTGTGCATGTTTCAGTACACACATGCAAACATAAACACGGGATTATCTGGCACCAGCAGGAGCAGCAGCAGCAGCACCGTTTCCACCGATGCTACCAGTCAGCTGTACCGTAGGTGGAACAGAACCATGAGGCTTGGGGGGGGGGGGGGGGGGGGGCGGAAAGGCAGATTGTTTACTGGAACGTCATCTCTTTCTTTTTTTTTTTGGTTCAGATTATGTAACTCTGAAAGTCACAGCTCAACCACAGTGCCACCACAACGTCTTAACCCAAAGAGGGGTGATGAGATCAGGTCACTTGTTTTTTTGTTTTGTTTTGTTGTCTGTGGAAAGTGGTGAATGGAAATAATGGGGTTTTAGTGACAACTCTCTTGTCAGTGTCAGCTATCAACTGTATTATACCACAGAAACAAGAGTACATCTGAAAAAAATGAATAGATTACTAAGTTAAAGCAAAAATAATGGATAAAAATCAGTTAATCAAGCAGAGATGCCTGAAATTATTTTGTTTTAGCTCTTTGCAACAACAACAATGAAAACTTTGCTAGTTTTCATCTTCAATACTAAACTTAATATTTTAGGGTTTAAAACATTTGGTTAGACAAAAAACAGGGATGTGCAACTAACCAATCACTAACTAATTTGTCTGTGTTACTGTGTGCCTTGGTGTGGACAAAGTTACAGTGGTAGAGGACTCAGTGGTCAATGACCATTAGCCATCTCCAATAATAGTTTGGTCTGTAGAACATCAGAACACAGTGAAATTTCTCCATCACAGTATCCTAAAGCTCAAGGTGAGTATATACTGTAAATTGCCTTGTCTTGTCCAACCGATGATCCAAAATCAAGTAATATTCTGTTTACACTAATGTGAAAAGGGCAACAATTTCTCACATTTGAGAACCAGGAGCTACTTTTTATATGTTTTCTTCAGTGTATAATCACCTGAAAATAAAAATGGTTGTGTTTTCGTTACCTAAGAATGAGCTGTTTATACCTAAAGAGGAAGCAGGTTCTCTTAATCAAAGTCCACCATGTTGCTCTGCCCTGTTTAAACAGTGGACCAGAACAGACAAACCACACAGTGGCTCCAGATACAGTCTTTCTCATTTTTTGCAGGCAGAGTAGGTTCTTAGAAATGATGGGAAGAGGAAAGTGAGACGAAGTGTTGGCAATCTGCTAGCTCAGCACTTGATGCCACTAAATCTTGAGCTTTAATTGTTTGAAGCCCAAGGTGACTGTATCAAATATCTTGTTTTGTCTGACCAATAATCCCAAACCCAATACTATTCAGTTTACTATAATGAAAATTCACAAAATGCAGTTAATTCTAACTTTTGAGATCCTGGCCCTATAAGATTTTTGGAATTTTTTGCTTGAATGACTTACTTATTTGTGATTATTGGCTGAATTGATTGACTTTGAAAGACAAACAGAAGACATCAATTAAGGCTCTCAAAGCTTGCGGGGGACATTTTTTGCTGGCTCCTGTCATTTTATCGACCAAACAAGTAAACAAGTAATCTAAATTAATCTAATTTTAACCCTCTACTTTTATCCAATAATCTGTGAGTAATGTTCAAAATATATCTTAATTGACTAAATTCGTATTTGTATTCGTATTTATCTTTGTGCTGATGTTTGAAAACTTTGTCCCAAGTCCTGGTAACGCTCATCTTGTCAGATCATTTGAAGAAAAGTCTAAGAGTTGATAGACACCATGAGGGCCTGGAGGGGCTCATGAAAGCTTTTTAAAAGCCCATCGGATGATGTCAAAATGCATTGTCATCAAAGCAAAATCTACTGTTTGACTTAGACTCTAAAAAAGAGAAGTCATGCTTTGGAGAAAAAAAGTTTTCACATGGCAACAGTGTATTTGTAGCTAACAAATAAATCTTTCATTTAACCAAGTAGGTCAGTTAAAACCAGATTATAATGACATCCTCATGAGAGGAGGATAATGACGAAGAAAGTAAACATTCATGTCATGACATTACTTTAAGTGCTTTCTTACACTTAATTATCTGATGATCACAACTAATCTTACATCACACTATCTACCCTGCCAAGCCAGGTGAACTGTGCCTCATGTCTCAGGTGGATCCCTCCTGCCTGCCTGAGTAGACTGGGTGAGCTCTCAGACCGCCCACACGCCCCCGGGCCCGCTGTGCGGCAGAGATCAGTAGCAGCAGAGAGAAATCTGCCCCCCCTCCCCCGGGGGTAAGGCCTGATGTCGGAGAGATTAATTGCAGACTACGGAGCTGCAGCATGCTGGGAGCACACATCGCTCACAGGCTCAAATATATTCATCTGCGTACACACACACACACACACACACACACACAAACACACTGTCTCCCCCTCACAGGCAGGATCCATCAGCATGTTGAATCCCAGATGAACATCAAACCCCCCCCAGAGGTGCTGCTCCTTTGTCTCCAGGTAGCGCTGCCTGGCGTTCTGCCCACCGCCTCCTGCTTTCATGTGGCCGAGGGAATTATCCTTCCTTTTGTGTGTATGTGTGTGTGTGTGTGTGTGTGTGTGTGCAAGCATCGGTGTGTACGGTTTGCAGTAGAGTGTGACGCCTTCACAGGTACTATCTTTCATATCTGTTCTCTGCTCTGGCAGCAGGCCAACCAGCCTACCTCACAGGTGGCTGGCTGGCCTGCTTTCCCGCAGGCTCCTGAGCAAGGCAGCGTGGCAGCCAGCAGCCAGCCGGCGATTACGAGAAGAGCAGTCAGAGGAGGGACGCGAGTCTCAGGCTGCTACACTCTAGTTAGCGGTAAAGGGTTAGGAAGTGGTTTGCCATGTGTGTGTAGTGTGTGCATGCGTGTACAAGTACAGTAAATCACTGAGGCTTTTTCATGTACACAGCATGGCCCTGAATCTAAAAGAGCTTCCCTGTGTGTGCTCATGCATGGCTGTGTGTGTTTGCGTTTCCCCCATGTTTAGTTTTATTTGTACAAGGAGAAAAATTGAAGGTACAAACCCACAGTGTGCTGCGCTGCTTATTTTGGGGAAACATAACAACTGGTATTTCCCACTCTTCAAAGAAAGCTGTATAATGCTTGGTTTTGCTGTCTTCTGAGCGTGCTTTGTGGAGATCCCCACTGTGAATCCAGCTTAAATGCTTTTCCATCCCGCAAACTCCTCTCTGAGCGCAGCGGCTGACTGAACCTTGAAGATGGCTCTAGAGTCTCAGCTAACTTTCACAACAAAGATCATCTGGAGCTTTGCTACTGCCATTAGATGTGTGTGCTCATGTTTGTGTGTGTGTGTGTGTGTGAGGAAAGTCTCGTCATCGGGAGCTTTAGTGTTATCTTTGGTGTCGACTCTTGCTCAGAGTGTGTGTGTGTGTGTGTGTGTGTCAGAGATAGGAGGTAACTAAGTTCAAATACTCTGTTACTTTATTTAAGTAGAGTTTTCAGGTATCTGTGCTTGAGTATTTTATCGACAACTTTTTACTTTTACTCTACTTTTTAACATAAATATCTACTTTCTACTCCTTTTCAGAACAGGCTCACTACTTTAGTTTTAATGCATTTGAGGGGAATTATTGATTATTTTTAGTGTGCAATTTCAGCCTAAATGAATGAGACCATAACACATGACAATTTCTTGCTGTATCCATCAGTGCATATCACGAGAAAGATGAAACAGAGACCACAGAAAAGAGGTGTCAGCTGGCTGTGAGAGTTTTTTTTGCAATGCAGGATGGAATTTTTAAGACCAAAAGGCCTTGATTCAAAGAATTCTGAAAGCCTTGAGGCTAAATGATTTTGGTAGTCCTGTAGAAATGCTACACCTGTGTTTATTTGTGTTGATCATAATGTGTCAAGTTCTGTTGCTGACAAAAACTGACTTGTACACAGACATGGGCAGTATTTCAATTTATTTATGTACTTAAAATATGTGATATACTGAATGGGACTGCCTGGATTAATGTTGACAGCTGGTTAGTAAAGTTATGTTTGTTGTAGATGCAGGTCATTTGCTGACATTAATGAACTCCATTACTAAGCTAGTGTTAACTAGTGTTTAAGGCTGGGTATCGATACTCAATACTTTAGCACAATTTCGATACTTTGAGCACAATTTAGAGCCTGTATTTATTTTTTTTACTTTTGCTTGAGTAAAAAAGTTGAAGCGTTTTTTTACACAAGCATCTGTACTTTTGCCTTTTCTGATGTGTGTGTTTGTGTGTGTCGTAGCTGCTGCACCACTTCTTTTAATTACTCGGTGAACTCCTGTCCAGGTGAGTCATCATCACATTCAGACAAAAAAAAAAGAAAGAAAATGCCTTGACTACAGAGAAAATTGTTGTTTTTGGTAAAGTCATTGCATGTTAATTGTCGTCAAATCGTTGACACATATATATACAGTGACTTATGCTTAAAAGTCCCGGCTAACTGCATATTAAAAAGAAGTAAACCGCTGTGGCTGCCAGCCTTTCCTGGCAGTGTGTATGACTCACCACAGCTCCTCTCACCAGAGTCTTTACCGGAATCCAGCAAAGCCAATCCTTGTTCTGACCTAAGCTATCAGTAAAATTAGCACCTCTAGGCCTCCAGAACTGGTTCTACACTCTTTGTGTGTGTGTGTGTGTGTGTGTGTGTGTGTGTGTGTATGTTGGCTTCTCCCTGATGTCCCAGTCCCAGAGCTGTGCAGGTATGTTTATGCTGCAGCAGAATGGGCCTGCAGGATAAGCAGCAGGTGGCTCCTGTCTCTAGTGACAACAGCTGGGTCCCGTTTGTTGATACTCTGCTGCAGGAGGAGGAGAGGCCCGCTGCTTGATATCCCTCCACTCTCAATCCAGCCTCTCAAACTACAAATCCCTACATATAAGGTTTGAAGTGTGCCTGTATGTGTCTACGTGAGTATAACCAAATTCATTCATGGATTCAGTGCTGCAGGAGGTGGTTGGTGTGTGTGTGGTGTCAAATAGCACTGAAATGATTAGTTCATTCATTAATCGAGTAGTTTTCAAAATATTCTGTCATGCCACCCTTCAGAAGCCGAAAAAGTTTACACCGTCTCACTCCACATTTTTGTCAGTCATTAACAATGATAGGAGAAGCAACAGATAAAATGTGATATCAGTTTGTACAGAATGTATTTTTATATTTTCAAATGACAAATTTCTCATATTTTAATTAAATACATTTTTCATACCAGTATTTTGTACTTTTGATAAGTTAGACTCTTCATCAGTATCGATCAGAAAATTATTCAATGAAATTTCTTACCTGCCTTGACTAATAAAGCAGTTAAATTCAAAGTACAGCAATTAAATTCAAAACAAATGGGTTAAATTCAACCTTTTCTGTCCTGGTGGCCAAATAGGTTATTAAAAATGATCAGGAATTATCAATATCAACTTAAATGAAACATTTTATCATAATACATTTCTCATTTCATTTCCTTTATCATTTCTAAACTGCTCTATACTTCATATCATGTTCATTCAGTTTTGTTTTATTCCATCTTTTCATCCACGACCCCAAAAACATTTCATGGTTTTAGCTTTTCAGATGGATGTGAAGCCACTAAGTTAACTTACCACTTTAAAGTGTTGGTTGTAATAAGTGTTGGTAAAATTTTGAGGTACAAGGACATTATCATTTCCTGCTACTTTCCTTCACTTTTTACTGCATTTATCTGACAGCTACAAAAGATATTTTACAGATTAGTATTTTACATCAAAAATATTTGATCATCTTATAAAATATGATGCATTGTTATTGTGTACATGGCCCAGCAGTAAATAAAGTAGTTCAAATCAGCTCGGCTTCAACCAGTTATATTACAATTTTGTTTTACATATTTGCTAATGCATCAGCAATAACAATCTACTAATAAAATATATGATAATAATATCATATTCTGCATGATGAATACTTTTGCTACTAATACTTAAAGTCAAAATACAAAAAAGACAAAATGTGAAGATGCCATCTTTGGCTTTGGGAAACTGTAATGAAATTTTTCACCATTTTAAGATTTTATTTAAAAACAACATATGATGAAAATTACTATTATTTGCACTGAAAAAAAATACTGTGGACTGTTTTTGTTTGTTTGGTTGGTTTGTTTTTAATTTCATGTTGTGATTTATATGTTATGTTTTTCTGTGTGTGGACAGCAGAATAACTACAATAAGTACAAACATTAGAGCATATAAAGTAGGAAAAAAAAAAAGCCCATTATCAGGCTTGATCGTGTATCAATCCAGAAAAACAAAATGACCAAATATGCAAAACAGATGCAGCTAAAAACAGCGCATTTTACCTATGATAGTTTATGATAGTTTGATTTAAAGAAAAAAAAATCAATTTTTAGATCCTGTAATATCACATAAGATACGAAAAAGCTGGATGCCTCATCACTTTAGTGCCTAAAGTCAATATTTCTTCCAAAATAGAAATCCATTCTCCCACCCCCCCTGTTCTCTTTGATGTGTGGGTGTCTGGGTCTTACATCAGACATCAGGGTCAAAGCCTGAAAAGGCAAGTCAATTTACAGACAGACATCAGAGGGAGAGGCTTCTCCTGCACAGGTAGGGCCGAGAGAGCTGGGGCTGCGGCTCCACAACCTCCTCATCTGTCAAATTTGAATGGAACAGACAGCTCGGACAGCTCGGCTAAAGCAGCTTCATTGTTGAGTTCGTTACACACATCGATTTACAAGCAAGAGCGCAAACAGTCCAGCTCGCAGTCCCGAAGCATGGGCTGACTAAGGTGGTGTGTCCACGGGCAGCCATAAAGGTTTGTATGTCGGTACATCAAAGCCCCGAGAGAGCATGCTCCAACAGCCAGTAAACTGCTTTATGGTATTAGCAATTTGCCCATGTGCCTTTATCTTCATGGCTCTTAAATATCACTGAGTTCATTCAGAGAGACATGAGAGGGATGACAGGAAGTGAACGCTCACTATAGCAACAGAGGTTTGTCCAGAGTGGCTGATTTCTAACTTGATGCAGCATAAGGTACATTACACAAACAAAGTAAATCTTGTTTATATGCCTGCGGGTGTATTGGAATTTGAGTTTGACCAAAGTTAAGATTTAACTTTTCAGCTTTGATCTGCATGAGGAGTATTCAAACCACTGTAAGCGAGAAAAAAAAATACATATTTTACTTTGAACTGCATTGAAGTCAAGTGTAATATATGTCTTTGTATGAGGAGTTGTCAGACATCAAATAAATGCAGGAGCGAGTAATAATACACATTTTTTTTTCTAAATCAGCTTCAGTAGAATGTTTTAATCTGAACCCCACAGGAGTGGAGGCTGTTTCAGAGAATTAATTGCACTGACTGTTAAAAAATATTTAATTTCTTGACCAAAGCTGGTTGAAAATATGAAATGTGCACGCACGAAATCTCTGAAATGTTTGGCAAGATCTCATTTCTGTGCACAAGAAAACTCAATTACACACCACCAGTTAAACATTCTGCATTTCAAATGGCTGCATTCATTCATAATTTCCATTTGTTGATGCATCCACAATGAGATTGCATTAACATTTCAGAGATTGTCTGCATACATGTCTCTTATTTTTGAGGAAGCTGTGGTGTGGAATTTAAATGCCTCACTGTTCAAAGCAGTTTTTCTGCAGTCTCTCATTTATGGGAGAGGTTGAATGGACAAAGTTTTCTTGTTGGGAGCGTAGCAAACCATCAATATGGATCAATCTATTGATTGGTGTGTTTACAAACAATTTCGCATATTTTACCTTTGAGATACCGTGTCACCATTTCTGTCCAAGTGCACCTCCTTCCTAAACATTGAAGCAGTGTTTTAAGATAATATTAACATACTGTTCAATTTAACTGTTCGTTTAAAATCTACTCCTTCTAAAAGATTATTAACGATTTCTTATGACTCATAAAGAGACATCAACTAATTCAGCAACCATGCACCATTAATTTAAACTCTAATAAACATGATGTGGGCAATAAAAAACAGAAATCCTGACCCGAACTGGAAATTTCAAAAGGAGAACATACAGACTGTCGCCTTGTTGTCAGAGAAGATATTTCACGTTTCCTTAATCTCATCTCATTTTACGATTTAGTACAGTAAATATTTTACATATTTCTCCTTTAGTCTATCTACGTGTGTTATTGGAGTCAATTTTAAGTAAGCTTTACTGAACTTAACCACAATTTATTTGTTGTTTTATTCTTTTATACCCAAAAGCAGAAAAGAAATGAGTAGCAGCCTGCTCTGTATCTGATTGTGTTAAATGATGATATGATATCATCACATGTCGATTGCAGGCCTCTGGATGGAATCAAATTGAATTGATTGTATTATCACTAGCCTCATACAAATCTATTGATTACAGTTAACCTCAACACACTTCTAATCTTCTTTAGTGTGTTTTACTTCAAAATCTGTGATGTATTTTCAGCTATATAAAGGAAGAGAGCAACACATGAACTACCAAAAGGCAGGACCTCAAAGCCATAAACAACTCTCCCTTCAATATAATGATCTGGCAGACACACATCAAATACAAACACGGATGAAAGAAAGACAGAGCCAAAGCACCTCCAACACAGCTCCTGTATGTGCCATTACATGCAGCAGAGTTCATTAAGCTGAGTATGTGAGGAGAGATAAAGGCCCCTGTATTGGGGGATTTCCCCCTGCTAGCATACTGCCTGAACATGACTGTTAGTGTCTTTGAATACTGTACAAATGCATGGCTGAGGGCGTATTTCTCATCAGGCCTCAGATCCCAGATCCTGTCTTCTTTCCACACACAGATGGAAGTTCCTTCTCTCTCTGTCTCTCTTTTTTTTTTTTTTTTTTTTTACTAGCATGCTAGTTAAACGGTACATACAGAGATTGAAATATGCCTTTGATAAGGATGAAGAATTGATTTACGGCCATACTTTTATCATCGCTCACTCATAACCCGCTGCCCCCAAGCACTCTATCCTGTGGAGAGGTTTTTGGGGAGGAAACCACCTGCTTTGATTTATAACCCCCACGGATTGAAAGTTGTAGTCTGGACTGCAAGTGTGCGAAATCCCTGACATCTCCTTCTAGGTTCAGTCGCACTGCTGGGCTCTGGGCAGTCCAGACTCTGAGCCTGATGGTCTGAATTATGAGAAAGACTTGAATACGGACAGCTAATATGAAAAGAAAATCTACAAAGGAGACGACTGGTAAGAGTTAAAGGTAATGTGTGATCCACAATAGGGTGGCAAATGGTTGTAGGACATTAGGAACAATCACAACCTGTATATGAATATTCAGTGTGCGAAACAGGGATAAATCAACATTATGTTTTTACCATCTGAGGGCACATGTGTAGCTGTATAAGCCAGAAGGTTTGGCTATAAAACATACATGTTTCAGACATTATAGCTGAGGCATATCCCAAAAGTGGAACTCCTGCTGTTCAAACAGATGCAGGCCGACTGGAAATTACTGTCGAGACTCCTGAATGAAAAGAGACAAGTGGCGAGTTGAGACGTCTAGAATTTGCAGTGAATTTTGTCTGCACGTGTATTTGTCGACATATTGTACATTTTGATTTCACTCAAAGTTACTCAAAGTTATAAGCAGGTAAATACAATCAAACACAAGAGCAGGGAGATTTAAGGTAAACAATTAGAGAAGCCTTGAAGTCATGAAGGGAAGAAATCAATCTGAGTGAGTTGGGAAAATTATTCCAGTCTGATGGTGCTTTAAACTTAAGAGCACATCTCCCTGTTCTAAAAGTTGCTGTGTTTTGTCCAAACTTGCATTTGTAAACATATTAGGCCTATGAATTTTCATACTATTTAGAGTCTATGTACATATGAGAGTTGCTAATGATGTTTCAGTTGTAAATCTGTCTTCAGGCCAGAAGTTACAAGAGAAGCCTTTTATTATGGCTCAACTGAAAAAGATCTATCGTCTGTGAGAAATCAAGAATCCTGCAAAATCAGAATATATTATGTGTACAGTGTACTGTACGTGTATGCACTCTTTGTACTTTACTTGTGCATCCAGAAGTGAATGTAGTGCTCTATGTGCATACATGTAGTGCACTTATTTACAGTATATATATCCCTGTGTGGACTCATAGATGTTGCATAGGTGGATAAATATCAGTTCTTTCTCCTTTTGTAATGTTTTTTATCTATTTGAGAAAGTGATGGGGAAGTTTGGGTGACGTTGTAATTATGGTCAGCATCTTAAACACCAGTGCCACCTCATTATTATTATTGCTGGTATTACTGTGACGACTGCTGGGAAGGTTACTTTTGAAATGTAATATGTCACCAATTACTGCTTAGACTTAAATGTTCTTTAAAATGTAACTATTTAAATTACTTCATCAAAGTAATGTAGGGTTTCAGCATTTCAATGTCGATTGCAATCGCATTTTCACCTGGGCTAAACAAGCTTCACACTGTACAGTCAGGGTAGAGCCATTTTCTGATTTCATAAGGAAAATTTCAGCACCGAAAGGTCTTCTTGTCCAATGACACAGCCACCCACCTCGACGTGGTTGGCTGGTCGTAGGCATGGCAGACTCGGGTTGCCAAGAGCAATGTGTTTTGATTTGATTGGCAGGCAAGAGGTGGGGCAAATTCAAACAAGAGAACCAATCAACAACGCAAACTTCAAATTTATTCCAATGGTTTTGCTAGTCCATGTTGTTCAGAAATATGCCAAAAGCTCTTGCACAGCGAAAAGAAGCGAAGCAACATGAATGTCAAATTCTACATATGAGCTTTTCACTAAAAATAATATATTTAAATATAACTCACTTGTAATCACCAACATTCTGATTAGTATCTGTAATTTAATTACATATTTTTCTCAGCAACTGTAATGGACTGCCATTACATTCACATTGTAATTTAACTGCATGTAACTAAATACACCCTCTAACTCTAACTGTGACTACAGATGTTATTGTTTCCATTATGGTTCTTATTAGTTTTTATTACCTACTTATTCTAGTTTTAAAATCTTTATTGCTCATTTTGTCCCCTCTTCTTACAAACATATTACTCCAGTACATCATGTAACATCAACAAAATGTCTCTCTGCTTTGTTTTGTCTTTGTTAAGTCAACAGTTGTTTATAACATGGAGCCACAGATGGGATTTCCTCCAGTGAAACACACTGGCAATAACCCGACAGGGGCTTCCGATACTCTGGGATCTGCATTGGAAATGTGGTTCGTCTCCTAGGGCTACAGGCCCTCCTCCATTGTTTCACGGCTATCTTGACACCCACTCACCAGAATGGAGGCATGCCGCAATGAACCCTGGGATCTGTGATCCTGCCACCGATAGGCACAGCAGTGTCACAGATTCCATTAAGCTCCAAATTAAAGCAGGCACATCAAAGGGCCTGTGAGGAGGCAGCATGGAGATGTGACAGTGAGAGGGGGAACGAAAATGAGTGAGGGGAGAATAAAGAAAAAAAAAAACGAAGCCTCATTTACGCAATCCCCGAACGTGACAGAGCCTAATCCAAATCAATATCTGTGAGTGGTAGAGTGTTGTTACAATGCTAGTGTGGAACATATTAGTGGAAGATGAAAGCATCAAAGTGGTTAGCTAGATGAAATTATGTCTTTTATATCATGAGAAATAATTGGAAAAATCTGGGAGAGCTGGCATCCATTTTTGCTAACATGCAAATGTTGTTACATAGGAGCGACCACATGTGAACTGGAAGCAGTAGCTTTCTTTGGCCCGAGTGACATTTTACATGCAGAGTTTCAGTGATACCTGACTGACGGCTCGGTGCAGACTGTGTTCCCACTTTAGCAGCCAAAACAAACAGAAATTATGTGCAATTACATCAACGAAATCACTTGACTTGAAGACACACCCACATTTCCACAGAGTTTTTGACAGCAGGCTGAAACATTTTCACAGCGCTATTAGCTTTGTCTTAGGTAGTGGTTCTCAACCTGGGGGTCACAAGATCATTTCTGGGGGTCACCAGATGATTGTGGGCAATAAAATAAAATACACTCAAAATATATAAAATACAGCTGGCCTTGAGAAACATAACTGACACCTCACTAAGGGTAAAACGATAAACCAGCATGAAAACAGCAATTACCAACATAAACTACCATGTTCTGAACAGATACAAACACTAACAAAAATTTACATTTAGTAACATAAAATTAAGTTCTTATCAAGTATAATGGGAAACAAGGTAAGTATTTTAGACTGGGCAATGTTACATTACAACACAGGAAAAAATAACTTTCAGCTTCACAAAAACAAATATTCACAGGCTTATCAACACCATGGACGATGAGTACAAATTAAGTCACTGAATTACAAACTCGCTTCTCAACCACTTCATGCTTCCTGTCCCTGCCTGAACCCGCCGTGTCTTGCTAATGGCAGCTACAGCACAGTTAGCAGCAGTGCGCCAGAAAAAAAAAGTCCATGTGCAACAATCCCCTGGGTAAGATCCCGAATGGAATTTGAGATTTTTTTTTTTCCTGCAACTAACAAATAAATGAAAATGTCATTGACTAATGGTTAGTTGTCTATCAGGGGGCAGCCCTAAATGATATGGTATCAAAACTTTTTGAAGGACACCCTGCTCTAGGTGAAGGGTTCTGAACACCAACTTGATTATTCCGGGGGGTTTCAACTCAAAAAGGTCTAGAAACATTGGCCTGGGACCTATACACCACATCTAGTTGCATTTAATGTACATGTTACCCATCACAAAAGTCCTCATTTTCTTCAGCTGATATCTGAGATGCTTTATCTGTGTCTTCCATGCAGAGGGTAGAGTAAGGGGGACCACAGGGATCATATTGTCTCTCTAGATAATCTCTATTTATTTTTCTGTCCAGGGTGGAAAATTTGCACTGAATCCCTCGGGTTTCTGTAAGTGTTTTATCACTTGATGTTACTTGTGATTGGTGAAATGGGAAGAACTCTACGTGATACCGCCCGCATAATTCCCAAGGCCTGTCCAGGAGCTTCTGCTGCTCAAACAACACCAAGGGAGCCTGGGAGTGCTCCATAAGCATCCATCTATGTTTTTATACAGCAGAAGAAGGGCAATAAGGGGTATTGGACAGACAGGAGGGGTTGTGGGGGGGGTTGGTGTTTGCGCCCCTACAGCAGTCTGCCTGATTGCATCGCCACACAAGCGTGCCTTCAAAGCTTTCCCCTCCCCACCGCCCAGTTTGACCAGATAAGAGCCCCCTCACGCTGTGGTTCAGCTAGGGGACAGGAAGACACACGGAGGGGTCAACGGTAGTGCCATCTGCTCCCCATGTACAACAAATACTGTACATCTACATCAACAAAGTGCTTCGCTGTCCAAACACATATCCTGTCCTGCATATGGATCGGCTCCTCAGACTGAGGCTTTGATCGCTCTATAGGCTTTATATTGGGGCATATACTGTGTAAAACATCCAGGATGTTTGTTTCACTGCTCATACAAGTTTCATGAGGACAATGTTGATTGAGTCAATATGTTTGCTTCCTTAAGACAAATAATGGAGGCCTGTTCTTGTGCAGCAGAGCAGCTGCCAGCGGGCTACCCACTGTATACAGTGTTAACGATGTGTATTAAGGGCATGTTGATATAGGTCAGCTCCCCGTGACATCACATTCCTGTGTGTCGCTAACTGTGAGCGCCCCGACAGTGATTGACAACGGCCACAACACACAAGATGTCTCATTCTTGGAGCGTGGGGCACGCTGAAATGCAATTTAATCTGTGAGTAACAATTCTAAAAATGGAGGATGGTGTATCATTTGCCTTGTGGCATTTCTTGGATAAGCATGCCAACCCCGGCCCCACGCAACAATCCACACTCCCATACCTCTTGACTGGTTCCACAACCTCTGAGTCTAGCACATCAAGCAGTGTCAGCAGCTGTCACAGAGGCCATATCATGTTGCACGCAGGCAGCCAGGCCAGTGCCTCCAGGTTTATTGCTCACTAAGGTGGCTTTTACGACAGCGTTTCATCTTTTTCTTTCTTTTATACCTCCTTGATATGTCTGTCTATCAATCTTTTAATTTTATTGTGCCTTTGCTCTCTGAACAGGACGCTGGCTCCGGTTGCTAACACATTATCAAGCCAATCAGAAGATAATGACTATCATCAGGATCTGTGCTTAATTAAGTAGTTTCCAGTACATTCTAACAGCACACCTCTGTTTCCCTCTATCTTCAGTCTTCCACCGCAAAACTGCTCCCTGATGACTTCACCTGAAAAGGTGCTTTCCACTGTTTGGTAGGTAAGACCTGAGGGAGTTTTGCCTCTCAACAGCCTGGGCCCCCCAGAATCAGCAATCATGCTAAAAACTTCAATTACATCTGTGGGTCCAAATTATTTGATGAATGAATGGTTTGCTTGCCAAGACAACAAAGGAGGTAGCTGGATACAGTCACTAGGCCAGGTAATAAAACAAGGGAATATCAAAGTGGTTAGTCAGTTTAAAGAAAAGCATGAACCCTCACTGTAAAAATAAACTATTTGTTTTAACTTTAAAAAAAATCCTTAGTGTCTGGGTTGCCCTAAAAATTTAAGTTGATTTCTAGTCAAATAAACTCATTACAGTTGTACAAGAAAAAAGTTTAAGATATTAAGTTGAACCAACAACTCTTCAGTTGAAATTCGATTTACTTTTACATTTCCTCCATTTGAAAAGTCAATTAAAATTGTTTCCAAAGGGAACACAGCATATTTACACTCTGCGTGTGTGCCTGCAGCATGACAAGGTGCTGAGCGTCTATTTTACACTGAACATTTGGCACTTTTTTTGTGGTTGCCGAGAGCTGAAAAATGTTCAGCGCTGTCACTTTTTACACAGCTATCCAGGCACAGTGGAGGAGTAGCAGTTAAATACCATATACTGTGTCCTGTTCATACAATAGCCTACCCAGGGTCCATCTAACTTCAGCTCTTCAACCAAATGAAGATGCTCGCCGAGATGTTTCCTTGTCTACATAAAAACTCACGGGCCAACATAGACCATGTATGGCTGTAATAAGAGTGATTTTACTAAGCCTTCTCAAACTGCTAACACAATCCTTACAAAAGAACCAAAAACACAAAAGGCCGACTATGAAAAAACAAACAACAAAAATTTAGGGGTGAATAGATGTCGCAGTTTAAGTGGCTAGAATAGGACATCATGTACTGCGTTGTGTTCTGACAGCTTGTTTTTCATTGGAAACAATGCCTTTAGGAAACACAACATCACAATTCACGGGAAAAGTGGACAACAGAAATGTCACAGTTAAGGAAGGCTCTGTTAAAATGACTTAAATTGCCTTTTCTGTATTGTTTTTACATAAGATTACGTGTGGGCCACCAAAAATGTACTTGATGGATCATGGATCTAGTGCTTACAAATGTCCCTGTTTATAATTTAGGGAAAAAGAAAAGTAGTTGTTTCTACTAAATTCTCGTGTGATTTTTTTTACAGTGTGGTGTAAAAGTATGAGCCGTTCCCTAAGCATGAATCTCTGCAGTGAGTGAAACTGTCATGTGGGGCCTTGTCAACGAGCCAAAGAAAACAGAATCAGCTTTGCATAAAGGAGAAAAGTTACACAATAGAGTCTGTAATACCTGGTCAAACAAACCTGTGATGGATGCATTTCAGACAATGGAATAGTTCAAGGGTGAATAGGATCACGGGACTGTGACCAAATAGTCTTTAGATCATTTTTCTGGGAGAGGCCTGGATGCGGTGAGTGCTTCACCCAGCGGTAATCATGTTTTGTTTGGAAAACCCTGTTTTTTATTATCACTAATGGGAAACAAATTGCCTGAGCATGTTGTCCCCTCAAACTGAGGGATTCCCTAATCCAAATCCACAACCGATAAAGAGGAAGACAGCTTTAGACCTCATAACTTCTTCTGTTTGGTTTGGCTGAGAGGGATAATGACAAGGAAGATGGAGAGCATTGTCCTCATCTTGTGGCGTGGGCCTGGGAACCCCCCAAAAAATGAATAAGTCACATTATAATCCATGACACCGCAAGGAGATGAGATGAAGAAACAGTAAAGAGGACGAAGCAAATGGCTGCAAGAGAGACGGCAAGAACTAGAGGAGGAAAATCAGAGAGAAAAGAGCGGGAGACCACATACAGACAGAGCAGAACAATGAGGCTCTTTCATTGGGGTTCTCTGATGAAGGAAAGATGAGAGAAGAGGATAGATGAGGCTGAAGTGTCAAAGCAGCTTCCACTACGTACAGTACGACCAAGATCCCAGACCCCGAGAGACGACTGAATCAATGTCAGGCAGCCAACGTTTCTGCAATCTTGCAAATCTTTGGATGTGGTGAACATATGGCGGCTATAGAGTACAATGTGTGGGGATTGATGACGAAATTACACATGTCTCGGTGAATGTGTATGTCTATGTATAGATACACACATGCATGAGTGTGTGTATGTGTGTGACATGGAGTGTGTGTGTGTGTGTGTGTGTGTGTGTGTGTGTGTGTGTGTGTGTGTGTGTGTGTGCGTATGGTGAAAAGGGTGGAGCATTGAACAGAGGCCCCTCTAGCCCAGACTTGAAAAGGCATTCTTTCATCATTGCTAATCTCCCAAACATAAACATGAGAGCATCCACACAGTCTCTCTCTCAGGGCCAAGGGGTGACCCTCCCATGACTGGAGATGAGGGACTGCACGAGCGCACGACTGTGCGTGCCTCTGGTCGTCTCACTGTTTGTGTTAGAAAGAGCTGCATTGGCTGTATCAATCAACATATCAAAATTTTATAACAGTTGTTTGTGAACACGTCAAGATTTTTTTTTTGTGGGTGTGTGAGGAAAGGACAGCATGTGCATGTGTGTTTGTGTGGGCTTTTTTCAGTATATTTGTGGGGTCCAAAAACCAGAAGCTTACTATACTTGTGGGTAGGGTTGTTAAATACCAGTACCATAAAATGCCTTGATACTGCCTACAATGCAGAAACAAACACTGCTACTACCCAGCAGCATCCATAAATAATTTCCCCCAGGATGGCAAAGTCATGTTCTATGGCATTTATTCCCTCACTGTATTTGTTCATGTTTTACAAAAGGAGACTGGTACTTGGTATCAGCCAGTACGCAAAGAACAGGTATCAGAATCTCTATTGTAGGGAAAAATAGTATTGAAGCAGCAACTTGTGGGGTCCAACCAGCTCTGTGGGACCAAAATGCAGGTCCCTACAAGTTAAAAGGGGCATTTGCGGTTAATAGGTTAATACTTGGTTTTAGGGTTAGGTTAGATTTAGGCTGGGGCTACAGGCCTGCTGGGCGTCCCTGCCTGCGCTTCAAGGACGTCTGTAAACGTGACACAGGCAGGCATTGACCCCAACAGCTGGGAGGAAGCTGCAAAAGACCCCAGCATTTGGAGATAGACTGCTGCTGCAGGAACTTGCCGTGCCCAGGAGAGGCGCACATCTCTGCTGCAAGAGAGGAGACAGAAGAAGAAAGTGCGAGCAGCAGCCTCCACGCCTGTGTCGGCCCCCTCCTCTTCTCATCTGCTCCAACTGCAGAAGAGACTGCCACTCCAGAGTGGGGCTCTACAGACACAATCACTAACCCTGAAACAGGGCCGTGCTACTTCTCAGCAACATCTCAGCAGCTTTTTGTACCAAGGACGGTGAAGTCAAATCCTATGGCATTTATTCTCTGCATGCTTGTCTGTTTATGCATTTCTTAACATTTTACAAAGGGTTTAATCTGAGCCAGGCCAACACACTGTAATTGGATCGGGTGCCAGTATCAGCTGATATGCAAAGTTCAGGTTTCAGAATCAGTATCAGTATAAATGTTTTGGAACATCTCTTCTTGTGTGGTCCAACCAGTCCAGAATGCTGGACCACACAAGTTAAAATGGCTGTCTGAAGGTTAGAATTTGGTTTTAGGGTTAGGGTTAGGCTGTAGCTGTGATGGGCAGGGTTAGGGCAAGGGGCTGGGGAATGCATTATGTCCATGATGGGTCCCCATGAATATAGTAACACAATTCTGTGTGTATGTGTTTATGACTATGAAGGATGTGTGTGTTGGTGTGCTGCTGGGTAAATCAGACTCCAAACCGGGGCGCGACTCAACATGTGAGACATTTTCATCCACAACCGACAATTAGTTATTTTTCCACAATAAGCGTGTAAACCATAATTGCATGTGGTTTCAACAGGAAAAATTATGTCAAAAGCACATAATAATGCTCAGATATGCGGACAAAGAGAGATTTGATATCTGCGTGTGGCAATCCAGAAGCTGTATTCTGAGAAGCAAATCGGTCACTGTGGCCAAACCGAAGAGGAAGAAATGGAAAACTGAATCACCTGGGAATGACTGTCAGGCTTTAGGAAGGCAGGGATGTGAACTAGCACAAGGTGGCACTGGGCGTGCTCCTCTCTATAATAAGGACTCTCATTTCTCAGGCCTGTATGGCTGCCATGAAATAAGCTCAGCTCACATGACATACACACATACATCAGAGCTTGTACACTGCACCATTCCGTGTACAAGCCAAAGCTGTTTTTGCAGAGCATTTATGAGATAAGGCCAGTGAGTTAATGCAGACGTACTGCCATAATCCAGTTTTCCCCCCCTTCTGACTCTCACCCCCTCCTCGCCGCTCTCCTCTAACAGCTTCTCTGCACTTCAGCTGCGTATCTGTGACAGATTAGGGCAGATCACCAAGGATTACCTCCACCAGACACAGCCTCTACACGTTGACCATAGACACCCCCTCAACACCCCCACAGGGAGACGAAGAGAGGGAGGGAGCCAGATTTAAACTTAATATTGAATAATTCAAGTTATTGATCATGCGTTGTAAGGTGTTTCTTATTCTCAATCCATATAAGCAGAAAGGTTATGGTGATATTTGTTTTAGCACTCTTCACATACTGTAAGGAGTTAATGTATTGCTAGGAGGGTGCATGATGCCCCGGTACCTGCTGTCGTTCCTATGGGATGCTGCTGCTGCAGACTGAATATAGGTCAGGCCTTATTTTTGTTGCTATTTGCCTTTGACTGCTGGATAAAAGGTGTCTACAGTCGCTGTTACTCGCTAATGATCACCCTGTACTAAGAGCACAAGCAACACTCTGTACCCAAAGCCAAATATCTGACAGAGAAATCATTACTTTATTTTCTTTGTTCCAGACTGAACAACTTCATTTTCGTGCGGCACACATCTCAGCATCACCAAGTGGTATGTGTGGGTACTGCACACTGACAGGAGAAGGGGTAGGGGTGGGGGAGAAACCATGCAGCAGTGAAGGGTTTATCTCATGGATTTGATGTGAGTGTGAGATAAAATGAAACTGATATCTTACCACTTTTAAATATGTTGCTTTTAGGCATTTTAAGGGCAACTTTTTACATATGAAATGCATTTGAAATGAAGGGAAACTTTCAGACCAAACTTTCAGGAGTTCTTCACTGTTACAGTCCAGAGAGAATATTTTACCCATTTCCATTAGAAGAGAGCCTGAATAAATTAGCAACACCCTTTATCCTTCTTCATCTATCTACAGCACTTGACAGCAGCGTCTTGTGTTTGTAATCAATAATATATGATTCAATGAATATGTATATACAATATGTATATATTAAATACAGCTCCATTTTTATATAATGAAGCTTTTATTCATATTTTCTGACTTTTGTTATCCTCAAAATACCTTCTCATATGTAACTTAATTGAACCAAAGAGATCAAACAGAATATTTTACAGTGTTATTAATATTATGGAGGGGTAAATGATTTCATGGGCAAAATCAGATTTGGATTCAAGTCACCAATCCTGATCTAAGACTGATGTTCATGTCATGATATGCAACATTATCCTGAAAAAACACAATGTAAGCTCATATAAACATAATACCTCTAAATCATACCATGTACAGAGATGTCACAGCCTCAGTACGGCCGATCGAAAATAAATTGAAACAAATAAATCACTTTCAATTTCAATAAACAAAATCAAAGTCAGAATCTGAGATTCTCACTGTTTGTTTTCTCTCTCCACCTTGGCCTTCTTGAGGCCTCCAGTAGAAAAAACAGCACCTCAGAGGATGCGGTGTAGCTTACCCATCATTGTATCACCCATCATACCATACCATACCATACATAGCAATTACTTACTTACTTGTCAACTGTTAAAGTAATCTAAAACTATTTTGATAATCACTTGAGGAAAAAAAGGCTGATTCTAGCTTCTTAAAAGTGAATATTTTCTGGTTTCTTTACTCTTGTATCACAGTAAACTGAGTATCTTTTGTTTGCAGACAAAGCAAGACATTTGAGGACATCATTTTGGGTTTTGGGAAACACTGATCAAAAATCAACAAAATATGTTATAAGTTCCTTGTAGCTTTAAATCAGATATAATTATGCTATACATAGCTAGAACTCTAGAGAAGGGTGACAAATTAAAGGTAAACACAACGAGGTTTCATAATGTGTCTGTGAGTAGCCTTGGCATCACAAAGCCAATATAAACCAATCACGTAAGCAATTACTATACAAATAATATTGTAATATTATAATAATATAATAATAAGATAATAATTTCAATATTTTTTCAGTCATCTCTTGTCATGTTGTCATAAGGCCACGATTCCATTCACTTTAAAAAAAAATTAACACTGATGGCTATGCCACTGTTATTGTTACTACTGAGTCTTGATTTATAAAGATCAACAGATCATTGATTTTATGCCCTGACATCAGCTGTTTTCATTTTCAAATTCTTTTAAATAATAGTCTTTATAGTACATTAAAATGTCCAGTAAGCTACACCATGTCGTCTCTGAAGTGTTTTTTTCCTTCGAACAAGTGCCAGTGGTAGGATTAGGGTTACTCTGCTACTGGTAGATTAACCGATTTTGGTTTTGAACTTGTGATGACTTTTGATTGAATACTGAAATTGTGACAGCCCAACATGAAGGCTTGAACAGAGTTGTCTTCATTTTGTGCGAAAGGAAAAAGCAATTATTACTATTAAGTCAGAGTAATTTATTATGAAAATAATGCAAGACCAATTTCAAGCAATTTTAAGCACTTTATCCAAAATACAAGTGCTTTTCAAACCTTAAAAATGTCCTGTTATAATTCAAGTGTTTTCAGCACCCATAAAAACCCTGATCCGAGACTGATGCTGAACAAGTAATTTTGAAAATGCTTCAAATTTCAAATAACTATAATTCAACTGCAGCGGCAAAACACTGACTCTTTAATCTGCGTTTGGATTTTGGATGCCGGGAAACAAAAAGGTGCATGTGTGTGCATGTGTGTGAGAGTGATGGAGCAGGTGTGTGCGACATAGGCAGATAGAAGGGGAGGGGGGAGCCAGGGGAGGAGGGGGGGGGCTGAGACCCCACCTGGACTCAGAACAAGCGGGGGACCGACAGGGGACACGGACACTACACAACACACACTACAAAGGGCTGGCGGGGCGAGGTGCACGAACGCCATAACACAGCCAAAGTCCCATTGTTCTATCCGCGTTTCATCTCCCCTCCTTCTCTCCAAATATTTGGAGGAACGCTCTGAATAACATACTGGTACTGAGAATATTGCACTCTGTATATTGTTGAAAGGAACTACAGCAGTCTGAGCGTTTCGCTCTTCAAAGATGCTTGCTTTGTTTTGTTTGGGTTTTGTTTGCTCCTGTATTTGAATTGTGTACCGTGATTTCGTGGATATCTCATTGTTCCAGGATTTGGAGATTGTTGGACAGAGAAGCACCCACTGGCTCATTTATTTTCGTTGCATCATGTGACTCATTGTAATTGCAACACACTGGGAAAAAGCAAGGCTTGAAATGATGCAAAAAATAACAACTGGCTCCTGTTTCCCACTGCATGCAGCTACTGTGGGGAGCTGTTTGTGCGAGAAGTTTCATTCTCCTTCATCATTAGAGTTGCAATAAGACTGTTCCCATATAGACTTCCAGGGTGCACATTTCCATACCCGAGCCGATGGGAAGTCAATGATTAAAAATACAAGACCGCAGCTTTGCGTCAGAGTTCAAAAACACAGGGCTGAAAGTGTGGAGCTGTGCTATTAATCATGTGATCAATGGGGGATGAGCGTGAAGCCCGGCGATGCAGGGTTACAGCATCGTCTTACAGGGTCGTTTGATGGCCCTTTCCGAGGGACCCCAACATTGATTGGGCCCTGAGGGTGCCCTGCGGCGCTGCCCCGTCGCCAGGGCCTGACTGACAGCTCTAATGAAGCCTGCCATCGTCGGGCAAGGGACCGCTCCAGAGCAGGCACCGAACTTCAATCGGCCTGTGTGACGTCCAAAGAGTTTTGATTTCTCAGCAGTGGCGAGGGGGTAAAAAGGAGACCCCTGTGGGAGACAGGCAGCCCCGGCCTGCCTTTGAATATTTCTCCGTTTACCGCATGTCAGTTCTCGGTGTTGGAGACGCACAGAAGAGAGACATAGGGGGGTGGCTGTGGTGAATTTTTCATAAGCGAAAAGGGAGAAAAAAAAAAGAAAAGGGGCCCACAGTCCCATGGGGTTAGGTGTGGATGCTGTCATATGAATGTCATTATGTTGTAGCTGTCACTGAGTTTACAATTACAGTTGTTTTTTAAAGAAACTTTGGTGATGCTTAAAAGAAAAACATGTCAGGTAACTTTTCCTCATAGCTTAGCAAGGATGGACAGAGAAGTTGCAACTATCAGTGTTCTCTCCATCTTTTTCTCTCACGCACACACACCCCTTCTCCCCGCGATGGAGGGATGTTGAAGAGCAGTGGAACCTCAGAAGACTCATCCTCACTTTGTTCTATTATTCACCATCTCTGGCTTCAGAACTCTCTAGGATCTCCATGGGGTTACACTCTCTATCCTGATGGAAAGACTCCTGCGCCGCTGAGAGCCCTGTTTACTCCCCGGCCCTACGGTCCACCCGAGTATACAACCAGTCCCTTCACTTCCATGCTCACATCAGAGCCATCAAAAATAAATCAAAAACAGTCTGGTGCAAGCCATTTGTTAATCTCATGTTCGCTGGCACTTTCCGAATCAAAAAAAAGTGTCACTTTCCAGATTGGCAGCCAGCTTAAATCGACTGAGTGATGATGACATTCTCACAAACGTCACCAAACAATTGACTCCGCTACACACCATCTTCCCTTTGTTCTCTTCAGTCAGCGTGAATCTTTATGATACAATATGATCCCCTCTCAGAATGCTCATTTGTACTAGCATAAATAGTTATTTGAAAGATAAAAGCAAACATGTTTGTTTTTTGTTTGTGTTTTTTCCTCTTCTCAACTCCCCAAAGGCATTTATGAGCACTTTGGTAATAAGGACCAGAGCAGGATTTAGCTGAAGAAGAGGAGCAGAGGATGCTTTGATGTACTCTTAGATTAAGTGAAGTCTACGACGATGTCTACAAAAATACATGCAGCGTATACACTGAGCTCGGCTAGACAGATTCCTCTCTGCTGGCCCTTCCTCTCTGGGTCCCAAACCACCGCAGCATGAAAGACGGTCTGTATGCTCCATGGTAGCAGGAGACTTGTATGGACCTTGTCGACAGCTTCAGATGAACCATTCCCCAAAGAAACACAAACTAGGGAGATTTTTTTTTTCTCTCACAAGCTTGTTTTTTTTCCCACAACCCAGAAATTTCCTCCAACAAAAAAAATCTAAACTTTTAAAAGACTGGGTTCACAGTTGCTTTGATTTTTTTTTTATATATTGCTCTGCTTAAAAGAGATTTAGCAACTAGGCAATGCTCTGAAGACGAGCATTGCCCCAGCGACTCGACACAGTGCCAGTGTTTGAGACTGAGTGGGAGAGAGGAGGAGGGGGGGGGGAAAGACAGAGAGAATGATTTTGTAACTTGTTATGAAATAGTCAGCATTTTCAATTTTAAATTTATCTGAAATTTTAAACATTGGATTCAGTGTGATGAGCTACTCTGCCAGAGGCAACAAAAAGTCTAACCTTTTCATATTTTATGTATTCTAATCACTTGCAAACTAGTTAGCAAGCAGAAAGCGAAGGAGCCGGCCAGTGGGTTTCGACGAGGGTGTGTGCATCTCTGTAATAATATACAGTAAGCAGGTTTACAAATCAGCAAGCGGGCATTTTCTTAAGAAAACATTCCTTGGCACAGTGTGACTGCTATGATTCCCTCTATGCTGTGCAATTTGTATTTGTTTAGGGTGTTAATGAAAGGTTGCATGAATAATTTAACATAAACAAAGCATGTGATTTCAAATTAACTGCAGCTCTGCAAACACATGAAGGAGCTCCACTGTATGTGCTGGATATTCTGTTGATCTGATGCTGACCTCTGCTGGACAGCTCTGCTGCTGAATGCAAAGTTTTTTACAAGACTAACTCAACATTATCACCACATGCTGGTCTTACAACTATAAATTGAATATGCCAGTTTGTGAAACAGATTTTTAGTTTCCATTCCACAGTGTATTGATTTTATAACAGTATATGATACCTGCACAACAGTTTTACATGTAAGCATACCAGCCTCATCATTATGGCCCCACTGACACTGGGTTTTGACAGCAGTGGAAAGTGAGTACATTTACTTTGGTGCCGAGGTACTTAAACTACTTACAATACCAGTCTAAAGTTTGGACGCACTTCTCATTCAATGTTTTTCTTATTTTTTCATAAGAAAAGGTTTAGGTTATACCAATAGAGTACAAAGCTGTCATCAACGCAAAAGGTGGCTGCTATGAAGAATCTATACCAAAAATAAAAATTAAATAAAAAAAATTTGCACACTTGTAGGTCGACAGGTGTGTAGGAGAAGACCATGTGTCAACAAAAAAGCAAAAAGACTCTCTCACAGTCTTCTGCACTTGCAACCAAAGATTTAATGACGACGATGTTATTAAATCTTTGATTGCAAGTGCAGAAAACAGTTTTGCTTTTTGAGAATCTAAAATATAAAACATATTTTCCCTTGTTTCCACGTTTGTTTTCTGACTTCAAAATTTCACAAAATTTCATATTTAAAAGTTTTGATGTCTCCAGAATTAATGTACAATGTAGGAAAATTATAACAATAAAGAAAAAACACTGAATGAGAAAATGTTTTCAAACATTTTACTGGAACTGTATATAACCAATATTATACCTTTCATTCCACTCACATACATTTATGTGGCAGCACTAGTACTAGTTATCTTGCAGATCTGATTATTAATACAAATACATATTAATATGATATGTTATGTTATGCCTGACAAGGTGTCCATTATAAGGAATTAATGAATAATGCAGAGTCCATAATTCCTGATTATGGACACCTCAAGGGCCATTATCCAGCTTACACCATGGTCACCGCCCAAAGACTTACAAGCCATCTAGCGATGTTATGATTTTCACAGAGATATGATAGGCCATGTGTGCTGTCATCCGCAGCCAGTGTTAAAACGAAGTACAGAGATTGGTCTGGATATGCGAAACTAGCCGCAACCCAAGCAAGTTGAATGGTGAACGGGATGAGATAATTGCTTATGTGATGCACAGTTTCAGCAAGTCCAGAGGGGCAGTGTACCTCTTCCAGCTTGTGTGTCGCCATCCTGTGGCGATCAGAGGATGAGGCACTCAATTCCCCTGGTATTGACGTATATTGTAGACAAACAGAGGATGTGTCCCTGTTATGATGGTTATTAATTACAGCACATTCAGTTAGAACTGTGAACAGACATGTTCACTGGTACTACTTTGCAGGCGTCCATTTTCAGGAATTAATGGACAGCCTGCAGCCAATCAGAACTGAGAATTCACCCAGACCACATATTAATATGGATTAAGCTACCTGACAGTATGTGAAGTAGGTTTATTAGTGCAGCTATTGGTGATGCATACATGTTAAGGCATCACTACTTATAATCCACTCATTTAATATAAATTAAAAATATCGACTGCAGCGATGTCTACCGTCTCACAAATATAATGGGACTAAATGGCACTCGACTCAAAGCACGAAAAAATACATCTGAAAAACTTAACAGCGATGACTCTTTCCAGAAATCATAACATGGTTGCTCAAAATAATCCATTTTCCCTTTCTGGCAACGTAGGAACTACTTTCTTTCTGCGGTAGACCAGAGCGAGTGCCATTTAGTCCAATTATACTGGAGAGAAGACGGACAGCTGTATGGCCGATATCTCCAAAACTCTGCATCTCCCACCAAAACAATCTTAAGAGATAAATAACACTACACACCAGCATTAAAATGTCTATTTTTAATACTGGGGTGAACTGTTTATTTACGTAAGGTTTTGAATGCAGGATTTTTACTTGTAACAGAGTATTTCTACACTGAGGTATTGCTATTTTTACTTAAGTAAAATAACATAATACTTCTTTTACCACGGATTTTTGAGTTTAAAAGTGAGTTAATGATAGAGTAATCATAAAGTAATCATTATTCATATTGATTTACAATACAACTTAACACAAACAAACATTTTTGATATGGATTCCTTAAAGTTGTTTATCAAAGAATTGTGACCAGGATATGAACTGTGAGGGACATTTTACTGCACTTTTTAGTGCCCTCTGCTGGATCAGCTTCCTATATTTGGCCTTTCTATACTGCAGTTTCTTGCTGTTTATAGGACTACATTTATGCCTTTAACATTTTTATTCACTCCATTTCATTCAGTCAGTCTCTTCAGAGTCTTTATAGTTTCCACCAGATTTGTGCTTTCCAGTATGGCCACAACTAACAATTATTTTTGTTATCTATTAAACACACAATATGTAAGCTCTGCTACTAGGAGTCTCTCTCACATTAAAACAATAACAGAAAATGTTTCAGGCAGAAATCACGTTCATGGACAAGGAATATTAAGTTTCTATGATGTATTCAACGGATCCTGTGTTTTCCATGAAGTTACAGCATCTAGCAGCTAGTAGGAAACACACTGATATATTGAATAAATTACAGATTTGTCTAGGTTTGACCATTGTTGGAAACATTTGAGTAGTACACAACTCAACAAAATATTTAACATAGCCTTGATCTTAGACATTTTAATGCAGAAATGTTTAAATTTCAAATTATTTTCCAGATTAATCAATTCATCATTTTGATTGATTTTATTTATGGATTATCAGACAGATGCAAAAAATACAGAGGCCATGTAAAAGTGAAAATACTTATTTCTCACATGGTCCAACATTTTGTCTAAAAAGTTAAAAAAAAATAATAAAAAGTGCCCAGAATGGTTTTGCAAAGTCTGAGGTGCCATCGTCAAACTGTTTAGTTTTGTCCAACCAATAGTACAAAATAAATCCTGCAATTTGTCACATCTGAAAACCTGGAATCATCAAAAATGTGATATTTTTAGCTTGAAAAATTAGTTAAAAGGTTAATTAATCATGGAAAAAAAAGGTTTTAACATATTTATGTATGAGTAGATGAACACTCACAGGTCTAAGAGCTTTCTCACCTTAATGCAATGGCAGTTAAATATTAAAAATGTACTTTACCTCTCTTCTTACCATTTGCAAAACAGGAAAAGAGTGAGATTCTTAATGTTATTTAGTGAGCTATGTGAGAATTAAGACGCAAGCCCTGTTCAGCCCTTACTTCCATCATAATGAACTTTATTGATTCATTTCCCTCTTTCACTCTCACCTACACACACAAACCACATGTACAACTGTGTTGTCCAGTTGCCCCGAAGCCCCATCCCTACTGACAACAAAACAAACCTTTTCCCTTTTTTGTTGCCCTACAAGTTGAGGACTTCCCATTTCCTCTCTACTTTTAAAGTCCCCCCCCCCCCCCCCCCTTCTACTGCCCCCCCACACACACATTCACACACCCACCAGCACTGCCACCCCACCCAGCTCAATTAACACTGCGGGTCCAAGGGTGTGAATTATTTAGCGATGAATTATTAATAAATAATAACAAAGGGGCTCGGGGGAGACGCGGCCCGGTCAATTAGGAGAGAAGGGAAAAGTGAAGGCAAGCAGCGGGGGGTTGGAGGCAGGGGATCTGCAGCTGATCTGATCTGCGCCTCATCATTATCGCCGCCCGTCAGACACAATTACCTCAGCTCCACGCTCCCCAGCACTTCAAACAACAGCCCGGCCCTCTGACTCTGACAGCCTTCCACTTTCTACTGCCTCTGCTCAGCCAACGCACACATACACACAAACACACATACACACATGCTGCACATTCTCCAACTACATTACAAGCTTGGATATTAATCACATATTATAACATGGCCACAAAAAAACCTCCAATATTGCATTGTATATTTTTTGTTTGTTTTGTTTTAATATCCTTGTATTCCACTGTTTTGCATTCCTTTGTTCTGATTATATATAATGAAAAAACACTATAAATAAAATTATTTAAAAAACTAAAAAGAACTCTCTGATTGGCAGGTGGGAGTTAAACTCATCTATCAGGATGCATCAAATCTCTACAAAGCAGAGCTGAAACGGTATGAGATTTTCATGGTGCAATAATCATCTCAGAACATATCACATTTTGACAGTGTCATGGTTTACAGCATTACGCTATTATTATCATTATCATCATCATTATTATTATTATTACTATTTTTTAGCAAATTAATTGCATTTTTAGCTAGTTAAAATACATTTCAAATTTGCATGTGTCTAAAGTATGCAATTAAATTGCATTATTGTATTATCTTTATATTATTTATCATCATTAGGGTGTGCTAAGGCTTTTTCTGCTATTTTGCACTGAGCTATTTTAATTTATTTTTGTTACTTGCTCAACTATTTTACAATCGATATTAAGTCCTCAATTCTTATGTTTACATGTATTATTATATATTTACTGTCTCCATGCCATTCCTGGATAACCTGCTGCTTTAGTACAAAAATCTCCTAAGTTGGGATCCATAAAGTCCATGCATCCATCTGTCTGTCTGTCTGTCCGTCCATCACAATATAAATAGACATATATCTGGAAGGTCTAACTTTTGGTGAGTCAGTATTGTGGCAGTAGAACCTTCGCAATGAAGAGAAATGAACACTCAAAGCTGTATTGTGAATAGTTTGAAAAGAGTTTTTTTGTTGGTCAGTGAGTCACAAAAAGACTTTGATTTAATGTTGCAAGACACTAAAACGTTAAAACTTCCAAGAGGGGAAGAATACTTTTTATAGGCACAATATATTAAACTACAGTTGAAGGGATAGTGGCGCAAGAAGTTAAGCAATGTACTGCTGTGGACGGTCAGCAACAAACTGTATTTTAGCCATATAAAAAAGGTGTACGCTATATATAAAATATTTTCATTGTTCTACTTTGCTGTGAGAAACATTTTTTTCTGATGGCAAACCAAATATTGCTCTCTCCAAACCAACCTTTTCCTGGGCAAAATCAGTCATTTTTTTTACCTTGTGTAACATCGGAATTGCTGGTCTTCCACTGCCTCAATCGGTTAATTAGTTTGTGTTACTGTGTGGCTTCAGTGTTTTAAAAGATTAGTTTGAATTCAACAAAGTCACACAATAACACAAATAAACTAAACAATCAAGGCAACAGCACACCAGCAACTCCCATATTACTCTTTTTAATAACTATTTTTTTAAAAAAGAAGTCTGGTTGAGCAAGAGAGAGCGATGTTTGGCTTATAGAACATCTGTTTCCCGTCAGAAAAGGCTGGCTGATGGCAAGGTAAAGCAGTGAAAATATTCAAAATATAGTGTGCACTTTAACTCATATTGATTTTTTTTAGGTGCCGTTTTGCTGCTGACCCTGTCCATGACAATGTATTGCCTAGTTTACATCCTGGTACTCCTCTCTCCTTGTTCAAACTGGAGGTGTGTCGACCAACATCTACTGTAGGTAAAACACCGACTACACAACCCCACCTCAAACAATCTGATCCATCCCTTTAAGTCTAGCAGCAGCACTTGTGCTTCACCCTGTGTCATAAAAGGTAAAGGACCAGTATGTAGGGCTTAGCTGCATCTAGCAGTGAGGTTGTAGATTGCAATCAACTGAATACTGAGGAGAAATTAATGAAAACATATTCATGAAAATTCTGAAAATAGATCCCCCTAAATCTTACACACTGGTCCTTTTACTCCTAGCGTCGAGTCAGTGTTACAGAGACCTCTGCTAGGATAACTTTGACCACACAAGCCACTAAATGACATACTGTGGGTTCAGTATCCTAGTATAGGTAGTGAAAGTATATGTACATAAGAAGATTATACAGTAGTTTTCTGGATTTCTCTCTATGTGTGTCTTTCTGTCTAATTAACTCAAAAGGATTTGACTTGTTATGGTTCATCTATAATTTTCCACAGGCCTTTGATATTCAGTCTGCAGATATTAAAAATTCAGGGTTAACTTGTCTCTAAGCCTGTGTGCCTCCGTGTGTGGAACAGTCCCTCTACACAGGGCTTTGGATTTGAAATGATATGCACACAGAACTGCAGGAAACTTTTTGAAAATCGTCTCTTTTTTAATATTATCAAGAGAACTTTACATTAAATCGGTTTGAGAATTTATCATCCCTTTTTGTAGCATATGTAATTAATCTAATCATTTGAAACTGTTCACGCTCCTGCAGATGCAATACATTCTGACATTGAGCAGGGTGTTTTTGTGTGATGTTAGTAAGACCACAGTGTTGTACACAGACATGCACTTAGATGCTTTGGTTACTCAGTATTTCATACATTCTTGCGTCATTTTCGATCTGTTACTTAAGTTGAACATATTGATGACTGTGTGTTACCACAAGATGGTGCTAAACATTCACAAAGTGTAACTCTTACAGAAAGTACTGTAATTCTGCTTTGTAATCCTTTCCATTCATTTAAATAGCAAGACATCAACAAGGCATGCATGGATTTTTGCAATAAAGTAGATGAATAATGAATATTAGTACCTCTATAGCAGTTGTTTACAGTTTTTCATCATTGTGCATTATTGTATTGTAATATTATACCACATGCACCAGGTGGCAGTCTTTGTCTGTAGAACAAAATGGACCATCCAAAAGACTCACCGATCAAGTTGTTTGTTTGAGCCTGTTTGGTCTGTCAGTCCCAGCAGCCACATCGCTAAGCAGGTTCTTCAAGTCCATATCACTGCTTGTAAGGAGTCATCCAACCTGTAATATAGATCATAGATATTTAAGTCTACAGTAAAACCAGAAGTGGTGATATAATTTAGAGTTTAAAGTTTTTTAAAACAGGAGGCAGGCCTCCCTGGGGGGCTCCACAGAGGTTCAGGGTGGGCTCAGTGAACGGAATTGAAAAATATTTAGATTAGTTATTACATTAGTTATCAACAGAAGCTCACATAATAGCCTAAATGTATGTAGTTTGGTTAAAGACATAGTTCAGCGATACAGTGCAGTTGTGACATTGCATAAGCTTATCAAAATGATGCCATGGTGAATGGGTGCCCTAATCAAAGCTAAAGGCAGTCCAACAAAATATGAGAGAGTGTACTTTTTACTGCCCAGGCAGTGTATATTGCGTGCATTAGGTTGCTACTCAATAAGCAACCTGTAGACAAAGCAGATTTTGTTATTCAAGTCCAGCTTCTCTCAGTAGGCTAAAGCACACTGGTCAGCTTATTAGAAAAAGAAACTTGGCACACCTCCCATAAATAACTTCATTCAGCAGAAGAGCTGAAGGCAGTCTTAGTCAGCTCACGGCCGGTAAGAGAGGATAAATCCAGCAGCAGGTGATAGATAATGGCTGACGAGAAAAAAAAAATAAAGACTGGGCAGAGGATTTTGTCTGCAATTTCATTAGTGTCTGAATCAGGTTAAGAAAAGCTTGCACATGATGACACTCATTAATACTGGTAATACACTGTGCTTAATGATGCACCAACTTTATTGTGTACACCAGGGGTTCACAAAGTGCAGCAACAGGCCAATGGAGGCCCTTACAAACATTTGGTGTGGCCCCCAAAGGTAACATGAAACATGCCACGTTGAAAACACTATGCTGCTACAGCGTCAAACTGCTCCCCACTGACAAGCATCTGTCAGGTAGGAGTGACAACTTGTGGAGACTGCTGGTTGCATGGCAACTAGGGGTGGCGGGAGTGAGACACACATTTGCAAGTCTCAAGTCTTAAATTTCAAGTCTCACGCAAGTCCCAAGTAACTGTGGTAAGATCAAGTTAATCAAGTCAAGTCCCTGCTATAAGTCAAGTAGAGCTGCAATGACTAATAGATTATTAATCAATTATTAAATCAATTACCAATTATTTTGATAATCGGTTAATCGTTTTGAGTAATCTTATGGGAAAAAAGTCAAAATTGTCTGATTCCAGCTTCTTAAAAGTGAATATTTTCTGGTTTCTGTACTCCTCTAACTAAATATCTTTGGGTTGTGGACAAAACAAAACTAATAGGACGTCAACTTTTGGAAACACTGATCATAATTGAGTAATGGAGAAAATGATCAACAGATTGATCCATAATGAAAATAACTGGTACAGAAACAACTTGACTCAACTAACAAGACCATGACAGGATTACTTAATGGATTAATCAAGAAAATGATTGACTTATTCATCGACAATGAAAATAATCATTAGTTGCAGCAATAAAGTCAAGCAAGCCAAGTTGAGTCATTGCTCAGGTCAAGCAAGTCACAGGTCAACTCATTCCAATGAGATTCTGATGATCCAACCCCAGTTTCCACATTTAAAACAGTTATAAGATAATGGTCAAACCCAGGTCTAACATAACTTCAATTTGACATAAGCCTTCTAGCTAATGTTTAATTCTGTGGTCACAGAATTTAACATTAACAGCATTATGAGACACACATTATACAACAAGTTCAGGGGTTTTCCTGTGCAGCTCTCAATCATACGCTGGCGCCCTAAATTGGCCTTTCCTGTTACAGTTTCTCTATAAAACCTCGAACAGATGTAAATTCAACCTTCTTGCCAAAAGCATATTGATTACATCCAGCCCTTCTGTCATCCCTCTCTGTCTTCTCTCGGGGAGTATTGATGACTTTCACCAGTCTTACAGTATTCAGCACACTGCCGGTAGGGTATGGCAAAAAGATGTCGGACAAATGAGCAACTGCTTTTATGAATAATACCGCCTCTCCTTTGTATCTGTTTTAGTGGAAGAGGTTTTTGTTTTAGCCTGGGAGGTTTAAAGAAAAAGTAATGTCTCAATATGCATCCGCTCATTGTGCAACAACTCTAGGAAATATGCTCCTTTAGGGCCCTTTTGGGGGATTAACATAAACACAGGCACATTCGCTTCCCATCAGAAAAGATCTTACTGCAGTATATTGTATGTATGATGCGTAGAAAGTGCAAGGCATTTCCTCAAGAGTGAATTGAAAGGAGTCATGTAGTTGTTGGGTTTGAAGGTCAGTAGATAAGAGGACAATCAGACACCATGTTGTCTGTTGAGCTCAGTTAGGTAGCTTTTATTAACCAACCTCAGCTGGCCAAGTGCATAGCTTATCTATGATATGCTTAAATATTAATGAGCACACTGCAGTCACCAGAATCAATTGTGTCCTAAATGTGATTTCCCACACTGGCATATTGTCCACCATGTGATGACTGGTCATTCCTTGGAATGAGAGTCATGAGCAAATTACTCCTTTATTGACTACACAGCTTAGGGTTCATTGATCAGTTTGGAGGCAAAGATCTAATAAGTCCATACCCATGAATCAGGGAGGAGTTCAGGAAAAACTACTGCCATCAATCAGACTGATTAAATGTGATGATGCCTGCACAGATGGTCTATGTCAATGAACATAACAGAATGTATTTTCATTAAACCTAGTTGTGTGCTATGTGATAATAATTACCAAGAGAAATTGAAACTGCTTCCCTTTTTTTTCCCTCCGTCTGTCACACAAACACTTAAATTACACATACAAACACAAATTTACAGGTGGTTGTACATAACTCTCAGTGAGATGTTTAGTTTATTTTAATTTAAATACATGCATGCTCTGTGCTATGGTCTTTATTTAACATCATAACAACACTAAGCAATTCAACTCAATCTCATTCAAATGTAGACAAGCGATTACCCAATGGACTCATCATTGATTATGTTGATTAGGTAAGGTATGGTCAGTCAAAATCTTCCCAAAGTTGAGGTCTAAGGTCTAGGGATGAAAAGGAGTCTTTAGGGGAAGCAGTTAATTTTTCTTTCTCTCTTTTGCTATAGACCAGTTTAGTCCCACCAAAATCATATTCAGCATAAAAAACCTCAGGTGCGGATCCTGCAAGAACCTTGTAAGCTTTTTACATCAATGTCAAATGCAAGTGCTCCAAAGTACACATACAGCGAAGAAGGGAATGTGATTCTTATTTATACACTATTGAAAACATACATATGAAAATTATATTTAATTTCTGCCACTAAATCTTACACACTGGATCTTTAAGTCATAATGTGCAACTTACTTTGGAGGTAAATTCATTTAAAGCAGTGGCAGGCTTGGTTGCTATCTTTTTTTTTTATACCTTACCTACATTTCACCATGGTATACTGTATATGATGGTATTTGTATGAAATAACAAATGATTAAAAGCAGGTGATAGAAGTCATTGTAGCATATTTGACATAGTCAAGCTTACAATATGCAATTAGCCTTCTTAGACAACTCTTACTGGGTTTAAGCTCATAGATTAATGAATACATAGAAAATAACCACCCTTATTCCACAGATTCTTACTAAAGGACCCAATGACAATTGTTGCCATGGATACAACACACCATTTGACTGAACTGAGATGATTTATTGATTGATATATCATGTGGCTACTAAACTGTTTTTATAGTTGAAAAAAGTCATGTCAAAGTAAAGTTATATGTGGCAATATTTTCATGATTCCATATCTAGTTATATTTAATTAGTTAACAAAGAGACCTAGTTATTTCTTTTGTCCATCCATCCAACCATTGCCTGTAACTGATTATCCTGACGGGTATGCCATATTATCCTGACACCGCCCAAGCCTAGATACAGCTCATTATAACATAAAACACAGTGACACTTATTTTAAAGTGATTATACACTAATGAAAACACACTCATGAACATTATATTCCATTTCTGCCTTAATCTGCGAATAAATCCCAGTAGATCTTAGACTGGACCTTTAACCCCACATACATGGTAAATCCAAGATGGCAGAAATGATTTCCTTGCTCATTGGAGTGCTGCTTAGTGCTGCCACTGATGACTGGAGGCTGTAATGCAACAGTTAACGCTAACTGCTAACAAACTTTAGTTTGTTCCTGGCCCGATCACCACATTTCAACATCACAATATGGCGCGCTGACATTTATATTTTCAGGTTCCACACAGAAGATGGTAAACCTACCTGTTCTGTGGGCTAATGTGGGGTGAATGGACACCAGAGGTAGATTAGCGGGTAACTTTTTCAACAGGTCCTGGGGGCGTTTGAGTCCGGGACGACCTGCAAGGGTCCTCGAGCCTCATTTTGCTAACTACCTTGTGAACTAGAACTTCACAGTTGGTTGTAAATTACTTATGCACATGACAATTAACCTACACACCAACTGCTCTTTCACCTTAAAATACACTCTTCTTCTTTGCTTGTTTTTTTAAATATGGCGGTTGGACTCCATCGCACACCTTCACACAGTTAATCACTGTGGTCAGAGGGGGTGTGGCGTGGGTGTTCACTTGGGCTGGGACAGCAGCTTACGTTCAGTTGCTCCAGCCTCCACGCAGGCTGATTCATGCGAAACAGACCAACGAGGAAAAAAAAGAGAAAGAGGGGAAAGGGAAGCGAAGTGTGGCACCGTCCGCGATTGTTTATAGGAGGAAATGGTATGCAGCTCGGGCTGGGCTGCGCCTCGCTCTGTCCCGTAGACACCAACTCATCTGTTGTTATTTGCACAAACAATAGCTCGCCTTGGACTGGAACAGCGGGCTCCGAGGCGCACACCGTGGAAGTATTTGTACCCGGAATGCCCCAACAACGGCAGCACAGCTAACACGGTTAGAGTTAGAGCTAACTAACGGCTGACGATGGCTGCGGTGCGGATAGTCGGCAAAGTTACGGCAAGACTTTTGGGAAGTATTCAGCCTCTTCACTGTGGTGTCAAAACTGCTCGCCCGGTTACATTTCTTCACCAGGTAAGCTAAATAAATTATTTGGCTAATCAGCTATTTAAAGTCGTCGCAGGGTTTGTAACTTTACGCCAACGTACAACCGTTTAAATTTGCATGGATGTAAGTTAACGTAGTTGATGAACTAGCTAGTTTCCTGGTTTTTGAACGCAACACTGCACCGGACGGTTATAGAAAACTTCTGCGCTGTAAAATCCGATTTGTTTTCTCAGCTCCTTGTTTTCTGTGATATTAAACCAAGTTTCTTCTGATGAAGTTAAACTTTAGAAAAAAAAAATGTTTGTTTTCAGTCGTTCGGGGTGTTTGAACATGAGCCGTTTCCCACCCTGTAATCTAATGGAGGTTTTGATGACTGTGGGAAAAGGCAGCTCTCTTACTGGCCCTGTCCATGTCTGTCTGTCACTATCTGTCTATTTCTGTGTCCTGTGATTTTCAATCAGGTCTAGCAGAACAACGTATAAATTATTCAAGTACATTACCTCGCTCTACACACGGGGTTAAAAGGTCTAAAAATGTCTACATGACTGATCATTGCTGTACATTATCCCATCACTAAAGCGCATTTAATAATTCCCTTGAGAAAGCTGTTCAGGCACCCATTATGAGGAGCCAACCATGATTAGACTTCTAGATATACTTAGAAACTTTAAGTAAGAACTTGCTGGGTGATGTAGAATAACTCAAATGCCATGATATTTTTGCCCAAATACCTCAATATCGAAATAAATCAGTTAGGTTTATACCTAAATATCGATACACTTATCAGAATACTATGTTTTGTCATGCTGTACCAATTTTCAAAACACTGTATCATGATATCATGATACATTCAAAGATTGCTGGAAGTCATTCAGACTGCTAGATAACAGTGTTGATATCTATCTCCACTGTTCTGATTGCATAAAAAATAAACTTATATAACTCAGATGTTATGCATATGACAGATTTCCTAAAGTTAGATTAAAAAAAATAGCTGTACATCATCTTGCTTACAGCACTGCTGTACACTGCTTTTTTTTAAAATACTTTATTCTGATTGGTCAATTACACTAAGGTTTATTATTTCTTAATAACAGACCTTTGCTATGAATAAGGTACCACTGCTGATGCAGATGCAGTTCCAATCGTAGATTCTGGAGGCGCAATTGAAAAGTTTCTTAAATTAATATTCTGCATTTTTAAGTGTGTAGCCATGTAATAAGTGGGATAATGCACAGTGAAGACCCTTACCTGTTAAGTTTTTTGCAATAATGACCTGCTCGCATTATCCCTTATTCCTTGTCTCAGTATATTGAATAATAACCTCTATATCATAATATATATCATATTGCTTGATTCTTGCCTTTACACAGTCCTATTAATATTGTAGCAGTTTTGTAGTGATGACTGGTGCTTTTCACAAAATATTAACACAGTTAGATTTTTGATAAATAATCATCAGAAATGGTGATGACTAAATGGGTAAAGGCAAATAATATAACAGCTAGAATAGTGTGGTAAGTTCAGAAAATTACATCAGTTTTACTGTAATGCAGCCTTTAAAGCTGGGAAAAGACAATACACATGCCATGTCATGATATGGTACATTACAAATCATATTGCAATTATTTTTTAATTTTATTTACATTTAGTGGAAATTATCAATTTTCCACCACAATTTTCATTTTCATAGAAAAATATAAATAAAATCATGTTGACATTTTTTGGGGTCTGATCCAAACAGGCATGTTCTGTTACATCTGGAGAACAAGATTTGTAGGCCAGGCCATCTCTGCAGCACTGCAGTACTTTACATTATAATGCTGTTTTGTCACATATTTCACCTGTAGGCCTGTCAGAAAAATCAATATATTTTGATTAATTGTGCAGCCCTAGATGATAATGAGTCTCATATCACAATATCAATCTGATAATGATATAGGCCGTTGCTCAGGCTTATTTTGCCCTATACAAACCCAAACGACAAGACTTACAACACTTAGTCACAGCTAACAGTTCTCTTTTCTGCAGCCTACTGTATGTTCAGCATAGAGGTCAGTATCTTATTGTATAATATGGCAGTGCTGTGCATCATCAGGTACTTGTCTGCCATAGTCAAAGGTGCAGGGTAAATGTGTCTGCACAAACCATTAAATGCATGCATTTGTGAGTGTAGTGTAGTTGAGAAATGCTGCAGAAAGTCAAAACCCACATTTCCCTCAGAGCATCATCAAGAGGTTTTTGTGGTGTCACAGTTTTATTAATAAGCTGTGAAATGGGACAGTTTAAATGACCTGTCTTTTATTATCCATTTTATCATCCATTGCAAGAAACTGCAGAGGTCAGCAAAGTCGTGAGCATGCAGATCCCATGTGGGCGCCTTGAATCTTGGCCAGTGCAGGAAGAACAGGGCATACTGTGTTGCTATACACCTGCAAGTCTCCATATTGAGTGTACACTTACATACAGTTGCAGCGTGGGATTGAGGAAATAGGCATTCTGTCTGTTAGATGGGCAAGCTGTCATGAGTCACTCCTGCATCCCAGAATGACTAAGATGAGTTCTATTTTTAGACTGAACCATATATAAAATCAGAGCTGCAGTTTTTCTCATTTCAGATGCTATACTGCAAGAAAAGTGTTCCTACAGCAAACCCCATTCAGACATCTAAGAGTGAAGACACACTGAGTGCAGCCATTATTTAAAAAACAGAACCCACTGGAATGCTCTGTAGTTTCAAAAAAAGTCAAGTTTTCATTACCATATTGTTAAGGTCAGTGCTTCCATGTTGTCTTGTCACCGTCTTTAAAGCCTGAAAGATACAGCAGAAACAGTGTATTTAGCCTGCTGAATACATGCATCAAGGCTCCCTGCAATTATATTGTCAGCATATTTAACAGCTAGGCTGCCAAGATGCTCCTTTACAGACTGAGTGCATGTTTTATTATCAAAAGATGGACTTTATGTGGCAAATCATTCAGGCTGAGTCTGTGCGGTGTAATTTTCATCTGTCCAGGAATATATAAATATAAATTTTGGTCACAAATTTGTTAAAATCCATGTTGGTGACACACTTAAAGGTGACTCTAAAATATGCCATTTTATCTTGAAAAAAGACATTATTAGACACCGAACTGTGGCTATTTCACAGAGGGCCACAGATACCAATATGTTTTCTCAGGAGGGCAAAGTCATGACCTCCCTTACTCTGCCTCTGATTGGCTTACCCTAACATTCTTATCCTAAACATAACCAATCACTCCTCATGCTTAAACCTAACCAGTCCAACCAATGGAGGTGATGAGTACTAGCCAATCAGAGGCAGAGTAGTGTAGGTGATGACTATGCCGTCCTAGGAAAAAGATTTGGTATCCCATTTGGCTATAGCCATAGTTCAGTGCCTAATTAATTGTAATTTTTTTCAAGATTAAAACTGCACATTTTAGAGTGGTCTTTTATTGTGACCAGCCCCAGGCACACCTGTGCAATACTGGATATAAATGGAAAGCAAAGAGCAAAGAGGAAGTACTCTCTACCATGATTTCCATAAATTTGTGAGCAAAATTTGAGAATAATAAACCTTTTGTGTGCACAGATGAAGTGTTAGGACTTAATCTCATGAAAAATGCAAGCCAAAATAAAAGTGCTGCATTTATATTTTTACTGAGTGTATGTACACTGAACAGAATTTGAAACTCAAATAAAGTGTTTTTCAAAGGAGTGGCTAGATCACAGCTTGTTTTGAATAGGTGAGTACAACACCTGTGATAAGAGAGCTGTTAACAAGACAGAGAATACTCCTATATATAAAACCAGTTTTAGGAATCCAGAGAGAGAGAGCTGTCAGTTTAATACAATACTGTTTCTAATAAATAGTTGAGAAAGTGAATTTAGATAATCTAGGAAGCAGTGGAAATAAACTGAGACTCCAGACGTTGTGGGTTAGAAAATGAAAAATTTGCAGGGATTGTGTATTTGCTAATTAACTGGTTCTGTACCTCAGTGTAAACACAAAGTATTAACAACTATAATCAGTGCGAGCAGACATGATTGAGCATTGACCTGTGTGTGTGGTCGACAGCACTGTTCAGACCTGAGAAACATTGGCTTGTGGGTAGAGAAAGTGTCATATTTTTGTCACATTTCATTTTTTAAATAATGTAAAGATGAGCCATTATCTACTAAGTGCACAGGAGATAAAACACTCTGCCATCTGCTGTAATTTTTACATTGCCCTCAGCAAAAGTTTGCCACTGAGGAAATTCTATTAAGGCAGACATTTCACTTTTATGAGAGAAGCTTTTGGGAGTTTGGCTTTTATGTCAGTAAGTGATGGTGCTGCCAGATAATTTCTTTCTTTTCTGCAGTCAGTAATGTTCTTCTATAGTATGATGGAGCTTGAAAAGCCTCTACGCAGGAAAGGAGTGCTGAGTAAAACTTTGTTTGACCTGTGGCACACACGATGGTACTGAGTTTGACCTGCAGCAACCTTTGTTTACAGTAGCACATTAAAGGAAGGGAAGTAGATTTGTTTGCATTTTTTTCCCTGAGTCAGATAAGAAGATCAATATCAGTTTCATCGCTGTGCATCTAGTATTGAAAAGTTCAGGAGGCTAAACAGAATGAAGATGGGGAAACTACTAGCGTAGCGCCATCAAAAGCGCCATCAGATGGCTGTCAGTACAATGCTTTCTTATGTAGGACACCAAGACTTTGAGGAACACCATAGAAAAACAAAGCTGTGACATTTGGAGATTGTCTAAGAATCATATTTTTTTTGCCATTGGATGGCAAACAATTTTATTCTAGAAAATGCATAGAAATAGTTTTATTGTCAATATGCCTAGAAGAGGTATACATCCTCTGATTGCTCCAGGTTTCTAGTGATCTGTGATTGTGAGGTTTCATGATGGTGTGATTATCTTAGGTCATTTTATACAGCAGGGTCAAGTTTCAAAAGATGGTTTCACTACAATGAAGTAGCGACTATGGGCACTAACATCATCACACATGAATACGATTGGGCTCATTGAATCCACAAGAATCTAAGCTCTCCAGTCATACCTAATGTACGCAATTCCAATACTGTTTAGGGACCCAAGTATGCAGAAATATTCAAATAGGATAGTGTAGGGCTGGGCAACATGGACAATTATTGCAATATTTTTGACCAAATACCTTGATAGCAGTATTTATCAATATTGCAACAATATTGTAGGGATGATTGGTACTGGTGCTTTCACAAAATATTCACACGATGACATTTTTGTTAGATAATTACCAGAAAACGGAGATACAGTATAATGAGTGGGTAAAGACAAACAATAGAAATGCTAGAACAGTCTGGCAAGTTCTGAAAATTTCATCACTTTGGCCTTTAAAACCAAGGAAAGACAACATTCATATAGGGATATCCAGATTAACTAAGCTTATCAACCAGTATTCATTAAAAATAGGCGATCGGGTGATTGGGATCAATCCTTTCTCGTCGCTGATTGCAAAGACCTCTCGATGAAACACTGTCACATGATGACTTCAAGGAGCACTTCATCCCAGGCCTGATGTGTATATCAGTTACTCACAGGAACGAGTTGTGGAAAACTGACTGGCTTGCAACTCCACTCTCATTCATAGACTCTTGATATGTTCAGCTCATGAGCGGCTGAGTCACCTGTGACGCATAGTGGTAAAATTTATCATTACAAGGGATGTAATGATATATTGATCTGGATCTGGCATGTATCGGCTGATATGGCTTATCGACGATTGGTAGTGGAGATCAGCGGCAAAAGGACGCGATTTGAGCATCCTATCAAGATATATCAATATCCAAAATCTAACACAATAGCTAATCTCATATCATGATGTTGGTATAATATCAATATATTGTTCAGCCCTAAAGGAGAGCCCTTTGAAAATAGTCATGCCAGTTTAACTTTGGAGCATTCTTTACCCCACTTGCAGACAAGATGGGATGACATGGTTGGTACCAATAGATGCCTCAGGTCATCTTGTTCCATATGATACCAGTATCATCATTTTACCAGCATTAAGTCAGGTACAGCCTCTGAAAGACAGTAATGTCAGCTGTGGACATCAGAGTCTGCATGGAGTTAAATAATGATGAACGTATTTAAGCATCTCCTGCATATTCAACAAAAGCAATATCTCCTGAAAAGAGATGCCACCATTTTATGAGCACTTATGATTTGGGGCACTTTGTACAAATCGATGAGCACAATGACTGCACAAATTGTTTTAAAAGTTGTGTTTCATAGTGGGTTGCCAAGTTTATGCATTGTCATAAAGTTTGCTCTGAACAAAACCCCTGTGACTTCTGGATGCCTTGGTGACTATCCAGTTTGCTGACAAAACACAACATGTGAAACAGACTACTCTGGAGCTCTTGATAGGCATTTTTTTTCCATTTTTGGCAGTGGTGGGGTGGCAGTAACTCTGTTCTTTAAAGCATGGAGTGTCAACACTGCACATTGTGAAAACAGAACACGCACAAGCATACAAGAATGAACTGTATTGTTATGGTTATTCAGTCACATTTATAGTTTGTGCATTGAGTGTGCAGAAATAATAAGAACATTTGAGGCAGAAATAGAGACACATTTTAAAATGTTAAGAAGACTGAAACATGCATCACTTTGTCACAAGTGGGGTTGACATTTTTGTCTGACAGGTGGCTCCATCTGTTATCTTGCATCTTTTAACATCGCGACTGGTATTACACTGTAAGATGGAGGAGGTTTCATTCCAGCAAGCCTGTTCATCAGTGTCAGGACTGGCCATGCCAGACACGGAGGCTGTTCTTTATTAGAGCAGCATACACAGAAATAGAATAGGACTGAACTACTGGAAGAATCACGTGGCCATTGCCCGCAGGGAGTCTTTCAGACTTGTGTTTCACACAGTAGATATCAATGTCTTGAACTTGGGACTGGTGTTGCTCAGTGTGGAAAATTCCTCAACAGAGTTATAGTAAGAGAAATAGTGTGGCAGACTCTCCATTTAAATCTGGTAATAACATGTGATCTGGATGCCTGGTCGCTTAGTGATTGAGACGCATACCCCGTAACTGCAACGTCTGCATTTTGATTCCAACTGGGGGCTTTTGTTGCATGTCACATCCCTTTCTCGCCCCTTTTATGCTCTGTCTGCTTCTCTGCTATTGACTGTCCAGTAAAGAAAAATGCATGGCAATACAAAGTGCACGCAGAACCCATCGCAATTGGAATACTGTCAAAAAGAACACATCTGGAGGTGGTCTGGCTCCCAGTGTAATCTGATCTGAGCTAGGCATAAATGCAATCAATAAAGTTCTGCCTCTTCCTCCTGTCTCAAGCAGGACTGACAAAAAGCTACAGACAAGCCATTTGTGTGTAAATGAGTAGGGTCTGTGCAGTAGCATTCCTTCCCTTAACTTTGGACACCCCATATTTTGCATTTAAGCTCCAGTCATGTGCTCGTAGGATGGTCACGTTCCCAAGTGTGTTCATGAGATTTTAAGTCGTAATGTGGAAACAACTTCATTACAAACATGGACACTGCATCAGTGCATTCCCCTATACTACTAAAATATTGCTTTACCGGACTTGTTATCAGGGATAATGCTATTAAATAACTTTAATAAGCATTAAACAGATTACATAACTAGATACATGACAATTCACTGGTATTTATAACATCTAAGTGTGATGACAGGGATAGATGCTAATATTTATAAGTACTGGCCACCAGAGGCCACTATGCCCCTAAATTTGGTGGCCAGAGTACATTTTTGGTGGCTCAAAGGCAAACTTATGTAAAACAACTCGGTGTTGTTTTTCCTGAAGGTATTGTTTCCAATAAAAAGTACATTACATCCTTCAGTGGTTCATATTCTAGCCACTTAAACTCCTGCTTCCATTCATTCCTATTTTTTCTTTCTTTCTGTGTAGTTTTTTCATAGTTGCCTTAGCAGTTTGAGTAAGCTAATTAAACCAGCACATCAGTAGCTTTGACACATCAGTAGGTAACCAGTAACAAGTACTGTTTGTGGAACAATAATGTTGTGCTGGCGAAGGCTTGCAGTATGGGGATATAACCTGGTGGCCATAGGGGGCCACCTACAAAGAATATTTGGTGGCCACAGAGTAACTTGTTGTGGCCACATAGCACCATGATAAATGTTGAACAATGATAAATATACAATTTTTAGTTATTCAAGTTAATTTAGCATAAAATTTCTTGTATTTATTTTCAGAAAACTCCAGAACTTAAAAATATGAGTTGATGAGTTGAATAAATGTACTGTATAGATGGGTTGATTGAAGGCCTGTGACATTATAACTGATGCAAATCAGCAATCATCTGGCACATCTGGTATTTATCAGCTGTTGATTCCTAACACCTCTGCGTGCTCCTGATAATGGTTTTAAACTAAAATCCAATGTTGTCCTTTTTGGATTTAGGCTATATCTAGGTTCATATTAAACCAGCTCTTAGTTTTCACTCTTTCTCAAGACTTCAAAATTACAGTAAAAAAAAACATTAAATATTATATGTTTTTCCTGTACGTCACTAGACAATAGTGATATTTGAATATCTGGTACAGGCTTCAAAGTTTACACCTGTAATCTGCTTGAGCCAAGTTTTTATTGATTCCTTGTAGAAATGTAGAGTAAAATACATTGTGCCGTTGTGGTTAAAATAGACACATAAATAAGTCACTTAGTGGTCTGTGGTTTGTATTGTCAACAGCACATGCTGGACATATGTGAAATCAATAAGAAGTCACTGAATCTTTCAAATAAAAACAACAGTTACAACCATGTGGCCAAATGATTACACACTGACAGAAGCCTTTGGCAAAGGAATAAAAACAATGGTGATGATGACCCAGTGACCCCCACTGAAATGATAATAATGATAGTTTTGTGATAGTTATCCCACAACAATTTTGTTGTGGTTCATAGCACTAAATTCCACGATACTGGAAGTTTTAAGTGAATCGTAAAAACACAAGTGAATTAATTTCCTTTGCTAACATTAATGTTAGACTTAGTTTACTTATTTTTTAAGGTTTGTTAATTTTCAATCCAATAAACTAATTAGCCAATGTGCTTCTAGTCCTGGCGTGACCTTGTGATGATGCATTGCTTGGCTATGTGTGACCAAATGGGAAATGTGACTCACTCAAGTTGGTAAAGGCATGGTTTTTGTGGCAAAGGAGAATTGGGTTTTTTTTTTGCTTTGCCTTTTTTTGGAAGAGTTGTTTTTCTCTTTCAAAATTTTCTCCCTTGTATCAGGCTGCACTGGACCTTTGTGAACACCACTTGAATTCCTAAATCAGTGCCCCCCTTTTGGTGCCCCTCTTTTCAGTATGCAGCTCCTCCGTTGTGTTTTACTGGGCTGCAGGGTAAGGACTGTTTGCCGATTTCAGCTTTGAGTATCATGAGTCAGTGATAAGTATAGTGTTTGAGCTAAGTAGTGATTTACTGTAAGAACAAAACTACTACTCTTATAAGTGTGGTATAAATAAATAAATGTCTTGATTCTCCTTGTTATCCTGCATCACCCATTGTGGCTGCAGTGAAGACACAGATGAGAAGCTCTTTCAAACAGACAGTTATCATTGTCTCATGACAGAATAACTGTTTGGAAAGCTGCCAGAAGCTGAAAAGCTCTGCTTGTTGGATCTGCTTGCATAAAGTCCATCTTAAAATTCACAGCAATGCATTCCATAAATTAAATCTGGATTTTCATTTGGAGTATCCATTACAGTATGCTTTCACTTTTTATTCCTCAGTTAATTTTTTTTTTTTATCCTGACATATTTATAAGCAGGTTTTACAGTTTTATTTCCATTATAGAGCTCAAGAAATGACCACCTAATTTTTCAACAGCTCTGTTTTCAGAAATGAATTTCCCATTCATTTCCTACACTGTTTCAGAAATTCTTTATACAGAGAGTTTTAAGCCCGGGACCAAGACAACTAACTAAGAGATGAGTAGTTACCATAGAACATTTGGATTGGAGCGAAAAAGATTGGAAAATATAAAAGGGAGAAGGTACAATACTGTGTGCATAATAAGTTTAAGAGTGAAGGACATCCCATCCCAACAACCACTGTGATTGATAGCGCTTCTTCTTAAATTTAACTTTAGTCATTATTATAGTGATTATAATCTTAGTAATAGCAGTGCTATAATAAATTGTAGTTTGTGCTGTGTGAATATAAAAATTATATTCACTGACAATATTATTATCATTATCATGTTAGTTAGTGTTAGCTGCCTAGCTAGCTAGCCTGCTGGCAGAGCCACCCTTTTACTGGTGCGGTAAATATTCCCATGGTAACGATGAGCTCCACCAATCAAAGACGTTGCTGCTACACTTTTTTTTTAAACAAGGTTCATATACAGATTTATGGCTTCTACAAGAGCATATATCGTCATTTCACAATCTCAATAATAATAATCTAAATCCTATATTCAGAATATGAATGGGATTTTCATTTCCATAATCTTACTGTTGAGCTCTATTACCAAATATTTTCAAAGTGCTATACAGATGCACACCTCGTCTTTCCACTACCTTTACATCATCATACTGCAGTCATCTTCATGCCATTGTTTCTCCCTAACTTGACCGGATCATTAACTGGATAACAGAAGACAAATGCCTCAATGCAAATCATTTTCATGGTACGGTGCCGGCTGTTCTTAGCCATGATGGCAATACAGAGTAATTCAATTTCTCCTCTTGGCAGCCTTCGTTTTTCACCCCAGTGTTTAGGCAGTTTATCACTCTTTCTCTGCCTGCTTCAAGTAATGACCGCCAGACACTGTAAATCATAATATTATGATCACGTGTTTGTGTGTGCGCGCGGGGAAAAAGTCACTTTCCTTTTGCTTAGTGGTATCACACCCTTGACAAGAGTGGGAGGAGATACCGTGAGGACATCGAGATGCAACAGGCCATAGCTCAGTTGTGACAGAATTCATAATGGAGCGACCTGCTGGGAGACTACAGGGAAAATGAGGCTGCCTGTCACTGTGATAACCCCGCTCATTCCTCAAGCAGGAAGCCCCAGCCTGCCTCACTGCAGAGGAGGGACATGGCAGTTTGTCACCATATTGCCCAGTTTTCACTCTGTGTCTTCTCGCTCTCCTCTCCCCCCGTTGGCATGGCATAAATAAGAAACGCATAGCTGAAGGGGTAAATATACCTTCAGCTGATTGTTTAGAGAAAAAACAGTTGGAGTAAATAATTTGGTGAGGAAAAGCAGGTGTGCAGCGTTGTTCCCTGCAGCTGCAAATTGACTCATGAAATGTGTGAAGGACAATGAATAGACAGAAACCACCATGCGCTCTAAATATAGATTAGTTTTATAATTGGGAAGTGTGTTTTGTTATGATAAGCAGACAGATGTTCAGCTGAGAAGCCACTGGTGACATTAGTCATCATGTGGAGCAGAAGAGCCCCCTCCTTTCTGCAGGCTGTATGAGTGCATTGTGACATAGCATGGGCGTGATTGCCTCTTACTATTGTGCTTGCTATGTGCAGGCTTGTTCAGGCAGCATGGTCTTAAACCTGCAGTCTGTTACAACCCTTTGTTATGTGTTTAATAATGCATGGGTGTGTCGGTCTCTTTGCATGGGAGTGGTCCCATCTATTGCACTGAGGTTGGACATTTTTGAAATACAGTAATTGGTAGCCCTCCAACTCATTTGCTGACCTTTCTTAAATTTGTCTGCAAAGCTTGAAATCTCAGTCTACCTCACATATAGGTAAAAATATCAGCAATATGAAAAAAAAATTCTAAATGAAAAAAATTCACAGTTTCATACCTAACTCATTTGGTCTTCCAGACATTTTAGTTTTATCCGACCCAAAGTTACAGGTGTGAATCTTTCCCAGGACCACTGTCAGCCAAACCTTGGTATGACGAAAAGAGACCATTTTCCATTGTCCTTGGCCAAACCATGCCGTGCTGATTTCCAGTCCATTTCAATTTAGGGGTGCTACAATTTTTCTGCAAGGCAGAATCACAGTTCTCACAGATTTTTTTCTCCATCCCTGCCTACTTGCATAATTCAGCACACATCCGAAGAAAAAACAAAACTTCAGACAACACAGTGTACCTCACCGGCCGTCACACTTGATACCATATAGATTATCTTTTTAAAGAAGAATTTGAAAATGGAGATGACAGTTGTCAGGGTATAGAACCATTGATCTGTTGATGAACGGCATAGGCATCACTGCATTGGTTAGTCTACCACCTTAGTCCAGACTGAAATATTTCACTGATTATTAGATGAATGAGCATGAAGTTGTGTCCAGGCATTTATGACCCCCTGAGGATTAAGCTTATCTGCTCTTGTGACCTCCTGACTTTTTCTCCAGCAGCACCACCATGAGCTTCACATCCTTTGTTTTGAGTGAAATATCTCAACTATTAGATGGATTGCCATGAAGTTTACTACAGATATTCATGTTCCTAGAGGACATGGGGAGGAATTTTCCTCTCACACCAATCTTAAGGCCAAAATTTTAATTTGTATAGTGCTTTGGTGTATGACCAAATACCTGAATGATATTCGGCTTAGCTATGCTTTGTGCTTATTGCCTTTGTCAGAAGGGATTTTCTTGATAACACTATTGATAATGCTTCGATACTGATCAAGACTCTCATCGATACTACAAACCTTTATGTGGTGCAGAAAATGTCACAAATAGATATGCTAAGACTTAACAGCTTAAATTGTTTCTTGAGCTGTTGCATTTAGCTGCATTTTCGTTAAACGTAGTAGAGTGAGCCCACACTTTTGAACATTTTGCCGTGTCAGCTGTAATATTACATAAATATCAATAGCAGTACCATCCCTGTGGTTAAGACTGTAGACATTATCTGCTGAACATCATTATGTAACTGTGAGCATGTTAGCATGCTAACATTAGCATTTAGCTTAAAGCACTGATGCACCTAAAAAAAATACAGCCTCACAGAGCCGCTAGCATGGCTCTGGCATGCTCCTGTCAATACTAAAGGATTCTCTATATTACTTTTCCAATGGGTTTTAAGCATTAGAGTCAGCTCTCAGATTATCCCCACAAGGCACATAGAAAGCCGTATTGCAGCTGTTCTTAATGTGTTTGAGTCTTTGAGTGTAATGAGGCCAGGGGGCTTGTCTGCTCCTTTCAATAGTCTTATAAAAACTTGACTATGGGAGTCATCTGTCACATAATATATATATATAACATATTGCTGCTAAGTTGTTCTTTAATATAATTGTACAGCTGTGCGAGAGCATTCGTGAGAGAACTGAAAGGGTCAGTACTTATAAGGTAGTGTGCTACAGACTGTGATAACACAGGGCAAGGAGCATGGCGCTGGAAATGGACTATTATTCATCATACAGCGCTCAGGCTGTATTATCTGTCACAGAAGCCACGTTCTGTTGATTTAGAATGGGATTGGTGTGTGAGCACAAAGCATATAAACTGCCTGAAGTCAGTCAGCTGTTGAATTGGTTCTGGTCAGTGATCTCGCACGCACACACACACACACACACACACACACACACACACACACACACACACACACACACACATACTCCCATTCTGTAAAGAGACAAATAGTCCAACCTCGCCCTTGATGCTTAGCGGTTTTCACATTAGCAGTGTGCAATGGGAGCGCAAAATTCGCTCCCCTGTTAAACTGCTTTGACATGAAGTGTTTGCTAATGAGAGTGACAAGGTATAGGCATTTTCTTCCCATGCAGCAGCTGTATGTGTTGGCAGGCAGCGCCTACACCACTCAGTTTAATGAAGCGCTATTGCTGCAGCAGAAGGGCTGGCTTATAAAATGCTGTTCCAGGCTGTTTAACATACTGGTAATGTGTTTGCTGTCTGAGGTTAACTGTGAGGAGTCACAGAATAAACACACTCTTTCAGGTTTCAGGGATAGCAGTTATGTAAAGATGTAGTACAGATGGATGATATGATGACAGTGAGATATCACAAATATGCCAGCTGTCAGAGAGTTATTTATACCATGTATAGCATGGTAGCTACCCCTTTAATCTCACTGGTTTACAGTGGGTCCCAACCTTTTTGGCTTGTAAGCCCTAAAACTAGAAATGGCTCAATACCATTTTTTCATGTCAGATACTTATATCGACACTACAACCTTGAGTATCTGCTGATAACAATACCAATCTGATTAGGTCTTTTTCAACCTTAAAACAACCAAGTTGAAGATTATATATCAAATCAGATTATACTTTTTCAGAAATTTTGGGCAGTATTGGACTGATATTGAGTATTGGGTCTACACCATCCCTACTTAAAACAAAGCAACACTACTGCAGTACTTGCAGCTCCCTATTGCAGATTATATTCTCAGTGTGGAAGTGAGCTGTGAGCAGTTGAAGCAAAGAGTGATTTCTTTTCTCTATAGTTTAAGAAAAAGCATAAATTAGTGAAAATTAGTAAAAAAAAACATTTTAACAAGTGATTCTGGAGGAAGATAATTTGAAAGATAATTTGACGACTTGGGAAAGAGGTTAAACAACCAACACTTTAAATTGGTGGCTTGAAGATGGTTGATTGTTGAGTCTCACTCCCAGATCATGAAATACTAAAATACTACTCCATCACAGGCCAGATTTTCCTTGATGATTTCCCAATGATTCCTTGATCGATTTCTTAAAAAAAAATGTAATATCAGCATTTAAAATTACACATAGACAGGGATAGAGGATTTTATTTATGCACTTCTCACCACTGAAAGCATCTTCTTTCAAAATTTAACCCTTGATAACCCTCTGCTCTTTACAAGTTAAGTTGTATGATTTTGGATGCCACCATGCTTCATGTTTCACTGTTATTTAAAGGACCAGTGTGTAGTATTTACCGGCATCTAGCAGTGAGTTTGTAGACTGCCAACACCTCATGTCTTTCTCCCCTTCTAAGCATGTAGGAGAGCCTATGATGATAGTGAAACTTGCAAAAAAATGCAAAAGACTGTATCTAGAGCCATAGTTAGTATTGTCCATTCTGGGCTACTGTAGAAGCATAGCAGTGCAACATGGCAGACTCCATAGAAGAGGACCCACACCCTCTGCAGATATAAATGGCTCATTATAGAGTAACCAAAACACAAAAAAATCTTTCAAAAAAATTTTCAGGTGATTATAAACTAGTGAAAACATACTTATAAATGTTATTTTCCAATGACATATTCTACACACTGGACATTTAAATATATACTGAATATCCCCTGAAAATACTTTTTCTCATTTTCCACAGGGAGCTTGTGTGCTCATGTGTAAGTGGTAAAACTCTGTGATGGCTTTCAGCTATAAAATAACATCTGGAGTTCTCACACAAGCTGAACAGCAAAATTTGGTCTCACTGGGATCACTCTGTTTTGTTCTTTTTGGGACATAGAGTAATTATATAAAATCATGTTTTCTGTCACAGTGTTGTGTACTAGTTCATTAGCAGGATACAAACACTTGTTCAGATGTGTATCAGATTGTATGTAATCACCAGATAACAAAAACATTTCCGAGCTGCCTTAATAATCTTTCTGTTTCGCCTTATGGTTGTAGCCACTGTAATCCATTACTGTTGCCGTCTTCATGGTTCATGTCACCACAGGAAAAAAAAAGTCTCTGGTCATGTGGACAGAGTTGCTAATTTCTGTGTGTGAATGTTGTTTTTTCCTGTTAAAGCCCCGTCTCCTAACCAGTGTAGTGTGAGGGACTTGTACACATCTGGCCTGTGCTCCATCTCTGTGCCTCAAGACTTGTTTGCGCTCTCAACCCATGAAAATGACAGACGGCTCCCTTGTTCCTCTTTAATGTGATATTGATTGAACGAACTCCCAGCTGGAGGACAAAGGGGTGGGAGATAGAGGCTGCCACATCCTTAGATGTCAGTCAAAGAAAGATGTATTTGAGCAGGACCCTCTGACTCTCAACTGAATGGGAAACACAGTGGACAGATTCTATTTTTGAGGTTTTAAGGTCCAAGTGTTTCAACAATAGGAAACTTTAGTGTTCGGAGCTTTTCATCAGAAAACTGGAGGACATAATATCAGCACTACTTTTCTAAATGTGATTGTTTGGATGTAGAGATATCTGCCTTCATTTTAATATAATGAAAATAGATGACACTCAGCTTGTGATGCTCAAATCGCCAAAAAAGACATTTAGATGTAGAAGGGCATGGAGGGAAAAGATAAATGACACCAACCTTGTGGTCACTTTTATGTCCACAGTGGAAGTGTGCAGGCTGCACCTGGCTAATAAACCTGTTTTAGCCACTAACTTATCCTTCATCCTCTACTGTATGAGTGTAGCCAACTTAAAGACTTTCTTGCCAGATTTAGCGAACTTTCAGACCCTTTTAGTGCCTTTGTTTCTAAAAAATGACTAGTGACAAATTTAGCATCTTCAGTCCACAGCTCTTCTGCCAACAAGCACCAGGTCTCTTTTTTTCCCTCCATCGTCTCTTTTCCCTAAATCGTTTGTTTGATCTCGTCTCTCCCTTGGTGGATTTTTAAAACTTTTTTTGATTTTGGGATGAACTGTCCCTTAAGGTGATCTCTGCTTCACTACATTACAGTAGATCACCTTCTGTGTTTTAATCTGTGAAAATGGATATCAGAAAATATTTATAATAATGCAACCTCTGGATGCCATTAATGTTTTTACATCCCATACTGTCACGACCATAGACATATAGACACAAACGCCACATTTGTCCTGTTGGTCATACTACCACTCTTGTTGACCTATGAATAAATACATGTAGTTATTGTCCATTTATTTTCTAGTTGTGTTATATTCAAGGCTTCATGATCTTCAGATGTCTTTCAAATGTTGGTAAATTTTTAAAAGTCCCATCCATTATACTTTACCAACATATCAACAACAAAACAGTCTACATGCATAAATAGCACTACAGGTAAGAGGGAAAATTTGTATTTTTGATACAGACGTGAACTGTCCCTTTAAAAAAAAAAATGCATTGTAGCATGTTGCACTGGCTTAAAATATTGACTAGAAATACGAGTTTGCATGTACACTGCCAAAAAAAGACAACATCCAAAGAATGTCAAGTACAGGGCAGAGAAGTGCTCCTGCAGACTGGAATAATGAGCTGTTCTTTTTGGATGCTGTTTCTATTATCAAATGTGGCAGAGGCCGGAGGTCTTGCAGAATCATAGTATGTTTTCATCGGGAGACACACACTGGCATTTCATTAATCATTAAAGGCCGGAGCGTCCAATTTAATTAACTTAATGAAATGTTGTGCATCAGCTAAAAAGAAGCTGGTTTAATCAAGAATCTGTGCTATCTGCTGGTCTGATTGCACACTGTTCAGACAGGGGATGAAAAACAGTTCAAAAGCCAGCGATTGCCACAGAAGAAATTCATATTAGCGTGAAAGCACTCTCTGAGACTAGGCCAGGAAATTCAATTGATGTGGCTTGTTGGCAAACTGTTTTTGAGTGGATCTCTTTTTCAGATCCGTCTTTTCAGGATGCTCTGGATCTGTTTACTCTCCGGTGTCAGCTGACATGACAGTTTACCAAGGGAGGGATGTGAGTCCAAAGAACAAACTGAATAAGCTGATAACACCCTTCTTTCTTTCTTTCTTTTCTTTTTCAGGTTCAACAGAGGCTTCCTCTCCTTGGAAATTCTGGAGCTCTTTTCTACAGTACCATCGCGCCATCCAGTGGTAAAATGCAGTTACTGCACCCACATGATAATAAATTGGTGCTCCTTGTGAATTTACATTAGGGATATGACAATACTAAAAACTCAAGGTACAATAATTCCATGATAAATAAAGTCCATGATAAAATTTTAATTGCGAGATTAAAAAAACAATAGTCTGTATGAAAAAAACTGATGTGTACAGGGTTTTTTGTTTGTATATAATTCATTTTTCCTTTTAACCTAAAGTGCTTCTACTTTCTGGCTCTTATTTTCATTATGAATTAATCTGTCAATCCTTGTCTTGATTAATTGATGAGTTGTTTGGCCCATCAATTTTTAGAGAGTGGTGAAAAATGTTGATCACCCAAAGCCCAGGGTCCACAACCCAAAGATATTCAGCTTACTGAGGGCTGGTTTAGAGGACTTAACCAAAAAAATATCATAACTGAGAAACTGAAATCTGATTTTTTTTTTTTTTTTTTTTTTTATTAAAAAATGACTCAGGGTGGGAAAGCAATTTATCAACAGAGGCTAAACACTGAGGCTAAACAAGATCATGATCATATGAAGATAAAGTTAAAACAAGTAGACAGAAAGATGCAATAAATAAGCAATAAAAAATAAGTGAATAAATACAAAAATGAAACAATAAAAGCAAGAAAAAGCAAGTTGGCAATTAATAGTTGACAACTAATCGATTACTTGACTAATTGTTGCGGCTCTTCTGCTTTCTTTCTTTAAAAAGTAGCCAGCCATGACCTAAGATTGTGCAAGAAATTGGCAGGATTTGTCTACAGTGATGAATGTTTGAATTATACTGTATATGTACAACAACAAAAACAATGCAGCAGTCAGTGGCAATAAGTTTTATAAAATAACATTTAAGTAATAAAATGAAATAATTAACAATTTAATATCACAGTAGATATCATCACAGTCCAGTATGGTATCAAGAGATTTCTTTAGCACAGAATCCTAATATTAAATATGTTGTTACATCTCGATTTTACAGTCACACCTGCTGGCTAAAAAACAAATTAAATGTGTCAACTTGATTTGAAAATTTGTACAAGACACGTAGCATAAAAAAAATGCAAGCTCATCAGATTTCTTCATGTCCTCTTTGTGTTGCAGATGTGTCCGTAAAGTACAAATATGGCCGTTTGGTTATGGAGGTCCCGTTGCCCTCCAGGGATGAGAAGTGTCTGTTCTTTCTCAGGCCCATGCTGATGAGCGTGGGAGACCTGATCGCAGACCTGCAGAGAGAAGACCCCGGAGCCACTGCCTCCGTTTTCTCCATGGGTAGGACATGATGCATGTTACCTATGTATACACATACCAGACTGATCACATTCTTTAAGTGTAGTCAGGCTGGTTTTACCAGTTTTGTTGCAGCCTGGTTTGGCTGGTTCCTAGGAAGAGTGCAAGCTAGAGAGCAGCACATAGTAGTTTGGCATGATGCCTGCAGAATGTAATTTCACAAACCATTAACTCATCATTTTTGCTGGATTGATTTAACATCTACCCTAAAGGGTTTAAAAGGTTAATCAGCTTGTAGAGTCTAGTAGTTTGCTTTTAACCTCAAAACAGTTGTGGGAAATGTGAACAATGAATAATAATCAGTGGTTCCCTATCTGTTTGGTTTGTGAGTCCTTAAAGTGGAGACAAACAAGTTCCCAATTCTCACCCTGTTTCCATTTCATATTATCGTTGGTTACGCTGTCGCAAAGACAAAACACCTGTACACAACAGAGTTTTCCTCCGAGCCTTGCTCTGTGGAGAAATGAGCAATACCACTTTGGAAAGAAGAGAGAAGAATCATAAGCATGTTCAGTGAAGAGGTAAATTGGAAACTAACGTAATGGTGTGTATTGCATAGTAATAACAGAGTTGGAGTAACATTTGTCTATTGCTTCACACAAGTGAAGCTACAGCAGGGGCTGGTGTCGAGGTGGAGGGGGGAGGAAAGTAAAGAGAAAAGGAATGAATTTGTTCTTTAATTAAGTCATAAAAAATCATGTCAGTTGGCAGACAGATGAAAAAGACGGTGACATTTTTCTATAGACATTAAACTGTGCCATCAACATTTAGCCAACATTATTAGTTAAAGCAGAAGGAATCTCCACTTTAAAATTAGTCTACTTTTGACCCTTCAACACACCTTATGGCCTTGAAGGGGAACTACACATCAAAGTCTGTTTACAGGTCTCTGAGAGTACTGTTGCATATTTGAAAAAAGTTGTATAAAACCTTTTGTGGCCCAAGTGGGAGCTGTGTGAAGTCTCATAAATTGGCTTGAGGCTATGTAAGCTGTAACTAGCCTAACAAACCTAAATCTCTAACCAAATGTTCAGCAGTCACATTGCATTGTGGGCAATGCAGGCACCAGTCTTTGACAATGAAGAAGAATGCAAGGAATACAAAAGACGATATCTCTGGTTCTGCTGAATCCACGGCTGCATAGATATTTTTATTCTTAATTAATTTTTTAACTATTTTTTATATATTTATAAAATACATAGAAAAATATAGATAAGTTTTCTCTAACAGAGAGATGATTTTATCTCTTTTCCCTTAATCACCTTGTGACCCCCTCCTAGCTATCTTGTAAACCTGCAACAATTAATCAATTAATCAATTAGTTATCCAGTATTAGATTAATTGGCAACTATTCTGATAATCAGGTAATCGTTTTGAGTCATATTTTAAGAAAAAAATTCAAACTTCTATGATTTCAGTTTCCCAAATCTGAATATTTTCTGTTTTCTTTAGTCCATTATGGCAGTAAATTCAATATCTTTGGGTTGTGGGTAAAACAGGACTTTCAAGGACATCATCTGTGGGCTTTGGGAAACAGTGGACAACATTTTTCACTATTTTCTGATATTTTCTGACAAACTAATTGATTAATTAAGAAATATAGAGGGCAACTCTAAATGACATAACATGAAGTCAACATGTCTCAAAGACTGTTACAATGAGGTCAGGTAGTTTAGTTATCCCTGTTGACCCATAATGCAACACTCCTGTAGTGTAAACAAGGGCGACTCACATTCTCCTGACTGGAAAAACATGCTTTTTTTTCTCTCGCAATCACTCCGTCCATCTACACCACCCAAAAGCAACACATGCAGACACATTGTTAAGAAATCACCAACTGAGGCAGGATGACAGTTAGATTTTTATCATTTCAAGAAATGTTAGAAATGAGGTGCATAAATTTTCTATCAGACAACATTTGAGTCTTCCTTATTTTCCCCATGTGTGTCATTCCATTACAAGGACTATCGTTTTGCAGTGATGAAAATCTTTGTTTAGGCTGCAAATCATTGACTCCCTCTCTGGCAATATTTATATGAACCATATAAGTGTATGCAGGGGTGATTCGTCTAGAATTTCATTATGTTTTTATGAGTATTTTGTGTCCATTTTGTGTTTTTATTGTTTTCATTTGGGCAGTCTGTCAGAAAACCTTTTTTCACTGGGAGATAATTGTGAAGTTACATGATTGTAATAAAAATACTGAGTTGGAAATTTGTCCTCTTCTGACAGATGGAGAGCGTGTAGCCAACACCACGCTGATTGACACTCTGCTGGACAAGGACTTCCAGCTCGTCATCAATGATGCCGTTTATAATGTCTGCTCTCCTGAAAAGGGTAAAAATACATTTCTCCCCAGTCTCATTTTGTCTGCTTCGTAATCACAACTTAAACCTGCTGAGAAATGGCAGTTATTATCTCTGCAGGCAGGACTCATCCCACATTTCTTCTCACTTTGTCATCCCTGTCCACCTTGTCGTGCCCTCTGCTGCAGTGTGTACGTCCAGTGAGCATGCCATAGAGCTGGAGGACATGAAGCATGTTGTGCACCTGCTGCACACAGCGCTCCACCAACCCGAACACCACCTGCTTCAAGAGAGGCAGCTGCTGGAGAGACTGGACAACCTCAAACAGGAGCTGTCACCTCTGGAGAAGGTAGTAAATGTGTCTCAACATCTGTATGCCATCAAACCTCTCTTTCTCCCTCATCACATCCCCCCAACAGTCTGTCTTTAATACCATGTTGAAAGTGACGGATGACATCTGTGATTTGTTAGTTTTGTTGGACAGAGTTGTATGAATTGTCTGGTAACCCATCCCCTCTTTCATTATTGTCTAACAGATGAGGGCACAGCTGGCCCACACAGCAAAGTTCCACACCTCCAGGGTGCTCTGGACAGGCATGGCCCTGTTATCTGTGCAGGGTGGCGCTCTGGCCTGGCTCACCTGGTGGGTCTATTCGTGGGACGTCATGGAGCCCGTCACTTACTTCATCACCTACGCGACCAGCATGGGAGCCTTTGCCTATTATGTCCTCACCAAACAGGTAAGTCTCAGCGACATATCACAAAAACTCTTCCAGTTGTTCCACTTTCTACTTGAACTGATATATAAAATATAAATATAGGAATAGGACATTTTAGGAAGTATGTTTATTTACCTTTTTGCTGAGAGGTAGACTGGAAACTACAGCCAGCGGCAGTTAGCTTATTTTAGTATAAAGGACTTGAAACAGCCAGTTTGATTCTGTCTTCAGCACATAATCACAGACCATAAAACCACAATTTGTCATTTTGCACTTTCCTTATTGTATGTATTAAACAAATATATATGAATATGTTTAATAGTGAGTGCTGGTAGATTGATTATGTTTGATTATGACAGCGCCAGGCTGTTTCCCTCTGGCTGCTAACTGCTACCTAACCACTGGATCTGATTTCTTCTTTAACAGATTTTAATCCTCTCATCTGACTCTCATCAACAAAACAGATTATGTGCAGCTATTCCTCTATCATGCAGTTATTTAAACTAAGTAATCCTACTTTATTTCTTCTTTCAGGATTACGTGTACCCAGATGTTAAAGACAGACAGTTCCTGCATTACTTTTATAAGGGGGCCATCAAGAAGAAATTTGATGTGACTAAATACAACGAACTGAAGGACGAACTGTCTCAGGTTGGTTGATTGGTTCACTTTTTACGCAACACTTTTTACTTTTTGCTCAGCTGTTAATTGGAGCACAGAGCAAAAGGCGGTGTGACTTAGGAAGGGTCAGTTAGCACTAAACACAAAGTACAGCTGATAATGACGGTAATGTCATTAGTTTTGTGATAATTGGTCATGATCCAAAGTACTGGACAAATTAACATTTTGACTTCATGGGGGCAGTGGATTTAAGTAATCACCAAAGTTATTATAATTCACTCTGAGGATGGCATAAATGTCTCTACAAAATTTCAGTGTAATTCATTCAATAATTGTTGAGATGTTTTACTCAAAACCACAAATGTGAACCTCATGGTGGCATAAAAGTCAGGAGATCACCAAAGCCACAGTGCTAGCACAGTTAAAAACAAGTTCTAATGAAATGTAAATTTAAGAAAATTGCTCTTTCATGTATTTGTTGTTTCAAGACACTATAGTTACAATCCACTGCCTCCTGGAAACCGTGCTGAACGCATTAGTAATGCAGTAATAAGTGGTCTCAGTGACTGTGTTTTGTGTGTGTCAGGTGGAGGAGGACCTGAGGCGTCTGAGAAATCCAACTCAGCTTCAGCTACCACTCGAACAGATCCAGCCAAAGCCATGAACGAAGCCAAGCCATGAACAATGGTCACTAACCCCTAAAACACTCCAGAGCAAAAACAAATTTTCTGCTTTATTTTGATAATGGCGCCTTTTTACCAGGAATCCATATCATCCTGTGTTTTGTTTACAGTCTTGATAATGATGATATCTTTGAGAAATGTAGACCCTGAGGACTATTGAAATAAAAAGTATTTCCCGAATATTGGGAGAATCTTCTGCCTGTTTTTGTCTTATTAAATCTGTTGTGATTACACTCACTGAAGATTTGTAATAAAGATATGAATGAATACACATTTGCCACAAAAAGAAAGAAAGTTCATAAAACAATCAGTCTATTGGGGGAGCAAAACGGTCACTAAAATGTAACACATGTTTTATTTTACAAAGTCACGACAGTAAGACCACAAAAATACAGTGTTGATGTATACTGGTAGCTTTGTTTTTCCTGAGGCGTACATCATATGACACAGCTAAGTGTTTTTAAGTCCACAGTACAGTTTTAAAAAATAACACCCATCCTCCCTGAGGTACTTTCCACACTGGTGTTGCTTGCCATTTTGGGTGCAAATACGCATTATTAAATTTAGTACTGTAAACTCCTACAACACAAAGAACAGCACAAACATGAATTCCCTTTTTGATGGAGCGAGCTTAAAGACAAACAGCATGTTTATGTCGTGTCTGAATAGTCTGTTATGAGAGATATTGCTTAGTCATTGGTCCTTATAGAGAGATAATTAAGAACTGAACCCTGATGTAAACAAATTCAGTAGAAATACCTGGTTGTCATTCTGTTTCGTCACCTTGTTTTGCAAGTTACAGTGAGTTGGAAAGCATTTGTCTGGCTTGTAGACATTCCTGCAACTGACTTTACAGTCAAGAAAACCAGACCCAGCTGACATGTTCAGCTTCCTCAGAGATAATGTTTAGTCTGAGGAAAGCTTCCCTGTGCGAGGCCACTGGGAATGTCAACTTCCACTGTCTTGTTGGCTTACGAAGAACTAAAAAGTCAGCTGCAGGATAAAGCAACATTTGCGGCAGTTTAAACTGGATTAAACAAGCAAGCAAAAAATGTGACAATGTTAATAAGAAAAGTAGCTAACACAGAATGTAGTCCATGATAATCCTGCAGTTTAAAAGCAATTTCTTGAAAGTGCAAAATGTGTATTAATCTACAGCAGCTGAACAAAATAACAGGAACACCTTAAAATATAATGCAATCCAATACAACAAGACATCCCCTTGATTTTGATTTGAGATCTATTTGTTTTCAAAGATATAGTCCTTTGAGTTAGTAGCAGCCTCAGCTGACTTTTGGGGAAATAAAAAGAATTTAGTAGATGAAGTGGGAGGATACTAGAGGACAATATCCACCCTAGTCACTGCCTCTTCACCCTGCTGCCATCTGGTAAGTGATAAGAAGTATCTGCTGCAGGACCTTTAAACTTCAGGAAAAGCTTTTTTCCTGAGGCTGTCAAACTCCTCTGTTCATCATTTTTAGACTTGTTATTAATTCAGGGGTTCAAAGATTGAACAAGGGGGGAAGACAGGCCCCAAACTGACATAATCCACCTTAGAGTTTATTCTGTAAAAGTATATCACCTTTCATTATGTAAGAGAGATGGTTTTGTTCATTTTTAGTCCACCTCTACTGTCATTTTCTTTCTGGGGATCCCTTACATTTGGTTATTAGACAGTTGTGACAAATATATACTAGGGGCAGGGTATTTTACTGTTGAACAAGCAATTAATTGGGTTTAAAGCCCTGATGAAGACATTTTCTCATTTTAAATTATTTAGCCACTAAATGCTTTTTTCCCGTCTTCATCACCACCATTTATTTTTGTATAACTGTATCTGGATTGCCTTTCTTTGATCATCCTGTTTTTTTCCCCCCGTTTTCTAAGAGCACCCGGCACATTGTTCATCTACAGCTGTATATACAGTGCAACCAATCTTTTTTCTTTTTTCAAAGAATTAATTGCTTTTTACAGACTGCTCAAGAATCTGATCCTTTGTTATATAGTACTCTGCAAACTCGGTGCTGGGCTGAGTATTGTAACGATTAAACTTGCTAAATAAATTACTATGACACTCTTTCTAAGATACCTTTAATGCTTCTTTGCTATATTAGTCAATGCATACACTGACTAACTGACTAAATACATTGGCTTAGCTATGATGAGCCTATTACTATCTCTCCAATAAATTGGTCTAACTTTGAATTACTGCATTGCCGTTGTATTAGATTGCATTATAAAATCTACTGTATGTTTGCATCCATGTGAGAAACCAGATTTGTGTGAGAGACCAGGTTGAGATGAGTCCAATAAACCAGTAAATCAGATACTGCAACATATGTACCAGCAGCTGGTTGGTAATATCAGATTTTTCTACTATCTTCTGCCTTACAGCTGCCACAGACACGTGCCCTGCCTTGATTTTCTGTCATGCAAGTGAAATAACCTGGACAAACCCTTTATAAACCAGGCCAAGATAATCTGGTTTCTCCAGAAGAAACTTGATACAGGATAAACAAAACCACATTTACATGAGGTTTTGCAAGTGTAGAAATTCCCTAAGGCCCATAATATTTATTTTCAGTGCATGTGAATACTAGTTGTTCCTGTTATTCTGTAACCAATGATTAGACTGTAGATACCAAAACTGACAGTAAGCTGATTGTTCAATGCATATGTGAATAACTGTGTTCATGAGCAACATATAGTAGAGGACTAAAGAAAGAACAGCAAAATTGTTTAAAATCTCCCTTTCGGGGACCTGGTTTCCCTGGAATTATTATAAAACCAGCTCATCTTATGACTGAAGTCTGAAACTGTTACTTTTTTGGTCGGAAGTAGAGTTTCTTGGTGAGCATTGAAGCAAAGCAGGGTACTTGCTTCTTCCCAATGGCATTCCGGTCACTACTGTTCCCAACACTCCTCATGGACACTTTCCTGTTGACCAGCGTGAGCAATTCTGTGAATTCAAGGGAGTCCCCGTACTTCTGAAGCAGCTCACACAGATCCTGGACATACCAGGAGCCGTTTATGGTCTCCCGGTGGGAATAGTAACCTTAACAAACAACACAGGACGGGACGGGATAGTTATTGACTCAACAGCAAAAACAGTTTCTTAGTGGGATTACTATTACATCTTCAAAGGATCAACTGAAAGCATTAAATGAAGTGTGACTTTTCCCATCACATTACAACAGGAGGAGAGTTAAAGTTTTAAGCGTCTTGGCCGGCTCACCTTCAGCCACAGAGTAGCACATGATGAAATCAGCCCCAGCAGGGAGGGTGTGTACAGCGCTGGCGTCCACCACCACCTCATTCGTCTTCAACTCGCTGTCCACTGCATCGCAGGCCATCACTGGATCGTCATGCTTGTCTCCACGGCATGCCTAGTTACAGACACAGATTATTTGTACACACATTATGTGTACATTTATGTACAAGAAACAGCGGCATATCTTCTTTGATTATTTTATTTTGTTCCCCCTGTAAAGTATCATCTATCCTGACAAGTTAATAACAACAGTTTTTAGTTTTGCTGCTTATACGTCACATGATTTACTGCAGTAGTCTATAGAGCTGGTAGAGGTGCAAGTTGTAAATGGGGTGTGCTACAGGTTGCTTTCAGTCATTTTAAACTATACTTAACATTTATGCAGCAAAACTAAACACTACGGTTACAAATTTGACAGGACAGAGGAAACTCTCCAAGAGAAACAGAAATAAATAATCAAAGAAGTTGTGCTGCAGTGCCTCGTGCCTAAATGTGCACACGGCCACTCTCATGTTCCTATATGGTTATGGATTTGACCAGGTTTTGGCTTTTGTTTGCACGTACCTGTAATATAAAGATCTTTGGCTTTCCCACAAGGCTCTTGCACTTGTCTCCTTTGAACATGGCTGTGATATCCTGAATGCTGATCTTGCCATCGTAGGTGTAAACATGATCATTCTCACCATGGCTCAGGAAGACAAGCAGAAAGGAGTCTGCATCTGAATGGTCGGCCTCTGCGGCTGGTGGGACATCAGATATTTGTTAAACTGGCTGCTGAACAAGTAAAAGTGTCCCATACTACAGCATATCACACGTTGTGCATGTTACCTTTGCATAAAGAGGACATAAGGAAACACATAAGTATTTAAATAACAGTAATGGTGTTGTAATGCTGCCTTCTGGATATATCCTTAGTCATTTGAGTGTCTGCACTTACCTTCACTGATTTTATCTAAGACTTCCACTTGTTTGTAGTTGTCATAAGACTTCACTTCGAAGTTTAGGTCTTTCAGTCTAAAAGAAAGTTGGTAAGTTCAGCATGTAATGAAATGCATGAGAATTTCTTCCACATTGTTACTACGGGAAAGACTTACAGTCACTGAACAAGTACAGACAAGTTGTTCGTCACACAGTTCCCTCTCCAACAGCTGACTAAGAAGTGATACCTTTTTTCCAAGTTGTAGCGGTCTGCATTCGTTCCATGCCTGTCATTCAACCCCAGACGCCAGAAGAAGCGTTCCTGGTTAAAGATGAGTGCAAGGCCTCGTCGTTTGTTGTCCATTTTATATTCCTCTGCAGGATCCAGAGCTAAAGAGCTGTTTCATAATGAAACAAAGACAATACTAGGTGAGTACTGGACCAGATGGAAGTGATCATTCCAAGCTCCAGCAACACGAACAAGAAGAAACAGTTTACCTTCTGATGACAGCATCAGTCTCTGTTAGGTTCTCCATGCATGCTATAGAAAACAACGCAGACATGAATAAACCATGCAACAATGTAGAATATAATGGTAGCACTTAACATTACTGCTCAGTAATAACACGGTAATAGCAGAGGTAAAAGTTTGAATTAAGCAATACTAACTAATTATTAGACTGGTCCAAAACAAATGGTAATAACAGGGAAATATTTAAATACAGAAACAAGGCAAAACTACTTAGTAATAGTAGAGTAATATTTTAGCAACACTATGGTAACCAGCTAACAATAAGATGGTTATATTATTTCATTTGGATTAAAACATGGTAATATGTTGGTATTATTGGGTTTATAACCTGATTATAATGAGGTGAGTATGATGTTTACAAATTATTGCAGGCTACTATCAGCATAATACTTTCAAAATCTCGTAAAAGTCTTTGAAGTCAAAATTGGTAATTAACTAATGTCCCAAACATTCAAGGAAATACTGTACAAATTACAGGCTTAAGGCTGTGACTTGTTATCTGAAAACATTAGTGGCAGTTTCTGTGTAATAATCATGAATCAAGTCTGCAAAATGCTAAACTACCTGTTGATTAATCTGATGGTAATCTTAGATTAAACCAAACATGAGGCAGGATTAGTGTTACATTATATTATTGTATAATTAGAATTGTGTCCTATTAGTCATTATATCCACATTATATTTTCTGTTAATATTTTGTGAAAACATTAATATTGTAATATGTACACTTAATACACTTAATTACTAAGTGTGTGTATGTGTGTGTGTGTATTTATATATATACCCACATCTATACACACACACACATATATACAATTTTGCATCGACAAGTTTGGATTTACAGGATTTTAGTATCATATTAACAAATACTCTGAAAATGGGATTGAAGTTGCCAAAATACATAGGACGAGGTTTTCGCTTCTTTGTTAAGCAGTACAACTATAGGTGTGTGAATCGCTCCAATGCTGCTGGTATGGGGTCAAGCAGCCATTGTTCCATCAGTTTAGAGTCAACATGGCCTTCAATAGCTGGTTGACAGGTGGAGAAAGATGGCAAAAGCTCCTAAAAGAACAGAGGCCAAAAGTGGCATCTCCATGCAGATATGTAGGTTAGACTTTGTGTACTAAAGGCAGTAGCTTAGGGCACTTGATGACTCGGTATGTTTTATGTCTTTTTATACAGAGATATCTTTGTACTTGTTTACACAGTCAGTTCCCAGTTTATTAGCTACACTGAACTAAAACTAGTGTGGTCTAATAAAACAGTCCTGCAATAAAGCCTACTTAATGTTCAGGTTCTTCTAAAACAGTTTGAAAACTATAGATTCAACTTGTTGATCATTTTGGACGCTGTATCAGTGCAACACAATTACAACTCAATAGCACCACAAGCAAGGGATCCTAACTGACCATAAAATTAAATCAACAGCCCTCTAAAACAGCTTTAACTGAACATTATAACCCTCATGAAACAAGTATTTATTGCAGGGCTTGTGTATTAAGCTGCTGTACCAAATAAACATGTGACGCACATGCAAAGTGTCTTACAAATAATATCTTGACATTACTAAACTATTCTGCAATATACTATCGGTCTCGATATACACATTTCCTTTAAAATAACATACCATAAAATCTCACATAGTGATGATCTTATGGACAATAATGCATTACTGTAGATTAAACTACCAAACATGTATAAAAAAAAAAAAGAGGGTGGGCGATATGGACAGAATCAAATATCACAATATTTTTTATCAAATACCTCTGCTGATATCACAACAACATTGTAGAGGTGAGTATCGGTGCTTTAAGAAAATATCAACACAATGGGATTTTTGATAAATAATCAGCAGTAATGTGGATATAACGACTAAGTGAGTAAAGGCAAATAATAGAACAGCTAGAACAGTCTGGTAAGTTCAGAAAATTACATCACTTTACTATAGTGCAGCCTTTAAAACCTGGAAGACAACATTTATGCTATATCATGATATAACGACAACCAACATCTAAAACATCACGATATAGATATAATAACGATGTATCACCCAGCCTGATATGAACGTATATTGGATGAAGACAAAACTATTTAGCTAGCTGGGCTGTCTTATCTTTAATGATCAATACCTCTGAGCTCTCAATCGACTCCAAAATACACCATTATAGTTTCATGTTGATCAGTTTCTAAATGACAGAAAATGACAGGGAACATGATATCGTGTTTACAACTCTGAGTTGATGATTAATCTCTCAATAGTTTTGAGCTGGCTGTACTTCGACTTCATTAGCAATAAATTCTGATTTCCTCACAACTTTATCTTGTTCGTTCCACTTTTGCTTTAACGTTCACAGTTAAAAATCTTCAAAATAAAAAGAGTAAGTGACTTGGTGTAACGTTAAAGCACTCACCTGCCCTGTCTGTTGCTGTCCTGTTGCCTTTAGCAACACTTCCTGGTAACAAGAGAGGGAGATAAACGACTCTGAGAGTAGTTTAATGACCACAAAACAACCCCTTCACATGTTGAACTAACTACGAGAAATGAAAGTTAGAGTAAAGGTGTGACAGCAGTGGTGTAAGAACAAAGTCAACGATAGTAAACAGCTCCAACAAATGATACCTAAGTTACATCTAACATCAAAAGTCTTTACGTTTATGTTTCTAACTTTTAAAATGCCTAACGCTAGAGTCCACAACGTATGTCTACTTTTAATTAAAAGCATAAAGTTGTTACCTCCACATCTGTCTTCTGTCGTGTTGGACATGTCCACAGGTTGCCGTCACTCCGACTGACACTACTGACAAATGAATTTGCTTTGTCAATCCAACCCCGGTGAGCATATGATTTGGCCCCTCCCCCTCAATTTCATTGGTTGCGCGGAACAATGGGAAAACACGATTGGTTCTGATGTCTGTCCGTGAAAGGTCAGCCAGCCAGGACTTCCGTGTTTGTCACATTGCAACGGTGACTCATAAAACTTTTGAGTTGCAGGGATTTAGTAAATCATTAACAGTAAAAGTGAAATTAGAGAAGATTAATAGAGCTAAACATCTAATCTAGACTTTAATTCAGTGTCCTTTTCTCATAATATATCATTATTATGATATAAAAACTATGTACCACCTTTTAGATGAGTGATCAGTAGGAGGCCTGCTAAATGATCCTGACTGGTCTCTCAACTCCACTCTGACAGTGTCTGTGTCAAAGGAGGATGCTTACAAGATATAGAGCGTCTACAAAAATATCTACGATGACAACTGACTGACTGATTCACAGAAGCATGTAACAAGATAAAAAAAAAGATATTCATTTACACACAATGGGGAAATTTACAGTGTTAGAGCAGCAAAGTAAATATCAAAAATGTAAAGAAGAATCAATAAATATGTTTTTTTTTTTTTAAAATATATAAGCAAGAGGAAATATAAATAATATGAACAATTTAATCACAGGAAATATAAAAAGAAAAATAGGAATGGTATAAACAGAAAATAAAAAAATAGGAACACAACATAAGGAGGCTCAGCAGAGAGAATATTCATATTGCACACAGAGTGATTATGATACACCCGATTATTGCACATTGAATGATAATACACCTGAGTGAAGTCTTGAATATTGCACATTGAAATTAAAAACTGAAAATTCACCTGTGAGAAATATTGCACTGTATAAAGTGAAATTACACCCAAAAATAAGTAACAATATTTGGGTGAGTATGTGTTCTGCTGCACAATTGCTGTATGTGGTGGTGCGATATATCAAACACTGCGATATTACAATAAAAAAAAGTCTCAATACCGTACCAGACCATGATAGCTACTGAGGTATTATATGGTTAACTGCTTTATTTTATTTATTTTATTTTATTTTATTTTTCATTTATTTTATTTTCTAAAATGACTTCTTCTAGCTGCTACATTGTTTTTGTTTTGCAACTCGACAAACATAATTCAGTTATTCATTGCTAAAGGCAATAATGCCAATTTTTTGCTCATGTTCAGGTCATGGCTGGCTACTGTTGAGTTAACCAGTGAATTCCCCTCCATGTGCAGATATTTGATTAGGGAAAGTCACAAATGTTCAGATACTATAGAAACATACATTGTTGACTTACTGTACTTATTTATCACATATTCCTGTTAGGGTTATAGGGGAGGGACTGGGCAGTAATGTTTTATTTTGTGGTCAATTATTTCTAAATAATTTTTCGAAAGTTTCTTGGAAAGAGCATAAGGCATATGTATACATTTCACATTTTGAATGTTCAGCTGACCTGCTATGCACTGAAGGTTCAGCTACTTCAGCATTTAATCAGGACTAAGATCACAAACTAGCTCTATCTCGCCCTCTGCTGGACATACTGTGTTTTACAACTGTGTGTACACACAAGTCGCTTTCAGTGAACCTAAATTTGTTTGTTTTAGTTTTAGCTTATTTGCACTCACTTTCATTCCATGCTTTTTGTTTTTGCCTTTCATTCTGTTTTCTTACTGTTGTCTTTTGTGCCACACACACCGGGTGTTGTTCACCTCAGGCATGGTCCTGTTTGATTGTCATTAATGATAGATGAGTGCGATGCAATGTGCATTGTTGGTTGCTATAAATAAAAATTTGATCACAAAAAACTGTGTGCACACTTACTCACTTACTCAAACTACACTTCACTTTCTACAGTCCCACATTAGCTAAATCCGTAGCCACAGGTACAGACACTTAAGAGTCACAATCTACCTCACTAACATGTTTTGTGCTACATCTGAACTATTTTAGTGTAAAAGAAATTCCTGTGATCCATTGTCCGGGACTCCATATTATTCTGTTTACAGTCCTGATAATGATGGCAATTATCATTCTGATAAACGTACATACACTGAGAACTATTGAAATAAAAAGTATTTCCTGAACATTGGGAGAATCTCCTGTATGCTTAATTTAATTATGTGATTGTACTCACTGCTGGTAGACAGTTATTTCAGAGGATTCGTAAACAACTCCAGGTTATGGGTGAAATAAAGACAAGATATGAATTCATATTTTGCAAATTTCATACAGATTTTATTATACAAAGCCGCCACAATAAAGCCACAAAAATACAATCAATGTATGAGCATTGAAGTAACTGCAAAGAAAATTCAGACTTTTTAGTACATGCAAAGATACATTGTTCCTGATATTTTGTAACCAGTGATTTCACTGTAAATGCTGAGGCTGGCAATTGACCATATTCACATGGCAGCCATTTTCCCTTGACATCAGACTCAGGGTGGGAAGCTCGTACGAATGCCGTACTGCTGTATTCCAGATCACAAGTCGTAAAAACGTGATGCCAGAGGAAAATGGCATCGCAAATATGAGGAATAAGCTGATGCATATGTGAATTTCAGGCTTAATCTATGTGAATTTAAGGAGGCTGAACCGGCTAATTTTATGACTGAGGTCTCAAACTATTCCTGTTTTGGTCGGAAGTAGAGTTTCTTGGTGAGCATTGAAGCAAAGCAGGGTATTTGCTTCTTCCCAATGGCACTGTGGTCACTACTGTTCCCAACACTCCTCATGGACACTTTCCTGTTGACCTGCGTGAGCAATTCAGTGAATTCAAGGGAGTTCCCGTACTTCTGGAGCATCTCACACAAATCCTGGATGTACCAGGAGCCGTTTGTGGCGTCCTGGTGGGAAGAGTGACCTTAACAAACAACACAGGGGAAAGGACAGGATTGTTATTTAAAAGGACATTTAAAGTAACTTAGATGTCTGAAATAATTCACTCAAGTTTCTAAGCGTGATAAATGCGCATTATACCACATTCAGCCTCACTAGATGTCAACAAACAACTATTTGCTATGTAAATATATAGTGGATTAATGTCATCTTGAACAACGAATAAAGTTACGCTCCCTCTGCATGTGTTACAATCCGAGTTTTCAGTTTATACGGCCCCGTATCCATTTTCAGTATCGCACCCTTGTTTGAAAGAATACAAAAAAAAAATGTTTCTGAAAACATTTTAGCTGAGAAATAGGCATTGTATAAACAGAATCTTATATCTGTATTTGACCAGATACAAATATAACTGGTTTGACAGTTTTATCTGAGTCTTGGGAGCCTCCATTGGAAACTTCACCCAAAATGGCAGCGACATAGTCACAGTCGTTCTTGTTGCAACTAAATGATAAATATTTTCAAAGGTATAGATTAGTTTAAGACAAGAAACAGGCGACGCAGTAACAGTATTGGTCCATATTTGATTGGCATTGATTTGCCTAGTTTGATTTAAATTATTGGAGGCCAAGCAGGGCACAAAAAAGGCAACCACCTGGTTACAATCTTTCTCATATTACACCAATACAGTGCACTCAACTATATTTTTAAAAACATTTTAGGTATGAAAAAAGGCAATTTAGTAACATAATCTTGATCCACATTTGATCAGCACTGCCTAGTTTGACAGGGATCTTTGGGACGCTCCATTGGAAGCTGGGCCCAAAATGGCAGCCACCTGGTCACAATATTTCTTCTATTGCAGTTCAATGGTACACTAATCACTACTTTTGAAAACATTTAGGTGAGAAATAGGCAATGTAGTAACATCATCTTGATTCATATTTGAGCAGAACTGCCTAGTTTGACAGTTTGAGCTGAATTTCAGGTGCCAACTGGACCCAAAATGGTGACTACCTGGTCTCAGTATTTCTTGGGTTACAGCTAAACGGTAAACTAATCTATATATTTAAACTCATTTTAGGCAAGAAATAGTCACTGCAGTAAAATAATATTTATCCATAACTGATTAACACTGCCTAATGTGCTCCATTTCCAGGCAGGGCACAAAATGGAAGCCAACTGGACCCCCCCAATCGAGTAAACAAAGCCTGCACGTGTCTTGGTCTGAGATGCTGGTGGTCTACTGCGACCACAAGTGGCAGTGAATGTTGCTTGCAGCCCCTTTCGACATCCCAGCCAGCTCACCTGCAGCCACAGAGTAGCAAATGATGAAATCAGCCCCAGCAGGGAGGGTGTGAAACGGTCTGGCATCCTCCGCCGCCATTTCATCGACACAACAGGCAGTCACCGGATCATCATACATTTCTCCTCGGGATGCCTAGCGACAGACAAAGCCACTTTCACTTTGACTGCATTTTTAAGACCCTATGGATTGGATTTCCAAGTAAAGCTTTAAAAATAAAAACAGACAATTTTGCATGTTCCCTTATTCTCATTGTTAGCATGTACCTGTAATATAAAGATCTTTGGCTTTCCCACAAGGCTCTTGCACTTGTCTCCTTTGAACAGGGATGTGATCTTCTGAACGGTCTCATCATCGAAAACTTGAGCTTTCGTGCCCTCAGTCTCGTTACCATTGTTGTCATGGCTCAGGTAGACGAGCAAAAAGCAGTCTGCGTCTGAATGGTCGGCCTTTGCGGCTAAAGGGACATCATGTATTTGTTAAACTGGCTAGTGAGGAAGTAAAAGTGGCTCCTACAGCATTTCACATGTCTCTAGCACAGGTATCTCGTTGTTCACAGTCATGTGCGGGCAAGTGATCATATCTGTGCTCACCTTCAGTTATTTTGTTGAAGACTTCCTCCTTGGAGTTATTGTAAGTCTCTACATTAAAGTTTAGCTCATTCAGTCTAAAACAGAGGTGACAAAAAGGTCAGTATGAAAAGAAATACAGTGGAAAATTCATACAGCATGTAACCACAAGAAAGACTTATCTTTTTCTGCTGAACAAGTACAGACAAGTTCTAAATCACACAGTCATCCATAAACTCAGTGTTCCCTCTCCAGCAGCTGGCTGGAAGGTGATACCTTTTCTCCATGGTGTCGCGGTCAGCATTGTTTCCAGTATCATCTAAGGTTAGGATGAGTGCAAGTCCTCGTTGTTTGTTGTCCATCTTGTACTCTTCTGCAGGATCCAAACCTGTAGACCTATTTAAAAATGAAACAAGACAATATTAGGTGAGTACTAGACCAGATGGAAATGATAATTCCAAGATGATCCAACCAACCAAGAAGAAACATTTTTACCTTTTTATTAAGGAAACTGTCTCTGTTAGGTTCTCTGTGCATGCTGTAGAAAATAACACATACATAAATAAAACATGCAACAATACTGGATTTTTGGAGCCAGAGCTATCTGGGAGTAAAGAAAATCTGATCCAATCAAATCCAAAACAACATCATGACACTAAAACAGTAAACTTTCACTGGTATTTCAGCAAGAGTTTATGATTTATTTGTTTATTTACTTATTTATTTGTCATCATCAACACAAATAGTTCTGCAGCTGGAGTCAGACTGGACTGATGTAGTAAAACATACAGTAAACATGTTCCTGCACGCTAACAGTAGCTTACAAGCTACTTTGTGTAGGCTAACGCAAAACTTCCTCCAGCTCCTCTTTTTAACAACTTGAATGTTGATGTTTATATTTGTGAGACAAGATCAAACATGCAGACTGAGACCACTCGAAAAGGTCGGACTTTGAAAGCAAATGTTAAACATCAGATAGTGTGTTTCCATTTGGGAAGTCGCCCTGAGAAACTGTTTGGAAAAGGGCAGACACTTTCAAAAACACTTCAATTGTTCTGTCCTTATTGTCTCAACAGAATCTCATCCACTGCTGCTTTTTTTATGACTTTAGTATTTCCAAATACCAAACTTTCTTAAAATGTTATTTTTTTTCTCCTCCTCCTCCAGACCAAGAAGACAACAGTCCTACACTGAGAACATCCACAACTAGAAAAATTGGACTTGGACATTTACAGTGATCGTTTTGCCACAAGACAGGGGGGCATGCAGGGCCGCCAGAGGTTTGTCGTAAAATATGAAGGTAAGTACATCTATGCGATTTAGAATTTTCTCCAAGCTCACTGTTACATCTTGAAGTGAGTTTACAACTGAAATGTCTAAATTGACATATTTAAACAGAATATAAATGACGAAAGAGAAGCAGTTTCGGTTTATTTATTTTACTGTACACTGACATATAGCATCTTGCAAAACTATTTTTGTACGCACTCATCACAGGTAAAGTTGTGTCTCCTTGGCAAAAGAAGGAGGACAGGGTCTAAGTGGATCACCTTCTGTATGGATCAGCCAAATCACTCCTGTTTTGTCCTGTTTTTTTTTTTTAAACAAATCCTGCTGACTTTGCTGTTTTTATTTTAAGATAAATAATAAGGTTTGTGTATTGATGTTGTTGTTGTCTTGTTTTTATTTTTATTCATATGGTTGTTTTTATAAACAACACAACATTTATTTGATTTCAGGTTGTATTCTATACCATGTTCAATATGTGCTGTTAAAATGGTTAAGTAGAGTTGTTTATCCATCGAAATAGTTTTGGAGTGAGTTGCAGAGTTTGAGATATCACTTGAAGAGATATCTCCAAAACCCTGCAACTTATTCAAAACTATTTAGGTGGATAAAACAGACTACAGGCCTGAGCAAAAACTTTTGAGGTGAACTTTCCCTAAACTTCCCCTGAAGTCTGTTATGTTATCTTGTGTTATCTTTGCCATGGTGAAGGTTGTTTGGAACAAGAATATAACTGACTGGCCAGGAATTTAATTTATTGAGTTGTTTTTAATATTTGACTTTCATTGCCAAATTACTGTCTAGTAAATATTTCGCTTCAATTTGGGTTTTGGAATTTGTTTTATTCATAAGGTTGTTTTGTAAATGCATGTTAATTCATTATATTTAAAGTTTACTTTATTAAGTGTGTGATTATATTCTAATAATTAAGTAACTATCATTTGAAAGCTTTAAATCTTAAAATGTAAATGGTAATGGTTTGGAGGGTCTGCAAGGCTGCAGTTGGACCCTTCTTCAAATCCCCAAAAATCAAGTGTGTCTTCAGGCTTTGTACCTACTGCAGCTTTAAGAAAAATGATCAATTATACATAAAATGCTGCCTATAAAAAAGTAAAATAATTAGACTTTCTGGGCTGCAGGTAGCAGATCAAGGTGTTTGACGGTTAGGTAGATAATATCTGAAATTAAAAAAAAAATCTAAATCAGTATATAAGTATATAAACATATATTTGCTTATGTGACATTTTTCTGTTTTGCTCACGTTGCTAGTTTATTAGGTACACCTACAGTTGTTAAAATGGATGCAGTTCAATATAACAGTCTTGCAATAAAAATCTGCTTTCATGTAGGTGATAATGTTCAATTTCTTTTGAAACGGTTTCATCAAGATCCTGTCCTGTCTGCTGCTGGACAGAGAGACAGAGAGACAGGGGCACACACACACACACACACACACACACACACACACACACACACACACACACACACACACACATACACACGAGCTGGTTTACAAACAAGTACCTGCTATCACTTTACTGTAACATCAGACCTTTACAAACCTTAATTAATACCAGAACAATAAATACAGATATTATAATTTCATTTATGACAGACATGAGGTTGAGGTTGTGGTTATGAGTCCGTTCTAAGAATGGTCAATTAGGGTCATTATGACCTGGATGGCCAATTATTACACTTTGCAAAATCCTACATAATGGAAATGCCTGAAGCAGAATTATTGAATTACCTGCAGTAGATGGTGTTTGGCACTCCTCCAGTTTGGAGAAGCAGCACAAGGACTGGTATGGGACACAAAGCGATGTACTGCTGTGGACAGGGTCAGCAGCAAAACATCTATATCATTTTGTGTTTTGTTTACAGTCTTAATAATTTTAATGAATTATATTTCTTAGAAAAGTACAAACAGAACTATTGAAACAAAAAGTATTTCCTGGACATTTGGACAAAGTCCTGCCTGCCTGATGTGATTGTACTCACTGCTGGTAGACACATGATAACCCTGGATTATTTTGGAGGAACGACTTCAAGGCACAAGTGAAATCCTGTGTAATAAAGACCATATTGTTTCTAGTTTTTGTCTAACTTGATGCAAAGTACAGCTTTAGGCATATGGTCTTAGTTTATTTACTGACTAATGAAAGAATCAATCATTTCAATTTTTGCCTAATTTAATGCAAAGCACAGTTTGTTATGTCTTATTAGTGTGCTGTAAAGTTAAGTGCAACCAGAAACTTTACAAGATAAATGAAACCACGTTGGGGTTTCAGAAATTAAGTGACTGCCTAAGGTAAAGAATATTGCAAGTGCAAGTTGTTCCTGTAATTTTATAACCACTGATTTACCAAAGGTGACTATAGTTTATTGTCAGCATGTGTGAATATAGGGAGTAGAACAAGCTCATTTTATCAGAGGTCTGAAACTTACCTTTTTGGTCTGAAGTAGAGTTTCTTGGTGAGCATTGAAGCAAAGCAGGGTAATTGCTTCTTCCCAATGGCATTCAGGTCTTTAAACCTCTCAACGCTCCTCATCGACACTTTCTTGGTGACCAGTGTGAGTAAATACGTGAATTCAAGGGAGTCCCCGTACTGAAGCAGCTCACACAGATCCTGGATGTACCAGGACCCATAATCTAGGTCCCGGACGGAAAAGTAACCTTAACAAACAACACAGATGACAGGACAGGACAGTTATTGATTGAAAAAGGACATTTGTCTGTGTGTGAAATAATTGACTCTAGTGTCTGAGCAGGATCATCATTCAGATCATCAACTGAATCAGCTGAAGTGTGACTCTTCCCATCATGCTAAGACAAGGGCAGATTAAGAGTTTTAAACATGCCGGCCGGCTCACCTTCAGCTGTAGAATAGCACATGATGAAATCAGCCCCAGCAGGGAGGGTCTGCATGGCACAGGCGTCCTCCACTTCCTCATCCATATCGCTGTCATCAACACCACAGGCAGTCACAGGATCATCAAACTTATTTCCTCTGCATGCCTTGTGACAGACACAACCACGTTCACTTTGATGGGATTTTCAAGAGCCATGATTTTCCAAGTGAAGCATTAAAAACAGGTAAAAGTTGCCATATTCTGTTGGATTTCCCTGCATTTTGGCTTTTGTTTGCATGTACCTGTAATATGAAGATCTTTGGTTTTCCCACCAGGCTCTTGCACTTGTCTCCTTTGAACATGGATGTGATTTCCTGAATGCTGATCTTGTCATCGTAGGTGTGAACCTGACCATTCTCACCGTGACTCAGGAAGACGAGCAAAAAACAGTCTGCGTCTGAATGGTCGGCCTCTGCAGCTGATGGGACGTCAAATTTTTGTTAAACTGACTGCTGGACAAGTAGAAGTGGTTCGTGCTACAACACATCACATGTTGGATCTGACATGCTTCTGTCATTGTTCAGAGTTATGTTATGTATGTGCTTACCTTCGGTGATTTCTTTTAAAACAGTCTCCTTTGTTTTGTTATTGTAAATCCTCACTTCAAAGTTTAGCCCCTCCAGTCTGAAAGAGAGGTGTTACTGAACATGTTTCCACAGGAAAGACTTACAGTCACTGAACAAGTCAAGACAAGTTCTTAACCTGTCAAATACCTGTAGGCTACATACTCTGCAGGCCTGTGTAGTCTATGTATGTTTTTGTAGTCTAATTTGGTTTGTGTAATCTTTTATGCATAGTCTCTTTTGTAGTTTCTACGTAGCACCTTGGTCATGAAGAAACGTGTCATTTCATTGTCCGCTAGCTGTATATGGTTGAAATGACAAATATATACAGTCAATACAGGACACAGTGTCCCCTCTGCACAGCTGCCTGAGAAGTGATACCTTTTCTCCAAGTTGTCACGGTCAACATTGGTTCCACGCCTGGGACGCTTCGTTGCAAACGACTCGTGGTTAAAGATGAGAGCAAGACCTCGTCGTTTATTTTCCATCTCATACTCCTCCAAACCTAAAGAGCTGTTACATAATGAAAAAGACACAGGACACAGTTGTGGAGATGTTACTCTCTCTCTCATATGAAACATGTCTGGGTATTGATAACCTGGATGGATTTTTTTTTTTTTTTTAAGATTTTTGCTAGCCTGCTTTCCAAACCTATATGTCATAGCTTCAGTTGATCTTTACTCAGTGGAACTTGTCCAGTGCCTTGGAAAAAGTCTAAAATCATACCTTTACCTAAAGATGGAAAGCAGGTTTTACGTGCTCCAAATGTAGACCGACTAGTATACTCCCTGTGCTGAGAATGATATTATTATTTTTAATCAAGTGTTAAATTATTTTAGTAGAAATGGACAAGTTACAAAAGCACAGCATGCTTACCAGGATATTCTACTGCATTAGTACATATGATTGATCAGTGATTAATAATTATGGATGACAGGAAAATAGTTGGAGCTCTGCTGTTGGATTTTGCTCCAGCATTCAGTGTCATCAACCACAATACAGCTCAAATGTTCTGGTTTTTCATCTTTAGCTCTTGCCCAGATGAAAAGTTACTTTTCTGGTAGAGCACACCAGGTGTTTTTCAGTGGTATTTCTTCATGAGTCATTTGACTTATTTTCTGGTCTTACATTTGGGCAAATATAGCATTTTATTGTTTTGTTGATACTGTGTTATTTTAAATGGTTGTCTGTTTATTTTGTTTGTTTTGTGTGGAACCCAGGAAGACAAGACACTCTGTGGAACGTACTGGGGATCCAAAATGAAAAATAAAGAATGAAAAAGAGCACAGAAACAAAGACAATAGTAGATGGGAAATTAGTACTCTGAGCTGATCAACCACACAAACAAGGAGAAACAGTTTACCTTCTGATGATGTCATCAGTCCCTGCTAGGTTCTCCGTATGTCCTACAGGAAACAACACATACAAGAATAAATTACACAACAATGTAGAATATAATTACCAAACAATAATGAGATGAATAATCTGGTTTGACAGCTTTTAAGTGGTAAAATAAAAGTAAGAGCTGATATTTATGCATATATAAATATAAAATTTCATACATAATTTTACTGTTAATTTTAATAATGATACATTTTAAAAGAACACAAACAACTCGAATGAATTAAGAAAAAGGATAAAATACACATAAAACGCTGCCCATCTGTGAGGAAGCCTCAACTCCCTTTTGTATTTGCTAAGCCCTTGTTTTTGTTAAGCAAGGTGGACAGATTCACTCACACAACTTCTTTATTTTCTTTATTAAATTTTTTAGTTTAATATTAACATACAACCAATTGTACTCAGCATTAGAAGCACACTTTTCTTAAGAGTCTATTAAAGTAATGATATAATCAAAGCCAAAGCCTGTCAGGGTGTGAGTCCTTGTGGAGGCCATCTTGTCCTGGTGTTTAAAGAGGAAGCACGCCTGAAAAAAAGTCCTTTTATGTGCTGCAGGACTAGGCGGATTCTCTGACTTGATTGGCCAAAGGGTGAGTGATGAAATGACAGGTAATTAAGACAAATACTGTGTGATACTCAAATGATTTGATTATTTTGAGTGTATGGTATTTATGAAAATCTACTGAAGAATGAAATGAGGCTTTGTTGGTTTGAGCAAGCTAAGAAGAACAATATATATTTGTGATTAATCTTGTCAACCTCCCTCCTGCAGAGCTGACCTGATAGGCCAGTTTGAACTGGCAAGGCAGGCTCTCATGCTATATATGAGAGAGCACCAGATTTGTTCTAAGCTGAGTACTGAAAAGAAAAGTGTATTGTTAAGTAATTTTTTTTTGTTTTGTTTTTGGAGACTGACAATAAAAGTTTGCCGAATTTTTGCAGCAAAACTCCCTGCCAGCGTCATGTTTTTGTCCTCCTGTCTCATCATGCTTCCCTGCACCTCACCGTGCAACACCATCCAAAATATGAAATAACAAAAATGTATGTTCGATTTTGTGTGCTACATCTCAAGGTGTTTGACAACTTGGTCAATATTATCTCAAATTTTAAACAATGTGACTCAGTATATGCACATATTATGATTATGATTATTGTGATGATTATTATGATGATGATTATTATTATTATCATTATCATTATCATTATGATTATTATTGCAAATAATGTTAACAAAAAAGCACGCTTATAGTTCCATGCCGACCAGTTTCTTAATGACAAAGGATGACATCAAATATGGAAAAGTTATATCCTGTTTACACAATTATAATAATCAAGGAAGTTTGAGTTGATGATTAATTTCTCCCTATTTAAGTTTACTGTACTGGCAATAAAACCTGACTTCTTTACAACTTTATCTTGTTTGTTTCACTTTTGCTTTGATAAGAACAGAACACTTTGATAACTGAAAATTCAAAGGAAACTTAACAGTAAACAAATTTTAAGAAAGAGTTTGAATCAGGTGTGTTGAAGCAGGGAAACATGTAAAACACGCAGGACAGGGGTCCCTGAGGACCAGGGTTGTGAAACAGTTTTGTGAAGGACTCACCCATCCTGTCTGTTGCTGCTCCATCGTCTTTAGCAACACTTCCTGAAAATGTGAGAGAAAGAGAAGTTAGGTCTCAGCATTAAGAATATAATGATATTAACAACCTCCCTCATACATTGTAATGAATTTAATGACTGACTGAAGAGAAAACAAACACACAGAAAGCACTAGTGTAATAACATAGTTTAAAAAAAACTGCCTCACTGATGATATTGAGCCTAAAGTAAATTAGATATTAAAAGTCATTGTATTTATTTTTCTGACCATAAAAGCCATACGCAGGAGTGCTCAATGTCTAATTTGAATGAAAAACACGTAAAGTTGTTACCTTCACATCTGGTCCCCGCCTTGTTAGACATGTTCACAGGCTGTCTTTACTCCGACTGTCTCCGCTGACACATGAATTTTCTTCTTCTATTCAGCAGTGATAAAAATTTATTTCCTCCCCCTCAGTCAAATTGGCCGTGTGACAACAGTGTAACAACTAGAGAACAGGCTCTCTGTCACGGGTGTAATAGGGGCCCAAAAGCAGCAAACAGAAAGTCTGGGACAGTTGGTAATATTCTTTAATGAAGCACACAGGCAGAACAGGAACTCAAGCAGACGAGGAAACACAGGAAACAGTTCGTTGTTCAGGCTCAGGGATTCAACAGCAAACAGGAGTGACAGAGAGGGGCTTACAGGAGACGAGGTTGACGAGGCAAGGAGTCCAGAACCAGAAGTGCAGGCCGATGATGCAGCAGGGAAGTCGGAACCAGGTGGAGAAGTGATAACAAATGGACTCACCAAGCAGCCACAGGGACAGGCAGGCAAAACAAGGAACGTAGAGAATGATCTCATGGTCAGGGACAGAAGGAATCTGGGAGAATAGGGGAACTGCAGAACTGTGACACTCTCATGATCGTCAACCAAAGGTCAAGGTCTGTGTTTACAAACACAAAGAGTGAGGCTTCTCCTGAGTCTTCAGTCTTTGCCTCTTCTTCCTCAGAGGACATGATGGCTGACTTCAAGAGTTCATGTGTGCTCCTTCCATCACTCAACAGCACCTGTATTTTCTCCTCCCATAACCCCTAATTAGAGAGGAACTATAACTTTAATGTTACATTTTCATCATTTCCAAATAGTTTCTTGAATGTTTCTGGTAAGAACCATGTAGGTTTGGCGCTAATTCCAGGTAAAATAAAGACAAAGTTCAGAGGATCTTAATATGGTTTGTTGTGCTGAGTTGAAAAGTTGTTGTTGCTGGTCCCAGAAGAACTTCCTTGAAAGTATACACCTCCATTTACACCAAAGTGAATATTTATTCATCCCCAAAGTATTATGTAAAAAATGTTGAATTGTATGCTTGCATATGGACAAATTTCACTTTCTTGATTGTTCAGCTCACTTGCTGTGCACTGAATTAAAAACTAAAACTCCTGGTTTACCTAATTTAGAATTTAATTGGAACTAATCAGTTGTAAATGTAGCAGTTGAACACTGCCTATTATCAGTAACAAATCAATGTTTTTACAATTAAATTACCAAGAAATCATAAACACAGAAAATACAGTGTTGAGTATGACCCAAATATCCAAATGCAAGGAAAACCCTGAACACCCTGTTTCCAGTTAATCACTGGACAAATACATTACACAGTATTAACAAAATATAAATAATTAACTGCACGGGAAAATATAATAATTACAATATTAAGTCTTTTGAAATTACATTTTACATTTTAATAAAAAGAAGGGGATGGAGAGACAAAGCTCTATCCATGAGAAAATCTGTGTGAGTGTCCTGTTCATTTCACACTGACACACACAAGAGTCTCTGTCTGTCCAGGTATGGTTTACATCTCAAGTGCATAACAACCTGGACAGAAAGAAGGAGGATAAGAACATGAGCAAATAAACAACAGTGGAAAGGTGAGCTGGTTTAAAAACAGGTGCCTGCCATCACCTTACTGTAACACGGGACATTCGCAAGCCTTAATCAACATTAGAACAATACAACTTATTTTATGAAAGACAGGATGGGCATCAGTATCGAATAATAACTGTCTGTTAGGGTAAATCTGAACCAGATAACAGATTGCAGTGTCACAAATTAGCTCTACATTGTCCTTTGTTGGACATGCTGTGTTTTAAACTCACTTACATGCACAAGCATAATCTGTAACTCTCCTATTTATCTTTGAACTGCAGCAGAAATGGATTTGTTCCATTTATTAGATGTCAACATAAAATACTCCTTTGACAAGCCTAAACAATTAAACCCATAATGCACATTGAAATACATTAAAATAATGTGCAATAAACATTTAAAATACATTCAGAATCATGCACATCAAGAAACTCAGACATTTAGAGAGTGAAGACAGTAAAAACTCAACTAACAAAAGTAAAAGTGCAAAAGTTTGTGCTAAAAGTGTGCTGCTGTCCAGCACTTTTTTTTTTTTTAGCAGATTGTTCTCTCAGATTACAATGTAATGTGAAACTGAAAAGGATTGTTGGGATTTTTTTTTAAGTGTGGCTGTATGATGTACTTATCCGTTGTCAGTGTAGTGATGGTCAATGTGCCCCCAGTTTGGAGAAGCAGCAGGAGGAAGCTAAGCTGCTGTGGACAGGGTCAGCAATAAAAAAAAAAAACATCCATATCATTCTGTGTTTTGTTTACAGTCTTGATAATTATCCCAATTATGAAAACAGTACAAGCCATGAGAACTATTGAATCAAAAAGTATTTCCTGAACATTTGGAGAATCTCCTGCCTGCCTGATGTCTCACTGTGGGAATCTAAACTGTGTCGTGATTGTACTCACTGATGGTAGACACATGATAACGCTGGGTTATTTCAGAGGATGGAGATTTAGATTTGTAAACAACTTCAGGCCACAAGTGAAAAAAAGACACATTTTTGCCAGCAAAAGAATTGCATTTTAATAAAAAATAACTCAATAAGGGAGCAAATCAGTAAAAAAAAAAAAAAAAAAAAAAAAGAAACACAGATGTTATTATACAAAGGCGTAACAGTGAGATCACAGAAATACAGGACCAGTCTATGCTGGTGATGTTTTCCTGAGTCGAGTCAAGATAATATTTAGTCTCAAGATAAATCTATAGATGTAGTGAATTTTTAAGAAAAGTTAAGGAAAAAAGTCAGCTGCAGGGTAACGTAACTCTGGTGACTTTCCACAGTATTTTAAACAAGTAAGCAAAAATGTGACTAGTTTGTATCCAATAAGACAAAAACTAGAAATAATATGCTCTTTATCAGACAGTATTAGACACTTCTTAGACTTTTTTAGAGGGTAATTAAGGACACATTATTACAGACCTGTACTGTAAACTAAAGTGTATTGTTTTCTACTTTTATACCCTTATTAGACTTTGTTAGAGGGTAATTGGGAAACACTACAACATCACTGTGAACTAAGTAAGGGGTCCTGCTTCACCCTGTTGAGGTTTATTTCTCAGTAATGACCTGCTTAATGTACATTGTCCCATTTATTACACAGTTAAATACCAAAATGGGTGAACTTTACCATCATTATGAACAGACAGCGATGAAGTCAAGACCAAGGTCTAATATTGCTTGACTGTTCAACCCTTATTGTACTTTATTAGAGGGTAATTTGAGACACACTGCAATAGAACTGTACTGTAAACTGCAATGAAATCACATATCTGCTTTCTTTCCATTTGAAAATGAATAACCACGACAGATCCACCCTGTAAAGGTCAACATTATAGAGACAGAGAAATATTTTGTCTTTGGGTAACAGCACAGACTTATTGTATTGTACTGTAGGGAAATAATAATGTCATGTGATCAGATAAGTAGGCATCAGTCTTGTCCACACTGCCAAATGTATGGGATGAGCCAAAGAAGGTGTGTCTCAAGTAGCAAATATGGGATTTCGCTTTAGTTTACAGTGAAGCTGTGTTGTAATCTGTCCTTACCCTTTAAAAACGGGTCTAACACTGTCTAATAAATAACATATTTAGAGTTTTTGTCTAATTTAATGCAAAGTACAGCTTGTTACATCCTATTAGTGTACTAAAAAACACTGCATAAAAAAGTGCAACCAGAAACTTTACACAATAAATGAAACCACGATAGGATTTAAGAAATTAAGTGACTGCTTAAGGCAAAGAATATTGCAAGTGCAAGTTGTTCCTGTAATTTTATACAAGCTCATTTTATCAGAGGTCTGAAACTGTTACTTTTTTGGTCTGAAGTAGAGTTTCTTGGTGAGCATTGAAGCAAAGCAGGGTAACTGCTTCTTCCCAATGGCATTCGGGTCTCTACAGCTCTCAACGCTCCTCATCGACACTTTGCTGGTGACCAGTGTGAGTAAATACGTGAATTCAAGGGAGTCCCCGTACTGAAGCAGCTCACAAAGATCCTGGATGTACCAGGACCCAGAATTTGGGTCCCGAATGGAATAGTAACCTTAACAAACAACACAGGGGACAGGACAGGACAGTTACTGACTGAAAAAGGACATTTAAAGTGACTTAGATAGAATCATTGTTGCATCTTCAAATCATCAACCATCATGCTACGACAAGAGTAGATTAAGAGTTTTAAACATGCCGGCCGGCTCACCTTCAGCTGTAGAATAGCACATGATGAAATCAGCCCCAGCAGGGAGGGTCTGCATGGCACAGGCGTCCTCCACTTCCTCATCCATATCGCTGTCATCAACACCACAGGCAGTCACAGGATCATCAAACTGATTTCCTCTGCATGCCTTGTGACAGACACAACCACGTTCACTTTGACGGGATTTTCAAGAGCCATGATTTTCCAAGTGAAGAATTAAAAACAGGTAAAAGTTGCCGTATTCTGTTGGATTTCCCTGCATTTTGGCTTTTGTTTGCATGTACCTGTAATATGAAGATCTTTGGTTTTCCCACCAGGCTCTTGCACTTGTCTCCTTTGAACATGGATGTGATTTCCTGGATGTTGATCTTGTCATCGTAGGTGTGAACCTGACCATTCTCACCGTGACTCAGGAAGACGAGCAAAAAACAGTCTGCGTCTGAATGGTCGGCCTCTGCAGCTGGTGGGACATCAGGTTTTTGTTAAACTGGCTGCTGGACAAGTAAAAGTGGTTCGTGCTACAACACATCACATGTTATGTATGTGCTTACCTTTGGTGATTTCTTTTAAAACAGTCTCCTTTGTGGAGTCATTGTAAGTCTTCACTTTGAAGTTTAGCTCCTTCAGTCTGAAAGAGAGGTGTTACTGAACATGTTTCCACAGGAAAGACCAGTGGTGGACAAAGTACTCAGCCCCAGTACTTGAGTAAAAGTATAGATACTCCTGGTCAAATATTACTCAACTACAAGTGAAAGCTGATCAGTCAAAATTTTACTCAAGTTAAAGTACCAGAGTACTTGTTTTTCAAAATACTTAAGTATTCAAAAGTACTTGCTTTCAAAAATACTTAAGTATTCAAAAGTACAAATTACAAAGTACATTTTCTAATATCAATACATTGTTGTATTTTTCTCACAGTGCATTTACAGAACCTTGTAAATCTCTGAAACCACCTGATGATGCATTGACTTGCTTGTGGAATAAATCTGCTACACTAAGCCTATAAAAACCTATAAAAACTTCAGCATAGCAATGCAATCAAAAACAAAAAGGACAGTTATTGTCTACATTAATTATGTGGTATTTTGATAAAAACAATCCAACATTAAAAGCCTACTTGGAATTATTTCTCTTTTTTTAATTATAATAACATCTTGAGATTTAGTTTTGTTTGAGTGACAGAGGCAGAGCTGCTTGTTCTTGTTACAGAGCACGCCTGGATGGCGAATTTCTGCTTTTACAACAATCCCTGTTTAGAGCGGGTACTTTGATTGGTTTCTTTCTGTGAGGAACACACCGTGTGGCCAATTGTATTTTAGAAAAGAAAAACGGCAACAGCTGGCTTCGAAGCTGTGTTTAGACTAAAAGTAACAACAACCTTCCTAGAAATGTAGTGGAGTCAAAAGTACAATATTTGTCTTTGAAATGTAGTGGAGTAAAAGTCATAAGTTTCCAAGAAAACAAATACTCAAGTAAAGTACAGATACTCAAAAAATGTACTTAAGTACAGTACTCAAGTAAATGTACTTTGTTACTGTCCACCACTGGTAAAGACTTACAGTCACTGAACAAATCCAGACATGTTCTTAACCTGTCAAATACCTGTACGCTACATACTCTGCAGGCCTGTGTAGTCTATGTATGTTCTTGTAGTCTGGTTTGATTTGCATAATCTTTGATGCATAGTGTCTTTTGTAGTTTCTACGTAGCACCTTGGTCATGAAGAAATATTTCATTTCACTGTCCACTAGCTGTATATGGTTGAAATGACAAATATATACAGTCAATACAGGACACAGTGTCCCCTCTGCACAGCTGCCTGAGAAGTGATACCTTTCCATCAAGTTGTTACGGTCAACATTGGTTCCACGCCTGATACGGTCGTCTGCGAAGCGCTCGTGGTTAAAGATGAGAGCAAGACCTCGTCGTTTATTTTCCATCTTATACTCCACCGCTGGATCCAAACCTAAAGACCTGTTTCATGATTAAAAAAGATAAGAGCACAGAAACACAGACAACATTAGGTGGACTACTGGACCAGAGGGGAATGAGAATATCCAGCTGATCGAACCACGCAAACAAGAAGAAACCGTTTACCTTCTGATGGCAGCATCGGTCTCTGTTACGTTCGCCGTATGTGCTATAGGAAACAGAAAATACATGAATAAATCACATAACGATGTAGAATATAATTACTAGACAATAATGAACTGAAAAACCTGATTTTATAGGTTTTAAGTTGTACAATAAAAGTATGAGTAAAAAAAAATATCAGATAACAATATATCGGACGATATTTTATATTTAAATGTGTATCAAATCCAACATAACATCAGGGCTAAACTTTTACTGGTACTTTGAATAATTATATATAACTGTAAATTAAACAAACAAATAGAACAAAAGACAAATAGAAAAACTTGCATTAAGAAAAAATCAAACATACATAAAATACTGCCTATAAAAATGTTTACACAATTATAATAATCAAGGACGTTTAAGTTGATGATTAATTTCTGACTGTTTAAGTTTACTGTACTTTAGCTTCACTGTCAATATAACCTGACTTCTTTACAACTTTATCTTGTTTGTTTCACTTTTGCTTTGATAAGAACAGAACATTTTGATAACTGAAAAATTCAAAGGAAACTTTTAACGGTAAACAAATTTTAAGAAGAGTTCGTTATTTAGAGCACTCACCCATCCTGTCTGTTGGTGCTCTGCCGTCTTTAGCAACACTTCCTGAGAAGTTGAGAGAAAGAGAAGTTCAATCTCAGCATTGAGAATAATTTAATGATATTAACAACCTTCCTCATAAGTTGTAATGAACTTGATGAGTGACTGAAGAGAAAGAAAACACACAGAAAGCACTAGTGTAATAACATAGTAAAAAAAAAAAAGCCTCACTGATTATATGCAGCCTGAAGTAAATTAGATAATTAAAGTCATTGCATTTATTTTTTCTGACCTCTAAAAAGCCATACACAGGAGTCCTCAACTTATGTCTAATTCTAATGAAAAACATATGTAAAGTTGTTACCTTCACATCCGGCCCACAACCATTCACAGGCTGTCTTTACTCCAACTGTCTCCACTGATAAGTGAAATTTCTTCTTCTATCCAACAGTGATAAGCCAGGTGTATCTCCTCCCCTTCAGTCTGATTGGCTGAGTGTGATGACCAGAGAACACAATAGGCTCTCGTGTTTGTCAGCCGAAGTTCAGGAGCACAGACTTCCATGTTTGCAAAACGGCAACAGGTGAGGCTTCTCCCAAGTCCCCGGTCTCTGCCTCCTGCTCAGAGAACAGGTTTGTTGGGTTCAAGAGCTCTGAAGAATGTTTTTGCCAACACTCAACATCCCCCGTCAGCAGCTCTATCCAAGTCTTGCTTTCACCACCTCAGTCGTGTGGCAAAACTCCAAAAAAAAGTCCTACCATGCTTCAGTTTTTTTCTTTGGTGGCCACCAGAGCTGCAGACTTAAGAATAACAACAAGAGGGCATCAAATAAGTGAAATATAAATATAAAATATAGAGTGTATAAGGAGTAGATGCAAGGAAACACTATTAACTAACTATAAATAAACAACTTCATAGGAAAGATGTTACTTGTCCACTCTAAAAGTTAGGACAAAACTTGGGGTAGGACAGAACAAACAAGAAATAGAACATGAGCAAATACACAACAGGGGTAAGGTGAGCGGGTTTAAAAACAGATACCTGCTATCACGTTACTGTAACATCTGCAAATCTTAATCAACGTCAGAACAATACGGATATTCTAATTTAATTTCATTAAATCATCAATCATTTCATTGGGGTCATTCTGAACTGGGTAACAGATCAAGATTTATAAATTAGCTCTCTGTTGGACATCATTTGCACTCACAAGCATGATCTGTAACTCTCCTATTTATCTTTGAAGTACAGCAGAAATGGATTTGTTCATTTTATAAGACATAAATGTACAGTTTTATATATGGTTTTCACTGAAGAATAGCCTCTATAACAAATTTTGTGCTAAAAGTGTGCCATAGTCCACCTGTGGTTGATTGTTCTCTCAGGTGCATATATATATAAGTTTATATTGTAGTGTGGAACTGGCTCAGGTTGGTTGATTTGCTCACTTTTCATAGTCCTGCATTAGTTAGCCACAAGTGCAGACACGTAAAGGGGTAGTTTGGAGTTTTTGAAGTGGGGCTGTATGAGGTACTTATTCATAGTCAGTGTACTGGTGATCAATGCGCCCCCAGTTTGGGGAGGCAGCAGGGGGCTGTACCAAGATGCAGGATTTTGTGGGTAGTGAGGTAACTTTCAGAATTAACCCCGGGTTTACAGTACTACGACAGTGGTTCACGTCTTACCAGAGTAGATCACCATGGTAACTTATACTGAACGTGTAACCTTCTTTGGAGCAGGTTATGTCCAAGATAAGAGATGTCCTGCTGACCAATCAAATCACTTTATTAAACGACACCGTGTGTCACCAAGATCCTGTGGAGCTCAGTGCGCAGATCACAAAAGGGAAAAGTGTTATTTCACTGTCATTTTAAATACTGATATCTTCCAACAACAAAGACTGAAGTACTAAAACCTTGTACTTGTACTTAAAAACATGAAAATCAGCCTGCTGACTGCTTTGAATTATGTTTTGCACCATTTGCACTAAGTCTGTTTTATGCTGCTCTCTGACCGACTGGTGCGTGAAGCAATAATACATCACATTACATAATTTAATATGTTTGATCATCTGTCTGCTGATCAGATGACAGACAGATGATCATCAGAGTTATTAAATGATCTATTTCTCTCCAAAGTCAGTTTGACACCGCCGAATGCTGCTGAAAGAACAAGACTAAAACTGTCTCAAGAACACACATGAGCGGCACATAAAATTAACAGACGAGACAAATGTAATTATAGTCAAATCTACTCATGCTCTAATAATGGAGCAGTGATATTTTAAGGCTCTGTGTCCAAAGTGTTTTTTCAAGCTGAAAACAGGCACCCTTGTGAAAACGCTCAGCTGCAAGTGCAGGAGAGGCTTTGGAGATGCAGTGAGTTTGTTTTTAATGCATGACCAATGTTGTGTTATATATATGCACACACACACACACACACACACACACACACACACACACACACACACACACACACACACACAGTTTGTCGTCTATGATCATTGTAACTCATGTAAAGTGTATTTGAGTATCCTGAAAGGTGCACAATAGAATAAGCATACTGTATTATAATTATTTTTATTCACACATTTTAGAAAATGCTAGCTGTCCTTCCTGCATGTGGCAGCTGCAGGTGTTTCTCTACCAGATAACATGACAGGCTCTCACATCTGTTAGACAAAGGTCAACAGCAAAGACTTCCTACTACTACCCAGCTTGTCCATAATGGCATGACTGCCTTTGAAAAAAACAAAGCAGCTTAAACTCTTTTTTTTATGTTTTTTAAAAAACACAATAACAGGACAGAAAAATATTTCCCCCTTCCCTGTACTTTGCTTGCAACTTTAGCCTACAAACTAAGCACAGTAATACAGTTAAACTGTGGTGTAGATGGGACTACAATATAGGAACATTTACTGTGGACAGACCTGAACTCAATGCCTTCAGTTAACGGCTCTAGTGAACTTCAGTTTTACAATTATTAGACTTGACTAGACAACACTAGACAGTCCTAGACAGTACTAGTACTAGAGTAGTTCCTACATGAAACTGCTCACAAAAAGATCTGTGGATTATCTTGAATAACAGTTTCATGATTTTTGGAAAGATACACTGGTTTGTTTTTTTCAAATGTTTTTTTTTTTGTGCTTTGAACACCGCAGGACTATCGCCATGTAATCCCACTGTATTAGAGAGAAAGGAGACATCTCTTCGACCGATATCTCGTAGATATAAATGTGTATTTTTGATTTTGGGATGAACTGTCCCTGTAATTCAGTGGCCGTCTCTCACAACATCAACTTCAATTTCATGACAGATAAAACTATGTTTAATCTTTTGGATAAGGGATCAATGAGAGCTCAGTTAAAGGATCCTCAGTGGTCCCTAGAATCCACTCTGAGAGTCTCTGTGTTGAAGGATGCTGCTTAAAAGATATATAGTTTATACAAAAATGACTATGATGACAACTGACACACAGAATTATCACTAAAAGCATGTTTCTTTAATTTTATGACATTTTATCACAGGTGAACCATTGCGTTCCTCTTTGTGGGACATTTAAAATTTTACAAACTTTACAAAGGAAAAAACACAAATGTTTTAGATGCTGCAGAAATAGACACTGTTGTCTTACTGAGCCTATATAGCACATGTTCTTATTAAGATTATGATAATAATTTCTTAAAAGTTTCTGGTAGGAAAGAACAGCTCTATTTACATCTAAGAAAATATATATTAATTCCCAATGTATTATTTAAAGTATTAAGATATTTTGAATTGTATGGTTGCATATGGACACACTTTTGAATGTTCAGCTGACCTGCTGTGCACTAAGTTTTAAAATGTCCTGGTTTCGCTAGTTTAGCATTTAATTGGAACTAATCAGTTGGAAGTGTACCACCTGACCCTTCCTAAGCCCCGCCCATTTCAGTCTGTGCTCCAACAGTTCAGTAAGCTTGATACAGGATGATCAATTAATATGTTGACTATTTTTGTCAATTGAACGATTAGTTGTTTGGTCAATAAAATATCAGAAAACGGTGAAAAATGTTGATCACTCTTTCCCAAAAACACCAGCAGGTCAGTTGAACACTGCCTCAACTACTTATGAGGAAATAATTTGGAAATTATAAACCCATAAAATAAAGTGTTGAGGATGACCCAGCATCCAAAAACCAGGGAAACACAAACACATTACACAGTATTAACAAAATATAAATAATTAACTGCACAGGAAAGAAATTAATTGTCCACTCTAAAAATTAGGTGGTTTGACATTCACTTTGTCTAACAGGTGTCTACATTTCAGTAAAAAGAAGGCAATGGACAAAACTCAGTGCAGAGACAAAGCTATATCCCTGAGGAAAATCTACGAGTGTGACCAAAATGTTTATTGCTGGCATCCTTCTGTCAGTGTTGTGCTTTTGAATCAGTCAGTTCCACAGTCGTGGTCCTGTGGCGGTGTCACAGTTCCCTCTTCATTTCATACTGACACACGCAAGAGTCTCTCTGGCTGTCCAGGTATGGTTTACATCCCAAGTGCATAACAGCGTCAAACAGCAGGGTCACTGCTGACTCACACGCTGCCAAGAAGGACAGAAAGAAAAAGAAGAACATGAGCAAATACACAACAGGGGAAAGGTGAGCTGGTTTAAAAACAGGTATCTGGTATCAATGCAGGCTAAGGGAAAACATTTTTGTGTGCATTTAAATACTACTTACAATATTGCTCAACACAAACATTATTGTAGACAATTTATCTAAGTTAAATAAAAATTAATATGCATCACAAGAACAGAGAAAAGCTGGTGCCAAGACAAATTTAAAACTAAGGATATTTTCAAACCTTAATTAACATCAGAACAATAAAGATATTCTAATTTTATTTATGACAGACAGGAGGAAACTCAAAGTTGTGGTCATGAAGTCAGTTCTGAAGAATAACTGTCAAATAGGATCATTATGATCTGGATAACAGATTATAGTGTCCAGACTTACAGTGTTTAAAAAATAGCTCTATCGTGCCCTCTGCTGGACATGCTGTGTTTTACACTTACTCACTCGCGTGCCATGAACTGGACTTGTTCATTTGTATGTGCAATGTATGAGTGTAAAACGTAAGTAAAAACAGAATGTAAATCCTTTTTGACCTTTATTCAACTGAATACAAAGACAAGATATTTAATGTTCAAAACTAATAAACTTTGTTTATTGTAAATGTGCAGTTACTTTGAATTTGATACCTGCAACATGTTGCAGAAAAGTTAAGACCAAGGCTTATTTACAACTGTGTTAGATCACCTTGTTATTAACAACACTCAGTAAGCGTTTGGGAACTGAAGACAAATTGCTGAAAGTCTTTCTCATTCTTATTTGATATACAGCTTCAGGTGCTTAATCGTCCGTTATCTCTGTTACACTTCAAACTGCGTCAAACATTTTGGGAGACAGGTCTGGACTGCAGGCAGGTCAGTCTAGTACCTGAACTTTTTTTTACTACACAGCCAAGCTTTTGTAGAACACAAATTCTTGGCATTGTCTCACTGAAATCAGCAGGACTGTCTCTGAAAAAGATGTCATCTGGATGGCAGCATGTGTTGCTCCAAAACCTGTAAGTACCTTTCAGTATCAATGGGCCCTTCACAGATGTGACAGTTACCCTAAATTGTTCTTATTATACTGTTCTTAAACTCTTGGACTATTTGCCAATGCAGGTTGTCACAAACCGGTGAGCCCTCATTAATGCTTATGAACTTTCATACCCAGTCATGATACTATCCACTGTTACCATTTCTCCCTAACCTTTAGATTGTTTTCTGAGCGTTCCACAACGCTCCCCGTCTTTTGTTGCCCCTGTCCCAGCCTTTTTTGGAACATGTTGCAGGCATCAAATTCAGATTGAGTGTATATTTACAAAAAACAATATCAGTTTGAGCATTACACTGTATTAAATTGAATACAAGTCAAAAAATCATTGCATTCGGTTTTTATTTACGTTTTACACAGCGCCCCACCTGATTCTTGCACTACACCCCATCCCGCATCTAATTTGAACAAACTGGCTCAGCCTCTTACCTTGGACACTCTGAGCCAATCCCAAAGTCCTTTGCACATTTCTGCAGATGGTCTCGAGACAGTCCTGGAACTGCTCATCGCAGTCGTGCTTCTCACGGCCACAGGTGTCATAGCAGCGGTCATGTTGGTTACAGCATTTGGTCATGGACGGAATACCTATGTCAAACTGGAAAACACAGGTTTGTAAGTCTTTATGTTGTCTTTTGGACTGACATTCAAATGATACTGCCTGTTGGAGACATGCATTTCCCCTAAAGTAAAAGATGTGATAACGGTTCAGTGATTGATCAGTAAAAACTGGGGGGAAAAAAGTATCAGCAATGACAAAACTTATACTAATTAACTAATAGTGTGAAATATCACTAAATCATAATAGAGAGACATTCCTGTTCTACTTTAACTCACTCTTATGTGTGAAAAATTCAGCGTTTCTAAGCATTGTTTACCAAAGCCTGACTGACACTGTTGTTGTTTGTTTCTAATAAAGATCCCTTAGGTTTTATTATAAAGATTTGTGCCCAACATTCACTGATTTGCTACTGTTGTTTTTTGATTGTATGAGTTTTATGTGTGATCTATGCTGTTGTCATTTCTGATGTAAGGTGACCTTGAGTGTCATGAAAGGCGCCACTAAATAAAATGTATTATTATTATTATTATTATTATTATTATTAACCACAACATAAAAACCACTGACAGATGAGGTGAATAACATTGATTATCTTGCACAATGGCACTTGTCAAGGGATATATTAGGCAGCAAGTGAGAAGTCTGATGCGTTGGAAGCAAGAAAAATAGGCAAGCGTAGCGATCTGAGTGTCTTTGACAAGGACCAAATAGAGAGAAGTCGTCACACCCCTTGGAAGTGCCATGGAACCTTACTTTGGAAAAAACATGCACGGCAATCAATGGCTAGAGACAAACAATTTTTTGACCCCATTTGAATTGTGCCTTGAATCACGCATAAAATATTTGTCAATTTAAAACGTGATTTTACAAGTCAAAAAAGATGCATTTTGTAAGTTTCTCATAGTTTAGTTTCGCACAAAATACAGTATGTCATCAAAACGAATATCGCCGTCCCCTGTAACCTTATCTTACCTGAAGTGTTTTTATCAGCTGGGAAGACCAAAAACAAGTAAGACCAGTTGCTGTCTGACTAAACCTCAAAACAAAAATACACAGTTCATCGTAGCCACCATACTGCTGGTCTGGTGTAGTCCAAGTCTCTTGTGTAGTGTGATGGTGTGCACGCACAAGTGAACAGCATGTTGGGGCTTTAGGAGACTTAGATTACACCATACAAGCAGTATGGAGGTATTTCATGTTTTCTTGGTTACACTCTGCAACGTACTGTGTCATTACTCTGGCGTTGCAGTGTAATTTTTTTGTAATAACACTGTACCAGCACAGAACCTATCAATGCATATATGTAGGTACTGGGTAGTTATTTTTGAACTACTGGGTACCTATTCTATTATTACAAGGTAAGTATGATCTACTGAGCAATTGAGATCATACTTGCCCTACAGTAACAGAATAGGTACCCAGCAGTTAATAAATAAAAACAGTATAGCTTTTTTGTAAAATCCCACATTATTACTTTATTCTATCTAGTTGCCCTGTAGCTACATATATGTACTGGAAGTTTCGGCGCTGGTACAGCATTACTTGAAAGAGTTAAAACAAAACTCTGGAGTAGTTACGTAGCACACTGGCTGTAATCTAAAGCATTACTTTTTCTTTGTGGTTGGTTTTTCTGTTTGAAAACTGGTCACCATTCACTTAAATTGTTTGGGAGATTCTGCAACACTTTTCTCCTTTGAAACTCCAGCAGTGTTTTGTGGACTAAAAAACTAAACCCGACCTTCAATCAGCATGAGGGCAGGTAGATAATGACTGAATTTTCATTTTTTGGGTGAACTATCCCTTTAAGCTAATGCTGTCCAGGGTCAAGCTCCGCTTAAACTCTGTCAGACTACCTGAAATCCAAACAATGGGGAGCCACATCCATTAGGCGGTGGCTGCTTGTACCCGGGACGAGGCACCGGCTTGTAACCTGTGAAAGAAGTGCAAAGGTGAAGATGTTTCTTGTTCTGCCAGTCAGTTATCTTGTTGTCAGAGATAAACACATCAGAACAGACTGTAATGGCTGCCTGTGTCTCTCAAGGGGTGATAATATATATCCTCTAGCCCCCAAAGTGTTGCATAAATTCAACATTCATTAATCTGGTTCCCTATTATTTAACTGTAGTTCTTTCATATTGGCTTAACATAGCAAAGAGAGCCTCAGGAATTATTCACCTTGATCTTTAGGTGTGTCAGTAAGCCAATGAAACACAGCCAACATTAGTGTTACTAGTTACACGTGTGTTTGACAGATCAATCGAGTTGAAATAATAAAGAAAGCAGCTGGCTCACCATCACTACACCTGTAATGACACAGGCCGTCATCGCCGCCAAACAGGTCAAGTGCTGCGTTCAGGTACGTGTCAATCTTGTGTATTCCGTTACGAATAGTTTTCAGAGTCATCCTCCAGTCTGGAGTCTCTGGCTCACTTCTACAGGCAGACACATACCGCAGACATCCACAGGAATACAAAACCAACAGAAAAACACAGATGTAGCTGCAGCGGCGCATTTTAGTCCACTTCACGTCAAAGCCAGAGACCAGCGTTTCCCGGGACGTTAGTTTAATGTTGGCTTATTTATTCTTCAAAACGCTGTCTTGATGGCATCGCGAGTTTCACTTCTGGTTGTTTTCATTTCTCTAAATGGATGACTGTCAACAAGCACAAGCCTACCTGTCACAGCTGTTGATATCGCTTCCGGGTTTGACGCTGTCATGTGACCGCTGATAAACCAATGAAGAGGATGACAGAAGTTGCAACGTCAGTAAACAAAAATACAAGTATGCGATGTTTAATATTAATTTTGCGCCAACAATAAAACGCTCTCGTTGTTTTTTAAGTATTAGAAACAATTACGTGATTTCAGAGCAGCAAATTTCAGTCACTGATTCAACATTGTTCCATAGCAATCTCTCCAAGACTACCTGGCTGCAGACTCTCACGGTTGACAGGAAACACGTAACCTCAGCAGCGGAAGTTCTTCTTGTAGCGGCATTATTTAAAAATTTATATCAGAATTTTTACTTTTTATCTCATAATTATGACACTTTATACCTCATAATTATGACACTTTATATCTCAAAATATAAATGATTTGTGATACATTAGTATGTCTGAATAGGATACAAATCTAATTGAGGACCGATAAACTGACTGGAAGGTTTAAATGCCTTACTTGAAGTGCATTCATTTTATTATTTAGAAATATTATGACTTTATTTAATTTTTATTTATATATCTATTTATATTTACTGAAAACATAGCATTGTTTGTTGTTTATATTGTTTTCAATATTACTAGTATTGCACTTAATTGAATACTATATGCAGTTTTAGAAGTTAAAAAAAAAAAAGAAAAAAGACAGTCCTGAAATTAGATTGGACATTGAATAATTAAAAAAAAAAATTAATATTTTTTATTCTTTCTAATATAACTCAGATTAAATGTAGATCACTTAAATTAAAATGTAACTCATGAAGACGCCTATGGACGCTATCTGTATGAGGGGTCTGTTTTATGGTAGATGTGATGTTGTGGCCCATTTCCATGGCAGTGATTGACTGGCATCCTGGGAGATGGCGTTGCTAGGAGACAAGCTGTCAACAGACTGCAACACATGATAATTGTATATCTCACAATGGTCGATACAAGATGTTTTACCCCCTTTCTTAAACAAACTCACCAAGAACTGATTTGTCTTGGCTGTTGCTTTACAACATTCAAAATTTGGATTAACTTTACACATACTACAAAAAACACTACATCTACTGGTATCTAGCCATACGGGTAGTTTTGATTTGCTCAGGTCTTTAATTATTTGTCTCTGAGATTTTTGCCTCCACCAAAATACAACAGGAAGACAACCAAAGAATACCAAAGAGTACCAAAGAAATACCAGCAGCAGATCTCAGAAATGACAAAACTTGATCAAATTAAACCACAACTATTTGTAACACTACATTTTTTTTGTTTGGTGATTTCACACTGATAATAAATGTTCCAATACACTGAGTGCCAATCCAATACAAGCGTGTAAAAACATACATATATTTATAATGGGAAAAGGAATGTGCAGCTTGGTTCGAATGGCTTGTCTGACAAGTATTCTTTAATGAGGAAGGAAAGAAGCACAAAAAGACAAAATCCAGGAAAAAAAAAAAAAAAAAAGCCAAGGACACTACAAATTTACACTATAATTTCACCAGAAGATAGAGTGCCTCAGTGTTTTTTTCCCTGAGGCTGTCTACATAACTAAAGTAACATCCTGGATTGTCTTTAGATACATTATTATTTTATAACAGCTGTATACTATTGATCCTGTGTGGATGTGATATGATACCCAGCTCAGGGTAAATCCTTTGTTCACCCTGAGCAACAATGACACAGAATGCATGCCATATAACATGGCTACCCCACCCTGGGGAAAAAATGGCATGCTGGACGATGCTGAAAAGTGGCAGGTTCCCATTTAATGGTTAATAAATTGCATGGTATCAGATTGATACAAACTCTAATGTACTCTACAATACCAGTGTTTTAGGCAGTATCAGAGGCATTTTCCAATATTGGAAAATAACCCAAGCTCTTTGCCACCTGAGTCAGACACAAATACATCCAGTCAATGGTAATAATTTTACTTTATTTAAATGATTAGGCGAGCATTGAAGAAAAACCTTGTTTCTTCTATAGTTACTTAAATAACTGCATAAACTTCAAACATTCAAAAATGAAAATGTACAACCATTATGAATAACAGTTTCAATGTCCTTCCATGTTTAGTCCCAACCAACTTCACATCTTGAAGTGGACAACATAAAAATGTTCTCTAGTAGCAAAAGTCACAGGTGTCTCTTCATAATCCGTTGATCTTCACCCACACGTGGAGGTTTGTACGAAGCTTAAAGAAGCATCATGGTTTATTTTATTTCCATCTTTTGTCCCTGTGTTCTTCAAGGAATGGATGTGGTCGGAGGACAGCACCTCCAGATGAACCTACAAAGTCTCTCGTCATATATTTATGTCAAGCAGATGATGCCGAAAGCCGTTTGCTGATCTTAAGACAGTGATTTGCTTGTGCAGAATGCCTCTTGGGGTTCTCACTACTCGAAGCACATGCCTTTACAATCAAGTGTCTTTGTCCCTCTTGGTTTCAGGAAAACACAAGAAAAGCAGAGTTAAAAAAAAAAAAAAAGAAGAAGAAAAGGTCTAGGGCTTTCTACAGTGTGTGTAGATCGGTTCATTAAGACGTAACAAGGCGGTTCCTGGGGTCAGGCTGGAGTGAAGGAGAGGAGTTGGCGAGGGGAGATATGAGGAGTGGGACATTTTAAAACTTTAACAATAGAGCTAAATTATTTCATTAAGTTTTTTGCTCCTAGTGTAAAGACTCTTTCTTAAAAAAACATGAACATACACATCTATTCATATACATTTACATAATCTAAAAGCGTCCGACTCATCCGCCTCTGAATAGGTTATTTAGTCTGTCCAGCTCCCTGCAGTTGTCCATGGTCATGAGTTCTGCCTTCTTGCGCATTCGGTCGTCCCTGTACACCTTGGCAGCATACAGCAGGTCTGTTTCTGGAAGAGACAAATTAAAAAAAAAAAACAGTGTGACTGTAAAGAAAAGAGTCCAGAACAAAATAACTCTATGATTGAATTCAGAGAGTTAGTTCTGAGGGTGCATTCTAGCCATGGTTACTCACTTGTCTGTCTCTCCTTCCAGCAGTTATTTCTGACATTAGATACGTAGTCCTCCTCTACATTTTTCTCAATCTGCTGCAGCGCTGAGCCCTTAAACTCCGACTTGAAATCTCTAGTGACGTAGTAGTCAACGTGCAGGTTTTCTGTCTGCCGTTTAACCGTCTGCCCTGTGGACCTGGAGGAAGAGATAGAGGAAGGACATGCTGCTGTAAAAATGCTGACAACGGTAGTTTTTTCATGATGGATGCTGAATCTTAAAAGGTGTTTTATAGCAGTGGATCCCAACAATTTTCATTCACAGACTCCTTTTCTATCACCGAGTAAACTGATGACCCCTGACTATGGATGCTTCATATTGCACTGAATCTATAACAGTAAAGAACAACTGATAAACTGTACAATTAACCCGAACAGTGACAACAACAACTGCAGTATGTCAGACATGAGTTTTCCTGTTTGGAACTTTTTAACACAATTTTCTGTCTGTATTATGTTCAATTTTTAATTTTAAGAATCGGCTTCCTTTTCTCTCTCAAATTCAGTGTTTTCCTCTTCCCGATGCTTAGCCATTGTTATATCGGCTCTTTGGTTATTTTAACTGAGAATGCAGAACAAGGGTGTTTAGCAGAGTGAAGGTTCTGTGAATATAGCTTGTGTTTAGGTCGTAACTGTGCCCTTATCCTGTGAGTTTTTTTCTAATATAACTTTACAGCTTAAATAATAATCTAAACTTTACAGAAATGAACAGGCATGCAAACTGGTCAGGGGTAAAAAAGCTGAGAGGGATATGTAAGCAGTTTAAAACACATCGTGGGTCTGGGATGCAGAGATACGCTACCCTGGAGAGTTTTTTTTTTTTTTTTCCCCAATAAGATACTCAATGATTATTATTTTTGGTGACTTTTTGGATTACCAAGGTGCTGCACACGACCTAACAGAATTACAGGAGCAAAATAAAATTATATTTACATTACACATTACATTATATATACATTATACTGAAAAATTATCAAAATATTCACCTGACGGAGGTGACATAGAACTGAATGATCACATGAACAGCTGAAAGGTGACAAGTTTACATGTCTGACTGAATGAAATGCACTGATAACATATAATGTTCTTAGACTCCATAAAATCAAGAAGGGCTTGCAACCCCCTGTGAAGCTTTGGCGACCCCTAGTGGGGGCCCAGAACGGCCAGGTTGGGAACCAGTGTTTTACAGTATCTTTAAAAACTGCAGATTTCATGGCATTCATGACTGCAAAGAGGCCAAATTATGAGTGAGAACAAGTGTGAATAAAAGACTAGATAAAGATGGAATAAGAACACCTTAAGAATGCACAAGGTTGACTGAGACACCAGGATGAGCTGTTTGTGCCAACATTTCATAAGACATGCTACAAAGGAAGAATGTGGACCAGCCTGTTTACATGTAGTAATCAGCACTACAGATCTGAAGTTGAAGTAACAACAGTTGTGGTTAGCTACCTATAACTGCAAGGAACAACCAAGTTTGCCTCAGTGATGAAGAAGAGAAAATGAGTGTGACTGAGGGTGTGTGTGTGTGTGCGTGTGTGTGTACGTACGGTCTAGAGTAGAGGCTGTAGGGTGGAGGGGACACCATCATCTGGCTCAGTATTGACACTAAAATCAGGACCACGATGGGCATCAGCTGGATGAACATTGAGAAACCCCCCTGGAGGCAAACACACAGTACAATAAGTACTTTTTTCCCCAACAACAAATGTATGAGATACAAAATCTGAACCCATCTACGTACATCTCCCCTTTCTTCTGTTCTCTCTTGTCGGTAATCCGTCTGATGGCTGTAGCTTGTCCTGCTGTTGTTGAATGTGTGTGCACTTGCTGCGGACAAAAACAATAAAATTGAGGTTAAATACAAAGCCATGAAAAAGGACTCAAAACTATATCATCGTGTTGTTCTACATTATGTAGAAAATCAGGCAATTTTAGGGACAAGAAAAAGAAAAGGGTGCATCAGTCCTAACAAAAATCAAGTCAAATTTTATTTGGGTAGTCCAATACCACAAATCACAATTTGCCTCAGGAGGGTGTGTGACACCCTCTGTCCTGTGGACCCTCAAACAAGCAAAGAAAAACTTTTAACAAAGGGAAAAAAGGAAGAAATGTCCAAGAGAACAAAAATCATGGTCTGACTTATAGCATGCTCATTTTCAGCACCACAAGCTTAACTGGCATAATTTAGTGACGCACATGTAAGTGTATTCAAAGAGTGAACTCCTTCTACCACATGATCCAGTCCATTGACTGAACCCACAAAAATCTGTGTACAAATAAACAACTTTTAGGATCTCAAGATTCACCAAAAAGCTGAGATAATATAAAAGACAATATCATTGACCACTATGTTGATAACCAAGTGACATCACAGGAAGCGAGGGTTAAAATAAATATATTTGGATAAAAAACACAAATCAAATCTGAGTGGGAAGTAATGTAAGCTTATAAGTATACGCACAACAGGCTCACTTACAAGAGGGGAAGCCACCTCCAAAGAACATGTTGAAGAGGTCCTCAGGAGTGATGTCAGCCTCGAAGCCTCTGTGGAAATCAAAGCCTCCTCCGTGGGAGTGACCCGGGCTGCTCGGCTCCTCTCCTCCCGTCAGATCATACTGCCGTCTTTTGTCTGGATTGCTCAGTACTGCATACGCATTACCAATCTCTGAAGGAGGACACAGTTGATGTATCAAAAGTGAATAAACTATGGAAATAAGACATTTTTCCTATATGTTAAATACAAGATATTGAGATATTCATTGAGTAAAGTTACTTTTAAAGGCCTCTGTTGCTCCAGGTGCATGATTTTTGTCAGGATGGAACTTGAGCGCTAGTTTCCTGTAGGCTTTCTTTAGCTCGTCTTCACCAACTTCTTTACTGACACCCAGCACTTCATAGTAGTCCTTACACCGCTTTATTCTGAAAGAAAGGAGCGGAGAGTGAAGTAGCATGAATGAGAAGGCTGTCTGTATGAGATGTGTTCACACATTAAAAGTTATCTGTATGGTTTAGGCAAAGTGTGGTGCCCGCAGAGCAAGGAGGAGAAGGACTCATCCACAAAGATGACTGTTTTTGCACTGCTGATTATGACGTGGAAATACCACCACTTTTTTCCACTGAGGCCTCCAAAATCAACAATTTGAAAGTTCCTTGTAGTAACTTAACAAAAATTCTAATAAGCCATTTTGTTAGCTTTTTATTACAATTAAATCGTTAAACAAAATTTTATTAAATGCTATGATCAAATATGATTAAATCATCAGTAATATTGAGTCATTGCCCAGTCTACCCATCATTAAATCATGACTGCAGTAAAACTAATTATGATGAACTAACTGATGAGGTCACATGGGAAAGTAAACACAAAGCTCAAATGGTCAAACCTTTTGTTAGAAGGCATGATGCAATTTTTTACCCACTTGAGAATCTCCAAAGGATTCAGTATAAGCATCAGGGAAAAGAGTGATTGTCTAGGTGTAAGTGCAATACACTGGTAAGACTGTGCAATGAAAAGTAGCATGTTTACCCCATAAATGAACTCAAAGCTTTCTATCTCGCTATGGCTGTATGTTGCGAATAAAATGTACTGACTTCCTACCTCTCTCTCTGTACTCCTATCTCGTGGTCTAAAATTAGAGCATATAGCGGTAACCTGGTATCTAGCTCACACGTTTAAACGTCTCTCACTTTCTCCCCTCATGGGCATGATATAAAGCTGAAGAGGTTCCCACGGCAATAGCTGCGTGTGCACAACACTGCAGCCACAGATGAAAGGTCCAATCAAGTATAATAGATACAGTCCTGCTGTCACAGGGCCAACTGTAGAAGAGTACCAAAATAGCCAAGTGAAGTGGGACAGATTACAGCACCAATGAGTGGAATAAGAAACACAGAATTAAAGGGAAGACCTAGTGAATGCAACAGTTCTCACCTCTGCACACCTTCCACCTGCTCTTTGGTGAAGCCTTTAGAGGAGTCGCCTCCTCCAGACTCTTGATTTTCCCTCTCTGGCTGGGCACCGTTGCTTTCTGAGCTTTCTGCCGGTCTCCTACGATATGCCCCATTACCTGCCGAGCTCCCATTCTTCGTTAATGCGTCCAGCAAAGCTGAAAAAGAGAAAAAGAGACTTAAATGGCAAATTATCCTTTCAGTATATTTTAAATGTGCAAGCTTTTAACAAATTGCCAGCTAAGATTATCCATGACAAAGCTTTAACGTTAGAGTAACATGAGACCTGAAGCACAATCAGATTGTTCGTCGACCTCTGATAAACACGAACTATTATAACTTTAATGGTTGTCAACTAATCGACTAGGCTAACTACTGCAGCTCTAGTGTCACGACATATTATCACAGCATATTACCTAACAAAGTCTAGTTGGTACAATGCTCAATAACACCTTTATATAGCTCTCAATTTAATGTGTAGTCACTAAATAAAAAGGCCACACTTGAGCCAGAAAAACAGTCACTAAAATCACTTTTGGCAGAGTATAAAGAAGTACTGGGTTCAATTAACCAATGAAAAAGCCTGCGAGTGCAAAGAGGGAGAAGATATGACTTGCAAGCAGAGGTGGGACATAATGAAGTACAAACACCTTATTACTGTACATAAGTAGATTTTTCTGGAAACTGTATCTAACTTGAGTATTTATTTTTATTTTTATTTTTACCCTCTCCATTTTAACACAACTATCTGTACTTTCTTCTCCTACTCCTTACATTTTCAAAACAGGCTTGTTACTTTAGTTTTATGTTTATGTTTTATTTTATTTAAGAAGGGACATTGCACATTAATTAACATGATCACTTAAGTCATGTAAATGTGCCAGATTTAGCCATACAGGCCAATTTTCATATGCAGTCCCTGGCAGGTTGATGGTATGTATGTATATATATAAATATATATGTAAGAAAAGGCATTAAAATAACATACAAAAACACAAAAGCATATAAGCCCGGATAAAAGCAGATTGATGGCATGTCCACAGAAGGGCACATAAACAAATATAGAAAGTACATAAGCTCAAAGCAAGTACATAACCACAGACAAAAGTACATAACAAGGCACATAAGCAGAGACAGCAAGATTTTAGCCCTATTAATGAAGTAACATAACCATATAACAAAACATTAAAAACATACTATACAAAAGTACAACATAAAACACAACACAGACCAAAAGGCATAGCCAAAACCAAACACACAAAAGCACAAAGCAAATCACATAAGCAAATACAACCACACACAAGCACAATTAACAAGACAGGGCTTATGTGCTCTTGTATAGTACGTTCTACTTTATGTGTTTTGGGTTTATGGTTATGCCACTAACATATATCATGATTCAGATCATGATATTATGTTTGATTGTCCAGTAACCACTGTTTTATTGATTTGGGCAACAAGTTAAGAGACGTGATGTTCCTGAGTTCTATGGGTACGATGTTCCAGGTGTGTGCTGCTCGATGGGAAAAGGCTGACTGCCCACTGCACTCTTTCTGTATGTTTTTTTTTACAATCCCCCCTGCAGGTAGATCTGGTAGATGAGTTTTGAATTTGTTTAATGAATTCACTGAGCGGAGGGGGTGCCAGACAATGAAGAGTTTTATATACAAGTAAAGTATCTGCAAATTTGATCATATTTTCCCAATTTAAAGATTATATTTCATCAAAATTTTGCAATGACGATATGAATTTGACTTTTTATCCAATGTTTTCAAAGCCCGTTTGTAAAGCCTTTCAACTGGTTTTAATGTAGATCTGACTGAATTAATGTTTTAATGCATTTGAGGGGAATTATTGATTGTTTTTGTTTTGCATCATTGCGTGCCGACTTCCTAATATTAAGACCAATTTCAGCCTTAAAGGACAATGACAGAGATGAGATGAAGCCTTGGTCTATTCATCAGTGCATAACATGCATGACAGGCAAATGAAAACAAGAAAAGATGAAAACAAGGTAAAAGACATACAATGACAACTCAAACAAAAGAGGGAGACCCAATTGCAGAGAAAAGATGAGCTTCTGTTAGATTTGCACAGATGGTAGAAGTATCTGTAATTGTACTTGACCAAAGAATCTGTGCTACTTTGCAACCTGTGCTTGAAAGCACAGCAAAACAAGAATAGTGTACAATGCATTTTGTTTACACACCCAGTTTTGCTTTCCATAATCAAAATCATTTAAATCCAGTTGCCAGTTCCTAGCCAACAGGCCACAACCAAGTAGTCAACGATGCATAAAATTACTGCTGCATATTCAGTACACTACAATTCTTCAGTCATTCTTCAGTCCCTCTGTATTTTATTCACAACGTATTACAGAGACCTTGACTGAACTGTGCTTTTCTTCAACCTTTGTATTTATATATCTAGAATGTTTGCAGTGTTCCTTCTGTAGCAATTCATGTTTTGCAATCCACTTGGGAAATATGGTGAATGATGCAAAAATATATGTACTCAAAGATAATAATTTCCATTTAAATGACAAACCATGCTAAACTTGCTGACAATTGATATTATAGCTTCAAAATTTTAATACAAATGGCAAATTACTCAAAATATTATCTACGTGACATATCCAAATCGCAGATGTCGCAATTTTCTGATAAAAGAAAATATGTGTGACAAAACAGCATCATAATGAAGTACCATAGTGCTGCAGAGATGCCCTGGCCTATAAAGCTCCAGATAAAAGTAAGTATGTTTACTGTGGTATAAACCCCAACAAATGTCACATCATCATGATTTGAATATCTTTCCTTCCTGTTAAAATGAAAATTGTGATGATCATTTCAAATAATCATGAATCCTATCTGTCAAATCAACTGTGATTTTTTTTTACCATATTGTGCAGCCCTAATTTCTAATCATCATTATAACTGTGTTTTATTACCACGTTTTGAAAAACTCACAAACTTGATCAGAGTGATCCCATCTGAAAATTCTTTGAGAAAACAGGACCTATAAAATCACCTTTATCTGGGATAGCAACACAGGGATTACAAAATCTGGATAATTCTGATCTGGATTAAAGATTTTGAAATACTGACCCCTGGTGATAAATTTGGTCACTATAATCATGACAGGAAATTCTCGTACCTTTTCATCTCTACTTAAAGACACTAGCCAAAAGTAGATCAGGCAAATCATTTCAAGCTTGGCAGCAACTATGCTCTGCACTGTTAGGCTATAATGTTCCTTACTGTTTATCAATGCATTATTCATCAGTAAACAGTTTGTTCTAATGTGAACTTAAGAACACAGCCATTGCCTCCTGGCCTCTTGCACAATCAGAATCATAATCCCTCCTTCCCATGGCCCTCAAGACTACTTAACATGTTTTCTACAAATCCTATTGTGATGCTTTGTATGCTAGCTGTGCACTTACAATCTATAGCTTTTCCCATATATTTCTGCAGCTGCAACAACCTACTTTTACTACAGTGATCAATAGTTTAATCTAATGTTTGATCTCTTAATCTTATCATATACACTCCTCTTGATATTGGACTATCATGACAACTTATTGCAATCTCCCCCTTTAATCTTCATACATTCTGCAAAATTGAAAGTGCAGGGTTAACAGAGATAAACAGTCTTCTGATGACAGATTACTAAAAAAACAGTAGTTGTAAATATGAAAGCATTTTGTGATACAGGCAAAACCCCCATCTGGCTGCTGTGAGGATGGCTGGTGTACAGGTGTTGCCATGACTTGCCTCCTTCTGTCAGCCCTTTACATGTGATGCCCTGCATTGCAACGTCAGGGGATGCGACACACTCGTAAATCACTCATGGTCCATGCACACACCTAAACCCTCTCTGGAAACTCTACAGGAATGGGGAGACATCTCACAGCTGTAGATAAGAGACTCAATGACTTTTTAGTGTCAGAGGTGTCAAACAGCACTGAACAACTTGACCTAAAAGGTCATGTTCCAACAATATTTTTTGTAATTACATCAGTCTGACTGTTAGCCAGTACCTGCAAAGGTATCAACAGTTACTCCTCCCTTACTGCTCCTTTCAATACACTCTTTATGCAAATATTTTCCTATATAGTAGGCTACTTATTTTAACTCCTCTCACAGAAAAACCCTCCCTCTATAGCACATTATTTAAAAACTTTTGTTTACACTGTTTCTTCTGCATAATGTGGACAGTAAAAATCCTTTATGTTTCTAGAGATTTTGCTAAAATAACCTGACATAAATGACATCTGATTCATCCAGTCACTCAGCACAACTGTGATATGATGTAATTTTCATACATTCTGCTTTGAGGAGATATGAGTTACGATCATGACTATAGAAACACACCCAAGCTGTTAGGTTTTTGCAAATCTGTATTTTCACTGTAACAGAAACCCTTATGCATGCAATATTATAACATCATCATTTGTTTAGATTTTTGATAGCATGTGTTGCATGTAAAAGTTGCATTGTATATAGTCCCCTATCTACATTGTAGCACACTCGTGAATATTTAAATTTTTGTTTTATTATTATGTCATGTTGAAAAAAGGTGATGACCCACAATACTGTGATAGGATTTTGAGCAATTACAGGTCTGGGAAACATCAAACCAATCTACCAATACCGAGCAGTTTCCTAATAAAAGTCTTAAGCTCTATATACACACACGCAGCTAAACCTGTGCCAACATTTATACGGACAAAGGACACCTTTGGACACCCATGGTTACAATTTAACAACTGAGGAGCAACTGGTCATCAATATGCAAGTTATCTATCCTAGTACACAGTCACTCACATTACTGTAGGTTTAACAAAACTACAATCCAAGACACTAATGTCAGTCTCATCCTCACTTAACTACTGTTTACAGTCGTCTCACGGACAGTTGTGTATCCCGGATTAGCTGAACTTCGAGGCTCTCTCCGGGTTTATCATTCAATTAAAGGATTGAACTAGAGAGGACTAACCAGCCCCAATTGACCCAACATCGTTATCCAGGCTTCACTTGCCTGTACTGCCTTCACCAAAATCCAAGCAAAATTCCAGGCCTTTATATGGTAGTAATAATAACCTAGGCCAAAGTCTACTGCTTGATGTGACACTAAAATTAACGCTAACAGCTAGCCTTCAATACGTTACAGTGAGTGACAGCTAGCATTAGTTAGCTAACTACTGAATGAACGATGGCGTGACGTTTGAGGAGTAACCTAGAAAACTTGGGCTACTTATTGATATCCTAAAGTATAACAATGCTTCACCGATAGCTAACAAAGGTACAGACTAACTTAACCACAGACATTATATCCCCGATTTACTGAGAAGTCAACTAATACCGAAACGCCAGCCAGGTTAGCTAACATAACACCAGGCCCACTACATAGCTAACGCTAAGTTCACGGTAACTCGGGTGTGTGTTGTTTAATTTTATGTCTTTAAGCCATAGTTTATTCTTGACTAACGTTAAATAATCATACAACTATTTATAATGGGTACACAATAGTCAACAGGTAATCTGCTGTCAGCTTAAACCGTGAGTGATGTTAACAAACGTCAGCTACTAGCTAACACTTAGCTAGCTAGATTAGCCCAGGCTGAATAAAGAGACAAGTCAGTCATAAACGGCTCTACCTTTGGCTCTGCCAGTTGGATACAGCTTCTCTGCCTTGTTGAGAAACTTCAACGCTTTCTCTTTATCTCCGGCTTCCAGGGCTTTCGTCGCTATATTTATACATTTTTCTGCTTCGTCCCTGTTCCCTTCCATTTTCACTCCCCTTCCTCCTCCGGCAGAGTCAGCTGATCATCTCACGCAACACGTGGTCACGAGCACCGACAGCACAGTCTGGCATACAAGGTAAAATCCTTCTACTCACTGAGAACCCAAATTCTGCCAGTTAGGCTTGCAAATTGTAAGCACTTCCCTCAGTTGATGATTCATAACATTGACAGTGAATTAAGTGATCAATTATTTTCATTATTTTATTTTTGTTTATACTAAACAATATGAAATTAATTTCCCCCTCAATCCAAGCATTATTTCCAGAACATATTGGACTCTCTGACAGCATTACATAGCCTATGTAAAATATAAAGATGTAAAGACATACAGAGCAAAGACATACAGAGCATGCCATAAAATAATGTTATATTTCAGGTATTTATTTGATAGTAAATCATTTTTTTTCCTGATTGGACATGCCAGATGTGATGCACACTGTATTAATTTACAGTGGTGGACAGTAACGAAGTACATTTACTTGAGTACTGTACTTAAGTACATTTTTTGACTACTTTTATATATACTTAAGTATTCAAAAGTACATGTTTATAAAAATACTTAAGTATTTTTAAAACCAAGTACTCTAGTACTTTAACTCAAGTAAAATTTTGACTGAGCAGCTTTCACTTGTAGTTGAGTAATATTTGACCAGGAGTATTTATACTTTGACTCAAGTACTGGGGTTGAGTACTTTGTCCACCACTGTTAATTTATCATATAGTACAGATTAACCTTTTGAGAATGCTGTTGAGGAATTTATATTTGCCCAAAAAGTATTTTATGTTTAGTGATCAAACATATGATTTACATTTTGTCACAATTAAATACCACAGGACATAATTTGATTTGTAAGATTTATTCAGCAAATGTCATTGATAGACCAATTTATATTGCACAGAAAAAAAAGATAATACAGTTATTTACAAGGAAATTGTTAAAGCATGGCTGAACAGTACCAGGACATACAGTATTTTATAAAAACATCATTAAATACTGAAATATATATAATCTTGTGAACAAAAACAAGCAAGCCAAGTTAAATAGTCTAATATTATTGGAGACTTTCATTCATAAAACTCTAACAAGCTATTATATAATTCAGTGGGAATAACCAAATAATCTTCAAGCCATTGATTGAGTCTCCTGCATAGTCTACCTTCACATCATCTGATTTATGACAAATCTACACAGGGCTGCAACTCAAGAGTTCTGTTCTGCCGTACTAACAAAGTGAGTGTAGATATATACACCGTTATTATCATCAAGGGGCTGACAGCAAGATGCCCATCTGGAGGATTTCAAGTACAGTCAGATGAAGGCAGCAAACAGGGTTGAGAAACTGTGTCAGGTTTACTGCAGTCTTTTGTTGTTGACCTTCCTGCCATTGAGTCTTTTAAGCTGGCGTACGTGAAGGCGGAAGTTTGGCTGCAAAAGAGCCCATGGTGTTGAGGGCTGCATGGATGCGGAAGTGTAGCCTGGACTCCATGTTGTAGTCTTTGTAGTTCGTCCTGCAAAGAAGATCACTCGTTAGCTCCTTGTGTATTATGGCAGTATAGAAGCAGCTCGAACCAACAGGGGGATTCTCTTTTTGCACGCGTTGGTGCATTTGATTAATAGATCTTTTTCACAGCAGAAAAATAAATTAGAAAAAGCCCTAACCCTCCTAATTTTTTATATTTTATTATTCATAGATTTTTATTTTCAAAAACAACAAATGTGGATCAACTTACTTGGCATTTTCTATCACAGTGATGGCCTTGCTGAAGTCACCTTTCTGCTTGTGCAACAGACCCAGCTCATACATGGTAAATGGCACCAGGTAGCTGTAATGCTTGATATCCTTTTCACTGCGGAGAGAAAATATGAAATTAAAGTCAACATTTATCTAAGCAAGTTTATGGAGTCTGTTCAGATGCAAACTGAGGCCAGAGGGAAGGATAGTGGAGGATGGGAAAAATAATGAAAACTCCCTGAGCAAAATGAAATGGACAGACACTCTTAAAAGTGGAGTTAACACATTTGTGTAAAGATTATCAACTGTGAAGCAAATGAGACTGTGTCATAGATGCAAAACACTCACAGTTGACTAGTGTTAAGAGGACAAAAATAACCAGCTCACTTTGTCATGTATTTCTGGCTATTTGCAACCAGGATTTCCCAAGATAACTGACAATTTCTAAATATTTCAGTTCAAGCTGCAAATTTTGGATTAATCCAAGTATTATATTTTCCATACAACGGAATACAAAACTAAAATGACAGCCAATATCTGCAGCAGACATTCTATATCCATTTCACAACTATGGCGGGGCTGAGCCTTAATTATCTTTATTCTGCAATATAGTTCATTCTATTCATTCATGAAATGCCATGGCCATTTTTTTCTAAAGTATAAATAACCAATATATAAAAGCCCCCAGATTGATGCCATCGTACCAAACAATTTTTATATCAGTTTAGAAACATTAATTTGATAAGCTCTTGGAAAGCAGTTGATAGTTGTAGCTGAATAACTTGGCAACTGTCATTTTTGACCTAGTTTATAGTTTTGCCGCTTGCCATGTTGTTATTTTACTTTTCCACAACCCTAACCCTGAAAACTATCCAGGTTGTTTTGTTTGCATTTCCTTCCCTTGCAATGACACAAAGGAACATACAAAACAATACAAAGTTGAAAATTGTAAATAAAATAATAATAAAAAAAGAAAGACAGAAATGACCCCACCTGGCAATGACATGATTGAAGCAGAGTTCAGCCTGGATCAGACGCCCCAGCTGTCTCAGACAGAGGCCCTTCAGCAGCTGGATAACACAGTGGTCATCCAGGTGATACTCTGATGGATCTACAAATTTAATATAATGCTGTTAGTTTCATGTTGATGCTTTAAAAAAAAAAAAAAAACAACAAAAACACAATACTGGCCAGTGTCATTTCTCTCACTTGGGTCTTCTCTGAGCTCCTCCTCTGCTTTCTCCAGTACCGTCAGGATCCTTTCAGTCAACTCAGGTCTTTTGCCAACAACTGTGAAACCGTTCCATACGTACATCATTTCCTGTGGAGAGAAGATAGTTGTCTGAGCAGCAGTATTGGCTTGATTGTAGTGTAGCAAGCAGGACTGTACGTGCATTCTCACCAAAGCAGGGACGACCAATTTCACAGGGACAGGAGAAGAATATCGCTCTGCCTTCTTTGCTGCAAACTTCTCTGTTGGAATTGACTTCCCAGCAATCCTCAGTCTGAGACCATCCACCTGCCTACAGACCACATGTTTCACAGTTACTGTACAATGATTACAGAACTAACAACCAATTTGTCTGCACAAATAACGGCTCTCTCCAGCACACCTGAATAATTGCACCACATTTTCCCCCAATTTGTCCACTTCCTCCTCTGGTAGCATGCACAAGATAGCAGCTTTCTGGAACATATAGACGGCCTGCAAGAGAAGAGCAATCAGGTTGTCATAAGAGGTAAAAATCTGAAAGTATAGTTTGGATTATTTGAAGTGGGGCTATATGAGGTAGTTATCCATATTCAGTGCATTTCCTACAGTAGATGGCAGCTTTAGGAAACAACAGCTAAGCAATGTACTGCTGTTGACCGTGTCAGCAGCAAAATGTGTCGGCAAAAATCAGTCATTTTAACTTATAAAACAAAGTTGCTGCTTTTTTTTTTTACATGCTTTGCATATTGTTTTCAGATATTTTATTTGCTATCAAAGTAAGCTATGTTTTATAGTATTAATTTTTGCACAAACACATGAGGACTGTATAGCTCTTTTTAGCTACTCTATTTGAAAGTAGTAGTAATTAGAAAGTAATTAGAAAGTAGTTGTTCTGGACAAAAGTTCAGTTTTGTGTTTTGCAGGTAAAAGCATTCCTTAATAAACAATTTGCTTTATTGTAGTTATATCTTTAATTGCATTACTGCAAAAAATTGCACAAAGTTAAAGTACAGAATAATCACGACTAGCCCACTGTAGGGTAGCCACATGTATCAAAACAGTCAATGCACATTTAGACTTAATAGCAATGTTTGATGGGCTAATTAAGACTTAATAGCCTATGTCATTGTTATAAGGCTAAAAAATGTTCTGTACCTCCAGACAGACTTATTTTGGCCAAAAATGTATCTGATATAAAGGTTAATGACCCCTGACCTAACTGATTGAGCCACCTGTAGATCTCCTGTTTTATGTGTGATAAAATGAATGTTTTTGCCAGCGGAGTCTGGGTGAGCAAGAGAGCAATATCTTGGTCGTAAAACATCAGTTTCCTCTCAGAAAAGGCTGTCCGATGGCAAGGTCAGTTTGTAAAAATATTCTTATAATAAATATATTTATAAATGTTTTTTTGGTGGCGAAAATACATTTTGTTACCGACCCCATCCACAGCAGATCATTGCTAAACTTCTGTGTTGGTACTCTTGTCGTCGTCTCCAGATTGGTGGAGTGTTGGCTGCCAGCTACTGCAGGTAATACATTGACTATCAATAACCATCTCATACAACCTTATTTCAAATAATCCAAACCATCCCTTTAATACAGGAGCATTTTTATAACAGGCAAAAAGGAAAAGAAGGTTGCATTAGCTACCTGTGACCATTTGCTCTCTTTGCAGAGCAGGTCAGCGTATCGATACGCCTCCGCCCAGTTCAGTTCAAAGGAGTAGGCCCACATCAGCTCCCAGTAACACAGGTGGTGAATCTGACGCCACTCCTGCTGTGCTGCTATGCACGCCAGGAACTTCTCCTGGGCCTGCAGAGAAACACAGAGTCATAGGTTTTCACTTTTACTACAACAACATGAGCTGAGGTTGCATTATGAAAACACTGGGCTGCTGTAGACACATGACCAGTACTCACAAATGTGAAGTTTCCTTTGAGCAAAGCAATTCTTGCAGTGTAGAACAGAATGAGGGCTCCCTGTAGACATGATGCAAACAAATTAATTCAAAACAATGACATTTTACCAAGGAGGCAGTAAAATAGTGACGTCTGTTATCAGTTCGAATCAGCAAAAATAAAAACACTGCTCACATTTGGGAACTTTTGCCTGTAGGGCTCCAGCAGAGCTTCAGACTCAGCAAGGTTTCCTTCACCAGTTCCTGAGGGAAGAAAATCAGAGCAGAATAAGAATTTTTTTCAACCATTAAAGGTCACAATAGAAATCACAAAGCTGCCTTTTATTTTGCGAATGAGGTACTTCGGTCCCTGGAAGAAATTTGTCAAGAGCTCTCACCCAGAATCACTGTGATGTAGAGATGAAACATCAGCAGAGTCAGGGTGCTGAGGATGGAGCGCAGGCTGTTACTGGATGCTCCCTGTCTCAACTCTGACAAACCCAGCTCCTGTAAGTTTTGTCACAAAAATCTTTTATATAAAAAAAACAATAGTAAAACCTTATAGATTATTATTTTTTTAACCTATGTTTCACCCGTTTGTAATTGTAACTATGGTAAGTAATTTAAGCACTGGGAACCTGATCTCTGATGCTCACAGCCATTCTGGGAACAACTAGCTCCCTATGTTTTGCCAATAAGTATGAACAAATGGCCATTTTGTTTGGACTGATGATCGCAAACAAGTTCACCTTATGACTGTGGAAATCAGATGTGTATCCATGTATGATTCATGTAAAAGTCACTTAAGTACATCTCATATTTTGGCAAATGTGTTGTTATAGCATGTTATTTATGTTCTCATTATGTAAGTGTTCACAATAGTTAATATACTTTTGGAATATTGTACTCTAAGGTTTTGTGTCTATAATATTTTCTATTCTTCAGTGTAAATTGTATAAATATTTATTTTTGTAGTTAGGTGACCAGGTGATAATGCTGTGATGGCTATGGCTACATCTGGAGAGGATGGACCCTGTACTGATTTTTCTTGGTTGTTTTTTTTTTTGTTTTTTTTTTTTGTCCACTAACTTTCATTGCATATAAATCCTTGGCACTTACTCTGTCTCCTGAGAAGCCCAAAAACTCCATCAGTCTGAGGACTCTGGATGGGAGCAGAGACAGCATCTAATAACAGAAATATAGTAGAAAGTTCGGTATGATGCAAATTAATTGCAACATTTTGTCCATTCAGACATTTCAGTAGCCTTTAATTTCCACACCACATATCTGAGGAACTGCAAACACAGTGCATAGATTTGTTCATAAAATAAGTGAACAGAATAAAATGTCCTTAAAGGCACTAGTGCTCTCTATCACTCTCACCAGATTAAATGATCCAATACCCATGCTGACGCCACCTCTAAAATGAATGTGTGTGTTCTTCTGTTTCTCCAAGTCTCTTGTGACGTTTGCCAAAGCCTGGCAATCCCTGGTTGGGGAGACAAAATCATTGAAAAAAATTTTAATATTTTTATTTTTCCTTTTTTTTTTTTATGTCATTATGTCTCCAGCAAAACACTTCTTCAAGCCACCTACTTGTAAATCTGATAACTGTTTCGGATTCTCATCCCTCCTTTGATGAAGCCAATTATACTCTCATCCAGGAACGTGAGAGCTGCTTTCTGCAGTAGAACTTCAGCGTAGCAGAGCTCTGCATGCATTTCTTCTGTTAACAAAAATGGCCAAGTTAGTTGGGGATAAAAACAACATTTTTTTAAACAAAGAAATAATGTAGGTGTATTTTCAAAAACATTTACCAAATTTTGGACTGGCTGTCCCCCGCATGGCAAAAAGTCACCTATGCCTTTTTTCTGTATCTTTTAAAAATGCACAAAATCAAACTAAAGTAGCCAATTTGCAAGTTGCAATAAGGCTGCACTGACATTTTATAGCACATGTCGCATCAAACCATATTTTCGAGTGTCACTGCGCTTAAAACTTCAATCAGTGCCCTAGGGTAACATTAATGGGTTTAACAGTTTTTAGGGCTACAAATAATGCCACAAATACCAAACAAGACAGGATGGAACAGTAGCCCTTTGCGTGAAGGATACATGGTATACAGGCTAAATAAAGATATTTACAGAATACTTTATGTGCAGCCCTAACAGATCACACTTCCTTTTACTGCTGTGATTCATAGGTCAGCGGCATTCATCCAAATGTTGGACAACTCTACTAATTTCTGGCAAAACTGGTAATGTCATTGCTTAAGTTACAATCTAAATTCCTTTAAGCTTCCTGTATGTCAACATGTCATACAGAATTAAGTGTATATTCACTGAAAGATGTCTACAGTCTGGAGATATAAGCCTGTCACCTACCTTCTGTCAGGTTCTCAGCTGGTTGTTTATACCACAGGCTGGTTAAAGTCTCCACTATTCCAGTTTTCTTCCGAAATCTAGTAACACACAGTATATAGTCAGAATTTAGTAAAGACAGTTTCTCCTTACTTTCTGACAAAGTGATCAATACATTTTCTGTAGATAGTATACGCCTATAATTTTCTAACTCAGGAAAGTACCACATGCTGTTGAAGTGCCGTACCCTTGGCATGTCTGCAGGGATTCTCTCAGCGACGTCATGGCAGCATCCATGTCCTTTGGGTCAAAGGTCATGCCTGCCTGCATCACCAAGATGCTGCTGTAGCCCATGGCATGGTACATGCTCTGACTCTTCCTGAAGGAGACAAATACTTATTTAAAAAAAAAAGCAAAGCACATTCCAAGTGTGAAAGTAAAACATTTATTAGAAAAGTAAAGATTGGTACCAGGGCATCAGTGACTTACCAGGGTTTTAAGAGAGCCAGAGCATCAGCAAACCTGTTGTTCAGAAAAAGGTCAAGGGCCGTGGAGCATTCCTTCAATGCGGTCTCTAAATCCATTTTAGATGACCTAAATGAAAGATTGGCAAATTAAGTTTCTACATACAACAGTCATACATACATCTGACATCGAGTTGTACATAAGTAGCCTATCTGGGAGAACAGTACCAGAGCAACAAAACAACCAGTTTAACTGGAAAACTTCAGGCTTTAATTCTTTAGTCTTGTGAAAACATTTGCATTGCTAGGTTAGAAAAAAACCTTGGGTCACACTCAACTTGCTAATGTGCTACAAAATGTACATTTTGCAGGTTACTATCAGCCATGCAAGAGTTTTTTTTTTCTTTCTTTAAATATGTGTATGCATGGTTTGATGAAAGTAAAGCAGATATCTACTGACCTCTAGTGCAGTGTTTCTCAACCCTGGTCCTCAGGGATCCCTGCACTGTATGTTTTAGATGTTTCCCTGCTCCAACACACCTGATTCAAATGTCAGGCTTCTGCAGAGGTTTGATGATGAGCTGATCATTTGAATCAGCTGTGTTGGAGCAGGACAGGGGTCCCTGAGGACCAGGGTTGAGAAACACTCCTCTAGTGTGTGTGTAGTACATAAAAAAAAAAACAAAAAAACTGCCGTTTCACTTACGTTGCATCCTCACTGGGATGGCTGAGGTCCACCTGAAAAAGGAGGGGGGAAAAAAATCTAATTATAATTCAGTTTTTAAAGTGAAACTGGATTATTGTGGCCCTTCAACTTCATTTGAATAGCACCTTTCATACAGACATGCAGCCTAAAGTGCTTTACTTGGCAAAATTTAAAAAAAAGACCACAGACAAGAATAAAACAAACAAAAATAATAACATTTCTGCAAGATGACAGCATTACAACAATCAATAAAAAAATAAATGATAAAAAAAAAAAAAACTAATAAAGTTTAACACAAAAAAGTAACTAACACAATGATTGGAGCTTAAAAACTATTATAACATTTCTCCAAAATAAAAATAAACAGCCAGGTTAAAATGATATCTTCTTTTTAAAAACTGAGTGATGACAACTACTTTTCTTTTTCTCAGGTCAAAGTATCAATACAGCTATGTAATTATAACCTATTACAAGAAAAAGTCCTGAACTCAAACTCGCACTTAAAAGTAAAGCAGCCTTGGGGCAACGTGGTGAACATGAGGTTAAGCATTGTGAGATAAAAACAAACAAACAAACAAACAAAAAAACAAAACAAAACATATTAACCACTTAACATCCTTCCTGCCCCTATCTTTAATTAAATGAAAACAAAGAAACAGTAAAAAAAAAAATAAAATAAATAAATAAATAAATAAATAAATAATAATCAAATAAATCAAATAAACTTTGAAAACTTAAATTCCGGTCATTAAAGACGTGTGGAGAAGTTGCAGGGAAACATAACCTACCTGTTGTAGTGTCGTCTCCATCTGATGTCGGACTCTGAGAGAGAGACAAGAAGATATTAAGAGGATTTAAGAGCGTCTTTTTTTTTTTCCTTGTCAGAAGCGATACTGCCTCTGTCTTGTCAACTGGTCGGTCACCTCACTTGCACACAAGACGCTAATTTGTCCTCCTGCGATATTTATAAGGTGAGGAAACAGGAGTGGCCGAAATTTCAAAGACCAGCCCACAGACGTGTCTCCCTGACGGCATCATCGTGCTGCACGCAAAGGATAATTTCTCCCATAACGGTGACACTTCATGCACTTTTAGAAACATTAACAAGAAAGATTATACTCTATTAAAATTTTATCAATTGAAGTTAAATGGCCTAAATTTTACAGCACAGATAGAAAGTTCAAAGGGGCATTTCATTGACTTAAAAATGCGGGACGAGTCTCTGATGGGGACCACATACCGAGATACAGCTGAGATGCAGCTGCAGGGACAGGCGGCAGGTCACGAGACTGATGACGCAACACACGTGCACAGAGCAAAGATGTTAACGGGGGATACTGGTCCACATACTGGGGATACCTGTACTGGACCCGTATTACTGGTCCTCAAGGTATCCCCAGTGTCAGTGGTGTAATGTAACGAAGTACATTTACTCAATTACTTTAGCAATCATCAGTCATCATGCATGTGGGTATGTGATTACCATTATACAAATATACTATTATATATTAGGCTTTGTATTAGATTGTCAGTACTTATTCAACAATGCCTATGAAGCATTTATATATTTACTCTTCATAATTTGGGGGTCACATCCTCTCCAAACCATCACAAGATTAGTCTGGTTGTCTGTCCTGTGGCACTTTTCTCTTTTTTAGTGAAATAATGGATCATATTACCACTTAGGATGTCAAACAGTAGTTTAAATGAAACCGTCTGAAACCACCTGTTTCGAAATGTGACAAGGGGCCACAAATAAACCGACTTTTTGTAAGGGTTTACCTGCCAAAAAGCTTCTGTAACAACTCATTATATTTTGTAACCTCATTACATGTCTTTGAATGTAAGATCTTAATCTGAAGAGTAAGTAATTTTAACTATCAGGTAAATGTAGTTGAGTAAGAAGTACAATATCTTCCTCTTAAGTTTTACCAAAGTAGAACAATAAAGTAAAATTGAAATAGTGAAAGTTCCTCAAAACTACAAAAATACTTGAGTAAATGTGCTTAGTTACTTTCCACCCCTGGGAGGAACAAGGAGGCAAAGGCATCATTTCACCATCACAAATTAACACAAGTTATTAATAGTGAGTGTTTTTCAGGTCAGATCCCTTGAGCTGCTCCATGCCTGGTCAGTGATTCATCCTCACAGCACAATTGGTGTATTTTACTGAGATCTGGTAACCTTTTCTAGTTATCGGCATGCATGTGATGATGTCCCTGCCTAACAGATTATCTCTGGTGGTTTTGTCATTTCTCCATTCACTCTCAGTCTACTCTTTGAAGCTTCTTTCTGCCTTTTTTTTTTCTTTTAACACATACACGTCACAGAAAGGATGGCAAGTGGTGATATGAGTCCAGTCAGTTGCATCACAAATCACACTTTGCCTCAGGGGGTCTTTACAATCTTTGGAGCATACGAAACTCTCTACATAGACCCTTGATTTGGGTGGAGTACTCTTCATTCAATTAATAATCAATTATAATAAGCAATAGTAGTACATGACAGACAGCAGTGACCATGTGGCCAGAGGTAGAGTCAAGGGGTCAAGTCCCACAGCAGTAATGACTAAATTAAGATTGTTATGGTGGGTCACTCTACCTCTGGACAGCTGGTCACGGCTTTATGTCATGTACTTTAATTGACAATTATATATTGAATCGAGGGTCAATGATCCCCACCTCCGCACCATAAAACTTAGCCTTGCACAAACGAGGACTGATTATTAAAGCTGATTAAATCATGGTTTAATTTTAAATTATGTCACACCAAACTTTAGAATTTAATATTGAATTAATTAAATTTAAATCTCTCTTTAAACCTCAGTCTAGTTTTTACTCTAACACTAGATTAAGTTTAATTCTGTTGCACCAAACCTTTAAACTACAATTTAAAAATGTCATCCAGTATTAACCTTCAGCTTACACTTGAGGAGGTTTAAGTTTTAAAATGTCTGACTTTTTGAGACAGATTGAGAAAAATATTGAAGTTCCTCAAAGAAAGTTAAGGGACTCAATGCAATAAGTTTCTCTTTCATCTCTTCTTTCTTTTGCTGCAGTTGATAATTTGTTTCACTTAAAGGAAGGGAAATTTGACAGCTAGGTAACAAACAATGTAACATTTTATGAACTTTAAGGCTAGCTAATAAACAGTAACTTTTTTTGGTAAACTTTTAGCTAGCTGGCCAACAATATAGCATTTTGTTAAGAAATACAGAGCAGCATAAAATTCTTTTTTTCCCTCTGTTGTATTTATCCGATATCACTACACTTAGATTTACTAAATGGAGATCAGTTTTTAATTATGTAACTGAGCCGTGACATTCTGTGTTGGGATGGCTTTCTCATTGCTGTTACTTCCTACATTTTTTTTTCCTGTCACATTAAGTTAAAAGAAAAATTTATCACTTTTTATGTTAACCAGAACAAGGCAGCCTCTGGGGGGCTGCAACCTTTTCCCTGGACCCTCTCTTGACCCCTGAGACTTTTGATCTTGTATCTCAGTCCTCTCTGTTCCTTTCACCTCCAGCCTGTCCTGATCCCCTTGATGCTGTGGCCCCACCCCTCGAAAACCTCTTGCGCTGATGGCATAAATCTTCTGTCACAAATTTAAATAAACCACAGTGCAAATGGTTATGTAACTGTTTTTCTTCTTCTGTTAAGTACCTGAAAGATTAAGACAGTTTGTGTGGCGCTGCATGGAAAAAGTAGCTCCAGGTGACAGCAGTAGTGAATTTCAAAATAAAAGATTTGAAAGCAAAAAGCACAATTGCAGAGTATTTATTTCATATTAAAAATGAAAGGAAAATGATGAAAAACGCAGATAACGAACACTATCTGCAAAGGATAGCCCCCTGAACATTTTTTGGGGCAGGTTTGGAGAGGACTGGAAGCACTGCAAACACATAAACTCACAAACACAAAAACTGCTTTTCCCAGTCATATTAGTAGGATGTCCAGTCAGTGTTGATGATAAATCAACTGAAGCAATAAATTCCTCAGTGCATGCGATATTGACAGAGAAAGCTGAGTTCAGCACGGATTTCTAATACCTGCCTCTAGGTAGCCAGGGGACGAGCTAATCAGCATTTTTGTCACCTCACGCTACATTTTGGTCAACGACGTAATACCTATAGGCTAGGGTGGTGATACACAGCTACATGGGCGTGGGTCTTCAATATATACTTATACATGAAGGCACTGCCTCCCAGCTCCAGTCAAAGGGCACAGGTGACCAAGGGCAAATTTAGTCATTTTGTGGCCTGAGGCAAACACAGGCGTGGTGCCCTCTACATTACTCGTTAACTTTCTTTTTCAACCCTTGAATATCAATTAAGTGCTAAGTATGAATTAAGGAGTCTCACAGCCTGAGAAGAGACGCTTTTCTAAAGTCTGATGGAAGGGAAGTGGATACTTCCACATCTCTTGCTAGACGGCAGCAGGACGAACTGGCTGCGGCTAGACTGAGTATTATCTTTGTAGTATCCTCTTGCCTCCTCCTTTCATCAGCACTGCTGGGGTAATTTTGCTTCATTTTTTAAGTCCAGGCCAGGCCCTTTGCTTGCATGAATTGATACTGTCTTCCTGAAGCCTTTCAGTGGATGTGCAGAAGTATCATGGAATAGTCCTGTTACTGGAGAGACCCTGAGACACTCATGAAAGAATAATTTTCATGCAATTTTTGCATATACAGTAGAGAACATAAACAGTTGGTGAAAGTTAGAAAAGCTTCCTTAACCATGAGCGTGTTATGGGGTCCTTTGTATGCAGACCTTTGCCTGTTAGTAACCCCCCAAAAATCAGGCCAGTGGTTAAGGGAAAGAAGAGCCAGGGTAAAGAGAGAACAAGAAAATGAAAGGAGAAGAGGGGTCTTATGGAAATTTTAATTGGTGAGATATTGTTGTAAGTTCCCCTTCTAGAGAGGTTCTAAGGCTGCATTGTGCTGGTTCCAACCAGTTCTGCAGTTAGACATAGACAGCAGAGTCCCAGACTGTATTTTAAATGAACTTCTACTAGTGAGGACAAAAGTGCAAAAGTTAAACAAGGGTCTGACTAAAAGTACAAAAGGTTAGAAAAGGGTCAGACACGATCAGACTAGACAAAAGGTTAGATAAGGGTAAGACTAGCAGATTTTCCACTACAAGGGGCAATGCAGGGAGGGGTGAATGTGGTGATCACAACGAATATCTTCTACAAAGTGCCTGATATCAGGCGGATAGTTTAAAAGAAGATGTCTGCAGATTGTTATTTGCACAGAAGCTGGATGGTCTATTTGTACTTTGACCTTGATGCTGTAGAATCTCCTTAAGAACCTCCTGAACTCTGTAATCTATGTTCTGTCGTCTGCTGCTTGTTCACAAGTGTTTTGCATGATTTTTTCTGTGTTTTTGTTTTGATCCTGGATTTAAATCAATTTCCCTGTAAGGAACAATAAATATACATTAAACTTTGAAATAAAATTTAGGTAGCTTAAACTTTAAATGCTTTTAGTAAGTTTATAAAAAAAAAAAAAAAAAAAAACACCACTGCACAGCCCTCATAAGGTTATATTTGCATGCTCATGCTGGGGTGGGTGTGACTGAGGGACCAAATTTGGAAAAGCTTCACCCTGTCCATAATTCTTAATGGCATGCTGCTGGCATGGAGAACTCAGCTTTCTTGGCCAACATTGCTCACACTGAGGAATTTATTGCTCAAATTAATTACAGTTACCATCAACACATCCATGTCAAAAGTAATCCCTATTATACACCTCATGTCTGGTATTAATGTGTGAACGTGACAAATAATTTCTTCACATTCTTCAGATAGAAAAAGGGAAACACCATACTATCAAATTGTATTTAATAATTATACAATTAGCAGGATATGGATAGTGTGGGCAATACAATATCTATAGATTTTTTAAAAATATTTGTAATCACTTTCTCACTTTTCCAACTTTACTCCTTCTCCTGCTTCTTCACACAAACTAAAACCAGCAATTCAGTTTAGCATCAGCTTTTCAACAAACCTTTAAAAAGCCACGTCTTACACATTATTGGTTATTGATTCAACTTTTAGAGCCAGCAATGCAGTTTAGTGTCAGCTTTTCAGTAAACTGTAAAATATTGTACGTCTTATACATTATTGGTATAATACACACTTACGCAGCTTTTCACCAAGCCTTATTCCACATTTACATAAATTATTGGTATTATTCTCTTTTAGAGCCAACAATGCAGTTTAGTCTCTGTCTTTCAACAGTCAGCATTCACTCCACAGTTTCCTCAAAAACTGCTTTCTCTGGTTGCTTCCTGCTCTTTTTGTTTGTACAGATGTTTTCTGTAAAACGAGGAGGGGGAAAAGAACTCTCATATAAATGTATTAAACAAATTCAGTGCTTTCTCTTTAACCTTCGTGGCCCCAACAATGACCTGTTGCCAATAGTCGCCGTAAAACTACATTACCCATGATCCTCCACGCTCAGCGTAACCTGTGAGGGAAACATGGCGGCGACCAAGCGCTCGACGGATCCCAACAGAAACATCCCTGATTATGAATACATTGATGTGAACACCAAACCGTTTCATGTCGGCTCTTTCAGAAACGAGTGGCTGAACAGACTGAAGCCGAGTGACTACTCTTACCAGCGGGAGGACGACGACACGTTTGACGCTAACTTCGTGAAAGAGATGGGCATCAGTGCCGAGACCCTGAGCGACCTGAAGTCCGTCTGCAGGTAGTCACACCAACGTACACCCAACGTTCAGTTCAAATTAACGGTTTATTAACGGTTTTCAAACGGTTAAAAGCGTGAATTGTGTCACGCGAAAAAAAAAATGTAGCGGCTCTTTCCTTTTCCTTTCTCTCAGCATGTCACACTGTTTATTAAACATCACGGAATGGTACTAAAACAAATCGACTAATATACAGTTTATGTTATGTCAAAAACAGAATTAACTTTATTGGCTAAGTATATACAAAAGGATTATACACGATGCTTAACGTAAAATTCAATACCAGAAGCATTTCACACAATAGCCTTAAATAGAAATGTTATAATAAAGTAAATAAAAACAAAACTGCAATATAACCGGTGGTGGGAGCACCGATAGCCAACCTAACGAGGTATTTCGTCAACAGCACATACAGGTACAGCTGAAATTATGAGTTGATTAATCAATTGATTGATAGTTTAGCTTCATGGTTCCTGCTTCACAAATGTGACAATTTGATACTTTTAATTTAAAGGTCCAGTTTGTAAGATTTTTGAATATTCATAAGTATGTTTTCATTAGTGTGTAATCACCTGAAAATAAGAAAATAAGCTAAGTTGCACCGTTATGTTTCTACAGTTACCCAGAATGGACAAACCAAAAACTGGCTCTAGATACAGCCTTTTGCATTTTTCGTGAGTCTCGTTACAGCTGTAGGTTCTCCTGCCTGCTTGGAAGGGGAGGGTGAGATGAGGAGTTAGCAATGTGCAAGTTCATTTCCAGATGATTTTTTAAGAATTTTAGATTATTTTTAATAATTTTGGGTGTCAGTCTAGGTAGTTATAAAATAAACAGCAAATTAATCCATAATGAAAATAATCATTAGTTGGAGTCCCATACAGAATAGCCTTCACCAGCTGCAACAGAGAAATCCTGCCTTTATATTAATCCATGAGTTCCTTTTGCCAGTTTTTACCGTGCTTGCAAACTGCAGTAGTTACCTGACCGTGTTTCCATGTTTTCCTTTCAAGTCTTGATTCACTCCGTTGCCACCCCGAGGACCAGCAGCCCAATACAGACATTGTACCTCCAGATGCAACGCTGAAAACACTTGTGTATGACTCATCCTCAGTTGTTACCATCCATATTGTGGTTTTGATAAACCATCAGCACGTAAACAATGCTCTGTGGTTTGTTTTTGACAGACAGAGAAAATCAAAAAAAGATTACAAGGCTACTCTGAAACTCACCAAGACCAACAGGCACGACCTCTACGCGGCTGAGATGGTGGGTACATTGATTGTGGAGCGTTGCTGAAATGCTGTCAGTCAAAAAGATCACAAGCTAGAAAAGTACAATAGATTTGATGTGTAACAATTTGTAATGTATCATGTATCTTATAAAGCTTGGTTCTCTGTGTGATTTCCAGGACCGGTTAACTGTTGGTAGGAAACCAGACATAGTGGCTGACATGATCCCTGAAGGAGAGCTCATTCTAACTATCAACGTCTACTACCCAGCTATAATCGAGAGAGTGAGCTTTCAAACCAAACCAAAACACATCTGACTATCTTCCATACATTTTTTTTCTTGAATGTTACTATTCATGGTACTGACATTTTCCCTCTGTTCCCCCTCAGTTTACCTACGTCAGACCCCACATGACTCTGCTGATGATGGGCTCCCACAGCTTGGCAGAGCTCAGGGATGCTATCTGCTGTGTCAGTGACTTGCAAGTGTGCGGCGAGTTCAGCAGCACACCAGACATGGCTCCGGACTTCATCAGCAAAGTAAGCACACAAGTTCATCTCAAATCCCAAGCACTCTGCATGATCTGAACATAAATATTTTGTCTCCCTGTTAGGGATGTAACGATACATTGAACTCACAGTTTGATACGATTTCTAATACTGGCTTCACGATACAATTTTTTTTTTAACAGAATGAGCTTGCAGATAATGTATGACTGAAAAATATTTCTGTAATTATTTCTCAGACAAAAAAAAAACACAACATGTCTGAGGTAGGGTGTAGCTGCAGAACACAAACTATGCAATGAATGTATATTTTAAATACATACATATATTTTCTCTTATCTTTAACAAATTAAACAGAATCCATTTTAATTTGTTTTTTTTTATCCCTGATGTAGAGTAAACTGTGCAAAACAACCCATATGTCCTCTTCTTAAAAGTGGAACTGAAATTATATTTTATCTTAAATAAAAAAATTAATAAAAATTGGATTTTTAAAACAAATCTCACATCAATGTAACTAAATGAGCGAAATCTCTTCAAATAAACAAACTAAGGCTTGCATGTGTTCTCCTGGTTCGAGAAGTGAAAGCACACAATATATCATCCTCATCCCCTCCCATCCTCACTCCTCTGTCCCACTAACACTACTGTGGGTGTAAGAAACAGAATTTAAAAGTCTTTCTGAAGTTTGAAGTGTGCAAAATTACGCACGGTATGTCCGACCAGCTCTGTCAGAAGCACACATACCCTTTACTCTCTGTGTTGGGCAGGTCTTGCGCAGACTTGCGTGCTCTGCTCTTTAAGAATGACATCGCAAATCATTTTTCATCTCAGCCGATTTCAGTTGTCATACGTTTGTATAGATTTTTAACAGTCCTGCGATGCATCGTTACATCCCTACTTCCTGTGCACTTAGAGGAAGGTGGAGCCTGATGAAATTCTGTTTGAAACCAACCTGAACCTGACTGTCATTTGCATATCTCAGCCCAGATCCAATTACAGCCAGATATTTTTGTTATCAAGCTTCTCTCTGTGTATTCTGACTGAAACGACACTTTGCATATAGTGAGCATGTGCAACACAAAATAATAAGACCAAACAACAGGAATTGACAGGGACAATACATGAGAAGGATTGCTACAGTGATAGACCTTCTTGTTAAAGAGAAAGATACAATTTGTTTACCCAGGAACAGCTGTTTTATTGCTCTTGCCAAACTAACCTGACCCCCTTTACGAAACTATACATTTAACATCTCTTTATCTTCATTTAAACTAAACAGAAACAAAATAAAACTCATCAATCCTGTCTTGGCTTTTCTTTCCACTGTCTCTTCCACAACTCTGGTTGTATGGTTGAAATAAATCTTTTATTCATGACGTTAGATGTAAAACTACTGTGGCTATACGCTCTGTTTCTCCCCACTGCTTCTCTGAACCATCCTCCCCTCTTATTCCTCTCCTGATATTTTCACATCTAACATGGTGAATTTAGGGCTTATTTCCACCAAACCAGACAGTGGCCAAAACAAGCACTTTAGTGTAGGTACTTTGATGGTCTGCAGTTGTCCAAAGGGATTACATTGTAGCTCAGTGTTGCTTCTGACAGCTGCAGCACTCTCCCTCAGTACTGGAACGATTAAATAAAATAATAGTCCAGGTTGAAAAATGCAGAAGTTAGCCTTTAAGAACTTTATGTTAAAACTACCTGTTATGTTGTTTGGTGAATCAGAGTCAATATTTGCATGCAAGACCAACTCATAAGACCTAGAGGTAATATTTTCATGTTTTCTGTTTCAGGATCACTTCAAGTCGGCTTTCTTTTTCTTTGAAGGAGTTTTCTATAATGACATGCGATTCCCCGAATGTCAGGACATCAGCATGTAAGTTTTTAGGGCCTTTCCTTTAAAATTTTTAATGTATGAGCTTCTAGAGATCAGCAATTCTTTATTCTGGCAGCAGTCTTATTACCTTATTGATGACAGTAAATATGAATTAGCTTCTGTCATTTAAATTATGCCGAATAAGAAAGTAGAAATAACCATATTAATTACCATGGCTTTCACACTAATATTTTAGGCACATAAGATATGTGAATATTCATTGTCAGAGTGGTGAATAGCTAAACGATGCTGGTTATTACTGACAGAGTGCTAATGTTAGCTTGAGGGGCAGGCTGCTGGAGTTCAGCCATAATGTAACAGCAGCATCTGTCATTGACTAAATTTAAGCCCAGCTTAGATCAAACTGTTGTCTGTAACAGGTTTTGTTATTGACAGACAACACATAGCCTGGTAATTCAATATAAGGAGTGTCTGATCATAATTGGCTCATTGATCCACTTGGACAGGAGAATATAGAGGGCATGATGGCTGACTGATTAACCTTAATTTGATGAGGTATCACTAGTGCTCAGGTTCAAACAAGGTCAAAAAATAATTATTATAACAAAAGTTTTTTTAAACTCTATGTGAATGCATACAAACTTGTCAAAGTTGTATCAACATCTATAGGATCTTATATTTTTGATCCCCCGAAGGGGGCACTGCAGGGACATTTTGGGTAAGCACCCGTGTGTGAGATGCTGACATTTACTAAAATAATCCTACTAATCAGTAACCGCAGTTACACTCCATTCACTCCATGTGCACTCCATTCACACTCTGACATATTCTGTCGGGAAAGAGTTGATGGAGAGGTGTTACCACAACAGAACAAAAATATTCTCAGGCATATTTATTTTTAGTTTAAACTAAAGTCACACTCTTGCAGTCATCATATATCCAACTAAAATGATCATAAAGTGAAAGTCAGTAAATCTACTACAGTTTAATGTGACATCTAACTTTACAACAAACAGACCGGTATTTGAGAGGCCATTATTATGACTGACCTGCATGTTTATGATACAGGACTACCATTGAATGGGCAAAGGCCCGCAACTTTCCAACGTACAGCCAGGCCAAGATGGAGGACACACGGTTTGTGGATCTGACAGTCAAAGTAGGCTTCCCGTATCTCTACTGTCATCAGGGAGACTGCGAACACCTTGTCATCATCACAGACATCAGGTTAGTGCTGTGTTTATTCTCTTATTGCTCAACAGCCGGTCAATTCTGTGATCTAGCTTCTTTTCAAAACCCACTCAATCTCTAGTCTCGCAGAGCCAGACCTCTCCACAGTGCTCAGCGTTGGAGAAACGTCTGGCTCCACACACACACACACACACATGTTCTGCTGTAGGGGAAAAATGCCCTGCCCTGTTTGTGTTTCTTTAAACCAATCATGATTGTCTCGGATGGCGCTGAGCCCAGGATGCAGCAATGGTGCTGCTGCAAAAAAGTGTCGAAGGGGAACTTGATGGAGGCGAGTTAAAGCATGCATCCAATGGCAGGACTTACATCTGCAGTGTACATCCAGTGAATCAGACTAATCAACATCTTACTAAAAGGTGTAATAGGTATGAATCATATCATCCCACAATATTATGTATGGCAATGTGATTGGTTATTTATTTATTTAAATGACATGGATGAAAGCAGCCACGTGTCACATCCCATGACCACGACCCCCTTTGAGTGAAAACGAGCACTGTACAAGTGGCCAGTCAGTGTGTCTCAAGTTAACAAAATAAAGTGTATCAACAAAACAAAAACTGACAGATGTTGGAAACACAAGACCTCAAGATTCAATAAGGTAGTTGCATGTCAGGTTCGTCCATTCTGATGGAGGCAGACTGAAAGGACCCATATTTTTTATTTATTTATTTCTTTTAATTCTATGTAATGATGCTGATCGTTGATAGCACAGGTCTTATAGCATCTAACTGCCCTCCCCTCTTTTTAAACTTCATCTGGGTATACCTTGTGCATTACACAAAAGAAGCACAGACTGAAAGTGGGCTACAGTGATGCCAATGGTGTAGACCAGTGTTTCTCAACCCTGGTCCTCAAGTACCCCTGCCCTGCGTGTTTTAGATGTTTCCCTGCTCCAACACACCTGATTCAAATGATCAGGTTGTTGTCAGGCTTCTGCAGAGGCTTGATGACGAGCTGATCATTTAAATCAGGGGTGTTGGAGCAGGGAAACATGTAAAACATGCGGGGCAAGGGGTACTTGAGGACCAGGGTTGAGAAACACTGGAATAGATGGTCAGAGGTCTACACAAGTTTTATGTAATCTTCTGTGACCCCTGGATACACTTCCGGGCAGCACATTCCTCCCGCAGCTGTGGCCCCTGGGGGGGCTCCCCTTCAGGCTCCAGGGCAATCAGTCGTGGTCAAATCCTCAGAGAGTTCCTGTTTAAACAGGTTGGAGAGTGCAGCTACCACTGTGAGTGGAATTTGTGATAAAGAAATCTAAAAAAAATGTGTTTGTGAGCTCCCGCAGCTTAATGCCAATCTTGGCTACTGAAGGTTAAAATGACTCTAACATCCGTTATCTGTCCGTAATGGTTCATGTGTCTTAAGTTTATGTTTATTTTATTTAAGAAGGGATAATGCACATTAATTAACATGATCATTTGGTGGCCTGGTAACTCAGTGTGTTGACTCCCTTCGATGGCCCTTTGCTGCACTGGCTATTTTTTTGCCTTTATGTCGTCTGTTTTAGATGCCAGCTAATCTACATCGCTGTCAGATCAAAGAGTGACGTCCCATTGTCTGGCAGGATGTGAGGACATTGTGTCGTAGGCTTTCACATTAAAATGCTGCCGGATTATTGAGCTTGATATTATTGTATTAGTAGATAAAAATGTTAAAAGTGCTGCACAGTCATTTTCATTTATGATTTCTCCAGGGAAATATGTGCTATATTATTGTTCTCACATGCTGCCTGCCCGCAGTTAGTTCAGTTTTATCCGTGCCCGTACCTGTGAATTTATATAAGTTTATTTTTGGCCCATTACACCTGTGGGAACCTGACCCAGTGGAGGACTGTATTTGAGATTTTCACCTTGAGTGTAACGTCAGAGGTAACTGACGTGGCTTTGTGAATATGGTAAATTCACTCTGCTATCAGAATATGACGCAGGGTGCCTCTCAGCTGTGGTGGTTGCTGCTGCTAACCACACATACAACCGTACCCTTTCTTTTGCTGAACTTTGGATTTTGTGGCTGCATCAGCTGATACGGAACACATTTAACATAAAAGTCAAAGCACAGAGGCAGTATCACAGGCACTTAGACTACACTTTAAGCCTCGTTAGCGGCACGGCTCTATTCAGTCAGCTGAGCACTTTTGGTCTGGACTGAAATGTCATCAACCCTTAGTTGGACTACTGTGAAATTTCATGCAGCCACTCATGGCCCCCAGAATCCACTGACTTTGGTAGTCTTCACATTCTACCTTAGTAAACTACACTTTTATATTATTGTGCAATTATATATGGTGGTTTGATTTGTCACAAGATGTGAGTTTGTGTGTACTTTCTGAATCTCTGTATTATTACTTGAAGCTTTTAAAATAAAGCACTTCGTTGTCAGACAGGATGTCACTGCTCTCACAAGACCTTGTAGCTAATTTGTTTTAATCATTCTAGGAAATCCTAATAGTAGATGTATCTATGACCTGATTTATCTTTGATGGGAGCAGGGTAACCATGCATGAAAGCAGTTCTTAATTTCACAAATGTGAGACAAATCTGTTTTCATCACTAACTATAATGGGCCTGGTCCTCTTCCTTTTACGCATCACAGACTAGCCCATGAGAACGACTGCCTGGACAAGAAGCTGTATCCACTCCTCACACACAAGCACAGGGTCTCCACGCAGAAGTGCGCTGTCTGCCACGTCTACATTGGCAGGTGTGTAAAAACTCAGGAATGCATTAACAGCTTTGGTATTTCCAAACTGTTTAATACAAGTTCGATGTCCCTGACTCTTTCCAGATGGTTTACGACCAATGACCAGTTTGCGCCGAGCGAGCCGTGTCTCTTCTGTGACAAGTGCTTCCGGATGCTCCACTACGACGCTCAAGGGAACAAGCTGGGAGATTTCCTGGCCTATCCCTATGTGGACCGTGGTGCATTTAACTGATGCTGTTCTTTGTTGAACTGTTGAGGTTACTGATTTATTGCTGTATAATACAGTGTTTTATATTTCTAAAAGAAATGTTTTGACATTTAGGGAATGTTATTTTCTTAACACAAATTACTTTTGGGAAATAATTATTTGATTTTACATACCGTCTTGTTTGAAATAAACCTTAACATTCCGTTGAAAATTTATTTTGCTGGCCTTTATGTGAAAGTTTATTCATTAATTAGGCTATGATGTCTCACTCTGACAACATGGTTTCAATTAAAGCTGTAACAATTAGTCGATTAAGCAGTCAGTTTTATTTTAATTAACTATTTTGATTAATTTTTCAAGCAAAAATGTCAAACATTTATAGGCTCGAGCTTCTTAAGTTTAAGACTTTGCTGTTTTTCTTTGTCATTTATGTAGTAAATGAAGAGTGTTTGGGTTTTGGACAGATGATTGTTTTCTTGCTTAATAGTTTAGTCTAAAAAATGTCAAAATTGTGAAAAATATGCATCACAATTGCCTCTTCTGGCCAACCATTATTAATTGAGCTCCACGCCTGTCACATGTTAGCTGTGTAATGAGAAAAACAATGTAAAAGACAAAACAACAAAGACGTAACAAGACGAAAAAAACAACGCTAAAGACATAATAACACATAGCAGTTGATAAACAACGTAAAAGACACAAGGCAAAAAAGATGGAATGTGACGCAAAACTAACAAGACAAAAGAGTAACGTGCGTAAAAGTGACGTAACAACGTACCAAGACAACAGACATATGAAAAACAACTTAAAAAGATGTATTAAGACAGATGATGTAACAAGACAAAAAGTGTGACAAGACAAATTTCTAATTACTAAGATTTTAACAGTCAAATTCTCAGTTCGCTGTGGTTTGATTGGATTTGATTGACGGCAGCCGGCCAACAAAAGCAACGGTCATCAGATAACATGACACAGCAGTAACCCCAGTGTTGAAACAAGTGAGTAAAGAATTTCATCAAAGGGAGAATACTTTCTGTCCAGATCTTTGTGAAGTGTTTTAAATTACCACATCAATCAATGTGAAGACACAAGGAGTATTATACGGTATGCACTACTTTATTATTGGATGCTGGAACTAGACAGACACAAAAAATACTCTTATTTACATCTATGTTAAAAACGACCAACGTTTAAAAGCAAAGACACTTGGACATGGTTGACAAAACAAACTTTGGCAGAATTCTCCAGAATTTTCTGTTTGTGCATCTGAAGTGAGTATGCATCTTCAAAATGTTCATGTAGCCAACATTATTGGATATGGTAATAGAGCGTCTAACTAAAACTAAACCTTTGTGTCACGTAATCTGTAAGTAGAGTTAAGATCAAACTGTTCATTCTGTAAATGCCAAAAAGAATTTAAATGTGCATGAAATGATCCAAATACAATCAAAATCACCTACTTCAGTTGAAAAATAGGACCAAACTGCAGTATCTAAGCGTTCATAGTGCTGCAGATCTACAAGTACTCACTCTTTACGTTACTCAAAACAGACGAGACATGAGCATGTGACACAAGCTGTCTGAAAGGTAAAGATTACACAAAGTAAAAAAATAAAATATGCAGTCAGTCAAGGGGTTTGATGTACTGAAACCTTTGAGCAGCAACACTGACAGAAACAGTCAGTAAACTGGAAACCAGTGATCATGATCAGTCATCAAACGGAACTGGACAAGGAGATCCCAGTTGGTCGGTCCGGTGAGGACAGCGGTTGCACGAGCACAGCAGCAGACATCTTGTCTTTTCTTCAGGCATGTGGGACACTCAGGTGGACTCCTCCTGAGCTTTTGGGGCACTAAAGTCAAAGAAAACAAATACATGAAGGTTAAATAAGTTAAGACCGTATTGGCAGTCTGGTGTGGCTTTGTCGACTGTGCCACACTGCCGTATTTCTGCTTTATGACCTTTATGGACCACCTTTGAGTTAGCTTCCTGTGACAAATCTGCAGTATATGTTTATGGTCCCCTGAGTACCTTTTCATCTGCAACTTTTTACAGTTCGATTTGTACATAAGGTTAATAGTTTAGCATTCACTTTGTATATAGTGTGTATTAGTGTTTTAATTTTTGATCATTTTGACATATAGTCTATAAACTGTTAGGTATGTTAGCTAGCCACAAGCTAACAGCAATTCATTCATTTCATCAATATACTGGGTGCATTTTTTTATTCACTTGCTGCTGACCTCTGCCTCCTTCGTCTACATCTCCCAACTTCTACAAGTTAAACAGATCATCCATGCGTTAGTCTAACACCCACAATTCAGTTCAGTGACATTTAAAAGCAAATGCATTTTACAACTTTTTTCCCAGTCATGGCAGGAAAATCAGTAATGAGTGTTAGTTGGCTTTAATTTTGTGCATCCTGCAAACTCCCAAACAGAAATTTGATGATTCAAGTCATCAGTCAAGAAGACCTTGCCAATTTTGGATTTTAGCTGCGTTGCTGCATGCAGGAGCAACAGCATGGCAAGCTTTAAAGTTTGACCACAAAGCACAAAACTGATGAGAATCAGAGAACGATGACAGAAAAAGGGACATCATGATGCTAAATAGTCGTCACTGGAACGAAGAGTATCCGAGCAGCCAACATAGTGCTGACTTCACTGTCAGTCATGTGGGCTAAATCACATTTGAACCAGAGTTTAGTACAACCTCCTCTATAACCGCCGTCCACTGTGATTGATTCTTGGGCTGACAGCGCCATGAGCAGACCAGCAGGAGAGACGCCCCGTGGTGCGCTGGGATTTCATAACTGAACTATGAGCTGGATGTACATTTTTACTTTCTCCGACTGTGTGGAGATCTGCTGTTTTAACACCACAAATGACGAAGAGAGGCATTAAAACGTGAGGTAGGCTAAAACATGCGACTCATGCAGGCTGAAATAGGCAGCTAGCGTGGTACTGAGCCGAACAAAAAGGGAAGAAATGGTCAAATCTTTGTAGTGAAAAGCCAAATCTGATTCAACTGAGAGAATTCCAAGATCCGTGCAGCTCAAATTTGAGGGGCAAATTTTGAATGTCACACAGCAAAGGTCAAATTGATGTGTGTAACAGATTTACTTCCATGTTGTCCTTCAGTTTTTATTGAGGCTGTTAAGGGGCAACACAACAACACACATTATCTGATCTTACACATTATCTCTGCATGTGTTGTACGTGTAAACTACCTGTGATTTTCTCCCACTGAGGTTTCTTCAGGAAGCTTCTCCGTCTCCTGCTTCTTCTCTTCAGGGCTGATATCACCATTTGTCATCTTGTCTTAAGGCAGTGCACACAGAGACACACAGAATCAGTTAGATGGAACATCACCACAAACCTAACCCACCGCAGTGAGGAGAACTCACAGGAGCATGTGATGACACATGCTGAGCTGCAGACCTTTCTGGAATAAACACGATTTTCCATCCATTCGGCATGCCTTGCTGTAGAAAAGAGACCTTTCAAGGAGACACTCCTTTCGGTGATAGTACAGTACGTGCATCAGTTGAGTGAGTCAATAGAGCGAGGATGTGGCTGCAGACCTCGGATAATAGTCAGAGTTTCTACTGAGAACGTTAACCACAGAGATCCTATGACGTCCCGCTGAAAAGGACAGAGAAAACTGTTTGAAAGCTTCAGTGTCTTCCTGCTCTGGGTGGTTTTCATACGTGACTTGGCTGGTCATAATTGATTTCAATATAACCATCAGACATGCCTTATGATGGAAATTAAATCATCAGACCAAGCCAACTCTCACTGTTTTGACGTTTAACTGTGTTGCTGTACTACAACCTGCAACGTAACTCACACTCCTGACTTAACTGATTCTGTACAACTTGTATGCAACAATTATAATAATCATTATCATGGATAATGATAATAGTAATTTATGTGGCACAACACATAAAAATGCAACACAACATGCTTAACATAAAACCAGATTCACTATGACCCTCGATTTTAAAAGATACTGCAAGGAACTTTGACACTGTAATGATTTTAGAGGCCAAAAGTGATAATGTTTCTGAACAAATACTGAATGTGACTCAAGATCTTGTTTTGAGGAGGGTTATGATAGTTTTGTTTGATAGACTGTTGATGTAAACAGACCTGCAAACTCATAAAAGGTAAGAAAGGTGACATGTTGCTAAACCAATCCCCTGTAGGGTGGTCTGGGAGCATCCTTTTTGTTTTTTTGCAAAGTTTTGGTTTGTAAAACTTTTGCAAGATTTGCACCCATTGTTTCTGTTAAAATAATCACACTCGCAATTTTTTGTGGGTCTGGGGTTCTAGACACGACTCTCTCGGTCTCACTCTCACAAACTCATAACAGCAGACCTGTCTGTGAACAGTATGATGTTACACTCTGCAGTGTTTCTCCATAGAGACTTTATTTAGACATAAAATCAGGTTTGCACATTTACTAAAATCACAATTTCAGGGTTCATGCACCTTTTTTCCAAAGTCGAACTGAAGCAGTTTTCAACCAAGGTTCATTTTCAAAGTTTTCCAGCACCGTACAGCTGGTAAGGAACACTTCAGAGAAAAACAATGGAAAGGTTCAACAGTTCAGAGCCCCTAAGATCTTCAGGCGGGCAGTTCCAGAGTTTTGGGGCGTAAATAACAAAGGCTGCCTCCTCCTAGCTTTCAGTTCTGACATCTGGAACAATCAAGAGATTTGAGTCAGAGGATCTGGGGGACTTAGCAGGCACGTCTGTCAGTCAGATAAGTCAGTGATTTAACTAGAATTACTGCCTCGCAGTTGTTTGTCCTCACCAACCGGTCAAGTTCCAGTTCACATCCATGTCCATGTCATAATATATGTAGTAAAGACTTAAAAGGAATTTGATAAAATGAAATGTATTTTTATCGCTATACTGAAATGTATGATTCCAGTGAGTAATCTGGAGTGAGAAACACACTGTCTTCACTTAAAGACTACTTTTACAGAGGAGTACAGATTATTAATAAATTACTTCTTGAGTTATGACCAAGACATGATATTGCGTTCACGAGAATGGTACAGATGCGAGGAACCTTTGACCACCAAAATCTTTTATCAATTCATCCTCGTGTCCAAATGGACTTGTGCACAAAAGTTTTTAGAAAGTCCCTCCCTGCCTCTTCTCGTGAACCTGGACTTGCTCACGTTCTGTGGCCGAGGTGTGATTTTTGCGATTCCCTCACTCTTGATTATTTATATGATGTTGAAATGAAAATACGAGCAGAAATTATAAACGATGGCTTCACCACAGCTGTCGGAACTGCAGAGGGAATGCCTCAGTGTGTATTAAGCAGGGATGTGCTCACCAATGATTAGGGCTGTGTATTGCCAAGAATCTGGCGATACAATACATATCACAATACAGGGGTTGTGAATCAGTATATTGTGATATACGGCAATACTATAAACAAGGTGATATATTGTTATTTTTTTATCTAATTTTAGCATGCATAAAAAGTTAAAGAGTTTGTTTTTCATGCAATCAGAACAGTGAAAATAGATAACACTGTTATCTGTCAGTTGGGGTTTAAACACAAAATGAACCACTGCCACAAATCTTTTCACGAATCACAATACAGTGTTGTTGAAAATACATTATCACAAAAAATAATATTATGACAATCAATATTTTTTTACACTCATATTAACACCTGCTTATAAACAAAGAAATTAAACAGAAAGACGATATAAATGTTAATGTTATGACAGTTTGAGATGTATTTTTCCAAGTTCAGGTCCAAAGGAGACCTTAAATCTCTCTTTTGGGTCTCAAGCTGAAGTTTGGGGACCCCTGGTAGTCGTTAATAATAGTGATTTATAGGGCTAGGGACTGAAATTTATACTTTTTGAGGCCGACCTCTCCATTAGGTCAAGTTTGTAGGTCTGTTCACTGTTTTAAAGTGGTAAGTAGCAAACCGTGTGACCCCTCAGCCCGCAGGGGATAAGGAAGGCCAATCTGGTGCCATCAAAGACACTTACTGACTCGAACGCGTCTTGTGAGGGCCTTAAGGTGACAACTGGACAAGTAGTAACAAAGACAGATGGTGGAAGTGGCTGAGCAAACACTGGATAAATCCTGAGCTGGGAAGGAAAAGCCACGGGAAAACAAAAACTGGTAGGGAGAAGGCCTGAGGGACTGCTGGCAACAGCAGGGTCAGCTGACCCAGGACGAGCGTTTACGTCCGAGCATGCTGAGTTATGTGACAACCATAGGACTCTTTTATTGTGAGTGATGTTGTGTTTGTGCCTGTCAAAGGAGGCAGGTCTCTTCTAACACCAGGTATATCCAAACAAAAACTTGGACTGGTATTGGCAGGATTTATTGGCACCTCACATATTGTTCTTCACCATTGAAAAAGTCAGACAAAGCCTGTTTTTGATGAATGGTTAAAGCTGATGACGGACATTGCCTCTTTCAAATTGCTAATGGCAAGGACTAATAATCACCAAGGGAAGTTTTATGAAGTCTGGTCTAATTTTTTAATGAAGGTCCTTGCTTTTGGGGTGAACTGTCCCTTTAAGGTAGCACTGGTGCCTTGACCAGCCCCTCAAAAGGTTTTGGCACCTTTCTATTACATTTTATCTTCTTAATGTATCAGGTTTTTGTCTTTTGTATATGTGTGAACAAATGAAATCATCCTCTGTAAGTCATATTTGTACACAATGTGTACTTGCCTTCCTGTATGAGTTCCAGCCAACTGAAAGAGGCAGCACGGACACACTAATAACTTCCTGTCTATAGTATATGTTCTAAAAATTTAACTTTAAAATGAGTTACACAACAAATCATTGAATCTATAATAAATAGTACCTGAGATGTTTTCCTTGGCTTGCTCCACTCTCTTCAGCGCTCCTTTCTTGGCTTCCTCGTGCTGCCGCTGTTCGGCTAAAGACTTGTTGAGCACCTGGCTGAGCACACAGTCACCCTCTCCCACCAGAAACATACTCTTAAACTTGTTATACAACATGGTGGCTTTGTCCATGATGTCCTGGCTGGCTTTGAAACGACGTATCTAGAACATGGATTAAAAAAAACATGCATTACAACTCAAAAAGTGCTTAGAAACACATGATGGTGTAGTTTGGCTGTTAAATTTGAAAACATCTTACTTTAAAAATGATTATGGACGAATAAATCTACCTTTTTGAGGGTGGCGATGAGTTCACTGTGTTTCTGCAGGTGTTGGGTTGTGACTTGAAGGGCACCAATCTCATCTAATGCATCCAAACACTTCTTCACATCCTAAAGAGGTGGAAGCAGGAGGGACCGTGGAATGAAAGTTGCATGGAAGGAAGAACAGGTGTTTAGAAAGAAAGGAAAATACACTCAACATAAACAGAAACACAGCATTTGTTTTAATGTTGTTAATATGCTGTTCGTGTTAAATACAGTAATAAACTAAATTTTTGTTTTTGCTCCCGTTTTTCATGATTTGAAGTAAAAGATCTCAGCCTTCGTCTATGCACACAAAAGGGTTATTTCACTAAAACCGCGTTCACAAAGTCTGTGTTAGAGAAAGTCAAAATAATCCATCCACCTGACAGGTGTGGCACAGCGAGACGGTGACTGAAAAGCATGATTAGTCTGCAAAGTAAAAGCTCATCTCATGGCTTCGAGGGATGCTGAGCAATGCTCCTAAAAACTGTCCTAACACTGGATATTTTTTACGTGATGAATGTTGATGATATTTGTAACTAAATGTTTGTAACCAAATAACATAACTTTATCTAATTACCATCTTTTTTGGGCTCTGAGGTAATTCATTTTTAAAATCCTTGCGTGTCCTCATTCTGGGGTCAGAAACACTGTCAGAGATAACAGCATCTGACTCTCACATTGCTGAGGTTCCTCCAGGGGCCGATTTCAACAAATTCATGACAATAACCAGCTTCTGCGTGACAATGAAATAGTTTTGTTTGTACTTTCAAGGTCATGCACAGACCTGAGCCCCAAATAATCAAATTTCTGCACACACAGGGAGTGGATCTGTAGTTCACCAAGTTTGACGGTTTAGTAAACAAAGGTTGGGAGTCACAGGGGTCATTCACACTAGGATACTAACTAGGGCTGCAAGAATATTTTCATTATTGATTAATCTGTCAATCATTTTCTCAGAAAATATTGAGGACTGTTCCCCAAAAGGTGATGTCCTCAAATGTCTTCTTTTGTTCATAACTGAAAGATATTCAGTTGACTTTTTTTTTTTACTTTTAAAATGACTCAAAATTATTAATTGAAAAAAAAAAAGAATGAATTCAATAGTGAACAACTAATCAATTAATCAACCAATCGTTGGAGCTATTTTGATGATGAAAAAAATCCACTTGGTTCTGCTTTCAGTTTCACAGAGTTTTATGGAGAGGTATTATGATGTAATTATGATTTAACAGTTATTAACAGAGCTTACAGCGTTGTCAATTTTCAGTGAAATTTTGATTTCACTGTGCAGTCTCTGAAGTTTCAAGTCAGTTGATATTTCTGTGAAAAAGAAAAGAGAAAAGGAAACATTATGACAGAAATGTTTACAGAACTTAGATCAAATGAATTTAAGAATTATATCAGTTTCAAAACCACAGTGTGGAATATGCAACAGCTATTTACACTTGTGTCCATTTGTTTTTATCTGAATGGAAGTGTTGGAAATGTCTGAGGGACTAAATTAAAACAGGGTTTGTCCTGCCAGAGCATGAGGCTACAGCGACACAAAACAGCGAGACCACCTCATATATTGTCTGCCTTGAAAAACTTCTGCGAAGGATCCATCCATTATCTGTAGCTGCAAATCCTTTGCAGGGTCATCACTGTGTAACTTCAATTAAATATAACTTTATTTATCTCTTTAAGGAAAACTCTATTCAGCGGCTCCTGTCATCTTAACGGTATTTTTTATTTTATTGGCTTTAAATAGGAAGCTTTTAGGACTGTCTCATTCTCTTCCAGTACCAGTGTGGAGGATTTAAAAGGATTTTAAAACACAATCACTCCTATTTTCCTGAGCAACATATAAATATTATATCAATATCCTGCTATGAAACTAGAGATCATGTCAGATTTTGGATATTGAGTCCTCTGCAGCGTCCCTGGGTTCTCCCTCTTTCCTGTCATATACTCAGCTGTCCTTTAAATTAAAAGGCATAAACCCCCCCCCCAAATATTTTAAAAATAACATTTTTCTCACCCAGCCCATATTGTATGTTATTTTAGAGAAAATGGAGCTCAAGCCTGAAAGTTTTCTGATTTTTCTCTCCTTGCTCTTAAACAAAGCAGGAGGAGGGAAATACACTGAGTATGTTGATGAATCGTGTTTGATCTTAAATCAGATGCGCCTGACAGGAATTTTGCAATTATCATACTGACTATGAGTCCAGTAACTCGATATAAGGACAGCAGAGTTAAGTGCTGTGTGCAATACTTTGTTGTTAGTTGGGTAACTTTTGGTTGATGCATGGCGCTCTGTGGTGTCTGAGGCTGTTCGCGCGCGCGTCTATTCGGTAGTAATCCAGCGTTAATACTAGTTTAACAGTGGGCTGAAATATGTCAGACCTATCACGAAACTCTCTTTCGAAAGCCAGGAAACCGATAACGGTGAGTACTTAAAGATGAGCTGGATCAGATCGTTTTATCTCTGATCGATGTTGAGGCTCCAGAACGAAACACAGGTTTTATCATCTTTAGGTGTAAACCTTTGAAATCATAACATGAATGAACAGATGTATAATATTTTCGTGATGTGTTTTCACGTCATAAACTACTACTCAACCCCTTTTACAGGCTAACTGCGTTCTAATATTTGAACCGTCGTACTCACCCTTTTTCTTCACTCCTGTTCTCTCCTCATTTTTCTTCCCATCATCTTTGGTTGGCCTGCAACATAGAATAACCACCATGTCAGAAATGTCTCTCCTACAGATTTTTTTGTGTCAATGCCATAAATAGAACCAACAAAAATAGCAGATTCATCAAATAAAATGGATGTTGTTCTTCTACTTAAATATTCAAGTCATTTCTCAGAATACCTTTAAAGTAAAATTTTAAAGTTTTTCTCTTCATATAATTGTAAAAATTAAAACTTACAGATTGCTGGCTGTTGATCAGAACACAATATGAAATATGAGAGATTACTTTCTTTCTGGTAACTTTTGATGGGACGTGTATGTATACGTACTCTCTCACTTCCTCTGCTTTCCGCCGCCGCACATCTTTGTCTATTTCTGAGTTTTGGTTTTTCTTTCTGCCTTTATTTTTCTGAAATAAAAAAAAACTGACAGTTTTAATAAATGTTGGTGTTTCATTGCAGACAAATTCTAACTGTGAAGATGTTTGTGTGGACTGGACACCTGCCTCTTCATCATCAGAGCCGGAGTTGCCGTCGTCCTTGGACTGTTTCTTCTTCTTGGCTTCAGGCTCCTTCCCCTCCACATCTTTTCCTTTGCTCTCCTCCTTCTTTCTCTTCTCCTCCTCTCCACTCTTGGACTTGTCCTCGGCTGCCCTCTTTCTCTTTCTGTCTGACTCAGCAGTGTCCCTACGTGGAAGAGGTCAGTTAAGACAAATGAAAGTGGGGATGGACAGTAATGAAGTACATGTACTTGAGTGCTGCTCATGAGTCCATATTTTGAGTAACTGTGCTTTAACTCAACTTTAATTAATTTTTTCCTCTACCTTTTTACCACTGAGTGAAAGTCAAAGCTACACACAGCTCACACTGGAGAATCTGAGGACATAATTATGATTGGAAAAATTTTAGATTTAGCTGCAGACAGCCTGCGACCATATCAACTAATGTTGTTCATAAATTGAGGTTTAGAGCAGAAACTTCATGTTTTCAGCTCTCTATGTACACTGTCAATTTGACAAATTAATGATCAAAATGAAAAAAATATTAGAAGTATTTCTTTCATGTAGGAACGGATGATTCTTTGTCTGCCAACCAGTCAAAGGTAGTGCACAAGAAGCAACAGACGTAAGTGAGAAGGTTGCACTGTGTGTATGTTGTGTGTTCATTTTCATAGTTACATTTCGGTTCCTGAGCCTTGCTGCTCCTGCTGCTGCTGAAGCAAGAGTAACTTCTCACTTTTGGGCTTCCTGCCTCTTCGTTTCGGAGCCTCTGCACCTGATCACATGGACACAAAAACACACCACACGCAGACACACCATAAATCCTATACTTAGCAACCCTCCTGATTTTCCCAGGACATTTCTCTCTCCCCATTTCCTCACGTGATCACAATTGTCCTGTATTACTTATGGTTTCATGATCACAAGCTGTTTCTGACACTCTGCAACACCTATAAGCCCTATACAACTCTAAAAGTCTGCTGTTTTCACCACAACACAACACTATAGATACACCAAACCAAACTTTCTAATAAGTGAAAGTTTTAAAGGAAAGGGGCATGCATTTTGTAAAATCTGATGCGCCAATTCTTCTGTATTTTTTTTTCCTGAGAATTAGAAATATAATGAATGCTCTTGCACTTTTGCAGTGTTACTTTGTTGTCTTCATTCTTTAAAAGTCACCAGATTGCAGGAAACAAGGTCTCAGGAATTCAAATTTTTTGGTATCAAAGTCTTCCCTATTGTTGAGATCCCAAGTTTGGCAAATATTCATAAATCAAGTTTATGGAAAATGAGAGCTGAATGCTCTAAATTCTACTTACTGTTAACATACAAGTTAAAATGCCCTGCAAATATACAGTGCAATATGTTTGTGATCTGATTAGTGTATTCTCTTATATTTGTTGTATATCCATTATCACTGTAAGTACCACTACCATCAGAGGGAACACCGTTTACCTGTAGGACTAACAGGACTAGCAGGAACGTCCTCTTTTTCAGTTTCCTGCTCAGCATCACTCTGGAAAATAATGACAACATACAATTTTATAAAATGCTTCTTAAAAAACACTTCTTAAGATTATAATCTCATTTGATCTAAGCCTTGTAATAAACACCACCAACCTTTTTCTTTCTTCCTCTCTTGGGTTTAGGAACATCTGTGGTTTCTTTCTGTGTTGAGCCCTAAAATGTGACACATTCTGTTATTTTCATTACAGTCTACAATCCTAACTTTTAATTGTCTTCTCTGCTAAAGTCAAAGTCAGGTATACATGTCAGGTGGACAACTTATATTTAGGTCCCTCCTGGATGATTTGATTCATCCCGTTTAATCTTCCTCTTGATATTTGGGTCAGTAGCACCATCTACTGTTTAAATGTGATATTACAGTCTGTGCAGTGATCAGTGTGCCAGTGTTTCATTCATAATAACTGTGTCCAAATTCCCTGCACACTAATTGAACACAGTATTTAGTATATTTAGGTAGTTTATGTTTATCATCATTGCTGTCCTTTGAAAACCATGTATCTCCAAGTGAAGTAACACAGTCCTGTTTTAAGTTTTTGTCTGTACTGCTGGAGCTTTTATTGGTTTCTTCTAAATGGTTCTATTTAAATAAATAAGGGGATTTTTTTTTTTCATTTAATCCTTCAGGTCATATATAAAATTCCTAAATCACCAAATGTGAAGACATGTGGCTTCATCAAGTCCAGGACTTTTTTCCATCTTTGTCCCTGATGTTCCATCAAACTAAACTAACCACAACAATATGATGATCAGTTCATATTTTATTAATGATGGTTATTTATACATTGTTACCAAAAACTGTTTTTAGTACAAATTCTAACTTCTTCAGGTAAACGTAGTGTTTATGGAACTGGGACACAGTTAATCACGTCTTAAAATATTGCAGGGGAGATTTCAAATTAAAGAAATTAAGCCCATCTCATCCCAAAGGAATGCATAAAGACATTAACTGATTCAGAACTTACCTTTCTCCAAAGCACACAGAAAGCCATGCAAAAATAAAATAACATCAACCAATTGCAAACAGTAGTTTTTGTGAATATGTGGACAGGGAGAGGCAGGAAATGGAAAGCAACAACACAAGCTGTCAGGGTGATCTCAGAGAGGGAAAGACAGAAGAAGAAAACACACCTCCCAAAGTTAATATCCCAAACCTAAATCAATTTGATGCAGAGCTGGCTGTGCTTACCTGCAATTATTTAATCATATAAATTATTTTTCATGGCAACACAGGGGCTGTTTTCTCAAGTAATTCAGCAATCACCTCAGAGGCATTAACACAGCAAACCCAGACGAGGCACTCTCATCAAAACATCAAGGACCGAAACAACTTTGTGGCTCTAAACAAGAACTCTGAATCAAACGGAAACAAACCACCAACTGAAAAAAAACACCAAAGTGTCACATGCTTTCCCACGGGGAGGGGACCTGCACCGTTTTATGTGATCCCAACATGCAAAGTACGTACATCCTGGTTCTGAGGAACCTGCTCAGAGATCAGAGACCCTTCCTCCTCCTCCTCCTCCTCCTCCTCCTCCTCCTCCTCCTGCCCATTCTCATTCTCCTGCTCAGCCTCACTTCCTGGAACCTAAATGCACCCAAGACACAGCATAGGACGCAGTGTGGTGGGGTGAACGAGTCTTGAAAGGGAGAAAGGTTAGCGAGTATCCTTCCGTTCCACACACACTACTCTGTACACAATGACACCATCAATTGGTAAACTACTGCCTGCACTGATAATATGTAGTTCAGTATGAAGCAGATACACATTAGAGAAAGATTAGAGGAAAAACAGCAAAAGAAGAAAGAAGCTGACAACACAGGAACACACCACTGGCATGTCAACGCAGTGAAGCGACTGTGTAAATACTGGATCTTTACTTTTGACTGACAGATATGAAGAGCAAAAACTTACTTTGGATTTCATCCCCTTGTCATCTGCTGCTTCCTCTTCTCCTTCTGGGCTGCTTTCCAACTCTTTCTCAGGGAAAGGTGCTGGGGGGACCGGCTTTGAACAAGACAAAAAAAAAAAAGATAAATGAAAGAAACTGGCAAAAACATAGTAACTAAGACGCTCTGCATCAGTTATGTGCACACAACAATGTCAGGGGATTTGACACGGGCCAGGAACAACAGCACACAGTGATGCTTACATGTTTTTTTCCTAATAAATATACATGGAGAGACATGCTCAACCTGTGCTGTCAGACTGAGCAGAGAAAAACTGAGCCAGCATCGAGTCCTAGGACACGCCACATTCAAAGTTTTTCTGATAATGTTGCATTAAATGTTAAAATTAATCTCTTATATGAACAGATGAGGTGAAATCTGTCTTCCTATTCAGAAGAGAGGAGGGGAGGAGGCTAAAGGTCCCAAATGTTACAAAAACAATTTATCACAAACAGCCTGAAACACTTTTTATCTGCCTGAATAAATAAAAAAGTAGCCAAGTTAGGCAGACCACCTACCAATCCGGCAAAACTGAGCTCAACTCTTCCCTTTTTCTTTAAATTTTAAAATACAACTGAAAAGTATGCAGGTCAAGCTCTTCTTTAACTTCTTAATATGAGCACTTTTCAGACTTTTTAGTCGCCTCTTAAAGTTTTTCCAGCCCAACATTAAGCTGAAGCAGTACAAGCGAAAGTGTGGGGGCACAAGACATTTTTTTTTCATTCTGAAATAGTTGCTTTTGAGTAAAATGTTTACAAATTTTGAGTAAGAGCTATTTCCCCCTTCCTGTTTTTTACTTTGCTGTCAGCTTTGTTCACCGCAGCACGGTGCTGCAGAGTTTCAGTTTCAACTCCAGTGAACAGCACAAAACCAGGAAAACTGCTGCAAAGTTCTGCTTAAAATTCAGGAAAAGTGGAAAACCTCATGTGGCCGAACCAAGAAGTATAATTTAGTTTTGTATGTTGGAGGTTTGAGGTTCACCCAAACTCCAGCTGCCTGCAATGTTTACAATTTAGGCTAATTTGTGTAAAACATATTAAATTACATGATCAATTCCCTTTTGTTAAAGGAATTTAATGCGATGCAGCTGCAGGAAGAGCTTTGTTTTCATTAACAGCATATTAACACCATGAAAGTAAATGTTGGACGCTTTGTTTATGTTCACCTCAGCTTTTTCTCAGGTAGCTAAAAAGTAATGAACACACAGAAAGACTTTGGTGCCCCTGGGTTACAAAATGAGAATTAAAGTAAATAAAAGTGACGGCAAATCTCAGAGAGGTATAGCAGTTAAACCATTTGAAGAACAGTAAATCCAAGTCTAGATGATATATAGTGAAAAATGTCTTTGGAGGAGACAGAGAGGAGGGAGATGTACCTTCGGTGCAGTGAGCTCAACTTTTGGGTTGTTCTCAATCTCCCACAATCCTTCGTTGAAGCCTTTCCTCTTGTTGGGCTTGGCGTACTTCTCTTTGTTGGGCTGGTATGGAAAGATATCTTTTGGGCCAAGAAATGCGCTGTTTGAAAGAAGATAATCCAGAATGTTTGTCCATATAATTAAAAATGTAGTGTTACATAAGGTGTTTGCTGGGAGATGGAGCAGCAGCACTCAGACAAAACAGACAAATAACTCTATTCAGAGTCTCATCAAACATTTACATATTTAAAGAAACACCTTCAATAGAACACAACACTGAAATGTTAACATGCAACAAGAACAAGATAATTTCATCACAAAACTCTTCAGTTTTCTGATTCCCCTTTACTTTCACATGAAAGTCCTGTTGAAAGTGCAGTGATCTGTGTAAACTTTCACATTAACAACTCAAATTCATGAGAGAATTGACTTTGTGTATGTATGTGACCATGCGAACTTTAGTTTTTCTGCATTTCCTGCAATACGTTCTATTTGTTCTAGCCACTCAGAAAACTAAACAAAACATTAAATGCTACTTCACACAAGTAGGTATAATATAAACCGATCAAACTAAAGGAAACAAAGATCGTTAGCGGTCGGTTACGAACGTTTCATGGGTGCCAAAGAAGAAGATGGGGAACTTGATGTTGGATGGCTTCACAGCACCATCTGGGACTTCATCAATCTGGCAGGAAAATGAGAAAAAAAAAAAAACAACCATAATCAACAAAACTCATCATACTGTGTCCACATTCAAAAGCATACTGAAAATTGTCCTGTATTTCTGTGAATAGAGGTGTTTGATTAATCACTGTTTGTGTGTGTGCATCTGTAGGTGGATGTGGGTTATTTCTGTCATTTGGCATATTGGTGGTTTGAATGTGTGAACAGATTCTGCATCAGTTCTCACAAGCCACTCAATAATCACATAATATAAATATAAAAGGTTGGTGGCAGCATCACTTACAGATATGGATACGGATATATTGGCCAATAATCTTTATACAGAATATAATATACAGAATTAAGAACATTTACATAAACACACATTTGTGTAGTTATGTCTCAAATGTGTTTATCAAACAATGATAAGTAAGGCAACATATTGTACAGTTTAAAACTAAAGTCTACTGTTTTAAATGATATCATGACACTGTCAAAGTAAACTTTCATGGGTATTTTTAATAATTATAAATAACTAGATATTTAGTAAACCATAAAAGGAACAAACTTGATTAAAAACTTGGAGAGAAAGGATCAAAACAATCTGGATTATACTCTGTAAAATCAAATAAAATTTTCATATTGGTGTATGTTGGACAACATATATGCCATCACCGATGAAGACCGATAAGCCAATATTAGTCAGGATGTAATAAAAATATAGCAAGATGTACTAATTGCAACAAGAAAGTATTACACAACAGTTCCATGTGTAACCTCATCAAGAATGAACAAAAACAAAGATAACTTTTAGTATCATTTTTATGATAGTATTACTCTAAAATAAACTATTTTTTACACTGATTTGAGCAAACACTTTTATTAAATAGACTCATATTTGCTTTTGCAATGAATTTGTCATTAATGGCCAGTATGTGATTTTCAGATTTTTTTTTTCATCAGTCATTATCCTGAAAACTTGCACTCATTTTAAAAAAATATCAGTCCTTTAAAACACAGAAAATCAGCATATTCTCACATTTGAGAAGCTGCAAATAGACCATGTTACATAAAATACTGTAAATGACTAATCTATTTACAATATAGCTGTTGATCATATTTTATTCAATCAACTTAATTGTTTCAGTTTGAATGACAAAACTTTCCCCCCCCATTTTTGGAGTGATCCATTAATTATGGTTATCTAAGTATGGTTACAATAATATGTAATTAGGCAGGATTTTATACAGTACAAAACAAATTTTGCATTACATACCCTTATGAAGTAATATCAGTACTGGTAAAACTGACAAAAAGTATCGGTATCATACTGAATTAAAAAAGTTTGGTGTTGCACATCCTTACATGGTGGCTGGATGTTTGCAGTTGCATTTAATTGTAATTAATGATCTATATTAATGAAGCTGTCAGACTTTGCCTGTGATGAAGGCCCGGACTTACTCTTGCAGGCCAGTGCGGATAGCCCTTCATCTTGGCAAAGATCAGATCACCAGGTTTCCAGTCTCGAGCCATGCTGAACGCGTTACCGAGCTGGAAAACGAAGACAAGTAAACATAACGTTTTAACATCTTAGGTGTAACTCCTCAGGCATGTAAAACGTGTACACATTTCACTTGATGCCCCTCCCCCTAACCCCCACCGACATCCTTTACGGTCCACAGTTCATTCAAACATGACAGTCATGTTCAGCCCGACAGAAATAGTCCTGCATCACACACAGTCACTGAATGTACTGAAGCTAATCTCTCTGATACTTGGCAGTCACTAAAAGCTAAATTAACAAGCGTGAACAAAATGTAAGCAGAGCAGAACGCCTCAGCAACAAACAGAAGTGCTAGCTAGCTTGTGGCTGCTTAATGCTATCGAAACTAACACTACAGTTTGTACGAGAGTCTACACGAAAGCTGAATACCATAAGTAGTTCAATAAAGTATTGTTGTAGCATACATTTTACCAGGAAAACACACCGCTCCTTCTTCTCAAAGTCGGATGCACGTTTTCCGCTCCCGCGCAGGACGTCGACAGACTGTACCATCACATGCCAATACGGGGGTGTCTATTTTGATGATATATCCCTACATGCTTGCTTTTTTCTAACTAAGAATCAAAACCAAATGCTTTAATGCACTTTATAAAAATAGTAAGTACATGCGAAGTTAACGTATGAGTCGTAATTCTGCCAAATTTGATTTTTATTAGAGCACGATTTTGTGAAGAGTAACCATGCTGAGCATCTTACTCTTACAAAGATCGTCTACTTTAGGTTTACGGACGTTGCTCGAAAAAGTGGGCGTCAACTTCCACGCATGCGCTCTCGACCCATAATTTACAAATAGATATAACTATGTTAAACGTCGTTGCCATAGAAACTTGTTTGTTTATACCTATAATGACACCTATAACACACCTATAATAACATTAATTTTCTATGATAGACGTCTCATGAAGTGTAAGTTGACTTATATGTGTACTACAGGTCGGGTGTAAATCTCGGATGTTCTTGGTACCTGTAAATTGGATCAGAGTGGGAGCTCTGTAGCTCCTCCGCTCTCCTGTTTGGTACTGATGCTGAGACCGATGGTGGATCCAACCTGGAACAATAACAACAACTTGTAGGTTTACTCCTGGCCCACAACTAATGTTGAATCTAATCGAGATTAATTTTAGTGGTTATTGCTATCACTACTTTTACTTTTTTCCTACTTTTATTTTTTATTCGTTTTTGTGGTTATTACTCACACATACATTTACATTTCTCTCATGTGTTTTGTTTGTATTTATGTGTGTGCGAAATCAGTGAACCAATAAACATTTTTTTAGTGGTTTATCTGTAAGAATAACAGAAAAGAGGATAGAGATCTTCTTTGTTCACTTTTGTCACACTCATATGAAATCACGTATGAAATCCATCACTAAAATGAAATTCAATTTACAGAGTGTGTGTGTGTGTGTGTGTGTCTGTGTTGAAAATTAACATACATTTTCTATGAGACTGTATGTTTAATACTGTCTTGACTTCCTGACTCTGTTTGGTTGGCTTTCAGTGACCTCTAGTGGCAAAATCAAGCTTTACACATGGAGTAAAAGGCACTGATATCATTTGGTGTGAATAAAGAAACTCCTTATCTGATATTGGAACTTGTTTAACTTTTATTTTACTACAGTGCATCTCACAAGCTACTGTGGAAAAGTAACTTTTTTTTTGTTTGTATATACTGTAATGCATCTGTAATAGCCCTCTCAACAGCTGCTCTTCTATATTGTTTAAAATGTTTAAATGCAGCAATTATATTTTATTTATCAGTCTGATAAATAAAATTATTTATGAGACTGAGTGGAGCCACAAAATCACCCAGCATCTATAAACTCTGTTTTGTATGTGACTGTATGGTACTTATGGATGAGAACTATAAATATAGTCAAACCACAAAATCTGAGTTTTTGAAGGAATGATGATTGTGTAACATAAAAAAAAATAAAAATAAAAAAATAATTAATTGCAAAGTATTTAGACCCTTTCTCACTCAGTTAATTAAAAATAAAAAAGAGGGTGTCACTTTGGGAAACACTGATCAACATTTCAGACATTTTATGGACCAAACAACCGATCGATTTATTGAAAAATGGCCGGCAGATTAATCGATAATGAAAATAATTGTTATTTGTAGACTTATTCAAATGTCTTGTTTTGTCTGACAAACAGTCTAAAACCCAACAAAATTAAATTTACAGTGATGTAAAACATAAAATCATAAAATTCTCACAGCTGAAAAATAGACTATGTTACATAAATTAAATGATAAATCTATTTTCATATTAGTTGTTGATTTTCTTTTCTTTTTTTTTAAATTTTTTTCGTTCAATCAGTCAACCACTTATTTGACTAATTGTTTCAGTTTTGATCACAAATCTTTATCTTAATGATTCTTCCTTTGTTTCCCTGAGGTTTTTTTTTATTATTATTATTGTTCAGGCTGAAAAACTTTAGAGGACATTTAAAGGGATAGTTCAGAAGTTTGAATCCCCCAGCAGGAGTTCCTGTGTAGGAAGCTAAGCAATGCGCTGCTGTGGACAGGATCAGCAAAACATATTTTAGCCACCTGAAAAAGGCTCACCTAAAAAGAAAACAATACCAGTTTAAGTGTGCACTATATTTAGATTATTTTCACCGCCTCACCTTGCCACCAGACAGTCTCATCCAATGGTAAGATGCTGTTACAGATAAATATCACTGTCTTCAAAGACATCAGACTCATAATCAAGAGTTTAAGAAAAAAAATCTATATATAAATTATCCACCAGGCCCTGAAGTGCTCCATACTGATAAAACCCTGCAGATGGTGGAAGTATATGAAGGTGACCTCAACATTTGTGGCCGCACAGATACACATGCGGGCTTACATAAATCCAAGTCGACTGTGTGTGTGTGCGTGTGTGTGTGTTAAAGACAATAGAAGATGCTGATGGTTGAAGGACAGGCTCATCAGCCACAGGGTCCCTGAGAGGGGGATAAGGGAGAAGAGGAGGCCAGGCTGGGCCGGAGGAGAGTGGAGGAGACAAAAGGAGACGAGAGAGGTGGAACCTGAGGTCCATGCCCAGGAATAACTCACAGGAAGCTACCAGGCCCCCCTGCCCAGCCTGCGAGGTGAGAGACCTTGGTGTTGGACCCCAGCCAGCTTAGTGGGGTTCCTGCTCAGACACACGGCTGTAACAGAGGCCAGGGATGGAGCTGTAGAGAAATGACAGTGTGTGTGTGTGTGTGTGTGTGTGTGTGTGTGTGTGTGTGTGTGTATGTGTGTGTGTGTGTGTGTATCCTTCACCCTGGCAGACGAGGTGTTGGCAGAACATCCCAGCCCACTCTGTCTCTGAGGGCCACAAAGTCCTGCTATCCTTCCTCACTCATTTGTTAACCTGCCTCTCTTCTTTGCAGCGTCCTCGCTCACATGCTGAGAGAAGCTACTTTATGTATGACCAGTGCCATTCAACATCACCTCCCTGCTCAGCGCTGCCCTCTGGACATCACGGCAATGAGACAACCCAGAAAGGAAACAGTCAAATTTCAGCACTTACTTACTTACTTCACATTACTTAATCTGGATACAAACAAAAGGTAACTGTATTGTCTTACAGTTACAGATAAAAAGATGGAACCAGATTGCAGATACATTTGGCAAAAATGGGGATTATTAGTAGGATTACAATTTTAAAACAGAGAACAATATACTGCCATGCACAACTGCCAATTCATTATCATGGCAGAAATGTTACAATTCTTTGTCTTTAAATCAATAAATGAATCAATAAATTGCAAACAACAAAGGAAGGAACAACTGGACAAACTCATAAACTTAACAATGAACATAAAATACTTACAGCTGCAGCCTTTTATCTATTGTCAATCGACTATTAAATTAATCTGTATCTATTTTGATAACTGATTGATCATTTTGAGCTGACTTTGAGAACAAAAGTCGAAATTCTCTGATTTCAGCTTTTAAATATGAATACTTTCTTGTGTCTTGACTCCTCTGTGACAGTAAACTGAAGATCTTTGAGTTGTGGACAAAAAAAAAAAACATTTAAGGATGTCACCTAGAAACACAGATCAACTTTTTTTTTTTTTTAAGATTATTTTTTTGGGGGATTTTTGCTTTTATTGTGATACGACAGCTGAAGATATGACAGTGAAGGGGGCAGAGAGAGAGAGAGAGGGAATGACATGCAGCAAATGGGCTGCAGGCCCAAGAATTAGACTGACAGCCTCAATACATGATGCACATGCTCTACCAACTGAGCTATAGGGCATTTTTCACCATTTTCTGGCATTCTGTGGACCAAAACAGGTACTTGATTAATGGAGAAAATGGGCCTCAGATTAATCGACAATGGAAAATAATAATTCCATGAAAGACTTGAAAAATAGGTCCAAACACTTGAATGTAGAACAAAGGAAATACTTCGCACATCTATTAAACAAGACAGGTGCATTGGAGAGAGAAGACCAGAAAGTTGCAAAAAGATTCCTGCACACTGTCTGACCTGCAATATATCATTTATTTGCAACATTTCCATACTAGACCTTCATTGGGCAAACGGTTTTTTGTTCATGAGAGGCCATCTTAAATAGGGAGTTGACGTTTCTCCACAACCAATCCCATTCCCACATGTAAACAAAGACAGACAAAATTATCATAGGGTTATTGCAACACAAAACAAACAGAAACAGCAAAAAAAAACAAAGCTAACAATAGCAAGTAGAACAGCAACTCCAGAGTTCTGAGGTAAAATGGCTGTTTTTGCCAAAGGAGGCTGGTGGCTTTGGAAAAAGCAATATTTGGATTTTACATTGGTGGTTTCCTGTCGAAAAGGAGGATCTGATGGTGAGATAAAGTGAGGAAAATATTGCTGGCAGCCCAGCTTTCCCCACGCCACCTCAGCTTCAACAAAGGCTCATAACTTAAGATAACTGTGTAAATGACCCGCCTGTGTGTTTTTGACTGCTTGTGCATGAGACTTGTAAATTAGTGTAATTAACACCCCAGTAATACCATATAAGGCTACACGTCTTGCCCCATATGCCAGGAAGTCTTCATTTATTAAAACTACATCAAAGAGCAAAAATAAGAACTTTATGAGTTTGGAGTTTGTCAAGATTCTGCTCTCAAGATTCATGAAGGAAAATCTGTCATTTTAACAGCGTCAGCAGAGGAATTAAAGGACCTGCTGAAGCAAAGAACGGGAAAAGCTAGTGCTGACTGAAACGCCTGTTTAAACTGTCTTAACTCAATGTGACTTGCAAAGATTTATCCTAAAATAGTTTTAGATATACGCTGTTCGGGATTGAACTAAATCAAGTGCAAGAGGGAGGATTAGAGCTGCTCTAGGACTTCAAAGAGGCAGGTTTAACTTTATCTTACTGCTGTTTGTGAGGGAGCATGGACTATTGGGAATATTTAAATAAGGGGTGGCAAAACTTTTTTCACTTGGTGGGGCAAAACTGAAATTTTATGTTGGGCCATGAGCCAAAACTGTGTGATGGACTGATCTTTAAACTCAAAGTGACTTGCACAAACCTATCTTAAAATAGTCATAGATTTAGCCTGTCCTGGATTATCAACCAATTGCAAGATCGAGTATTAGAGGTACTCTAGGACTGAACTGAAACTTGAAATGAATCCTTCAAGAGGCAGGTTAAACTTCTGCTTAGTTCTGTTTGTGGGGGAGCATGGATTATTTGGAATAAATAAAAATCAGATGTGGCCAAACTTTTCCCTTGGAGGGACAAAAATGAAACATAATGGTTGGCCATGGGCCAAAAGCACGCGCCTATTGTATTGTATTTTATGTAGTTTATTGTTAATATGCAAAATGGGGCCAGAATCCTTTAATAACCTACTTTCTGTCAGTGTCGCTACAGTAAGTACACGAGGTACATCGTGTACCAAATCAGCTACCAGAGGACTCCATAAAAGAACTCTTCTACCTCATAATCATCAAACAGCATCAACAGCAATTCATATTAAATATTTTCTGAAATTAATTAAAAAATAGCTAGAAACATCTGGCAAGTCAAATTGAACCTTATGTCCTGTAGGCCCCAGTTTGGGCAGTTCTCATCTCAGTGAGGGCCAACGTGCATTTCAGAGGTCAGCCAGACAGGTCTGATTTTTACTTTCTGTTACTAAATGGTATGTTTTTTAAGCATTTTTTCATAATCAGTTAAGTTTTTTTGATCAGTTCTTTTTGTTCTAGCCATTGTTTTGTTTCAATATTCACACAGGTTTTTGTGAAATGTAGGCTACAACAAAGTATTTTGCATAAATAAATAAATAAACAGTTCATTTCTATCATGACAATTTAAATGAATGAATCTGAAAACTTTTCACGGACTCCTTGACAGAGTGCCTCGGCCCTCTGCAGGTCCCTGGACCACTGTTTAAGAACCACTGACCTATCAAGTGATGCCAGTGGGAGAAGAGTCTGGGAGGGAGGACAGCATATCATCTGTCATAAAATCTTTCTTACATTTCTGGACAACACAGAAGGACTTATACATTTAGACCGTTTCCAGTATAAGGCAATTAATTACTTCATTACACTAATTATTCAAATTGCCCAGGATGCAACTCTTAGCAACCAAGCTTAATCTCATCTGATAAGAATATAGATGGTATTTTTCCAGTGAAACTATCATATGTCAATTTATAAAATAAATTTAAGACTCAGATTTACATTATCAAGACAAACTGTGAAATATTACTTCAAAAGTCCAAATAAAGGAAGTCCTGTTTTGGGGTTAAATTATTGTATATGCAAATACATATTTTACCTTTTTGTAGAATTAAGCTGTATGTGTCAAATATGACACAAAGGTCAACATTAAAATGAATCCTTGTCACTATACCGCCTCGTCAGTAACATGTGGAAGTTTTAATTTGCATTCATTTTAAATACAAATAGGAATGACAATATACATGCTGCTAAGAAACAAAATGTAAGTCAAGTGATTATGAAAAAACTGCCAAAAAATCCTGCTAAGTAACCTCATTTGACATTTTTCAGTCTAATCTTTAATACTGTTGAAAATTTACGAATGTTTTTCTGCTTCAAACTTTGTGCAAAATCATTGATTTTGGGTTTCTACACTCTCCTGTGTGGCACCATCTGAAGGGCACCTTCCTTGGACCTGAATGAGTGATGGTGTCCTTGAGCCTGTGTGTGTTTTTTATGTGTGTGTCATACACATGGATTGGCATCTTTCCCCTTACTGCTGGCAACCCTTCAGCATGTTAGGGGAATGGACGGGGGTGCCACTGAAGAATGATAAAGTAGTCGCAAAAGACAGGTCAGTACATTCATTAACACCATAGCAATATTTGTAAGTAAATGCTGCTTAATTTGGCAAGGACATGGCAAAGTAGAATCTCATGCATGTTTGCATAGATGTTGTTCAGAGGCCATCCACTTAAAGTAAAAAAAGAAACTTATGCACAACAATTTTAAAATAAAACCAGCACAGTTAAAATTAAGCAGACCTCTGTTGCACAATTAAAAACTAATCCCTCTACAGTAAACCCAAGTTTATTTATGTAAACTAACATGAAACAGAGTTTGATCAGAATGGAGAAAATATGAATGCTGTTGCTACCTGTAAAGTATAAAGAGGGGTGGGAAACATGTTTTGGCAAAAAAGCTAACAGATAAACAGTTAACATAACAATATATTGTTTGCTAATTCACTAAAAGTTAACAATATATATTTTTTTCCTAGTGTGCAAAAAGGTTAAACCTTACATTGTTTTCTAACTAGCTAAAAAAGTTAAAAATCTAGTTAAAAATCTTACATTTCTGCTGGCAAAAAAGTTAACTGAACTTTGCATTGTTTCTGCAAGCTAATAAGTTTACAAAAAGTTACATTGTTTGCAAGCTAGTTAAAAAAAACAACAACAACATTGTGTTGTTTGGTAGCTAGATAAAAAAGTCAACCAAATGCTACACTGGTTGCTAGATGGCTTTAAAGTAAACAAAGAGTTACATTGTTTGCATGGTAGCCTAAAAGTTAAGAAAACATTACAGTGTTAACAGGATCTTACATTGTTTGCAGCTAGTAAAAAAGCCAACAAAGTGTTACCTTGTCTCTAGCAAACTAAAAAGTTTACAAAATGTTACATTGTCAAGTTAGCCGTGTTAGTCTGCACATGATGGCTTTTGTCCTCTGAGAAGTGTTGGACAAATTAATGGAGCGATATGGTCGAATAATAGTAGATTAAAAAATGGATAAGAGCACAGAAATGAAAAAAAAAGAGACTGCCTGGCAGCAACCGGAGTGAAAGAAAGACGAATCATAAAACTCATTTTGGCTGAGTCTGTTCTTCAAGGAACTTGATTGTTTTGCTCAATCCATCACAAAAAGTCAGTCATTTAAGTTTTGGTGCAACAGAATTACATTTAATATAGGTTTAAAGTAATAACTAAAATCAAAGGTAGAGATATGAGCTCTCTTAAACTAGTTTGTTGGTGCAACATTGGCCTAATTTAAAGTTAAACAATGATTTAATCAGGTTTAAAAATTAGTCCTTCTTGGTTCTAGCCAGCCAAAAGGTGGGACTGGAGAGGGTACAGTTTATGGGCTTTCTAAAGGAGGCGTCCAAGAGCTTCCCACAATCACCAAGACAGCTCAGAGAGGCAGGAGTGAGGAGAGGAAGAGAGGGAGTGAAGGAGGAAGATAGAGAGAGTCAGGCCCTCGGACAGCAGGTGAGTGTGTGAAGGCAGGGGATGACAGATGCTTCTGTCAGCGTTCCAACAGTCGCCGCTTTGTGGGAGCAGCGCAGATGCCTCCTCCCCCTCTCCCTCCATGCCTTCCCTCCCTCCATCCCTCCCTCCCTCCCTTCCTCTCGACAGGCTGTGATGTGGGGATAACAAGACAGGAGCAGTCCTCTCAGCAGTAAAGTGACCACACTGGCACAGTACTACATGTGGACGGGGGAGCGGGTGAGGTGATGGAGAGGTCCAGGCCTGGGCCCAAGGCTTGAGGAGGTCTCAGCGGCGGTGGGGGTGGGAGTTATAAATGTGGGGGTCAGTGCGTGAGGACAGGAGAAGGGCTCTCTCTCTGAGTTGTGGGAACCAGCTGAGACATGGGGTCCGTGGCGGTCCTGCCTGTGAGGAAAGCAGATGTTTTCACTCGGGGGTGTGCCAAGTTTGCAGAGCAACCTTCAGCTGCTTGGAGGTCAGGTCTTTAATAAGGGGGCTGGGCACGGGACATTTCGGAGGCAAATGCTTCAACTTTGATACAACAACATATTAATTATGACGGTAGACCATAGGGCAGAGGGTTGTAGCGGAACATCCCACCCCACTGGTTTGGAGCCTCCATCAGGCTGACATTAGCCAAGGCTGGCTGGCAGATTTACTGCTGTCCCAGCACTGGCCCTCTTTTTCAAACAGACCTCATGGATGTAGAGGCAGCAGTTTGGATTGGTTTAAGCACAACTAGCTAACAGATATAGTAAAAAATGGTTCCAACATGAAACTGCTCACAAGGATCATGAGTTTTCAGCTGTATTTTGCTCCCTGTTCTCATTCCCCACTCATCACATGCCGCCCCTGTGCTTTTGACGTAGTACAAAGACGAAGAAAGTCCACGTCTGCCGGACGTGAGGTGGATGGATGACTCAAACAAACACAGGACTTTCACCCAGAGGGCTGTACTACGAAGGAAGCTCAGCTCAGCCAGGGTTTAGACCTGGCTCAACAAAACTTAAAACCCCAGTCAGATATAATGGCTATCAAAACGGTGGTTATCAACTTTCTTGATTAACTTAGGCTTTCTTCTTCAGGCTTCTTTCTTCTTCTGTGCACGGTCACATAAAACAGGGCGTTCGGTGCGTCGACTCTTCTTCCACAAATGAACTGAACATTTCAGTCAAGATAAACAGGTTGTTACATTAGAGAGCTATGGAGAACATAAAAAATATACATTACAGTAAAAAACAACTCTGTTGTAAATAAGATGTGAGGAATGCTTGCAGAATATTACTGAATGACTTAATGAGCTCTTAATGCTGCAGTTTATTTCTAACATGACAACTGCACATTACGGAATTAAACTTTAAAGGGAGCCACCCTCCCGACACAGACAGAGACAGAGTCAGCATACCACGTTAACCCATTAATCTTGCTTCATAGTAAACCCATCAGGACATCAAATACAGACATTCTGAGTTGGTAAAGCATCCTGAGCAAAGCAAAATAATAAGAAAATTAATGAAATACAGGCAGAGAGCAGGGTCTGTGCAGATACAACCACCACTGCACACTTCTACTTGGTGGAGTTTTAAAGAAAATGTTGAATATTATACTTTAAAGGACCAATTTGTAGGATTTAGTGGCATAAACTTGCAACCACCTCACCTATTTAGTGTGCAAGTGAATCGATGGTGGCCACTAAACTTGGTAAGAACACTTAAGACCGTATCCAGAGCCAGTGTTTGTTTTTTCCTAAATGCCTGTAAATCTTATACAGCAGCCTTTTAAAGGGACAGCTGTTTTCAGCTAAAAAAAAGAAATTTCTAATAAACCCACTATATGCTACCTGTTTAGCACCAAATGCAACCAGACAAAGTTAGCATCTCTAGCTGGTGAACATAGTGCAGCATTTAGCTGCTAAAAAGACAGATTTTTCCTTCAGTTGCTGCTAGAGACAGAGCTTAAAGAAAAGTAAATATTGGACTTTCATTCCATCCAGGTGGCCAGAAACACAACTTCAAATAAATCATAATGTTGCTCTGTTGCTGCTGGATGTGTGAATAGGCAGCAGTTCACTAACAAATTCACCAGAACAACTTTACTTATGTTTACAGTGCGTTCGGCTGCCCCCAAGTTGCAAAAACAACACTTATTGCACTTTGATTAACCTGGCCATCTAAAAACATCATTCTCAAACTGTAAACAAATTTTCTACTGCATGAAGGAAGAAATACATAACACATTGCACGACTTAGTTAGGTAAAACTGCTGATTGCTTTTATTTAAACTTTTTCATGCACAGAACTTTTATCTGTATTTTTGATGGATCAACACCAGGGGAAAGGAAAAGTCCAGAAAAGATTTCATCTTTGTCTCGCCTGTGTCTCCTAGACATAAATTAAAACCAAAATGCAACTTTGACCATTTTCCCATAGTTCTTAAATTCACCTCCTGAGAAACAGTCTTTGTCTTGTCTTGTCTAAAGCCCAAGACTAATTTGAGCCAAACCGATGATCTTAAAATATTCTTCTCTTTGTTTCACTGCACTGATGTTAAATTTGTCTTAAATAATCAGCTCTTGAGGTAACAGCGAGATCTAAATACAACGTGGTTGTCTCAAATAAGATCTTAAATTTATCTCAGTGGCCAAATTAAAGTCTTGTTGCTCCATACGGTCATCAGGGAGAAGCCTCTGAAACATGAGCTCAGCAAAATACCTACTGCTTTTCTTTTGTTTTGCTCTTTTTTTCCTCCCAAGGGAGCATTTAGGAGAAACAGACGAGACTTCGGTGAGCTCAAAATAAGAATTTAATTTATTTCTCATAGGACAAAGGAAAGACAATTGTGAGAAACAAAATTTTCCTCTGGTACGTCCAAGTTTAGTTGAGCATTTACATGATCCTTAATGGATCATATTGGATCATACCTTTTTCCCCTAAACTTCAGCCAGTGATTTTGGCCTGTACTGGACTAATACAATACTGGGTACCAGATCAGTACAGCTCCATTAATTATTTCAGGTTTACATAATATTTGTAAAGTTAATTAACAAAGAGACTCAGATAAAATGAAAAAGTTGCATATCCCACAAAAGTAATCACCTAAATTAGCAACTTTTTGTATTTTGCACCCACTTATTGTTTTGGTTTTCCAGTCTGTGAACTCCAGCTCCAGTGGCTTCTGCTAAATCCTCCATATAAATTGTGGGAACCAGTTCCAGCAAAGAAGCTCACACCAGCCAACTGTATGATACCTGCCCTGCGTGAGATGGCACATTGCCAAAATAAATGAGTATCTGGTGAGGAAAGTCGAACACCCAAAAGCCAAAGTGACCCAGATTTTATTGTTTCAGGGGGTAAAAGGTGAGTGAATATTGGGCTGATATCTGACAGGCGCTGAGAAAGAGGACTCAGTGGGGTGCCTTTATTGTTGCTCTGATATTGCTTAATAAGTTCCCGTTTGTTTAGATGTTTCTTCTGCCTCTCTGTCAAAAAAAAAAAAAAAACTTAACTCAGCTTTAAAAACTTATTTCACAACCTCCAGCACAGTACCAACATCTTCTTCAGTTTTGCTGTTTTCTAAGTGTGTTGATAAAGGACATTTCGAGAAGCTGTGAGGCTACATGAAATAGGACAATTAGTTTCATCATGGAGCCACAATGATTACAAAAAAAAGTGATCCTAAGACTTTATCACTTCCCAGCCCGATGAGTTAAGAAGGGAGTTTCACCTCATCTCAACCTTTGCATTGATTTTCGAGAGAGTGGGAGATCTGGGGATTACTTTGGAGAGCAGCAATGAAGACCTAGCTTATTGGGTCTTTTTTGTATTTGGCAAATGGGCTTGACAAAGATGGAGGAGACAAAATCTAGGGCTTACAGCTGCGGCACCCAATCGGGGGAACTTGAAAGCGGCGCTGGGATGGGAAGCTGGGAGAGAGGGTACCTCATTTAGGAGTGGTGAATTTGGACAGGGGGCATGGGGAAATGCTTAAAGTAAACCACAGAGGCCCCAACAATCGTCAGGAATTGAGACGTTTTAAACCTTTAACGGGGGACTGTGATCAAAGCTGCAGCGGATCCTCACTTGAGTGTGAAAGCGGAACCGGAGGGAACAGAGGGGATTGTGGGGGATCATGGCAGGTTGAAAACGTAAAATCAGCACATTAGCTTTATAAGGGCGTCAGAATATAGGATGATCAGGGGATCATTGGACCCATGGGGAACCAAAGAGAATCCAGTATGTACCAAGCTGAGCAGAGGAAAAATGAGGCCACTGCTGACAGGAAAGCCTCCCTTATCAAAGATGCAGTCAGAGTGGGAATAATGTTGCTCAATTCCCAGAGAAAATCACTTCATATGCTGGTTTGGCTTGAAAACTGTAAAATTATCTTTACATATATGTTGCTATTTGCTAATAAATCCAGTGCTCAGCTGTACTTTACTGCTGAGTCATTTTACAAATGAGCAGCTTTCATCACATCAAACTTTTCTCTCTCAAGTTCAGCTGCAAAGTCATCTACAACTCTGACCATCATTTCATCTTAAAGAGAGAGAGAGAAAAGTCTCAACTCGGGCTGTACATAACAGGCCGAGTTACATAGTAATGGATTACATGTATTCAGGGTTATGTAATCAGATTACAAAAAAATATGTGGCTATAATCAGACCAGATTATGTTGACAGAAATTAGTTACATTGTCAAGGATTACATGATTACGTCTTCAAAATATGGCAGTTCTAAAATCATGAGACTATTTCCTGACAACCAATTCTCCATTAACTCTTTTTATTTGTCTTTTTGATAAGGACAGCACATGTTCATGAACATAAGTATAAAAACACAAGATGCAAACATGCTGGATTATCTTCAGCAGGTAACAAAAAGACAGGCATTACAAATGACAATGTACACCTACAAATATATGATCTACTGGTAAAAAAGTTTGTGCATGTCAGCTTTCTCATTGACCAAAGCGCATCTTTTGAACGTCTTGTTGTACCTTCTAAAGATGGCCTCCGAGGAGTCAGACTGAAAGTTTGTCATGTTTAGGAGCATTAGCCCTAATTTAGCAAATAAAACTCTCACATTGTCTCTATCCAATAATAGCAATAAATATGTTGTTAAAAAAGTTATGTATTATTTATTTGTTTAATCACAAATTAGAAATGTTTCATGAATCAATTGTTGATTTCCTGCATCCGTCTTGCATGTCTACAGATGTCCAAAAATCCCATATATTGAACCTGATTTGCACGTCTTGCAGACATTTCATGTTTTCTGGGTTTGTTTTGCTTTAAGCTTTTGTTTCAGATGTATCAGAATAGTGGGTGATATTTATTATGTGATAAATTAATAAAATATGATGTCACAGAAGGAGATGATGCAAATGTTGGCACTGAGTACCATATTTGCTGAGCTCTTAAGGGTTTTAAAAGTGGCTTAACACTGAATCTGGAGGTAGAAACTGCTCTTAAAGGGATGGGGGAATCCAGTCATTATCAACTCACCCTCATGCTGATCGAAGGTCAGGTTTGGATTTCTTTAGTTCACAAAACACTGCTGGAGTTTCACAGGAACACCTGTGCTGAATCTCCTAAACAATTTAAGTGAATGGTGCAGTTTTCAAATGAAAAAAAAACAACATAAAAAACATAAAATGCCGCCATACTGCTCATTTGGTGTAATCCAAATCTCCTAAAGCCCCGACATGCCAGGTTGGCTTGCACACACACACCATCACACCATGAATTTTCATTTTTGGGTGAACTTCCCTTTAACACATGATAGACTCCACGAAGCCTCCAGTAACTGATTTCTCAATCAACAAAGACTAGAAGGGCACTCTGTGGAGCTCGATCTTCTGATAAGGTCAGTTTTTGTTGTGTTAGACAGATTTGTTTCAAAACTTTTTTCTTGGCTCATGCTACATCCCTACACCTAGTTTTGTGAAAAATGGCACAGTAGTTTTTTGCATAATCATGCTAAAATATGGATAAACAAACCAACAGAAGCAGGTGAGAACCAACCTTAACTCCACCTTAATGAAGGTAACTAATTCTAATATTTGCTAAAATGTAGCACCAGCATGTTAGGAAAGTAGTTAACAGAGTTGATCTTGCCTGGCTATCGCATGGGTCGGTAACTTTTAGCTTGAGACGGCTTGTCAGCAGAGCTCTAATCTGGCTCAAAGGCATGTCACATACAGAAACACATAAAATAATGTTGCCATGTGAGCTGATTTTCAAATTTTAGTGACACATTTTAACTTAGCACTGCTAAAAATTGGTTTTCCTCAGCTACAGTAGCACCAATATAGTTGTGCAAACAGCAGAATACTGCAAATTCAGTTACATGAAAAGTCACAAAATACCCATAATGAAATGCATATTATGTAGTGAACTGTAAAAGTATTTAATGGTATTTTATTGGGCATTTCGTGCTAAGCAACAGTGTACATTTCAAAGTAATTTGACCCAAACCTGATAAGAGTACATCCTTAAACCTGTATGCCATATTCTATGATCTGATGTCTTCCAGCAGGTGTAGGTATGGACCTCACGTCTCCTTTCCTTTTTAAACCCACCTCAAACAGAGCACAAATTAGTCCAGTCCCCCCCTCCCTCCGTGCTGCAGCCTCTCCCAGTCGCAGGGCTAATTCAGAGGAGCACTAGCCTTGGGTAGCAGGGTTTCTCGCTATGCTGAATTATAAATCAAAGAGCACTTACATGAAACCACTTGCTAATTACATGTTTCACTTCGCTCCTTTTTTCTCCTCACTATGTCACTTTATACTGGCTATGATCACTGGGAGGTGGTGGAAGGTACAGAAACCTGTAACTGGCTCAGGGATAATCATGTCTAAGTAACCCAGCGAAGATGATAGCAATTATTTTCCTGTGATTACCACGTGCTACATTGATGTTAATACCCAACACTTGCTCACACTTTGGGCTCCGTCCTTGATCTGTGCTCCCCAGCTGATGAGACACCTAAAATAGAGGCTACAAAAGCGTCTGTACCTTAAGATATTTTTATCTGTGAAATCCCTCCTCTGCTGCACTGTATTTGTGACTTCCTCATCCCCTTCATGTCCTCTGAGTGTCATCTCCACCACCCCCCTCCTCCCAGTCTGCAAGGCAAACCAATTTATCACTGGCCAAAGGAGGGCCTTGTCTGTTTTTGAGGCTGCGCTCCTAATGAAAGGGGGTGCTGCGTCCCGGACAGTCCACTGAGACTTGAGGGGGCAAAAAGTCCAGTTCCAAGCCCAACTTGGGGAAGTAATTACCCCTCTGGTGGACCGCTGAGAGGAGCCCCTCCAGCCAGCCAGAGCAACTCACACACCGCGGACCGGCCCCCATCGTTAGGGAGGCCCCTGAAGCTGGATGTCATCTGACCCGGACGGGGGTGATGCGAAGGGGTCGACTCAGCACGCCTTGGCCTGGGTAGCCGGTATTGGCGAAAGGATCGGAGGAGCGCTGCCAAACTCAGCAGAGGAGAGGAGAAAATGGGGAGATGGAAGAGGAGGGGCTTTGACAGGAAGAGGAATGGACTGTCAGGGAGAGATAAATAACGAGGGGAAAGCGGGCAGCAGGTGACCCGCGGCAGGGCTGCCTCGTAGGGACAGTGACCGGCTGACCTCAGGGCTGGCTCTCGCGGGGGCCACCCACTGGTCACCTACTTCTACACTGTCACATCACTCCAGAGGCTGGGGGCGGGTGCCTGACATGACGGACTACACAGAGACCAAGATCACCAGCACATGGCTTTTAAAAAAGAAATTCAGTGTTGATGAGCTCTGGCCAGAGGAGGAGCTTTAGGTCAAGGAATTGGAGCAGAGATACACTCTACTGATACTTTATTAAATTTGTGGCCCATTTTCCACAAACCACTTTGACAGACCTGTGAAAACCTTATTCACATTTGCCAGTGGTGAAGTGTAACTGAATACATTAACTCAAGTACTACACGCCATATATAAAGATATGAAAATGCACGTATTTGCACTTGTTACTTTATGGAATTATACATAGAAAATACTATATGATGTGCTTATGGAGCACTGTTATACATCTAAACAAGAGGTGGGACATTGTTTTTCAAGTCACATGTAAGTCTCAAGTCTTTGCACTCAAATTCCAAATCCAGACACGCAAACCCCAAGACAAGTTGCAAGTCCTAAACTTTTACCACACGAACACAAAGTCGCTGCTGGAACATAGTTGCAATGTAACTTTTGCAACATGTGACCCTGTAGCAACCTACTGGGTGAAATTCCAGAGTGCTGTTGCAGGAAGTGGCAGAAATGGAATATGAAACTTTGTTTTCATTAATGTATAATCTCCTGAAAATAAGAATCATTGCATTCTTGTCACCCTAGAATGAGCTGTTTATATCTACAGAAGGAGCAGATCCTCTTCCATGGAAGAAACGCTGTCTCTAAATGGGGCCTTTCACTTTTTGCATTTCTCAGCCACCATTTTTTTTTTTTTTAGAGAGAATAGTCATATTACTCTAACTCTAGTCTGTGACTCAACTGTAATGACAACAAATTTAATTTCCAAAATTCTCTACACCTGAAGAACCAACAAAATTGGAAATCCCAAAGGAAAACTTGCACAGACTTTACGCAACCATTAACCTGATGTTTCTGGAACTGAATGTCCATAAATTTAAGAGCTAACTTATCCTGGAAAAACTCCCCTCTGGCTGTTTTTTCTTCCGTCCTCTACTTTTTTCATCATGAATCAGTGTCTGAGTTTCTAATGTAATTTACTTCAGTGAGATGCCTGGGATGCCCATCATTCTCTCTATCTGTTCCTGGTGGTATTGATCCTCTTCTCTGACCAATTTGAGATGTGCCTCCACAGGAGCTGTTGCATCCATATCTGCACCACTGGACCAAACCCAGCGTCCGTCCAGCCACAACAGCACTTCTGCACTTATGGCATCAAATGGATTGTTTTTTGGACTTGACTCTGTAGTCTCTAAACTGTACTCAACTGCTTGATAAAATGAACTTGGAATTTTGTTACATATTTCCAGTAAGACGTTATATCCGCTCCTTAAAGTTCTCAAGAATCACTTTTTTCTTTTGAACTTTTTCTAACCTCTCTTTTATATTACTATGCCGTATAGTATATTTGAATGACTCAGGTAAAAATGTCCCTATTTTCACTATTATTGTTGTCATGTAATTTGTTTTTGAGAAACTGTTTACAGCACTTCCATGATGCATTGCTTTGGCCATATGTTTTCTTTTTTTTTAACTTAAAAAAAAAAGCTTATTAGGTTGACTGTAAAGTGCTGTCCGCTTTTCCCCAATCACTGAAATATTGAACACAGACTGCTATCATGATCGGACAGCAGAACATCCTCAGGAACTAGAAGAAACCTGGAGAACCTCCTATTCAGGAATGGGTGACTGACAGGATGTCATACAGGATGCAGGACAGAAAAGAAAAATATCTCCTGAATATCTATATGAATGTCTCTCTGTGGTTAATAATGTATGTAGTACAATCCTGATTTGTGAGCCACTCTATAGATGAGGTGACTCCTCTTGGTTACAGGTGGGATGGAGGTGTCTGTTTTGTTTTGTTGTTGTAATAAACTGCAATATGTATATCAGGTCATATGACAGATTTGAATATTATAGAATAAAAATTGTAAATCATACAAAAAACATGCTAAGTTCATTTGTTTGTGTGTGTGTGTGTGTTCTTCCTATTAAAGGATAAGTGTGGTGATATTGTGTAGTTTTGAATTGGACATCCTATGACCAAAATCAACAAAGTAGTTTACTCTGAGTCAATTCTACGTAAAGTATCCTGATATAAACTCTCCTGATGCTTTAAATACTCACTTGAGCACCAAATGTGTGTCCCCATCTGAAAATAGTCCCCAACAAATGGACTATTTAACCCTATTTAAACCATATACAATATAATAATTAGTAGAAAGAGCCTCCATAACATCACCCACAGGTTTCTGAAGAGCTGTTGTGAAGCTCATAGTGTGGTGGCTCTGGCAGTTGCGATCTTGGCAGTTTCTGACTTTGCAGCCGAATGAAGCAGCTAGCTAATTGCTAGCCATCTGTGACAATACCCACCTGCCATTAAAAGTGGACACACCCTTAATTATCCTTTACTTTAAGCTTTAATATGATTTAAATAGGTATGTTATATAGGCCAACCTTTGCTTTAAAGCTGGGCATTTTAATATGGGAGTCTATGGGAGTCTCTTTAGGAGTCTGCCTCCAGTGGCCATTTGAGGAACTGCAGTTTTTGGCACTTCCACATTGGCTACGTTTTGCAGGTTGCTGCTTGGTTTAAATGTATTAGAAGGAGTTTTTAAGTGTTCATTAAACAGTGTCAGTTTAATACTGATCCCTCTATATGAGCTACATAAGCAACCAAGGCCATCAGCGGGAAGACTGACTGTTCTTAATTCCTGTCCCCGGGTCTGATTCCCTGCAAAATCAGATGAAACGATTTACAACATGTAAATCAGAAGAGCCTGTGTTTACATTTTCCCAGGCAAATTTACTGTGAGTAGTACCCTAGTTAGTTAAAAAGAAGCAGGTGGAGAGTTTTCTTAGTTAGTTGGTTCTTTAGTTTAGATAATCTTATTTTTGAAGTTATATTTTGTGGTTATGGTGGTGGAAACACAGCAGCTTTTGTCCACAGACGGCTCAAAAAAATAAACATAACATGACAGTTGCTTGTAACAGCTTGTAGTCGAGGAACATTTAGTATTTAAAACTTCAGTACCAAACTTTTTTAGTTATTTACTCGGCCTGTTTAATTATATTTAATAAATATAAAAAAAATATGCGGCAGACAGACTGAGGGAGTCAGACAGTATTGAAATTCATTCTTGATTTTGGTCTTTTCATGGGATTTGTTATCAACAACAAAAAATATATAATATCACCACCTTTGTCCTTTAACATGTAGTTCATTGTCATATTGATTTTTTTCTTTTGTGTATATTAATGTAAGTCTGGTAAGTTTAACTTTCAGAATTGCTGCTTTCTGTGTCACTAAAATCCTCAATAATCCATGTTAATTCCCTTTGTCTGGCAAGACTTTTCATAAGCTAACTGAATTGTCACCTCAGATTTGGGTCACCTCTACCTTTGAAAAAAAAAAACCTAATTTCTTTTAGACAGAATAATTAAATTTGATGGGTCACAGTGAGTAATCTTATTTCCTGTTGGATCAATGCAAGAGGATCCTGGAGAATCGTAGCATGGGTTTGGCTCACGTTCCAGGCCTTGATTAGTCTGTAGTTTGTGGTCTGAAGGGGGCCCCTGAGAAACAGTGGCTCACTACTGTAAGACAAGAGGGCCCAGACGAGAAGTTTATGATTGTGTGTGTGTGTGTGTGTGTGTGTGTGTGTGTGTGTGTGTGTGTGTGTGTGTGTGTGTGAATGGGGCTCTGTGCTTTCCTCCAAACACATCTTTGCCTAAGGCATTCAAATGAACCCTATCCCATAATAGTCATGGTTCTGCCCTGCGGAGAGGTGACAGCAGGCCAGGCTGGAGTCGTCATGGCGATGGCCCGTGTGGAAAGTCGATACTTGGTGAGAAGGGGAATTGAGGGGAGGGAGCAGAGCAAGGGTTGAAGGAAGAGCAGATCAATTTTGCTGTTTGATCTCGCACAGGCTCTGAATAAATGTATATTTTAAGATGTCTTTTTTTTCCCCGTCTCTCTCTCTGCGCAAACATTGACATTCTTCATGTTGATTCTTGACTTTTGTGGATAGAGACTTGATTTTATCCAACATCTTGGACTTGTTATTCCTGCAGTGGTTTTCCTGTGCTTCTGCAGCCGGGCTAAGGTGGCTGAGCGTGGGCAGGGCATTGAAGGTTGTGGCTACGATGCAGGAACGCTCCTCTTGGCCCGCTGCTGCACAAACACAGACGGCAGCTATTCTGGCCACCATCCACCACCACACACACACACACACACACACACACGAGCACACCTCTTCATGGTGTCCACACCCAGCCAAAGTCATCTGGACCTGCTATCGAATAACATCAGTGACTCCTTCACTGCTGACCACACAGTCACAGACACTCTGAGGCACATTGTTTCTGGTCTGAACACTCACTTTACCTACGTCTTGCTCACACTTGTAGCTCAAGACGCACGCAGGAGAGAAGACAAACATTATTTCTTTATTCAAAGCTCACTGATGCAAGAGTGACGCAAAATGCTCCAATGCTTGGACAGGGCCAAATACCAATGCACAAATGGTAAACAGTGTTGCGTTGGGTTGCGTTCGGCTCCAGTGGTGCTATCAGACAAATTGTATGAATGTTGATGTTACTGTAAAATACAAAAGGCCTCTTTTAGTCTAACAGTGTGAATGAGCTGGGGAAGACGACTTGTGGTGGTATTAGCAGTCAAAAATTAAAGGATAGCTTTGATATTTTTAACCTGGACCCCATTTTGTCTGTGTTTTTGTATTTAAGTAACTATTGGGGGCAACATCACCCAGCCATCCAGCTACACAGAGGTCCAATATCTCACTCCTCATGGACTGAGAGCTCCTGGTCTTTCTGGCTGCATGGCTAATCGAGCTAACCGGAGTTAGCGGTTAACAGCAGATGAGTTAGCAAAAAGCTTGAGGATACCAGAAAGCATTTTCTCCATTAAAATATAAGCCAGTTTCACAGAAATCTGTAAATACAGTCATTGACTTGTAAAGTTGTGCTCTATGCAGCTAACATTAGCTAGCTGCTGAAGCAATCCACTATAAAATGCCTTGCACATAATCTGCTGTCACAGATACCAATTTCCCCAAAGTGAATAAATTCTAGCCATGGTAGCCAGGGTATTTTGGGGCAACAGAACAATATCTGTGGTGGCAAACATTGTGGAGGACACACAGATGAATTAAAGTGTTGCCAGCAACCTTAATGAGTCTTACCCTTATCTCTGCACTGTTACAAGTTGTTTAGCAACTAATACCAAATTCACCAGACTCCACTGATAAAACAGTCATTTTCTTCATCAACACCTTCATCTTTATTGAAATTCGACAGAAACAAAATAGATCAACCTCACTAAAACCATCTTGGCTCACTGTTCCAGAAATCACCAAGTCTGGTTTGGTTGCCCTTAATTCACAGAGTTAGACGATAAAGTACCATGACAGGCTCATTTGATGATTGCTGGAGCAGTGGAAAGACAAACCAAGATGTTTTTGGTGAGTATAATTTTCTTCCCATTTAGTTTGAATGAATTGTGTTCTATGATGATGAAATGACTAATTCTGTGAAGGGAGTCTGGTAAGTTTGGTGAGGGCAATAGGGGCAAGCTGCTTGTGGTTAAACAAAATGTGTTGTACTTAAGAAAAAAAAAAGTGTATCTCTATAGTGATGTGTTCCACACAAAAACATGCAAAAAACTAATGTCCAGGCTGAAAAATACTACTACTTTATAGACTTATCAACATCAGTGATCATGTCTTTGAATTCAGTTGAAAGGGTCACGACAGGCCTCGATGTTCTTTGATATTTCTCCTGTCTGGGCATGAAAATGGTTAGTTTCTAGTTCATAAAGACATTCATGGTTTGTGTGTTTAAAATACACCTTCCACAAAATGCCAAGGGTCTGTGAGGATTTGGCCTATTTACAGCCCTCTCCTACTCCTCCTACGACTACATGGCTATCCATGCTACACCCCTCCATCCCTGCAGTCTGTCTTGTCCTTGATCTGGTTTAAATAACAGACGCTGCTGCCATAATTATGATTTTATCTCATTTAACATCACTGGTTTAAAGTGTTTCAAGGTTGGACAGATTGGAAATAAAGAGGGATTTGAGCGAGAGTTAATGAATTATGCCGAATGGACATTTGTCTAAATAATTTATTGTCTCTATGATATTAAAGCTATGTGGTGATTAGCAATTTAAATGTCTTGAGGGGGAGTTTTATTACATTCTATATAGGGTATGTAAAAGGAAAAATAAAACTGCTACTTGTCAGGCCATGCCTCTGTAATGTGTGTTCAAAAGGCATATTTATTCCCTCATTGCTTCAGAAGCATAAATTATGTAGCCGACTGGGTGTGCAAACTGTTTTATTTTCTGAAATGTATTACAAGTGCTGCAACACTGCAATGCAAGATCAAATGAAAATACATAAGTTAAAGGAACATGAGATCCCAACAGTGGTGGCCATGGCTCCCCTGTTCAGATTTTAAAGCTTCTGAGGTTTTAATATAATTTTTTTAAATATAACTTCCATTTTTCTCCATTGACCAGGAGCATAGAATCATTGTCTGTATAAATAATACAAATACATAACAGAAAATGTACATTTTCTTATTTCAGTGAGACACTAAATCCTCCAAAGAATGGCACCCCTTATCATCCTCCAAATGGATGGGCAAGCCTTTTATTTTCGCGGACTGAACTACAGTGGACTTTGTGTTGAGATTGTTTTCTCGACCAGAATGAACTTTGAACCTCAGATTTAAGTCTGAATGGGTGAGAAGTCCTTAAAGGGGTCATTTTGATTATTTGAAGTGAGGTTGCATGAGGCACTTATCAATGGTCAGTCAGTAGACGACAGTCGGTACACCACCAGACTGGAGGTGCAGAGGCCTTATGTAGAATATTTTACCACTTTACCTTGCTGTCTGACAGCGTTTTTTTAATATAAGCAAAGTATCACTCTCTCTCTCTGGGGAGCTGCTGGTCTACTGCTGCCTCAATCAGTCAGTTTGTTTGTAATATTGTGTGGCTTCTGTGTTTTAAAAGGTTAGCTCATATTCAACAAAGCCACACATTAACACTAACAAACTAAACAATCCCTGATTCTGCAAGATAAAAATGTTTCCCATCAGAGAAAAGGCTGTATGACACTGAGGTAAAGTGGTAAAAATATTTCAAATATAGCAAATATACACTTAAAATGACATTGATTAATTTTGGCGGGCCTCTTGTAGGTGGCTAAAATATGCTTTGTATTTTACAGTTTACAGCAGTATATTGCTTAGCATCCTACACCAGCAGTCCTGCTGCTTCTACAAACTGGGAGTGTGTCGCCTGCCCTCTACTGTAGGTAACACACTGATAAGTACCTCATGCAACACCACTTCAAAAAAATATCCCTTTTAAGCACTCAGAAAGATGGAAGTGAAAAAAACTCCATGTGATGAAGATCATGTGATATGATCGAAAGCTTCAGAACAGCTTTTAACTGGGCCTCGTGGTGAGACTGTTTTCTCTCAACTAAATTTTATTTATTGTTTTCTGATGTTTGTTTACATTTAAAAGTCCTGCATTCAAAATCTTACTTATTGGTAAATAAAAGTGCATAAGTATTATCACCTAAATGAACTAAAAGCATCAAAAGTGAAAACACTGGACACAGAAAATGCCCCCAAAAGTGTTAAATGATCATATATTGTCTTACTAGTTAACTATTACTGATGCATGCAAGTATAAACAGCACTTTAATGTTGTAGTTGGCTGAGATTAATCTAAATGTAAGTGTTTTATACACTGTTGAGTAGTTTAATCTATACTATTGTTTCATAGTTTATAAGCTCTTCATTTGTTTTGTATGTAAAATCTTCATTTGTAAAGTACTTGAAAATGTGAAGTGCTACATTTTCCTCTAAAATGACAGGTATAAAATACAAAATTAAAATATTCAAGTTAAAGTACCTTTAACTCAAATATATCTGTGGATTTAACTCAAATTTATGTGGTCACAAATATTAAGGATTGGTCCTTTAATCATATATTTCACTTTGTCAGTAATAATACCTCCTGAGAATGTGTGTAAGTATGTATGTGTGTGTGTGCTTTATTCCACTAAAAGACTTAAATCTCTTGTGCAATTGAATTTTAAAGCAAGGTAATAAAACTGAATGATCCGCACCTAGAGGAATATTTGACATACGCAGAGAACTGAGGTGCTTATGGGATTCCACTCTGTCAATATGGATCTTAATACCACTCAGCCTTTCCATTTTATGTAGGCTCGACGTGTGTGTGTGTGTGTGTGTGTGTGTGTGTGTGTGTGTGTGTGTGTGTGAGTGTGTGTGCATGCAAGTTTTCCCCTTTTCTGGGAAGTGTACTCTAGTTTGTATTCTACTGTTCACAGCTCAGCGTGTTTGTGTACTTGTGTGTGTGTGCGTAGGATCCTCATAGGAGCTGCAGTGGACCACGGTGTGCGACCTGCACCGGCCCTCGGCAGCATGACCGTGAGCTAATAACACAGCAGCAGGGCCTGCAGGACTGCCAGTGTGTTGGCCCCTGTGCACCGTGGTGCTGGCGTGCTGCAGCTCTCCCCTGCCTGACCCGCTGACCTCGGCCTGAGCTAATGAGCAGGTAGGACGGCTGAGCTGGGGCCTTTACAGCAGCTGAGCTTTGCTCTGGGTGCCAGATGACGACATTCGTCCTCCTTCTTGCTGAAGGAATGTGAGCTCAGAGTGAATGTCTCACTCTCGAAATCACAGGAGGCTGCCGGTAAACATGCAAAATCACAGGAGCTCGCGCACAAGCACGCCGAGGACAGCCGCATTAATAATTCACTAACGTTAATTATGACATGCCTGTATCTCAGTTTGGTGCCATTGCTGAGGGCATGTTAATGTGACTGTGTCTGTGAGGACCACCCCATCCCCTCCCATACTCTCCCTTCATGGGACCAGCCACCGCTACCAGCCAGCCACAGCCACAGGGACCTAATTAACACAACATAAATGATGGGATGCTGATAAAGCAGTCACTGGTGCCATCGCAGGGCAGCACGCTGCTGCGCTGGCTCGCACTGTCCACACAGCAGACCGACGTGGCCGACTGTGTTTACTTGGTGGAGGGAGGCTGTTTTGCTTGCTTGCAGAGATGTGGGAATGAGCTGTGTATTTGTGTGTGTGTGTGTGTGTCTGTGTGTGTTCATTCATCCGCTGTGTATCTGGCCAATGCCACCTCAGTGAGGGTGTGATTAACTCAAGCCTGGCAGTTCACTGAGGCTGTGCTAATTACTGCTCAACACATTTGAATAATTTCACTGTGATCCCACCATCTTTTATTCTTCAATTTTTCATTATTATAATAAGTTTTAGGCATTTGTTTTAACTAATTACAGTATGGAAAGTACGAATTTTGAATGTGAATCATACAGGAAGCAGATAAAGATTTTTTGCCTGTGATTTAGATTGTTTGCTTGTTTTTTAAAGAAATAAGAAAGGATCAAATCATTGTGTGTTGAATACAGTTTATTGTAAGTAAAAAGACAGTGTTCAGGAGTTCTCTATTTTCTTGGATATTTCCGCCCTCACACCTGTCTACAAGAAACTGAAGGTGTGCATGAGCCTGTACAGTCATATAAGGACATTTTGGGAAATGTGCATAATTGCTTTTTTGTCTGTTGGTTACTATTGCATGACTTTTTTTTTAGCCCCCCATAAAATAACATTTTGTCATTTCTCCACTTCAAACTATGGTTACCATGGAATGAAAAATGAGAAAGGCTAAATCTAGAGTGTTTGATTGGTCTGCTCTGAAACAGGTTGATGCAACATGGAGGAGGACCCGCGCCCTCTATACAGAAATGGTTCATCCTATAGTCAGGGAACAACAGTTCTTATTTTCAGGTCATTACACACATATGAAAACATAATTCTGAACATATATTTAATTTCTGCCATATTCAGCCCTGTAAATCTCACACACTGGACCTGTAAAAGGCCCTATAACCTGCAGAAACACTTATGCTTTCCTGTCATTTTGCTTGTCAGCCTTTATTAATCCAGCAGCTTTCCAAGCAGATGTCGAACCTGTGTGTAGTGCTCATACCAGATGTCAAAACATAAACACAATCTAATATTCAGCTCACACAATTTCATTTTTTCATTTGCCTCTATGGAGAACACCAAGGCTGGCTGCTCGGGGTTTGAATGGAGAAAATCAACCCACTGGTAAATCTTGGTATCCAGGAAAGTATTTGTATTTGTCTTGCCCCTATTTTCCCCTCATTTTCAACACTGCAGGTAGATGGGAAGTGTGAGTTATGTTCTTGTAACAAAGAGTGAGTATCAGCATTTGTATATACAGAGACATTTGCTGACACAGAAACTAGGACTCTTGGACAGATGACAAGGATGACTCTCAAACATTAGGCCCATCGGACCCAGATGTTTGCTGTATCATTCAACAAACTCAGCGATCCAAACTGGAAACATGAAAGCAGTGCTCCTTTGTGGGTTTATTACACACACACTGAAGCTACGCTATTGTAGGTAATTTCCTGTGAAGCTTGTTTTACTGTTGAACATGTAATATAGAAGGAAAAAACAGTTCCTCGTGGTATGTTTGCACAAGTGTTTGCATCCTCGCAGTCCTCTTTCCAAGTATCCTTCTGGTGCCACTTCAGCTTGACCCTCCAAAAATAAAAGGCAGTTTCACCCATAAAAATATATTAATGTTGCATGACCAAGCAAACACGGCAGGGAAGTAAAATCAGAATTGCTCAAAGAGCCTGTGTGGCCTCCCCTGAAAATACACCTAAATTGATGTTGAGCAGTGCAGGTCCAAAGGAAACATGTTAGATTATTGCAGGTTAGAATCGCCTATAAAGGAAGAAATGGGATTCACTGACCGGTTAAATGATGTCTCAAGAAAGTTTCATTTTTCCCAGAGCCACTGTGCTCCTCAGTTAAACCTGTGCCATGCACATTTCATGTCTTTCAGGCCAGTGAAAATTCAGTTCAGGATACAAACACAGAGGGAATGGGCCAATAATGTATTTTAAGGATTGTGGATCTGCTTCTCTGCTGTGCACACACAAACCTGATTGATATTGGTCAAAAATGTTACTGTTATTCATGTGTGTTGTGCATGTTTAGGTAAAAAAGGTATGTTTGAAATTGGTGTATAAGTTTTTAAAACAAGAAGGTCAAATCTAGGTTTCCTCAGGAGAGGTCCAACAATTGCATTTTGTGTGGATGAAACAGAGCCAGTAGACAATAAGCAGTGGTGGGCCTGAAATACCTCAGATGTCTAACTAACTGACAGGTGGACGACTTTACATGGGAGATTAAAGTAGCAACATGTAAGACCCTAGTGTTCAAAAATGAGTACTGCAGTCCAAATGGTGAGTTGGAGCCATAGACATATATTTAATACTGTTGATTCCCTGTTTATTATAAAATCTGTGGTTGAAGTGAGTTGTTTCCCAACAATCTACTCCCTCTAAAAAACGTTGGAGTAGAAGTCAAATGACTGCCTGCTTCACTGTCTGCCAGACTCCATTAACATTCTGATCAATTTAAGTGTGAAGGCCCCAACACATGATCAGCGGAAAAAACGCACTGGTTGTCCTATTGTTTTCCTATGGAGGGTGGTGTCGCCCGATCAAGCGGCACCACTACCCTCGGTGTGGCGCACCACTCGGATCTGCTGCTGACTGCTACGCTCAAAGTTCCTGACCTCATTTGACCTTTCAAAGCGCAACCAATGAGATAACAGCTGAATGTGACGACGCAGGCAGAAGAGACCGCAGATGGGTCGAAGTGACACAAGCAGAGGAGACAGTGACTGATGGTCGAGTCTTGAAGGGAACCCTAGAACCATGGAAGATCTCGCCAGTAAAGGCCTGGCGAAATCTGAACAGTCAGGTTGGGTTTTAAGATTTCTGCATCATATAGTTTATGAACTTAGCTACATCCAGACATAAAGTTAGCTGAGCCGTTTGTATACCTGGCAGGCAGGACGTAGTGGCTGCAGCGCTGTGCTTCACCTCTCTGCGCCCAACGCAGTGAGTCTGGAACAAATTTCTTATCATGTGAAGGCCCCTTTATAAACAACTACTTCATTCAATTTCAAAGGAGATCACTGTGGTTGTTGTCGAAGATATTCGTATTTTAACTTAGCACATGACATATCATGTCATTTTATGGTTTAGTGCAGTAAATATATTTCACATTTCTCCTTTAATACCTGTAATTCTAGCACTGACATTTGCTTGAAGTGAGAAAAACTTGCAGATGGTTCAATACAGAGTAGGATATTATTTGTCACAGATGTGTCATCATAGTTGACAACATTGTCTTACACATGTACAAACACAAAGAATGAACACAAGGCCCTGCATGTACTCCTGTTTTGCTGTGTTTCTAGCATATTTTTCAAGGCCACCTTTTTGTTGTTTCTCCGGGAAACTCCCGTAATTTGCATGGCCCTCAAACTCCATTATGAATAATCATCATACATGGATTTGTTTGTTTGTCTCACGTCACCCAAGTTGCCAGACTGTCTATGAAACACAATCAGCACACCCAAGTCACACACACAACTGCAGATACAATTTCAACCCGTCTGTCACCACAACCTGCCCACAACCCAATTCAAGGAACATGTGCACTGCAGACGGGCCACCTAACTTTACCAGTGTCAGCTGTGGTCAAAATGTCAGGACAGAGCAGCGTTATATCTTATTAGAAACACCTTAACCCCAACCCTTAATATAATGCAGCTCACATATCCTCCACATATCCTTAATACTAAAACATATAATTTGTTTAAAACCTCTCTGACAGTGTCAAAAAAAAACCCTGAACATTGTACAGGCATCATAAAATCAGACTTTATGGCAAAATAGTCAGTGCTTTGCATGGTAGCTGTGTGTGTGTGAATGAGTCAATGAGATGCAAATTGTAAAGCACTTTAGAAAAAAGGTGTCATACAAATTCAGCAATTTACCATTTAGCATTTGGAGCAGCTGTATTGAACAGCATTGTCTGACTACAGTGGTACCTAACAAAGTGTTTCAAAAGTGCAAATGCATTTTATATTACTGCATTCTGTTTGAGGGGATTATCAAGTCTGTTTTTACAGAAATGTTTGCAATTGTTTACTTTCATTTTAATATACATCCATGACAAATAATTTAAAAAGTAATGAATAAAAACTGCTTATGACAAATGAGGTATTTTTGCCCCAAAGCTACTTGTGCACATCAGCCCAGCTCTGCACACACAGGCACATGTGGCAGCTAAAAACTGCTGGTTGTGTGGCTTCGCAGTCCTCCCAAAGATGTGGGCAACTGTCCCAGAATGCATTGTGCCTAGGGCAGGCCTGAGGTGACCCATGAGTGCTCCTTGTCAGGGACGGCGGGGAGCCAATCAAAGAGGGCACTAAAAGGCTGACCTGCGGGTGAGAGGGGCAGAGGATCAGGGCTTTGAAGTTGCTGAGAGCCTTCATGGGCGATGTGAAGGGATATGTGCTTTAAGCGTGCATATACACATCACTCTAAAGTATATGAAATATTAACAGTTGTCAAAATATTGCATTTATGTGCATTTACTGTGCAGTATTTTATGAAGAGCCTGGTTCCAGATCTGTCAATTGCTGCTCACGTCTCAGTTTTTGTTTTGTTTTTTAAACTGGAAAGCTTTAATGAGATTAAATATCTCTTGTCAAAAGTGTCCTGGCCAGGATAGGCTGTGAGTTACAAACAACATAACAGAGATAATATGGTACAAAATCAAAATCAACAAAAGTTTGTTACTTAAATCATCAATAAAAAATTATATTACCATCATACAAAAGATTTCATCCTCAAAACAAATTAAATAGCAACTTATAACAACTAAACAAAATTATAAAACTTATTTTCATTATGGAATCAATTTTTGCCAATATTTCTGTAAGTCCGCTTACAGAATCTCCCAAATCAATATATGTCTTTTACTTGATAGATGTTAGGTTATCTTTTATAAACAGCTCCTGCAGCTTCCTTGTTGATAGAAAATGAAGATGAGACAAATATGTCAGTCACTACTTATTATATGGCATACAATATGGCTAACATGAGCACAATGTCACAAACGAAATGGCAATTTAGTTTTTATGAGGCTATTGAAAAAGAATGTGACAAATGTACTCAAATTATTATTAGGTCTGAACCTAACTCAACTCACCTATGATTAGAGGGTGCTAAATTCTTTTATTGTATATATTTCATGACATAGATATGTTCCAACCAACTCTAAGGCCCTTTTACACTCGACAAAGAAACCCAGGAACACTCACTAACATTTGGCTTCTGTCTTCAGTGGGAAGGATCCAATCGGCATTCAAATTACTCTGCAGTAATTATGGGAATTTATCATATCCAGCTCTGATCAGCAGAGAAACATGACAGCCCGGGTAGACTTTTTCACCATTTTCCAGCGTGGTCAGTAACTTCTGTGACTCTTTGTCGGCCATGAATTCCATCTGTCTCTGTTCAAGCAGTGCCCAAACACGAGTTTTAAAAAGAGATGTACATAAAAGAAAAAGTAGCTGTTACTGGCCTCCATGCTGCTTTTTTACTAATTACTAACCCTTTTTTCTGGCGTGGTTGTGTGGTTGAATGTGACACATTAGAGAAATAACAGACATACAAACTGTTCTGCTGGCAATGGGAGGGAAGTCAGTCAACTATTTTTAGTGGATTAACCACATTTAAAATCTTGCTTTAATTTGCATCGGCATTGCAGGACTGATTTAAAACAGTAATTGGGCCTATTTCAACACCTAAGATGCAGATTTTTTATAAATCTGGTAAGAAATGTTAATATTAATACCACCGTTAATGTGTTCCATCAGAGCGCAGTCATATAATTTTGTTTACATCTCAAAAACATGTTCTGGCGAGCAGCACTATTTTAAACAAGCAGCACACCGCACTGCGATGAAGCCAAGCCAAAAAGCATTGCTCTTGAATGATTAGCTGCAATTTATGGTGCTGCATGTTTTTTGGAGCCTTGAACAATACAATAATATTTATAAAAAAGTCTGCATGAGTGTTGGGAGGAGGCTTGGGAGTGTATGGAGAGAAAGAATAAGAGTAGACAGCGAGGCAGTGGTCGATAAACTAAGACAAGATGAGAATGGAAGTGTGGAGCCGTCTGTTAACCTCCAGCAATTGAGGAGACAAACCTCAGCCGTAGTTAATGTAGACATGTTGGGGACCAGCACAGAGAGGCAGTGGACTTAAACAACACTAAGGGCATGATAGCTAGTTCACAGAAATAAAGTGAATGAAACAGTGGGCTAATGAGCCATGAAAAGATGGAACCCACTGGCGCCAACATCTCTGCCAAAAAAAGAAGCAAGTAAATAAAGTGTGGGGAAAAAAACAAACAAACAAAGAGTATTCCAGCAGCTCTTGGCTCTTGAGGAGAATCAGACAGTGCTCAGGTAGCCTTGTTCTCTGTTTATCCGAGAACAACAGAGAAATGGGCCGAGGTGTGTTCCTCCAGGTGCATTGTGGGCATTGCCCACGGATGCGCTGTTTGATTTGCGCTCGGCCTTGCTGTTGTGCTTGTCTGTGGGCTCTTGACATGTGCACTGCCGCATGAATAATTGAGGCCTCGCACGCAGTCAGGGTCCAGCAAGCACTGCTTGCTCTCTCTTTCACTTTCCCTCAGTCCTCCCTCTTCTTTCTCCCCCTCTCTCAACCTTCCCCACGTCTCTTTGTCTCACTTTGCTTTCAACAGCCGGTCCTTGACAGAGTCTGTCTTGAAGATGTTGTGACACTGTAGTTTTAATGAGATTATAATGGAGTCAAATTGGATGTTGCCCTTCCTCACCCATTACTTATATTTTCCAGTTAAAGGAGCAATACGTAACATGTGTGCCTCCAAAAATTAGCACAGCAGTTCAAATTGCGAGTTGGAACCATAGGCTGTATATCAAATAGGTTGAAATCTTATTTAATGTATGAGCTATGGTTGACAAAAGGTGTTTCCTTCTCCCCATACATGAGGAAGCTCAGGCAGGCTGCGGTGACACAAAAACAAATGTGAACGGGTCCTACACTGTAAGTTGATCAGCTGTTTATAACTGTCAGTTGTCTGTTGATATAAATCTAAGCCTGTTATCCTGAAAAAAAAGCCCACTGTTTCAAGACACACTCTGGAGTTTGAGTTCAGTCACTCCACTGACATATTTCTCAAATTAACAATCAGAAAAATCTTCTCCCTCTAAAAAATTATTAATTTCTTATGACTGATAAACAGGCACTAACTCATTTGGCGAACATTCAACATTAATTTGAACTTATGTTTCTTTAATTTCTGATGACATTTCATGGTCCTTTTATTATTTACTACAGTAAATATATCGCAGATTTCTCCTTTAATGGCCCCGTGCTAAAAATCTGTTCTGTCTTCTGATTTCATCCAGCTGGCCTGGCAGAACCCCTCAGTTTTAGCAATGTCTGTTTTTATTGAATCTGATTAAGAATAGATGCATATTAGAGATAGACAGTAAATTATAATGTCTAACTTTTCAATCTCAGGAAAAACAGATATCTGAAATGCAGCTTTTTGATCAAAAATGTATGAAAATGTTTTAATGCGGTGCCTATGTCCCTGTAAATCATGTCCTGGCCTTGTTTAGTCCATTTTCAGCTGCTTTGACTGACACGTGCCTGGCAGGAGCTCCCGTCAAGTCCATACCAGAGGTCTAAGCTGGAGCGTGAGATAAAGAAAAAAAAAGCTGCATACCTGGGTCAGGCTGTTGATGAAGACATGCTAAATCAATGAGAAAAGACTGGAGGAGATGAGAATATATGAGTGGTCTGTCTGTCTGTATCTCCCTCCCACTCTGTGTCTCCCTCCCCCTCTTGAAGCTTTCTGCTTCACACTCAGGCCGGTACAGTTATCAGCCCCAGCAGATAAACAAGTCTGGCTGCTAGATATAACTCCAATATGTGAAACTCAATCATAACTCCGGAAACCGGCTGGGAATATGAACGGAGGAAAGAGGAAAATGAAAGCTGCCATGCCCACAGGGCAAAACCCAGGTCCCTTTTGGCAAAGTAAAGCTCCCTCTCTTTCCTCTTTTCTATCACTTATTTATCTTAGAAAGTAAAAAAAAAAATCACCATGCAGCAATCTCTTTTTTTTCTAACCCCCCTTTAAATTTTTCGTGAACATGTTCTCACTAGTTTTTATAGTATATAGCAGAGAAGATGCGCTTGGTGTCTTCATTCTTGAGTTCAGGACACTGATAGCTGTAGGGTACACGTTTGTGAAGTCTTCTTCACTCTCCATCTTTTGCCAGTAGGATCTCTGTGATTTCCACTTGTCAGTGAGGGCCAGTCATGCAGAGGGGATGGGACCTGTGCATCAGAGGGAAAGAGAAAACTTAAAGGGAGAAAGCAAAAAAAAAACAAAAAAAAAAACAAGTGTGTGTGTGTTGAAGGGGGGGACTAGCTTTGACTGGACTCACTCATGCTTTGACATTGACGGCCCTGGGAGAGGAGAATAGGACCAGCTACCCCAGAGGACCGTATAGAGGGATGGAGGGAGGGAGAGGAGGGGGTGAACTGCCAGAGGCTGCGCTCGGCTTTGAAGCGGGGACTAGAAAGGGCTGAGGGCACTGTTAGCCCCCTTGAAGTGGTTTCAGCACTTGTCACTCTTTCGGGCATCGCCTAGAGCTGTGGACAGCTCGGCTCTTTCAGGATGAGGTCCCACAATGGACTCTGCAGCACTGATGCTCACCTTGATGTGGTGACTTGGATCAATAGTCAGACCAGTGAGCCACTGGCACCAGCATGTTGTGATGTTAAAAAGTAGCTGAAGTGCTTCTCAATGCCTGTGCGCCGGGCAAGTGAGAGGAAGCGGTTCCTGTCAAGATCATCTCAGCAGCACACTGCAGGCTACAAAGTACTAGAAAGCCACAATGGATCAAGCCATACAAAGCTGCTCTGTACAGGGATGAAAATCATGGAAAAACAGATACAAAACAGATAAATATAACTTTAAGTCACATTTTGACAATTTTTATAGTAAAAGAAATCAACTGTACACAGAAAGTAATCATTTACATGGTATTAATTATATAAATAATGTATGAATGAATAATAATTAATCCTTAAACCTGCAACAACAGGTCACTTACTGGCAGCAGAAACAGGCCAAAAACACAACACTGACATATTATCTATTAAATAATACCCTATATACACCTTCAACCAGGGGTCATCAACTACATTTGTTCTAGGGCTAGAATTTCTGTAAGCAGACACAGAGGGGCAGACTAAAAAGCATAAATTATTTAAACCTAATAAAGCTATTATTGTATTATTTTAGATAATTTAATTTGATTTTTTTTTTATACAAAATTAATGTTGTTTTTATGAGCCTAAGTTAGTGTTAACAGGCTCCTAAAATCATGGGAAATTCATAATGATAACTTGATTCTCAGCTAGATAATGTTTTCAGAAATGCCCCACAGAGGCAGCTCACTGAGGAGGGATGGTTCAAATCTGTAACTGCAGAATGTAGTCCTGATCGGCAGGAAATACCATACCATATTGTGCATGTGACACCTATAGTTACCGCTGGTAACAGCAAATGCGGTTTATTAAACTTCAGGTCACAGTATTCTTGGACAGTAGAACAAAGTATTGTCATTTTATTAAAGATGTCAGGCAGTAATTGGCATTTTTCCACTATTCTGGGAGCAACCATGATCAGATTTTATGCTGCACACCAGAGCGTGTCGAAAGTTTCACCAGAGTAATGCTTTCAATATGAAGCTGCAGCAATGGGAAATGTTTGCATCTGCACTTACTTAATACAACATTTTTTTCTGGGAATTTCATCAGTTCAGAATACTGCAAATACATTTTGCAATACTTCCATCAGTGGCTATTCTGTGGACTGGATGTGGCCCGCAGGCCCCCGTTTAATGATCACTGCTGACCTCCTCCACTCTGTCCCTCCCTACCATATACCCATTTTTGTCAATTTTAGGGAAAGATAGCAGGACAACATTATATGCCATACAAAAGTGGCCATGATACATCATCTGCAAGTTGTGAACTGGACGATTAATTTGAGATGCAGCTCAGAACTGTGTGTCAAGTTTTTCTAGTCATAATTTTCGCCTATTAAAATTTTGAAAGCCATGATGTCATGTTTGAGTTAGCCTCTGTTCCACTAGCTTTTGTGACTCAATAAAATCTCTCGTGGAGTATTTCTTTAATCAGTCTTTCTTTCTTTTTCTTAATCAAAACAATCTGTTTATTGATTTTGAAAAGCAGTGCAGAAATACAGCAGAGCAAACACACAATCAAATGCACCATGAAACACAAAGGTGGAGAACTTACATATTTTATTGCATAAGTCACAAGGTACTGACTATATAAATATGAAAAAGTGTGAATAGTCATAGCAGGCTAATTATTAGTTGTCTGTATTGAACCACAGAGACAGACAAGCTCTACAACTTACAAAGGTGTTTTTTTTTCCTATAGGTTCATACATATTTTTCTCCTCCAATTGTGAAAACTAACACAATTAAGAAAAAAAAAATCACACATTTAACTTTGCAGGTCAGACATTGGAAATGTAAATGTTTGGCTCCCTGGAACTTTTTTTTTTTTCAAATTTGGTCCCTCTAAAAACCATTCACTATTCCACTCACTTCATTTTTGACTCAGACTAATGACAGGTTGCCAGACTCTTTGGAAGAGTCCCTGTCTGTTTGATATGGTGAATCGAATTTCTTCTCGACGGAATACATTTCCTGACTCTTTTAGCTACATATCAAATGTTTGGAGCTTCTCAAGATTTCCAGAGTTGTAGTTTTCTGGCTAACAGTGTGAAGAGGGAAATGGCCTGGACTTCATACCTGTCATTCACTCTACGCGGCTCAGTCACCCCAAATAACACAGTTAGGGGGGCAGGGGAAGTCCCCATTAAAAGCCTTGGCAAAAACAAATCCAACCCTCCTCTGTCTTTCTCAACAAATAAAGCATGTTTCCAGGGTCACATTTCAATATTTTAAAACAAATTGGCAACCACTTAGAAATCGAAACCTTCATGATTTTAACAAAGTTAAACAACAATTTCTGTGAGAGCATACAAAAACTACAGATCCCATGAAGATTTACCAGTTCAGCAGCAGCCGGTTTCATACATAACCATGATCTTCACCAATTCTCACTTCTAAACTAATTTAACTATTTAGCAGTAATCTCTATTGTCTAAAAACATGCACAGCATTCAGTCCTCTCTGACCTGTTCTTCCAGACATGACTGAACTCGCTGTGGATCCTTGTATTTGTTAATATGATGTTTCCCACCTTTAAGGACAATCCTATCATACACTTCTCTCCATAAAAATCTGTATCTTTGCCTTTGTAGCCCAGCTCAATAAATAGCCTGAAATACTCCTGCTCCCAAAGTACCCACTAAGTACTATTAGTATTTACTGCCTGTGTTTCCTCTGGCCCCTCTTTCGGCCTCTCCTCTCCCTGAAGATAGATTACATCCAAGACAGCCTATGACCGATGGATAGGGGGCACAACGCCTGAGCCTTTGGAGAAATATGTGCTTATGAAATCATAAATATTATCTCAAACACTAATTAGCATTAAGAGCACTGGTGATTTTATTTATCAACTTTAGCCACAATTAATAACCACAGCCTTGAGAAGAGCACGAGGCAGATAGGCAGGACATGTTTGCCGCGTCAAGGCCGTAAACCCATTACACACATAGACTGATTGAGGCAGCCCCACTGGGGGAATAAGTAATTGTGCCTGAGAAATTTTAATTGCCCTGAAATGCATTCTAAATTACACTACCTTGTTTTCAGACAGAAGTAACATGGCTGAAGGGCTGGGATAATGGTGGAGTGTCGTGGGTCCAGTAATGGGTTGCTAAACACCAGACGACCTTGCTTTTTTTAAGCACTGATTTTACCCTGTGCTTCTTACAGGGTTCAGTTTTGAGGCCTGTAAGTGCTAATGCTCAATGTGTAATGATGCACACTGTTTTATTTTAACAAGCTTAAAGCAATAGTTTGACATTTTGGGAAATTCACTCATTTGCTTTCTTACGGAGAGCAAGATGAGAAGATTGATACTCCTCTCAACTGTCCAGTAAATATTAAGTTACAGCCAGCAGCTAGTTAGCATAGCTTTGCATAAAGACTGGAAACAGTGGGAAACAACCCACCTGGCTCACTACAAAGGTATCAAAATCTGCCTACCAAATTCACTAATTAACACATTATATCATGTTTGTTTGATATATTCAAAAACCAAAGTGTAAAAATGACAGGATGTGCAACTTAGTTTTCCTGTCTTTATGCTGAGACACAGACACAAGCTAAGAAGTAAACGGAAAGAAAACAGACTTTTGAAAGAAATACATAAACAAATGAGGGACAACAGATCACCAGAATAACTGCTAACTCCTCTGAACTGTAGCTGCAAACTGTAGCTGCTGTTTGCTAGTAGACTCAGCAGCTTCCCAGTGAACATGGCACCGAACCAGGACTGAACAGTCTCCCAAGACCTACAGAGGCCAGTCTGACAACAGGAAATAGGCTACAGCACAGAGGTTGACACCACGTCTTTGACATCCTGGGGTTCATGCAGGGACAGGAGAGGTGTGAAATGTTGGAGCAGCAAGAGGGAGGTCAGGCATCAGTCTGTGCTTACCTTTGGAGGCGCAGACCGATGGTCATGGCACAACCACAGTCCGATCTGGGGCCACTGAGCAGCTGGGGTTGAGGTCCTGCTCACGGGCACCTCAGAGGTTGTAACAAGGGAGCGACAAGTGCTGAGTCCGGGATCACTTCTCTAACCAGGATGCTACAGTGACTCAAATTTGGATGTCAAGGTTCAAAGTGGCATTATGAGACAAGAAGCACTTGGCTAGCTGGTTAGCATGCTAACTTCAGCAGATCAAAAGTTTAATTTCTTCCCGGTCTGTTGATAATTTTATTTAATTTTTGAAGGTTTTAAACCATGAGGGATCCATGGAATTTGATATGCAGTTTGATATTTTTTGTCTTTCAAAATTAAAACAATACACATTAACATGAATCCAACATATTATTAGCAAAGATAAATTGGCTTATTTGAAAAGAAAAACCCCAAAACATTTAAATTAAACAACACTAAAAAAAGACTACCCATGAATCATCATGCTTGTGAGCTAGCAAAATCATTGTGGCACCTATCCATAATGGCAAACTAGTTAGTGACATATTATCGAACAATATTGGCTAATCAGCTGTGCTATTATCCCAAGTGTAAAGACGCTCTTGGGGGACACAATAGATTGTTTTGTAAATTCACCAGCAAGTAACGCTGACATACCCTCCGCTTCAGAAACCACAAGTGAAAGTGCAGTGGGTGTGGCTAACACACCTAAGATTAGCCATGCTGCAACTGCTGCTGACGTAGCACAAACAGTAGAAGACCTGAAAATATTCAATTCAGTACACATAGTAGGGGTGTCTCTGCTCTGTTTCTTTACCAGCTAAGGCGTCTATGGCCTAAAAAATGCTGAAGAACCCTATTTTAAACAAAAATTCTTTCATATTGCTCCTTTAAAAAGTGTAGCAATAAAGACAGTGGTATCTATCTTCTTATGTAACTCTTGACAAGAAGGCAAATAATAACAAATAAGTAAACTGCTCCACAGATGGAGATATTATTCTCCATGTATGAGATGCTTATTGGTCTGACAGATACTGTACTGAACGCAGTTAAACGGAGGAGAGGAGATGGAGAGGATGAGTTAAACACAGTTCGAGGATGAAGGGGGTGAGATATCCAGGGGATACGGGGCTGGTGGTGGTGGGGCTACGGGCGGCTAGTGGTCTCATTGCTAATTATCTTTATTGTGCTTCCCTGGCAGTTTTTCTGTGCAGGGCCTGTCGCTGCGGCTCTTGTGTGGGAAGCTCTCCAGAGCCCTCCTTAGTGGCCCCTTGCTAATAACCACTAAAGGAATGACTGCGAGGTCACAAGTCTCAGCTCTGTCGTACTTTAATCCCAGTTGAATTCATCACTTGGTGAGGAATATGTGAACAAGGACAGATCCTACCGCTCCGCTACATGTTTGACAAGCAGTAATTTGCAGCTCATAGGCTTTTTGGGAGTCTGTTGAGATGGACATCCAAAAAGTACAGTCAAGATACGCCTTAGGCCTGCGGAGGTCCTGCCTGAGAGTGAAGCATGATGTCGAGGTTGGGTAAAACAGTCAGGCCTCAAAGGTGTGCCTCTGCTTCACCTGCCTCACATGCCAAACCTCCTCTCTGATTCTCACCCTCACTGTGGGGGGGCTCAGCCATGCCCCCTGCCCTGAAAAGTGAAGTGACCACTGGGCAAAAACCAAAAGGCTCTGACAGCTCTTATGCTGTAGGAGGCGATCGCTAGATGTTGTTTTTCTTTGCGATCCATGACAAGCACTGTGTTGAATTACCTTTCATTCAAATGCTCACATGCACACTCTTTGTCTGGTATTCACAGTGGAGTGCTCTGAGAGATTTTTGATGATTTATGTTTCTCTGAGATCTCACAACCCTGTTTTGACCCTGTGGTTGTTGCTGGGGTTTGCATCACCTCCAAATATTTTTGTGAAATCCAAGAGGGGAGACCTATCAGATGGATGAAGATTGGACTGATGTGTTTGCAGAAAATCAGTAAACAACATTAATTTCATATGAATTAATAAGAAAGTAGGAAGTGGCAATTCTCACGTGGGCTTTTTTCAAGTGTTCCTCTTATCAAGCTGATGAACTTTGGAGCTAAAAGTTTTGAGCCGATGACTAAAAGTCATTTGACAGTAAAATTTCCTTCATGTCTTATTTATTTATTTTTTTTTTATCATAAAACAAATTTTGTGAAAGATGCTCTGAGTAATTTGTCATTCTCTGTTTTTTGAGAGAGCTTATTCAGGCTGCGTGCAGAGCTGCAAATCGCTGATAGTGGAGCTAGCCTGCCAGCTCTGCAGCAAAGTCCTCAGTACTGTACACTTCTCCAGAATTAACACAGGAGCCAGTTGATCTTTGTCGCTTCAGGGGAAAACAGACACCACAAGTAAGGCCAGATATAGTTTGAAAGCACCCTGAGATCATACACTGTCTTTAACATCAAAAAAGTGTCCACATGGATATTCTTAATGGGTTTAACTTGGATGAATTATTCAAATCTTCCCCCAATGCCTCTCTCTGGCAAGTGAATCCATGACGCACAAATAGTCATAGCTAAATGTTATCACTCTTCTAAATCTTTATTAGTCCAGTTTTCAGTGCAATCTGTCTGCTTAAAGTTGATCCAAATTTTCTATAACTAATTGGACTATTGAGAGTCAATAGAAATCCAGAGTGCAAAGTATTTTTCCTCATTGGACTGTTTTATTAAATTTAAGCTATGTTTTGAAGTCTTGAGATTAAAAGTGTTCTCACTTGATCCAAGGATGTGACAGCAAGAATATTTCAGTCATCAAAGTCTGTTTCACAATGGATTCACTGGTTGAATTTTATAATATCTCAAAACTTTCTAGTTTACACGTGGTTTACACAAATATGAGCTACAAGTGTAAAATATTCTGCATTTATGTGAATGAGTGCCTTCAGTCCACTGATTAGGTCATATCGTATTCCCTTTATCACTCGACATCACACAGTATATAGCACATATGAAGTATCTGAGCTTGAATTATTACATCATTAATATTTTCATCTGCTGGTTGGAAAATTAAATGTGAAGCTGAGAGCTTTGCAAAATGGTGGAGAATCAGTGAAGAATTGGTTTAAGAAATGAGCAGCACAGCCACCCGCTGTGAACTGTCAAATCATCCAGATTGCTTGACTTTTTGAAGATCCTGCCACATGTGGTCTGCTTTTTGAGGCCAGTAAAGAGGGAGCTCTGCTAAAGCTCGGTGGGGCACCCACTTTGAAACCCAACCCAACATGGCTTAGTGTGACAACACGTCACAGGGGGTCTCTGTGAAGCTAATCTCTAATAAGGGATGAAAAGCTGCTCCTGATGAAGCAGCTGAACGCCAGGTTGATCTTTACTGAAGTGCTTTAAGATGAACTGTTAATAATGATGTGTTAAGATGGTTTAAATCGAAGCGTTAATGATGGACCCTCCACTCATGGATCTGCTCCTGTTCACTGATATACTGCAATTATTTATTTATTTATTTTTTAAACAATTTAGTTTTATTATACACCAATAAGACACAGAAGAATGTTTATGTGAAAATAATACCGAACCATAAAATCAAAAATAATAAACAATAATTATAAGACAAAAAACATGAATGAAAAACATTTATTTTTTCGTATTGATTAATAAAAATGAAAGAGATTAACATATATGTGGCATTATGTAATGAAAAAAGATCACTTGAAAAGTGGTGTTTTGAAGTAAAAAAAAGACTGACATTTATTAAAAAAAAAACCCTGCTGTAATTAAATAGCAAATTACCTGATCTGTATGTATCAGTATCACTGTTTATTCAATATCGTATTATTTATCTATTTATTTAATACTGAGCCGTAGACTTAAATAAATAAATAAATAAATAAATAAATAAAAATAATAATAATAATAATAATAATAATAATAAAAGCAATAGAAGATAACATTGCCATTAAAAATTTCACTGAAATAATGAAAGTGCTGGACAATGTAGAAAAGTTATCAATCTTCTGCTATGAGATGGAAGAAGACTGACACGTTTTTATTAATAATAAAAAAAAATAAAATAAAACTTTATTAACAAACTCAACAATTGAATGGCACGGACATGTTTTATTTTTTTCAATCTTTGATCGACATTACCTCTTGACGCATTTTTGGACGTTGACCGCCATCTTTATTTCCGAGTGTTTTGGGGGATTCCCAGGGGGGAAAAAAAATGCTCCCGCAGGATTAGCGACAAGATAACGTCGAGGGACAACAAACATTTTGCTGAACGCAGTCATGAAAAATCGGTTTTGTAGCTCCTAAACACCGTGAAGTTTGGTAAAGCGTTTAACGGGAGGAGGTGACTTTGGACCACTGACACGGAACTAGCAAGTTAACCTGCATGCTGGACAGGTAAGCAGCCTGTGATAAACAAAAAAAATGAGGTTGGCGAAAGCTGGCAAAATTTGGATTGTTGTACAATAACATTTTTTTCATCATGTGCAGTGACGGTAAGGGCTTTTTGTAGGTTAATCTATCAGCTAGCTAGCTCACAGGTGGTTCCGATGGCTGTTACTAGGTTACATGTTGCTAAGCAGCCATAATGTTACTGATAGAACCTTACGTGTTGTGATGATAGATATGAGTTTATGGCTGTGACATCAACCTTCACAATAAGAGCACAAGTCTTTTAGGTGTATAAGCCTACTGATTTCTCCTACATACAGTATACTCATTGGCAAGTTGACAAATTTTAGGTGCACCTAGCTGAAACTATTGCAGTTTAGAACAGCGGCCGTGCAATAAATCCTACATTCATGAGGGTTATAATGTTCAGTTTTTGTTGAAAGTTTTTAGAGAGTTATTGATTCAACTATATGATCTCTTTGGATGATGTTGTCTGTAGTGCTGTTGAACTGTATTGTGTTAAGTACAGACAGGTGTTTCTATCATCCCATTTATATCAATGAAAACTTTATTTCAGGGCTGTTGCATTAGACTGCAAAAGCTTTAGCCATAGGTGTATTTGAACTGTAACTAATTACAACTACGTAAACTGCTGTAATTAAGTCATTTTTTTGGGTGCCTGTATTTTTTCAAGTCTGTAATTTTACTCATACATTAGTATGCATTAACTATGTAATCTAATTAGTTACATCTAATAAGTTAAGTAGAAATGTAGATTTGAATTAATATCCATATCTTTCATCTGCATTTTTGTTGCCAGTAAGGCTATCCGATCACAGAAGGGCCAATGAACTCCATGAGATACAAACAAAAACAAAACAACAACATAATAGCTTCAGCAGGCATAGATTTGTGGAGAGGTGACTGTGACCACTGACTAAAACAGCAGGATATGGGAGTAATTTTGCCTGAGTGGTTTTTGAGTATTATAAATACTATTTATCCAGTATTTTATAACACCAGGAATATTACTTGTAGTATTTAAGTAATATAACTTGAGCACAGATTTTTTTCAGAATTCTTTCCACTGCTGCTGGCAACTGTAGTACAATGCAGCCTTTACAGCTACAAAATGTAGCTTACCATATTTAAATTTTTTATTTTGTGACATCAAGTATCAATCTGATGTGTGAAGAATTAATGCAAAAACGTCTACACATACAAATGTGAAAGCATGGTCTTGATTGGTTTTTATATTTGCCTTGTTACCAACCTGTGGGATTGGGCCACCACAAGGGCTGGCAAGGTCTGAAGGATTGCAAGATTATTAATAAGATATGAAATATGAAGGAGAAAAAAAAACATGACATAGTTTTTCCCTACTTTTCTTTAATCTTTGCCTTTATAGCATGAAATTTCATTACAGGCCTTGCGTAACTTTTCAAATCAAACAGTGTGACGGGCACACTGCTCACAGCCTATAGACATACACAACTTGTGATGAAGAAGCCTGCAAGTAGACTGATTTGCTTTAAATAGTCACAAGGTTGGGAATGAGTGATTTATAATATCAAGAATGAATAGGCTGCTGCTATTGAAACTTTTTATTACTGACATTCACTAATGGTCAGACTACCTGCTGAGCAAAATATAGTTTATATGAGGAGGCTTTTTTCTTTTTCATAGCAGGAATAGCACAGGTGTAAATAATAACCTTAATGATGGCTGCATTCCATTTAGGTGAGACTGTTCTTGTGCATGGTGGTTCACTGTAACTGTTTACTGTGACATTTGAATAGAGCCATTTACTCTTTTTATGTAACAAAGGCAAGTCAGAACCTACAAAAGGGGTCCATTCAGGATAATTAACTTTCTAGCCACGTTAATTTATAGGTCAGTAATCAGAGGGTGTTAACCTCAAATATTATGTTGCCAAATATTCTCAATTCTGAATTTGTTTAACAAATAAGCTGGCAGATCTTGAGGTTTTTCCAGCTCAAACACAAGCCAAAAAAAAAGGAAAACAGTCTCTTTGGCATGACAACTTCGTTTATGTTTAGCAGAAACGAGGACCAAATAGACAATAAACGCTGCTGATGATCTCGCTGTCAGAGCCTGCCATTTCATATGTAACAGATAAAATTATGAGAGACCTTGCAGTGCAGTGCCGGGGCTCAGCATGGGATTAGGGGGCAACTATCTCAAGGCTGTGCTTCTCAGATAACCGCACCTAAAGCAACCTTTTCTCAAACACACAATTACCCGTCCGCTCCCTCCCCCAATCCCCTTCACCACCTCCCTTTTGAATTTCATCAGGGGCTTAATTAGTATACAAATAAAACTTCCCTTATCTCCCTCTCGCCCTAATTGGCCTGTCTTTAGTTATGCCTGGTGAGTGTGTGTTAGTGTGTGAGAGAGCTGGGGCCCCTGTAATTAGGGTGACCGTGTTCACCTTTCCTCTCAGACGCACGGGTGCTCAGGCAGCCCATGGGGAAGGTGGGGCTCTACACTGTGCTCACATGGACGTGTTCGTGTGTGTGTTTTTGCGTTTGAGTGAGTGTTTGGGGTATGTGTGTTTGTATGGGTGTGTGTGTCTGTGTTCAGGATTATTGCTCTGCAATCATTCTTGGACCGTCCCAGTGGTGTTCTCATGAGCCAGGAGGGCTTTGGGTGCTGCTGGTTCCCACTGAATGGAAGGGGCATCTTATTTTTTTTCATTCTCTCTCTTCTCTCTGTTCCCTGCCTCCCCCCTCTTCCACAACTAAAGTGTTTATCGATTATCTCGTCCCGCTCTTCAACAACTTAATATTGGGTGACAGTGCACTGTGTTCTCACCGTAATTAGAGTTCAGCTCTGAGGTGGGGGTGCGGGGTTGTGGGGGGCAATTAGAACCCTTTGTTATTAAACTTGATTCATCTTCCTCCTGCACGGCGCTGCCCTGCTCTATGCCGGTCTCCGCTGCTCTCGGATGCTTACCAAGGGTATCGGGCCATCCAGCCTCCTGAAATTGGCTAACCCGCAAATTATCATGTTTGCTGCTAGACTTCCCCCATCTGCCCCCCCCTCCCCCACTCTGAACCCTTCCTCCCAGATCTGCCCTCCTCGCGATGCCAATAACACACAGTAATAACTGTAAAGATCCCCAGTCAAATCCACTCAGATGCCTGGACTTACAATCACAACAGAAGTCCTCCAGAGCCACTGAGAATACATCCTTTACTGTGTGACCGCACACGTTGTTTGATGAAAGGGTTTAATGTTTGATAGTGTTATTTATGGCTACGCTGTTTTTATGTGCAGTCTAATTATGAATCCAGATTAATTTTAAACCAGTTCATTCAGTTGTACATGTTGTGATTTTTACATCTACCAAGGGGGTTGTGTTTTGCCGTTTGACTGATTTGTTTGTTGGTTAGTGTTGTACTGGAAAAATATATTTACAGATGTCAATGAAATTTGGAGGATGGTTAGGCTAGGAGTTGGGTGAGGGACTAGTTTTTGGCAGAAATCCAGGTGCAGAGCCAGGATTTTTTTTTTTTTTTAAGGATTTGCTAACATTGCAGGATGGGCATTTTGTAACACCAGTAGAAGATTTTTATTAACATTGTGATGTTTTCTAATGCCATCTAATGTCATGTTCTGATGTAATCTAATTACGTGTTTTACCATTTTAATTTAGATAATTCCCATGTCTTTTTTATGCCGTTTTGGTGTATGGCTGTAGAGATATATGGCACAGCATTGACAATGCAAAAATCAATACAATATTGACATAATGAAACTATAAAAGTACATTATTTGAGCTTACTTTGAGTGTATGATTACAGCAGCAGCAGCTCATTGTCATTAATGAGGATCTGGACTCATTAATTTTTAAGACATTTTTTTTTGAAAATGTACAAGGGCTGTAAGGCCCATAGTGCACATACTGTATATGAAGCTTGAGTTGTTCCTCAAATATTTAACCTGCAGTGTGGGACTTTTACATAAATGAATGCCCCATACAAAGAGTTCGCACAATACTGATTAAATCTATCTGACAGGTTAATCTGTCTGTATTATGCAGTATAACAGAGTTTTTGAGTTTGTTGTGATATTCCTGCTCTGGCATACCGATCATGACGCATTTTATGTCAGCCAGCAGTGATTGGTTTTCCAGAGCTGAAGAGGGGAGCAACCTTACTGAATGAGTATGTGACAGTATGGCAGAACCTATTGTGAAAAGTGTAGGCAAACCATGTGTCCTATGCATGTTGAGAGTGTTGGTGTAATTATTCTCGCTACCAAAAGAGGAAGACAAAACTTCTGCACTACAGGTTTAAATATGTACAGTTAATTTTGTTGTAATTAGCAGCGGTTATTGCCTTACTTAGAGCAGGTCTATGTATGACTCATTATTGCGCAACTCTAAAGTACATGGCTGTTGTAGATACAACATGTCATATCCAGGTCAGGGTCTCAGTCTGAGATAATTTACCTAATCTCCAAGACTGAGTTTAGCTTGGTTCCATTGCAAATAAAAAGCTTTTTCCTCTGTTTATTTTCTGCTCATATTGTACATGAGCTGTGTAAGCACCAGATATATTTCAAAATAAAGGCATAATGCAGTATTACAAAACAATACTTGTAATTAGAGCCTTTTCAGAAAAGCAACACATAATATAAACAGCGTTATAAAAAAATATGTTCTGCATTATGACTTGCTCCAGTGGAGTGTGGTGACTCAGCTGTGACTTATGTGTTGTGTAAAGGGATATTGCCAAAAATATGGTCAAGTCTGTTGCTCTGAAGACTAAACAATTTAGAGTTTGGTCAAACATTAGATTGTTTTTCCTGTTTTTCATCAGCATAAATAACTTGTTGTAGAAATCCATATAAAAGAATTAAAATCAAAGTGAACAAGTGACAAAGAATGTATACTTTTGGCATAAGTCATAACTTGAGCTGATTTAATTTGTGTTGTTAAAAGCACAGTTCCCTCCAATTCAAAAACACGTTTTCTTCCAATATGTAGCACTATTTATCCATCTAGATTGTTTTGGTGTGAGTTGTCGAGTTTTGTTGATATCAGCAGTCGAGAGGTCTGCCTTCTCTTGAATATAATGGAACTAGAAGACGTTCAGCTTGTGGTGTTCAAAGTGTCAAAAAACCAAAAAAAACAAAAACAAAACAAAACAAAACAAAAAAACAGAAACAAGCATTTGAAAAACTCAGCAGCAATGTCTCATTACAGAAATCATGACATGGGTACTCAAGATAATCCACAGACCTTGCTGTGAGCAGTTTCTGCTGTCTCTCGAACTACACCCACCAACTGTATCTAGCACAGTAGTGCTAACATTTCAGTTCAACCAAGGAGGACACTATTAATGTTACACCCCCCACTGTCACCAGCACAAGCCTCTTATCCATGAGTTGATGCACGGTTCCTTGTGTGTGATGATCCAGCTGTAGATCTCTCCAGCCGTATCTCCAAGACTTGGCAACTCACACAAAAACCATCTAGATGGCTAAAAACACTACAGGCCGGAGGAAGAATATGTATTTTTGACTTTGGGGTTGACTTGTTCATGAAAAATAGCGACTGTTAGTAGCATTAGGAAATCCAGTTGTTGGTGTTGTGGTGTCACTGTGAGCAACAATTTAGCAAAAAGAGTGAACTTCCCTCTACCTCCACCACCAATAAAACTGTCAACTTTGTGTTCTCTATTCATTCGCTGCACCAAACATTGTTAGTTTGAAGAGGTGATGTGAGTTGACAATATTCTCCCTCCTCTCCCTTCCACTCTGGCCGCCTCCCCAACCCCTTATCTCCACCCCTCCGCCCATTCTTTGTCTCCTCCAGAGTCTCCAGGAGCTTGATATGGAGCTTATGGGGAAAAGGAGGAAGATCAATCCTGGTGTCAGCAGCTCAGCGCACATCTCTCCCAGTAACGGCAGGACAAGTGTCAGCTGGAGGAGAGGCAGCCGCCATGCAGAGAGAGAGAGAGTAAGAGAGTGAGTGAATGAGGGGGGGGGGTGTGTGGAGGGGATGGTGGTGGTGGTGGTGGGGAGTAGGATGAGAAAGAGAGCCCTCTGCATGGCAGCCAAGCGAGTGAGCAAGCGAGCGGCCCAGCCCAAGGGAGTGCACCTCCAGTAGACAAAAGATCAATTCTCTCCATTTCACTCTCAGCTCCTGATAACAAGCAAAAGTTCAGCAAGCCCAGGAGCTGTCTTGCCTTTGAAATGTGCATTCTGGTGTGCTACACACATGCAGTTGCACAGTTCCACTCTCGTAAAAGTGGCACACGCACACAAACACACAATCATACTCACACATTTCAATTAAGAGGGCCAGTGGTTTTAGTAGTGATTAGAAATAACAGTTATATATGTTTTATTGACATGAGACACAATTTGGAGCAAAGTCCACAATGGAACAACAACATCTAAAATTTTCTTGGGCTTTAATGACTGTGGATAGTGCAGGTCTGAAGTTATAGTGATTGTTTCCTTGATGGATACTTGATGGGATACTTTGCCTCCAAGTTTGTCATCTGCAGCATCCTACAATTTTGATATGTGAAATGGTGGCTACAGGTCATTAAAAATTAGTCATAGCGACACCATTCCTACAGTTGGGAAAACAAACACGCACAGAGGCTTTGCTTTGGTCTTAAGAAGCTGCAGCTTTTATTCATTGACAAACTCAGACCTAAACTGTACATTTATTGCCAGATGGAGCGTGCATTCATCATCACTCAGCTCACTTTGATCATCGGGACTAAATCCCAAATACTCCCATTGCAGAGACATTTTTCTTTTTAACAAGTTAGTCCTGTAACGTCGTCCCCCAGTTGCCATGTTTCTAGGCTCAGCCGTGCTGGTTTGTTCACCAGTAGAGAGACTGACTTCTTTTGACACGAGCTGTGCACAACAAAGTCTCATGTCAATACACCATTTCCATATTACTTTCACAGAAGGAGGAGCCCCTGTATTTTTGACAATAGTAACCAGATTTCTCAGTACCCTGGTTTATACCACTCAAGCCTAGTCTGGATGGCATGGAGAAGCTTGCTAATTATTTAACCTGCAAACACTCCAGTTGCTGGGAATTTACTCCTTCTGAGATTTGAACCCTTCCTCCAGTGCTTTCATTTAGTTTTTAAACTCAAGTATTTCTGAGCAAGTTTCATTCATGTCATTGCAGATGAGCTGCAAAAAGTGGGGCAGTCATCAGTCCAATTTACACAAGGACGTGGACTAGGTTCATTATGACAAATAATCCATGCGTAAACTGTAAAAGGAAGACTCACAGTAATAAAATGGGGGTCTAAATGGGTTTCAGCATAGAAATTCTAAATTTTACCTCAATATAGCCTCACTTCAGACAATTTTAGTGATATATTATTAAGCTTAAATTATACTATTCACACTAATAGACGGATAAATGTTCTTTAACTCAACCAGTTATTGTCATTTGCCTTACTTAGAATTTTGAAATTGAATGGATGACACATGGATTTACTCATAGGAGTGAGTAATTAAACAGTGGCATTAAAAAGTCTTACATTTAACTTGTTGATACATGACACCCTGTGTTACTAAATGCCCTTTCTGCAGTGAAAGCAGCATCCCCTAGTTTGCATTTGGTTCAAGATAGTCAAACAGACAGTAAGAGAAAACAGCACTAGACAGGAAGCTGTTACATTTGGTCAGAATCAAAACATAATTTGTGACAGCGTGCCGTGCCAAGAGTGTGTGGTTTGGATCGTGATTGCGGGTAACATTGTTATTGGCAGCGGGTTACGGTCAGTCAAACCAGAAACATGCATCTTGAAGAGCTTCATTTTGTTTTTCCTGCAGACACAAGTGTAATTGATAACATTCTCATTTTGGGGGAGTTTATGGAATATATTGTTTCCTTCCTGTTTGTGCTGGTACTCAAGTCACAGCACTTGTTTTTGTTAAAATTTTAAAGCGTTCCCTCAAAACCACATGTTTGTGGGTGAGCCCTAAGATGTTCCTCATTAAAAGTAACAACTTTTTCAAAGTTTTAGATTATTGAAATAAATGTGTGATGAGATGTCACATTTATATAGGCCATTCTTTCTCCAACAGTGACACAATCTCTCTAAAATACAGTATTTCACAGTGTGAGCATCTAAACCTTTCGAAACTTCTCCAGCTCCCATAAAACTGGCATTTATCTAGGTCAAGTAAAAAAAAAACTTCTCAACCACATTGCCAAGGTTCTAGTACTTAAAAGTCAACAGCCAAATTTTTTGCACAAGTGGCTGAAGTTTATCTCATTTCCCTGTTTGGTGTTCCTTGATGAGTCCTTGTTGTCTATTTTGATCGTTAATTTGTCTATGAAGGTCTACAAATCTCTGCTGAATTCCAGAGAGGTTGATGGTGTGTGACAGTTCTGTAGCTGGTTCTGTTTAAGACGACCACAAGCCGAGAGCAATTCTGTGGAGGTTAGAACCTTGCCACTTCTCATCAGAGTGAATCCCAGAAAGAGGGTCACTCTCTGTCGGTATTCAGGATAGGCACTGACTGTCCTGTACCACACTGGACTCTTTACATGGGGCCTGCTATTCAGATGATGTTGATAGAGTTTGGAATTAGTGTTATTTACATCCCCCCTTACTGTCCTCCTCTATTTGGAGTCCAAATGTCATAACAGTGTCTGTGTAATGTACCCAATGATTAGGTTTCTCTCAGGGACCCCTATTCATGGCCTCCAACAGATGGCCCACACCTCTTTGTATATGCAGATTTATTCACTGGGAATGTTTACAGATATCATCATTACATGGACATCCATATTTAAATAGGCGGTAATTGCGGCAAAAGCTGTCATCCAGTCGCTGTTGTTTTTGTCATGTTCTGGCTGAAAGGAACAACTTGCAGAGAGGGACAGCCAGTATCACACAATTGACCTTTTACATGATTTTCAATTACTGGAGAGAGGAGAGAAACGGAGGGGTCCCTGTAGTGCAGCTGTCTCTGCTGTCTCCTCTCCAGAACATCTGTCCATCGAACGTGGCAACAGCTCCTCTTTCTCCCCGTGAGGTCGCCTGCCCTGCCCAGGATGGGCAGGTGTGTGCTGGGCCAGGCCCCTCTGTCATTAAGCGGCCCAGCTGTGCTGTCACGTCTGGCATAGAGGCGGGTGTCATCCATGACCCTGTCTCAGCCCCCTTGGAGGGGCATACACAGACCTTGACAGGGCAGCTGAGGGTAAAGCCACGCATGGAATATCTATGAAGGACGACCATGTCGTCCCCTCCTCGCACCCTGGTGGGCGCCACCTCCGCATGCTGGCCTACCCTCCTGCCAAAGTGCAGGATGGGCCCTCATCAGCCACGTCAGTCAATAAAAAGAGAGAACATCACACCTCCCCTCCTGCTGTGTCCTGTGTGTCTTTTCAAAGGAGACTTACACACTTGAAAAGAAGGACAGAGTGCTAGTAGACATTTTTATGGTTATACTGAAAACGTAAATAGTAAATTTCAATGACCAGTTTGACTAGATTTATGTGAAAATGAACTATACTGTTTGTACATCTTTAAATCTACTTTATGTGATTTGAATTCTTAATAAATCAGGTCAGCAATAGGTTTAAAACAACGAAATGAAAAACAGTTCACTATCACAGAAAACTATTGAAATTAGGGATGCACCGATCGACTGGCCAGAGACTGGAACTGGCTGGTTTTCAGTGTGACTGGCCCTGACCAGTGACATTGTCACACATGTATTCTGCACGATGGTCACGTCATGTGTGCAGCAGGCAAACTCACACCCACCACAGCGCTAATCACAGTTACACACATTCAGACACATGCTTGCATGAAGTTGGCGTCAACGATAGATTCAAAGAATAAGATAAAGAGAAGACAAACAGTCTAGAACGAGACAGAGCAGCTGACAATGTCACAGAACAGCCGTAAACTGTAGCTCTTCAGGCTAATGTTAGCCAGCAGCTGACTGCTGTTCATAGAGGGACAGTTAAAATCTGACCCCCTGTTCTGGCTGAAGAATAAACAACCTGTGTTGATGCGCCTCCTCAAACATTTTCTCATCCAGACTCATTTAACTTCTGTGTCTGTGTTTCTCATTGTCAAAGTTTTACTGCAGCTAACTGTTGCACCGCATCAGTCACAGGTTTGTTTACATCTGCTTCCACAGGAGATCACGTGAAATCGTGTCCTGTGAAATCCTGCAAGATTGACTGATCTCGCAAGATTGTGTTCCCCCCATTCATAATCTTAATATAAAACTATAATAAGGCCTGGCTGTAACCTGTAATGTAAAATAGTATTTAATGAATATTTAACAGTCAGTGTGTCGGTCGGTGTGCAGTGATTCTGCCTACAAGATGTTTTTGGTTTTTGTATTATTTTTTTCATATTCCAAACTAATGCATTTCATTTTGTATGATCCTCTGCCCCCACACCCATTTCTTAAAATGATGTATCGTTAGCAACCTCAAAGTAAACCTCAGTTTGTGACATGAGCCTCCAATAAAACTTAAAATATCGCTGGGACATAGGAGTTGAGCAGCTGAAGGTATAAGTTATTACTAGCCAGTTTTGACATTTAATTAGAGTTATTTGAAAGGTGGCAATGAAAGATGCATTGCTACTAATAATGCACGCTCTGGTGTACATGTTGCCTTGGAAACTGGCCCTTTTTTTGCAACCCAAACATTCTTGACAGTTTTCAATCAAGCTTCAAACAGTTGCTTCATCATGTCTAGTGCAGGTAACATCTTCTCACAGTGTCCACAGGAGCAGAAAAATAGACACTGAAACTGTGTTACCTGGTAATTTACAGTTTGGCGTTGCAGTGGGATAATTCATCAGCATTTATTTCCCCGTAGGCTATGCCAAATTTGCTAGCAGCTCAGTAGTTCATGATGTCGTTACCAGTCGGCGCCATATTTCATACGTCAAGTACCTGATTTTGCTGGGACATGTTACTAATGACAGAGGCCCTGACATGCCTCGAACTCCTCTTTGTATTCTGCTTCTACACATACTGTGAAAGAGACTGTCTCCAGTGAGTGAGCGGTTTCACTTGGTTCCTGGGCGTTGATGGCCTGGCTGGTCTGCCTGCATTTGAATGTAAGGACCTGCTTCACCTCTGGTCAATGTATTTATTTACTCCATATTTACTGAGTAGCTTGTTCAGCTGCAGAATGGTAATTCCTCTCACTGACTTTGTGGTAGATAAGGCAGAGGAAGGCATAGACATTCTGTGGAGATAGGAGGAGAAATGCAGGAGATTGTGGAAAACAGAGACTGGGACTGAGATTGACGCTGCTGAACAAGCGGTCTGCAAATGGGAGTGTTTGTCCATTAACTTACCACCAGTGGTTTAGTCCAGTCTGGATTATTGTTGGAGATCTAGTCTTGTAGCAATTGTTGCCATACTGAAACACACAGATGCTGTGATCAGAGTCATGGTTGGAGCAGGAAAATATGGAAATCAGTAACTGATGCTTGGAAAGAGGAGAGGTGCACTTTTATGTAAACTGGCCATGTTGCAGAGTCACAGCTGTGCCAAAAACTGATTCAGTTTTTAACAGAGGGTAATTTTGAGCAAAACGAGGGGCAAACAAAATTGCTTTTCATGTACCTAATCCCAAAAGCAGACATATCTTGTGTTGTATTATACGATACAGAGACAGTATTGCAACAGCAATGCATTTATTAATTGAAAACCAAATGCAAACACAGTCAGAAATAAAGAGTTTCCATTTTACACCATCTCACAATTCACAAGAAGCTGTCTGCCCACATATCTTTTTTTTTTTTTTTTGTAAAGAATAGAGTGCAGTTACTTTTCTATTCTCCAAACTAAGAGTTGGCATATGCGTGAAATTCAGTCCCTGAAAAGTTATAATGCACTTGTAGTGTAAGTAAGAAAGCATCTAAAAAATACAATATTATTCTCCACATTATTTGATAATACAGAGAGCTGTTCCAAACTCTTTGTTTGGTTTTCCAGAATGGCTGGATCAAATTAAGGAAACATTTCCTGAGAGATATAGTAATCTAAAATGAAAGTCAACATGCCTGAACTTTTTTAGGATACTGCATCTCCCCAGTATGGCAGTGTCAAGGGGAAACCAGCTTAATCACCTCTGTGTGCACGCCTGTAGGATGGATGAATGTAAGAATGTACTTTGTTAATTACATTGCTTAAATGTATTTACATTTTCACACGAAACAGTACTTTAATTTGCTATGACTAGCTTCATGGTCAAGATTTAAACTCATGCACACAGTAATGTTTGATGTTATACATGGATATGAGGTTGCAATTTGCACATTCTCAGAGCTTCGAGTAATGGCATGACTTGCAGATGTTTATTCTTTCCAACTGACACTGATACATTGATGATATGTCGTTAAATTTGTCTTTAAAGTATCAGTGGAAATATCCCGGCTATCTCCAAACTACTGCTGACAGTTGTCAAATCCTGCTTGTCTAATGTTTTGCAGCTCAAGGAAAATAACTCTTTGCCCTGCATATTCCAAAGATGTAATTAATTCTGCTGTGGTTAGTCTGTCTCCTGATGTCAAGAAAGTTGCCAGAGATTTAGGTGTTATCTTTGAAGGCAGTCCAAGCTTAAATAACTAACAGATTAAGTTTTACTTTATGGTGCAAAGTATCTCTAAAGTACATAAAAAATATATCTTGTGTTTCCTGCTTGTGTGTATAAGTTTTTTGTTACAGCTTTTAAAATTTGCTGAGATTTTGTCGGCCATGAAGGGTATAGCTACACCTGCAGAAAGGCTTGAATGTTTTAAAGTTTGCCCTGAGGCATACAGAGACCGGGCAACTAAAAGCGAATATCCACCATAAAATAGAACCCCAATACAGTGCATTACGTCCATGATAGTTCTGATTTGTGAATTTTGGGAGTTTCTTCCTAACCACGACAGTCCTTACTTCAATAATGGAGTAGCACATTCTACACAATGCTGAGCCACAAGACACAAGACGTTCCTTGATTAAGAGCTGGAAGTGTCCTCAGATTAAACTCCTGTATGAATGTCGGGTTTCTCAATCAAACACAGACGGACTTGAATTGAAATTTCTATTTCCAGCAGCCTCACAAAGCTCTATAATTAAGTCCACAAATATGGTAGTCTTACCTGTCATGCATTTCAAAAAATCAAAACCCTCAAGGGCACATTGCTTCATCTAAACCAGAATGCACACTGACTTGTCTTTTGACCAGCAAGAAATCAAGAATGTGATGTTTGTTTGGTCATTTTTGAGTTATTGGATTTTTCAGTGTCAGTGGTGCAATTCCCAGCCTCACCTACAGTGTATACACACACACGTCTGGTGTTATTGGCAGCGCGCCTTCATCCACCGACACCTCCAGCGTCCCTGGTGGCCTTTGTCACAGAAGAAAGAGAATGATCAATATCCCAGTTAAACTAGACTTTCAAAGCTGATCGCAGGGCCTCGTTCTGGGGCCATCTTCTTTAATGAATTTTCTTTCATTCCACACAAGTTTTTAAACATCAAACAATAAATCGGCCAGGGCACAGTAAAATATTTAGATCTATTGACTGTGTTTGAAAAATGTAGAGGGCAAAAACTCTAGTGGTTTGATGCTGATACATTCTGAACACTTTAATCCACCCGAGTGTTTCCTTTTATCTGCCTGGGTTTCTCCAAAAGAGGGGAAAAGGGCCTCAAGAATGTTCTCAAAGATCCAGCAACTCTTTCTTAAAAGCTCCTTACCTTCAATTGCTCTCTTCTAACACACTGATTCTCAATGTTCTTGGTACCAAGGCACACTTTTGAAAAAATACACCCACGGCACACAAAATGATTGATTCTGTGAGAGGATCAGTCAAATCCTTGAGTGATGGTTCACCTTAAATGACAGTGGATGCAGGAGGAAAAAAAATGTAAATGTTTGAAATTAAATCTTATAGTTTTGTTTCATCGTAATTTTCTTCTGTCAATAAAATCTCACATGTGGAAATGTGGTGTGTACAGCATGGTAGTGTGACAATACAAAGATTGAGAACATCTGTTTTATAGCATTGGCAGTTTATTGTACTTGTGTTGCATTTCGTCATCCCCACCCCAAAACAACTCCTAACAAAACTCCTAAAATAAATAGGTGATAAAAATTACATCTGTGGCAAGAAGCCACATTAGTTTTTGGGTAGAAATGGGCTATCTTTATTCTGCCATGAAAGGTCCCACAAAAAAGAAAATGCTGGTGTGGAGTTATATAAAATATCTTCTGTCTTTCAATATTGACGGGTTGTTTTCAGATGGTACAAGCCAGAGATCAAAAAGAGTGTCTGAAAATATGTTATACTGTAGAAACGTTTCATGAGAGTCAGCGAGTTTGAGCAGACCTACTCTTCAAGTCAGTGTGTTGTGTGTGTTTAGTGCACATCACAGGATTTTTGTTTTCCACCCTACAAACACTTCTCTATAGGTTGAGAGAAATTTCTGTTTTGTTATTTTTGGTCAAAGTCACATGAAGGTGAACATCTGACCCCGTGTGGAGCCACTCTTCCTAATGTAGTGATAAATTGTACAGTGTGTCTATGCATATCTTTGCGTAGCTGGTGTGTGTGCATGTGTGCGTTTGGCTGGCGTGACAGCCTGGCCTTGACGTTAAACATCTGTTGGGTGATTCATTCGGCTGCGGATGTGGAGTGACACCGAGGCACATCTGCCGAGGTGCGGGCGATCCCTACAACCTGCCCCTCGTATAAGGCCCCAGCTTCACCATCCAAACCACTTTTCTGATGATTGCGTCATTTTCCCCTCCTCTCCACCGCGGCTAGTTCACAAAAGTGACATCCTGCCTTTTTTTTTTCCCCCAGTTGTGCACGCTGGAGAGCAGCAGATGCATAGCCTTGGGGAGATTTAGAAATGGCAAACACAATGAAACTCAAGAACCTGGGAAAAAAGAGATCCCAGATAAACCTCATTTTGTCCTTTTCTGCCGTGGCAGAATTAACAAAGATACAAGATATCCTGTGTTTTTTGCATTTTGAATGTACTTAACACAGCAGAATATTGTGAACAAGATTAGTGCTCAAATTACAAATATCAACATAAGATAAATTACCGACAATTCTAACATTTGTGTGAACAAGTCTAACATGCAAAAAATCCAAACATTTGCTGGTTCAAGTCTCTTAATTGATTAGTTGTCAAGGATTACTTTAATCACCAACTGTCTTTTTTATTTTTTTTTTAAAGAAAATTCTCCGACTTCAGCTTCTCAAATGTGACTATTTTCTGGTTTCTGTATGTCCTGTATGATAGTAAACAGCATATATTTTAGTTGTGGACAGAACAACACAGATGAGGCCATCATCACACATTTTTCACCATTTTCAGCTGTTTTATTTACCAAACAACTAATCGGTTAATCAGTTAATACATTGATTGATAATGAAAATAATTGATAGGTGCAGGCTAATTTTGGACTGCTGGTAGGCCAAAAACAAGCATTTTAAAAACTTGTTGTGGGCATTTTTCACTGTTTTCTAACATTTTAAAGACTAAACAATTAATCTATTTATCAGAAAAATATTTGACAGACGAATCAATACTGAGAATAATTGTTAATGGCAGCTCTAGACTAGATTGTATTTTATTTTGGCACAAGATCATCAGCAGAATGTATTATTATACTGATACACACACAATGCATTTATTCCACTGAGTGGAAAGATTGAGAAATCATTTGAGTTTAAGTGACAGATGCTTCTCTTCACTACTGTGCAGGGCATTGTAATCACTTGAATGAATACAGCTTGACTAATTAAGGTTATGCAGTTGGCTGGCTCTCTCCAAACAAATCCCAAGTAAATGTGGATTGTGTTGTAGCGCAGCCCCCATAGTATAGCACAGATGAGAGTCGAGTTGATATGCTGTTCAGTCTGACGTGTCAGTTGGAAAAGAGCTCGCAAGATCAATCAGTCTAGCACTTGATTTTCAACATTACATTCATGTTTCCACTTAGCTAAAGATATAATTTTGTTGTGGGATAATAAGCTCATAAATTGATTTACTGTATTGTCTAGCTGCACCGCACTCAGCCCTGCTGTTACCATGACGAAAACACTGAGGAATATGACTGTAACAAATTAAACAGAAATAGCTGATGACTAACAAACCAGCCAGCGCAGATGATGATGACTGAAATGCGATGGATAGCCATTCTTGAGCTTGCTGTGCATGTTTGGCACAGATAGAGTCCAAGGACGCGCAGGGCCTTTGATCCTGTCTCTGGGGCGTCCCAGATGTTCCAGCGCAGGGCAATGTCAAGTCTGGTTTATTTGCAGAGGTAATGCCCAGCCATTATATGTACAACTCATCCATCAAACAAAAAGGAACATTTCGGGAACGCTTTTTTCTTTGCACGACTGAGCAATTGAGGTTTGTCAGTGAAGGGAGTCTTGATAGACCATAACCACATCTTCAGCTACATGTGCTTTAAAGGGCCCAGGGCACAATGTTTAGTCAGGGCACTCATGGGACATTTCCTCTCCTCGCTCATGCACATGTCTGGGGATATTATCTATCATTTGAAGTAAAACTAATTGTAATATTTCATTTCCATAGATGTCACTGAGGTAGAAGTCGTCCTCCCTGAAATCACTGAATATTTTTAATCAGGAGGAACTCACGAGTGCACTCTGACTGACTGAACATCTTTGAGAAAAGTCTTCTCCAGTAGGTGGCAGTATGATACTTGAATCTGCAACTTCTCAAATCAAGACTCCTCAATCATTACTAAGAATAGGAACCCTGACTATTTTCAATTGACAAGTTGAAATATACAATAAAATCTGCTGCAGTTATTATATTCAAAGTGATATATTTGACAATTATTATTATAAACTTATACAGATCGAACATCCTCATTCAAAGTCTTATTTGGCATTTTTAGCACAGCAAGAATAAAAGCACACACTTTCCACCCACAAAGCTATGATTTTGTATTTATTTATATTTATATTTTACTGTGTAGTGATTTCAGCTGTAGCAGTGAATTTTAAAAGCAAAATGACAAAAACATCTAAAATTGTGAACTGAACTGTAACATCGGACTAAAATATCTGCATGAACTTTAGGATCCATTGATTAAACTGTGAGCAGCATGCTCCAGAGTATTTCCAATCAGCTTTATATGGTACGACTAAAATAAATGCTCTGTTTAAAAACACACACTTGTCTTTAGGGTAACTTAGCTCATCTTTTCCGCAATAATTCCACAATTCTAAAAAAGAAAATCTAGTTTTTGTAATTTAGTGACACATTTTGTTTTTGTTCTTTTTCGTGTCAAAAACACTAAAGAAATTTTCTTACCCTTTGAAAAAAATCTAAAGAAATCCTCATTGATCTTAAACCACCCTCCCTCTATCAATTTGAATAAAACTGGCTCTGCATTTCACCGTCATGAGAGCATATTTTAAACATCTTCTTCCACTTTGTAACAACAGAGCAGCATTTACACTTAATGCTTGGAATCTTTTACAAATGCTTTCTTCCGATATTGACGATATCACCCGTCCAACTGGCAGAGCGAAGGTTTAGGGAGCGCTTGTAAATGCATATGTGACACCATTTCCCCTCCAACTATTACTTCAATCCCCACTGAAAGCAATTAAATGGTAGCTGAAATCCAGAGGACCTAATGGGTTAATTTCTGGGCTTGTTGCTTCGGCAGTCCTTACACAAAGAATTCTCTTTGTTTGTTTAGCAACTGAGTTCAAGGTGGACTTCTTTTTTATTGACTCTTGTCGAGTCACAAAAATGATAAAACTTTGTGACTGTTGTCCTGGATCAGATGGTACGAGAGGACACTGAATATTTTTGTAGCTTATTAAGTTAGTTCTCAAAATGTATTTCCTACAGATTAAGAAAAGGAAGGTGGTTGCACAATCTGCTACATTCACTGCCTCTACTCAGAATTAGAGATTTATTTTCTGAGGAGGAAAAAAATCAATTAGTGCTAAATTTATTCATGGATTTCTGCGATCAATGCAAGTCCACTCAGAGGGGCTCGGTGGGACCCAGTTCATCCCAGTTAATGTGTTTGAAGGGGAATTACCATTGATGTTGTTTTCCCTTCCTCTCAGGTCAAAGAGCATCTTGGAGCTGTCACGGCCCGCCTGCCGCACGGGACGAACTTCCCTCCAGTCCTCACCGTTACCCACAAGGCACCTGGACAGCAGAGAGGATGGCGTGGAGTGGCGGTTGATGTGATGGAAAGACAATCAGGTCGGTTGCTGAATCTAACATATCTACTGTCAGGGAGTCTCTTACTAGAGCTAATTGTGAATCCAATCAAGGCTGGGAATACTGCCTATCGATTTACTTCACTAAACACACACAATAAATAAATACAGAGGGAATACATTATGTGTAAATTCACTCACAAATGACTTCCACGTCCACAGAATATTCATATAATCTACAGTATAGCGCTCTGTGTGCTCCTATTATCCTCGTCTGCTAGGTGAAAAACAGCTGTTCCTCGCTCGCTCTTAATTTGCTGCAACCGCTGTAATTTTAATTCACATGACCTTTCATGACTTCTTGATTGTTTTCATAATTCTTGCATACTTCATAATGCGGCTCCGAAAGACATGCGGTGTGATCTTCTGAAATGTTCCTTCAAGGATATTCTTTTCGCTCTTCGTATTGATTTCAAACAGTTCCTGCACACAGGCTACATTTCAGGTCAATTAGACATATTTGGGCATTTGCAAATCATTTTTTTCTCTCAGATCCTGGGGCTCTAAAACTGCACTTTTGGCCCTAACAGCACTGCTCAGATTCTCTGTGGAGCTTGACATTTTGATCCGCAACAGAGACTAAATGATAACCGTTTCCTTGTAAATACTGTTGCCTGCGGGGGAGGGTTTAAATAGACCAAGAAGGACTTTTCACTCACTCACTTGTTTATATGCACAACTCATCTAAATATGGACAGCTAAAGCATTTAGAATATAGTGTGCATTGCATGCAGCAGTGTGAGGGTGCAGCAGAGAAAGCAGTGCGAGGGGAGACCCATAATTACAGCAAATTATTGTTCGTAATTTTCTAAATTCCTCTGCTTTTACACTTACAAATTGTGTAATTATGACCATTTCCAAGAAAGACAGAAAATAGGCTGTGATTCTTCAGTTCAGAGTTTCTTCACCAGACAATATGATTCCACTATCTCTCTTTCTGTCACTGTCTTTGTTTTGTTTTTCTTTAAAGAGAATATCTTTAGAGGTTTTTTCAGTTCATGTATGAAAGAACAAGCTGCCTTTTGTTTGAAGTGTTTGGTCTTGGCATCTGTGATCACTCTCATTAGGGCTCTGCTCTCACTGAGAGCAAAAACACTCCAATTCATTTATTTTTATTTCAAACATATCATTGACTGCTGTCTGAGCTCGCATCCACATCTAAGAGAAAGTATTTATTTGAACCTAACAAACGCCCCTCTCTTCAACAGTTTTAAATATAAATGGAGGAGGGATCGATTAGTCACTCGCTGATTTTTGTATGTTTTTCCCCCTATCTTTGAAAAAACATAAAACGAGTAAATAATTCCTTTTGCCAATAAGCGTGGAGATCGGATAGAATATTTATTTTGCCTTGAGAGAAAGTCAGTGCTGAAGTTTGACCCCTGTGTATTGTCATGACAACATGAGGTCTCTCACTTCATGGCGAGTAGATGACAACATCCCACTACTACCGGCGTGTACATGGTGAACCGGCAGCGCCCACACAGGGAAAGATTGACATAAACACTTTTTAATTGAGCTGCAAATGTTGTCAAAAGATGGAGTCATTATTTTAGCATCCCTGAGGGGGAAAATCTGCTCATGCAAAAAGAAAAAGAAATGTATAATTAATACAGCCAGTCGCATTATGCCCGATGTGAGGCTGTGCAGATAGGATAATATTACATTTTTCACTCTGGCTCTACTCTGAGCCTTTACCAGATCGCTGATAGTGTTCGGTACTCAGCGGCTGGCTCCAGGGAAAGATTGCTCCTTGTCACATCCTTATCAAAGGAGTGTTTTGTTCCTTCTTGCACACACAGTTCTTATTCCACAAGAAGGCCCTGTGATCTGTTATACGTGTGTAGATCTTTCTTCAGCACCCCCCCCCCCCCCCTCTCAATGCTCCGCTGAAGATCAATTGTGTTTGTACTGTATGTGAATGTGTATCAAAGAGTCCCCACAGTCAATGCCTCCACTTATAAGGTAATGTACTGACACGGGAGATTCCACGGGGACTGTGCAGAGCTCTCCGTGCACAGAGGCTGTGCAGCAGGGGGAAGGGTTGGGAGGAGGGGGGAACACAGCAGTCATATAGCGTGGGAGGAGGAAGCTGGATTGATAACACACACAACACTTGCACAATACTATCTTCACATGGAAAGCAAATATATACCTTCATGCACAGAAACGCAAACACATATGCACATACAGTACAGTGTTGTGAGTGAATGGTTTCGACATGAAGGGCTCCTGACCTGAGTGTGTTAGCCATGCTGATAAATCTCCCATCGAACACCCATTCTTGTTTCTCAGAGCCACGGGGGGGAACTTTCATTGCAGCAAAAACACTCACCCAGTTGTTTTATTAATCCTTCAGACTTATGAAGGTAGCTGTCCACGCGGAAGGGGAATTATTCCCATGCATTTCAATATGATATTGACCTCATAACTAGCCAAGTTTAAGTCATAAATCCATAGCTGCTCTTGTCTGAGAAGTGGGCAGCCCGGCACTCACCAGCTCCTCCTTCCTGCACTCGCTCTTTTACAGCTGAGGTGGGAGGCAGGTCAAATACAAGGCTGGGGTTTTGCTGGATTTAACCCAGCCAAAGGAGAGAAGTGGGAGGATGCAAGTGATGATCTCTGCCTGTGTGTGTGAGAGAGTGAGTGTATGGGTATTTAATCGCAGTAGGATGTGGGGTGCATTGTCCTTTTGATGTGCTTTTCTATGTGCGCGTATGAATGAGTGGATACACAGGCAGTGACAGAAGGTGACCCCCGTGTCAGCGCTTTATTATGTCCGGTTCATTTGCTAGGCCAGACTCCATTGGCTGTCAGTTTTACTGCCTAACTGTGTCAGCTGGACAGTGTTAAGTCTGATGGAGTGTTTTTTGCCTCTGAAGCCATCCTGAGCAGAAAGGCAGGGAGAGCTATATAACAGGCTCAGTGACAGGTTCTCAAAACAGGCGGGCCATGAATATGCAAGCTCTTCCACAAACAGCCAGGAAAAAAAACTGCTTGATGTGGCTGAATCTGAAAATAAGCAATTTTGCCATATTCAGGCAGCAGCATTGACACTTTCAGCATATTTTCTCTGAGAGTCTCACTGTCTCTTCAATTTTATTTTTCCAGTGTGAGTTGGAGGAGAGAGTTTCTTGCCTGTTTCATCACTAAATATTAAATAATGTTTCACTTTACTGTCACAACATAATGAAAACAGGAGAGGCATGTGCTAGGGGATAAAAAGAAATCATAATTGGATATTTTTGAGAAGTTATGATATTTGTGCAGTTTTTAATTATGTGATTTTGCACAAGTAACATGTCTTGATTGATTGGGATAAGGACCTCCTCTTAGCTCCAAATGTGCATCCACCCTCCCCTGTTTAATGCAAATTAAGCGAATATGTGCCTTTGATATTGAAATGATCCCACTGCTTTCCTACAAACATTTCAGCAGACGAAATGAAACTGTGTGTGCACTTTCTTACTGTATGTTACATTTACCTCACCACTATGAGCTTCACTGGGACCCAGAGTTAATGTTTTGTTTGTTTAAAAAAACAACTAATATTATAGCTACAAATCATCTAAAAACAGAAAAAATATGTTTCTTTTGGTTTTGTGAAACGTTAAAACAAGTTCAAGACAATTTCACTCGCATTACATGAAAATGTTGGAATAAAAACAACAAACAAGTGACCAAGGTTGGGTTATATTCCATACTACTTCTGACTAAAGCAGTATACAATAAGGTTGTAATTAATCATTATTTTCATTTCAGAGTCATCTTTATTTTATTACAGGATTAATTGTTTGGTTATATAAAACATGAAAAAATAGTGAAAATGCCCATTATAATTTTCTGGAGGTCAGTAGGACAGTAGGACAATATTCATTATACAGATTTTATTTTTTTTTTGCAGTGCTCCTTTAAAAGTGGTTAACACTTATGACAAAGACTTGTAATGGAAGCAGGATATTTTACGGTTTAACAAAAGCTTTAAAGTCTAAAACGAAAGAGCTCTGAAATGGTAAATGTTAACTGATATTTTTAATAATTATAATTTAGTATAAATTAGAAAAACTCAAATAGAGCAAGATATATGTATGTGTTAAACATGAATAAAAAAAAATCAAATATAGCAAGTAAAAAACAATCCTGATATAACCATGATAGGCCAATATTAGTCTAGATAACGTTGAGCGACCAATAGATTGGTCGGGTTCTAAACATAAGACAAGAGAAGCAACAAGCTCTCATGTTTGAGCCATCAAATTATTGGCATTTTTGCTTCAAAAAAGTTAAAGGATTAACCAATTATAAAAAACGTTTTATGGTGATTGACATATCGATTAATAACAATGATTCAATCCTTTACTTTGCAGAGTATGAACATCTTTTTCTACAAAATCCCTTTCTTTCATGCACCAAAAGACTCAAAGGTTAAATGTTCAAACACAAGTAGTCGTGCAAGACATTTTACTTGATCAGTGGTTCTCAAACTTTTTCTGTCATGCCCCACTTCAAACGCTGAAAAGAAAAATGATAAAAATGATGCAAGTGAGATAAAGTGAGATAAAGATCAGCACAATAGCATCAGCAAACTCTTGTTTATTTTCGCTGCATAAATTCTATCCTTTTAACTTTGTTTTCTCACGTTTTTGCCCTTGTCATCTGAGCCTAAATAGAATAGTCTTATAAAATAATGATTTTTAATCAGAAACTATGTGATCAAAGAAAAAGGAAGAATCTGAGCAAGGATTTGGTTCCAGCTTTTAGTACTTGACAGTTTTTGATGCTCTGTGCTATTTTGATACTAAAAAAAGTACAGAGGGTCAATAACCAGCCCTACAAGAAATACGCAGCCAAGAGAATTTACTGAAGTCGGTTTCTGCTGGTGTTTGCAAAAGCATGAATTCAGTAATATTTCTAAGGTGGATATGTGCTTAAACAAGACAAATACAGTGATTACACTCTATGTGTAATAATGTGTGGTTCCCCAGAGTCACAGCCTGGTGTGTTTTTTCACGCCTAGCGTCTTTTCAGGACACTGTGTTGTGTGACCCTCGGGGTATCTATGTGAGGTGATAACAGGACAGTTTGTGTGTGTGGATAGAAGTGTCTTTGTATTACGAAGAGCTCACATGGTAAATGCACACAGACCCAGTGAGAGTCCCAGTGCAACAGACACAGCAGCCCCGACCTCATGGCCCGGCTCTCCTGAAGAAACAAAACACCGACTCACTAATTACTTGCTATTGTCTAGATAAGCGGTAGTAGAGTTATTGGCTCATTCTCCCCACAACCGTGTGCTTCTTCTGTTTTCTGTTGCCGTGTTCATATATCTTGTAGATAGTGGGCAAATGTTTTGCAAAGAGATTGATAGGGATATTTTCATGTCTCCTGCCAGGTGCTTTTCAGACAGCAAGTTTAGGGGAAATCTCAGGAAATCAGATATTGTGTGGGCAGGGTGTAAAGTTAACTTTTTTGTACACTAGTCAAATGGCGGGTGACATTTTACCAGGCACTCAGTAGAAATTTATTAAAATGCACAGGGATAACATTTCAATGAGGAATTATAAATAAGGGGAATCATAAATATTGTTATATGAGGTGGTGCACTTATTAAAAACAATCCATGTGACAACATGCGCTGATGGTTAACTGATGAGAGAGGGTGAAATGAGTGGTTGCTAAACAAAATTGAGCTCTTGTTTCTCACCTACATCAATGCAACAGTAGGGCAGGACATAAACTTAACACACCAAGTCTAAAAATCACCACAAACCACAAAACTAACTGTGATGGAAGCAGAGAGGGGTGATAGAAACAGAGCAGAGAGATGCTTCGTGCTGCACTGGTATTTTTTACCTGAACTGTGCTCAGAAGGATGCACAGTTTTACTTTCTCTGTCTGGACATCTGATGTTTCCACACCACAGGTGACAAAGAAAAGCATTAAAACCTGAGCCTTCCTGGTGAAAATTCAGCTAAGTGTGGTGCTGAACTGAAAAAAAAGGAACAAATCATCAAAACTTAATATTGAACAGCCAAATCCGATTTGATTAACAAAAAAATCTGAGCCAGTTGTTTTTATGCCCCTGCTGCAGAGACAGCTGTGGCCCGAGGGTTGTCTGTTCGTCCGTACGTCAGTTCATTCGTCCCGATTTGTGATTGCAATATCTCAAGGTAGTCCACTTGGACCTTTTATTAAATTCCTTCAAATCCCTCAGTACAAATATTATAATGAGTCTGGACAGGATGTAAACTACTGTTACTTGACTGGTTTGTGTAGGCATACATCCTTAAGCAGTAATTCTAGTTGAATGAACCAGCCACTTGCCAGAATTTTCCTGCTGGCTAATTCTATGCCTTGTGTGTGGGATTTCACTGTGAAAAGGGTTCAGGATAGGATCAGATTGTCTCACAGTTAAAGTTCGTCTGATCTGGCCACCGTTCTGAACGAGGGGAAAGGGTGGTGATGCTATTAACTGAACTCCTTTCCTGTTTAGAGGAAGGGGCTACACATTCCAGGACACATGCACACATTGGCACTTGTGAAGACATTCTTGCACATGAGTACAATTGCTTTTATGTGCACCACCAAAACAAACTTTACACTTAGTATACATTTTACAGCTCATACACATGAGCGTGCACTCACACATCTAAATGCATGCACATGCCTTCCTGCCCCGACACACTCGCTCACTCAATGACTCTATCTTCCTCCCTTACTTTGTCTCACTCTCTTTCTCTCACTCCCTTTACTGGAAGGCCACTCTGATAGGCCCCCTCATCAGGAGAGACACACCATCCCAGCTGATTCCAGGGGGAGTCCTTCAGAGGCAGCACTTCCAGTGGCTTCAGTGCATTAAAGCTTTTACCTTTTGCTTCTAAAGGCATCGGGACAAAAACAGGCTGAGCTCTTTCTCTCCACCAGGGAGGGAGAGAATGCATTGTCTTGTGAGGACACTGATTACTTAGGAATCAGTCATCAATTATTCAAATGATGGCATACTGTATTGCCTCCACCTTTAGTGACAAGACGGCCTTTCAAGGCTGGGAAGTGCAGAGACACACCCTGCCCAGTCCGCAAGAATCAATAAAGGCCTGGGTAGTTAGCTTCCTCGCTTTCGTTTCAGTCCGTTCAGTCCAATGTGAATTTGGGGCCCTGGCATTACACTTTTGGGAAACCTTGAAGTGCCAGCTGCTAAAGAAGGCCACAGGGCGAAGGCAGGCCACCATGGAGGCCTGCAGGGTTTGGAAACCCGCCCTTGGCATGTCCCTCAGTTCACTCCGCCGCCTTTTTGTCAAACTCCCATCGGTCTCTCCAGCGTCTGTTGTCTTAACTCAGCTGATTAGCTGTAAGTGAGCCTGATGAATGTCCACAGTTCATCCACAACACCTGGTTCTCAGGAGAATCGATGTTGAAGTTGCCTCAAGGATGGAGACAGACGAAAAAAGGGGACTTTCTCTTAGACCAGTCCAAAGATTGGACCACCCAGGATTTGCATACTTGAGGTTTTTACTTTGCTTTTTCTTCCTTGCCTCCACTCAACGGTGCTGCTGAGTTTTCCCTGGACCAGATTTCTGGCATACTTTGCACTCCTGCTCCTTAGTCACTGTCACCGAAACACAAAGAGCCCAACACACAGCCTTGTGTCCTGTCCCAGACAGTCTGACCTCCCCGCTCTGGAAGCCTTCTCCGCCCTGCAATGTTTGCTAATAGAATATCCTCTTACCCTGCCGCAGAGCCGAGCCCTAATTTTGAATGACCACAGACCACGAAAAAAGGTCAAGCCTCCCAGGCCAAAGCGCCAATTAAATAAATGAAGTGTAATTCGCACCTGATCAGCTGAAGTAGATGGGTTTTCTTTCTTTTTTTTTGTTTTTGCTTGGATAGTCTTGTGTTCCGAGCATGTTAGTGTTCCAGAGAGTTTCCTCTGACTTTTCCTGGCTGTGTCAAGGTCAATGGGCATACCACTGCTGTTTATTTACAGGCCATTTGGCCTCTCAGAGTTTGCCTGTGTTGTAGCTTGTGACATGAAAGAGTGAAGAAAATGTGAAGGGGAGAGAAAAAAAAATCATAAGGGTGAGGGAAAAGTATGGGAGGAGCCATGGGGGGAGGGAGAGGTGGGGAGGGTCACTGGAGGAGTTGGATAACAATGGCTGGAGTCCAAGGTTGGCTAATAGTATCTGACACACTGCAATTTTGAGGCTTATATCAACATTGTTTTTACAGCTGTAATTAAGCCACCTAATCAGAAGCACATTGGTCGGGACAGTCTGGGGCTGTGAGGGGGCAGACACACAGTGAGCTGTGTTCAGCCCTGCGGCAAGGCAGCAGCACCGCACTGGGCTTGGGCCTGGTGGAGGCCAGCCAAGGGAACTGTGGGTGGGAGAGCATCCTGAGTGTGACACACACATACACACAAATGTACACAAGGGCTGTGCATTGTGAAACAGGGACACACCAGTAATATAGATTTGCAGAGGGAGCATTATTTTCTGCATAGAAACTGATGTACGTGTGTGGGAATCTTTGTGGTACATCTGTTCAGATTGTGTGTTGCAAAAATCTCCTGGTGGCGTGCATATCTGTGTTTATCAAGCGCTCAGTTATGCCCAAATCTTACTTATGCACGCATGTGTGCTCAAGTGCATTTCCATGTTTGTTCAGTGGATGTTTTATGGTGTGTGCCTTTGTACAAAAAAGAGCAGTGTGCAAATGTGTATATGAAAGCAAGAGGGAACACGTGCATGTGTGCGGTCGCCTCAGCCCCACAGAGGTTCACCCCACCCTTGTCAAGGCCCAGTGCCGAGTCACCCAAGTCTCAAATGGCAGCAGCACACAGACAGGCCCACACAGACACACACACGCACGCACACATACAGAGCAGGACACGGAGCTCAGCTGGGGCCAAAGTCAACAGATGAGCTGGTCTGAACTGGCTTGCTGTGTGTTCTGATTGTAAATTGCACTGGTGATGATTAGAGAACTCCAGCACAGGATGTCGACTCTTAAAACTGTCCAGAGAAAATAATTTTCTACTATGTTCAGGAAACTTTTTTTTCTTTCTCTCCTTTACACTGCTCCCCACACCAACTCCCCCCTCTTTAATTTAAACATCATGGGGCTGTATGTGAGGAGGTGGAAGGAGTTGGTGTGTAAATTAGTTTAAGGCCCCCAGAGTAAAAAAAAGCCAGACAATGAGAGGCTGTTTAGAGTTTCATCTTATCACTGCAAGTGCACACATAGACTCATAGATTTCTATGCACATACACAACCATGCATGCCAGAAATGTCATGATACAAGAAATTCTGTAATTAATACCACTACCAGTGAAATTCTACAGTTCTCAACACCCAATTCCATACCAAGGTAAAAAACAAACAAACAAAAAAACCCTGTCACAATAAGTCCCTTGTACATATTCTGATGGCAAATGACTGAACGGTAAGGAGTTGAACTGCGCAATTTGGTAAAAAAGTCATATTGCAACTATTGTGACTGAAGTTGCAGTTGTGATATGCAATACGATTAGTGGAAATGATCAGTTTTGCACCACAGTTGTCACGTTCACTGAAAAAAAAAACAACTAAATACTGATGATGTGATATTTATTGAGGTCTGTACCAAACAAACATGTTTTCTTTCATCAGGAGAAAAAAAAGTTTTAGGCCAGGTTATCTATGCAGCAATAAAGTAGCTCATAATGCTTTTTTCTTACATATTTTTCCTTTTTCAAAAAAATGTGATTTGTTTCTGGTTCTGCGATTTGGATATTGCGCCTGGTTGTGATTTTATTGCAATTGCGATTAATTGTGCAGCCCTAGTAAAGACTCAGGACAGTAGCCTATTACTGTGAGTATGGTTATTTTACGTTAGCCTAAACATGGTAGCCTTGAGCATTTAGCCATGGCAAATATCATAGAACATAGTTTGCTATGCAGCAAAGCCAGCTGTTTCAAACAAAACTAATGTCTTAGTAACAATCCTGTATTTCAGGATAAAGATAACAAGGATAACTCTTTGGATATGTTGTTCATATAATGTTAACATGAACTGAAAGTCATTCATCTTGAATTTTTTGAACAAATCTGTCTTTGCTAAATTTGAAATGTTACCTCCTTTTGACTGACAAGTTTGATGGCACTGTTTGAATATTGTTTTTTTCTTTTCTTTTCAAATTTATTACTATTCCCTGATGATCTGTCTTGAACACAGAGTACTTCTGTACACAACTGTTTTTCTATTCGAAGAGTTGAGGAGGAGCTGTTGCTGCAGCTGCTCTTGTTGCCATTTTCAACTTGCTGTTCTTTCATGCTGGAAGTAGATTTTCTTCTTCTTTTGGTATTTAATGGCAGATGAGAACACTTGCAGGTGTATATGCTGCCCATGTCAGGTCCTCACCTAGTAGAAAAGTCAAGCTCTTATTTCATTAGAAACAATGTCCTCAGGAAACACCACATCATAATTCAGGTGTCACAGTTTATATTTGGGCCACCATATATGTACTTTGGTCACCAAATTTTAGGGGCTTGGTGGCTGCTAATGCATGCCCTTATCCTTAAAATTTCACCATGCTTATAAGTTCCTTATGTCATCATCTGTATTCATTCTTTTGTGTATGTTTGAAAACAGGACATTATCGTGTGATACTTCACTGGATCAAGGAATATGTGCATTAACAGCATTATCTAGTTGTTTATTCCAGTGTGGCTGTCAGAAAGTGGGAAGGAAGATCAATGAGGGTTTGTGTAACAGAGCCAGAGGTTGATGGGGATGAATGATTATTGTTCTACTCTTTACCTCCTACTCACTGTGCCATGATGTCATCATCCTGAGACACACAATACTGGGCTAGCCCAGCTTGTTGTTGTTTTCAACATCCCCACAAAAACCACAGCTTTCTGACTCATCACTCACTGACATTAGAGTGGGCTCATCTGATGGACTGTACAGAGAAACAAACCTAGATGGATGAATCCCCTTTTCTGCTACTCATATTGATTATCAACATCAATGCTTATGTGGCAGCATTGTAGACGTCCGTGCAAAAATATCTTGGCATCAATAAACATACCTAAAACGACAAGCCATTAAAGTCAGTACATTGGACTGGACACTTTGAGCAGAGTTTGCTGAACGTCCTGTAGCCTGCAGCCAGCTGGCAGATTTTGTCCCACATTCTTGCACCCCTGCTGCGTCGCCCAGCTTGGTGACCATGAATGTGTTAGCAACTACTGAGTCCTTTCACCACGTCCTTCAGGCTAATTTAGATTTATGTCCTTTTTAAAGACTTTGCCATTCCCTTTCCTCTACTGATGACATTTTTGCTCCTCTGAGTCATATAGTATATACGTCGATTCATTTTTCAAGCGTGGAATGCTTTGAGGAAATGAAAGAGAGGATAGAGGCAGGGGAGGGAAAGACGGACTGAGAAAGAGGAAGACAAGTTTGTGCGACTTGTCTGGAACAGTGTGTCGCTGCTTGCCTAAAGTTTGGCAGTAGCTTCTCTCTCCCTCCCTTGTTTTTCTCCCTCCTTCTCTCCCACCTCCACAGAAATGTCCAGCTTGATTTAATCAGGGAGGCAGAGGGGAAATCAAACTGGGCGTGGGACCAAAAACCTCCATATGGGGACAGGCCTGGTCCTGCGACCTAATTGACCCCGGGGGCAGGCAACAAAGACAGTCAGTGAGTACGTGAACGAGAGTCTGTTTATATTTTTCTAATGGTGTCTCTGTATGTGTGTGAGTGTGACTTGAGGAGGGGAGCAGGGAGGATGTTAATGTGTCCCTCAGGTGGCAGCAACGGCACAGTCACACACAGACTTGTGTTTGACATGAAGAAGGTGGGGAGAGTATTTCCTATGCCTCAACTCCCTCCTCCTCCTTTTCCTGCTGTGCGGTTCAGACGTTAGAGCCGGCATTAAATTCCTGTCGACAAGCTCCAGGTGGGGAATGGGCCACGTTTGACGTCGCCATGCCCCCAGGCCCTGCAGGAGAGTCGCTGTCTTTTCCCAAACATGCCTACACCTCTGTTTTCTTTTTGTTCCTCCAATTCTTTTTATCCCTCCCCTCCCTCTGTCTTCCCTGTGCTCCCCTCCCCTCGCCTTTCACGACTGTTTACGCAAAATGACGGTTCCTCCTCAGCTTGCCGGCTTGTGGTTGACCGAAACAAATAAATAAATCCATGAGAACACACATTCATTCACAAACAGTCTGCGCACACCCTGCAAGCACATAACAAGATGAGAGATGGGGAGAAAATGTAAGCTGTGGGAAGAGAAAGTAAATTAAAAACAAATCATGGCATGACCATGGAATGCAACTGGCGAATGGCGGAGACAACTAACTAAACAACGACCATGGGATTCTCTGGCTCCCCCATCTGCGTTAAACAATAATCAAGAATAGTCCAGATTTAACCCTCCTGCAAATAATTGAGACGCGTGACTCATTCTGCTGAGTCTCACAGTAGAAAAGATGACATGAGATTCTTAACTTGCATAAAAAGTTGCTTGGTGGGCATCAAGTACTCCAAGTTTTGTACCCTCACTGCGAGCTAGAGATTAAACGGTTATCATCTTCATGGTAAACCACATTCATTTTAGTCACATAACAGTGGTATGAAATTATCATACTGTTAAATCTCTACTTCAAGTCTTTGCCAATGCAGTGCTAGGCTACAGTTCCACAAACATTTTGAGTCATTCACTCCTTTTAGTAATATCCTACAAAAATGGTAAACATGACCCGTTGCCGGCTAACTACCAATCTCTCTGGGCTAGAGGCCGACTGATATGAGATTTTTGATACGATACCATTTTTAGAGGGGAGAAATTCACAATTACCGATATAGTGGCCGATATAGTGAATTTTTAAGCTGTAATAGAAGTAGACCATTTCTTTGTTATTTAACATGTTGAATAATTTAACATGTACATCTGTTAACCACATGTAGAAGGAAATTGAGAAAAAAAAAGAAAATATAGCTAAATAAATGCTGAAACTGTTACCCCCACGACCCTATTTTGGATAAGCGGTTGAAGACAGATGGATGGAAGATGGAGTTAAATAAACTTCAGTACTGTGCGTTATCAGTCAATTGGTAAATTTTTTAATGCTTTTAGTTAATTATGGGCAGGTTGTAACACAATTCAGAATCATAATCAGGAAGATTTTTATTGTCATAATACTCAAGTACAGTGAAATGCATCAGAAAAAAATCCAGTTTCTCCTCCTATTTACACCTACCAGGGATCTTCTCTCGTTCTTGTAAATGTTCCCCATTGTGTAAAATCTAAATCACCTCAAGCATCATTTTCTGTATTATATGTTCTGTAAAAAAGTTTTCATACTAGTGTATGACATTAAACATACGCCAATTCCGATATGTTCTCAGGTCCATATCAGGCCAATATCAGGCCGTTTTATTGGCTGACTGATATATCCGTTGGGTTCTAGTCAGGGCTACTGAAGTGAGGGTTTATTAAGCCTACTGCTAACACAATCCTTACAGAAGAGCCAGAAAGACATAAGTTGAACTGTGAAAAAACTAAACTGTAAAGAAAGTTTAGGAGTGAATTGAAGCAGGAGATTAAGGATCAAGAACACAACAGATCAAAGAACGTAAAGTACTGCAGCAGGAGCCACCAGTTTCCTCAACTAGCTGAGAGGTCTAGGACACACCACATCACAATTCATGGAAAAAATCTCAAGTGTCACAAAAAAGAATGACTGTGTTAAGTTGATTGATTGATTTTACACAAATTTACGTTTTTCTCCCACCAAAAATGTACTTTGGTCACCAAATTAAGGGGCTCGGTCGCTCGTGGGACCAGTGCTTAAAAATACTAATGTCTATCCCTGAATTGGTAACAGGACCATTTAAAGAGGACCAACACCTTGTCTTACTGAAAGCATGTTATTACAGTCTCAATATAACCCAGCCAAGGTTGGCTCCAACAAGAGCCCGGTAGTGTGCAGTATGTATTCAAACTGCAGTCATAGGTCCAGAGGGACTTTGTTCGTCTCACAGTGTGTGTGGGTGTATGTGTGTGAGTTCAGTCTTCAGGAGAGGGACTTGGATGTGGAAAGACCCAGATTTATACGTTTTGCTCTTGGAATATCCCAGAGATATGTTGGAGGCAGCAGGGGGATTTTATAAAAGTCCTCTCCGGTTTCTCTGGTTCAGCATTTTGTCGTAGTGAGGACATTACGTGGTGACAACAGGCATTAAAATACTGCCCCCCTTCCTCCTCCTCTTTTCCCGTTCACACCCGTCTGTCTCTGTTCCTTACTCCCTCTCTTGTTTAATTCTTTTCCAGACTATTTCTTCCTTGAAAACGGGGTTACAGCCAAGTCACAGTTAAGCTATATAGATGCACATATTTTTTCTTAAAGGTAGAATATGTAGGATTTGCCAGCTGCTATTTGTAAACACACCAGAAAGATTGTTGATTGTTTAGTCTAATTCCCAGGTCATCAAATACCAACATTTTGAGTTGGTGTCCCTAAAACAACAAAATAATGAGAAAATAAGAAAATACAGGCAGAAGGCAGGGTCTCTGCTGATACCAACACCACCACACACTTCTAGTGGGTCATATGGGATGACTGAGTGGGATTATTTTATATAGGTTTGTGCATTGTTTTTTCTTCAAAAAACCCCGCATAGTATGCCTTTAAATGTAGAAAAAAATAGAATAAACTCTACTACAATTACATTAAATGCAATGGATGAAGTGAACAATGTGATTTATGGGATACTCTGGGACCACAAACAAATACAGGCCATTGAACGTAATAACATCTGTCCTGAAATTGTTCTTTAGCCACATCCCTGCTCCTACAAATAATGAGTCTTTCCCTCTCAGATATGTTGCTACTTCTACCATTACAGCGAGGGCTTCATTTCAAAGGCTTTTTCCTTGAAGCTAAATACTTATCTTATTCTAATGGTACTCCTGAGAACAGACCGCTTATCCTGATATGAATTGAAAATTCACTAAAGGAAGCAGCCATGGCATGAAATTTGAAGCATAAAACATAAAACGGGGAGTAATACTTGAGGGGGTGATGCAGAAATATTTACACTAAGTTCCAGTTTTATTATTAATATATATATGAGCAAAGGTTCACTCATATTACATGTTTGAGTCTGAGAAAAGCTAGAGGGAAAATGCAGTCAAAACTCCAATGCATAGCCCCGTCAGGAGCATATTTCATTATGTGACTACTGTATGTGCATGTGCATGTGTGTGTTCATGAGTGCTCGCTGAAGACACTTCTGACATTCAGCCAGATTAAAACCCAATTCATGACTCTGGCTGCTGTTTCCACTGCACTGTAAAGAAATCATTTAGGTCAGAGGAAATGATTAAGTGTTAATAATATTGTGCCAGTGCTCTCTTTGTGGGTATGGATGTTAAAACGAACTGGAAGACCAAAATGGTCTGTTTGGGTGGTTGACTAGATGTGAAACCGCATGAGTGTCCTTGGGACCAGCTACTTCTTTAGTGTGTGTGTGTGTGTGTTTGTGCGTGTGTATGTCTGGGCAAGTGCATGTGTAAGTGTGTGTGTGTGTGTGTGTGTCTCCACCAGCTCTGGCAGGAACTTGGGAAACCACTGGGAGCTCTTCCAATAGTACCTAGTGTGGACTCATTTGTTGACTCAGTGATGGTTAGAGGGGCAAGTGTTGCCATCTTAACACCAGCACAGCCGAGTGGGAGACAGACACACACACACACTGAGAAAACAACATCAAATAGTGCTTTTAAGAGGCTGCAGTGTATAGCTGGAGTGCAGTTTGCCTCCTCCTCATGGTAATCCACAGTAGTTTCATACAATTTGAATGACAAACTACACTGACAGCCAAAGGGCCAAAGGGGGTGAATTTGGTTTAGGAGAGGAGAGAGACTGGGACCAGCACTGTACTGCAGCTCAGGTGTGCTGGATATGAAACCACATGCCTATTCTCTGGTTGCTTTCCTCAGCTCTGGGCCTTGAGTAAGGACTCTATTTACCCTTACCTAAAATGGTCTGGGGTGCAAAAGAAGCTCTGATTCACACATAGCTGGCTGTGTTATTTTTAATTTATTGGACAAAGCCTCAGCTGTGGAAGTCATCAGAGAGATTCTGGTGGTTCAAGCATACTCTAATGTAGCCCGGACTTTGTATTAATAGTTAAAACTCAACAGCACAATCAGATCACCAAACCAAACAACACTTAGGCCTCGGTAACAGTCAGCTCCCAGAGTCTCTCATTCGACTCTCTCAGTCTTTTCAGTGGATGTCTGCAGTGAACAGGATGCCTAGAGGCGCAGCATTGAAGATGTAAAGGTTCAGGGGTATTAAGTGCTACAAAATCCAAACAAAATGAGGTGGTGTAATTGCATGGAATACTTATCTTCATTAACATTTCAGTAAATTCCATTTGGGTATTGCAGGCGGTACAAATTTATGCATGTCTCATAGTTACTAATGTTAATTTTCACCTCTCATATTTGTTTTTACTTATCATGCAGTAATGTGGACCACTGGGGAACCCATTGTTTAATAGGAAGGGCAGATATAATTTCAGCACACTGTGTTAAGACACAGGGAGTTGCATCTGGTGAATGGTCAATATCCTCGATCGATGCTGTTCAAATTTGGGATGCCATAGGGCCTGACAGCTATGAATTGTATTATTTTGGGCAGAGTGAAGAATGGATGGAGTGGGATTGTTATGTTGTGGGAATTTAAGCCCAATATTTATTTTTTTGTACATACACAATTTGGAGTTTGGGGTATGAGGCATTTGTTTTGGGTCAAATCACTGCAGGCACGTAAAACTTTTGCTCCTATATTCTATAACAACTCCACATAAAATTTAGAAATATACAATGCCAGCTGCATTTTGCTTTTATCACTGCAGTTTCTAGGAAGACTAGAGTACATGTTTGATAAAGGCATTGTGATTTAATAATGATGAACAACTTCATATTTCCTCCATCTTCCGGAAAAAGTTAATCTCCCTAAGAAGGGAAATAAGACAGAAACGTTCCAATGTGCTCCAAATTGGGAAAGAAGACAATTAGGCTGGCTTGTGGCTGTCAGTCAACCCACTGTTGCAAGGTGTTCTATGAGGTGAAATCAAGCAGGCGAACTAGGGGAGAGGTGGTGTAGTGAGATGGAGAGGCCGAGCAGCCAAGGGGCTACACTAGAGTAGCCGAGTGCTGGGGAGGGAAACACCATTGTACTGTTCGTTTGGAGACATTCTGTCAAAGCCGGCCCAGGCTGACACCTCGGATCACAGTTTGATAGACGGAAGAGTAGCTCTCGCTGACTAGGTCCTATTAAGGTGGATGTTTTCAAAGTTTGGGCCTGGCACTAGGGAAAAAATAGGAAGGACACAGAGGGGAAGTGGAGCCTGAGCGGAGCTGACATGCTTCAAGACCCTCTTCCCCAAACGCGCAGTCGGGGGTCAAATCGCTTTCCTTCCTTCGCCCAGTCTGGCTTGGTGTCCAACTTACTGAATGTCTAATAGAGAGAGAGCTGGAGGTAGCCACACAATGCTTCACAGACACACACACTTGCACAGTCACATTTGGAAAAACACAACAGTATCATGCACACACGCGTACCAAACTGCAGAGCATGCATGGACGCATGTTAACACATGCTCACAAGCGTTCATGCAAGCATAGATGCACACACATGTGCATATCTGCATATTTTGTATTCTATAGTGCGAAGTGGTGTCCAGCAGGATTAATGTACGTAGGTTTCCGTGCAAGACTGTTTGTACCTCACTGCAGCCCTCTCTCCTGGATCAATGCTCTCCCGCTGTCACAGTGCAGTGAGCAGGCAGAGGCAGCCAAGGGAGGCCTGCTGGACCTACAGAGGCACAAAAGCATTCAGAGGCAGTAGAGGGGGGTGGATGGATGGCGGGGGCAACGCTTGAGTGTGTGTGTGTATGCGCACTGCTAGTCGTCAGAGAGGGGCGAAAGCAGACACACTGCACCTTGACCACCTATTATGAAGCTCTTTGCCGCGATGTCAAGTGAAAGCAAGTTAATTGGGTGAAGCTGTAGAGCATGTTAGGGCGGTGGTTGAGGGCTCGCCGGCTTGACAGTTGAGTGTCAGCGGGACCCAGTCAAGTGTGGCTGAGAGACAGAGCCCTGTCACCGGGCCTAAAGCAGGGCCGCTGGGGCTGTTAGGGAGAGAGACGACCCCTCCCTCCACACACACACACACACACACACACTACACTACACACATTGACGCGTACAGCCAATTACATTCACTCATCTCTTCTGGTGCACGCCCACACTCAGTCACAAATTAAGATTATTTTAGTTAAATACGTTAAATAATTACCTTTTTTTAAGTGAAAGAATTAATTAGATTTCATAAAGTTATCACGGATTACTGTAATAATAAAATGCTAATAAGTTATTTGAATTTGTTTTGGATTTCTTTATAAGATGTATATATTTTCTTAGAAATATTTGTTCTTTGTGCAGTTCATGGTGTATAATGAATAAAAACTATATGTAAGCATGATTTTTGTGAGCCTAACTGGTTTCTAATCCCTTTTACAAAATTATTGATAGTGATAATTATAGGCCTGCAACTAATTGAAAATGATGAAAAATGTTCACTGTTAAACTAAGCCACTGTTTGCGGTCAGAGAGGAGTAAAGAAACCAGAAAATATTCACATTTAAGAAGCTGGAATCGTTGTAATATTTTGACTTCGTTGTCTTAAAATATTAGTCAAACCAATTAGTCTATTATCAAAATAGTTGGTGAATAATTTAATAATCAATTGATTGTTCATCTGGTAATTGTTTTAAAAGAAAAATTCTACACACCATTTGACAAGATTTAAATTCTCTCTTTATATTGTCAGACAATTGCTGACAATCAAAACTGTAGTGACTTAAATTTCAATTTTATGTGGCAACTTAATCAATTTATATCACTTTGATTATGGTTTTACTGTATCATATAACTACCAAACACACAACTTTTTTTCTGTAATTCCAAAACCCTAATTGAATACTAATAACATTGACTGGGCCTATATTATTTCAGTTTTCGCAGTTTTTTCTTAAATGTATTCCCTAATTTAAAGGCAATGAATGGGTGACTTGACAAGTTATTGACAAACTTAAGTGGAACTTAACGAAAGAGGCCCCAAATATTCACCGTTAGCGATTCCCCTGGGAGGGTTATAGTGCAGCTTTGTAGATGGTGTCGGAGGGTTGCGGATGCCCATTTATCTTCCTACAGCTCACATTCAATCTCCATCACACTGTCAGATGGAAATGAGACCCTCTCTTTTGTACCATTCACACCCCCAGAAGTGCTACCCAGTGCTCCTCTCTCAGTATGACAAAAAAGACCCTAATTAGAGGAGATTGAATGATAGATGAGAGGAATATGGCTGTGGCCCTGAGATCATTGTGTTTTACACCGTGTTATGTCTATGGCTGTAATTTTTGCGCCGAGCAGTGTGGGAATCAAGCATGGCAGCAGATCCCCTGCCATGGGTGTCTCAACATACTCAACGATCCATAATGTAGGCCTTATGAAACTGATGGGCCAGAACACAGTCTCTATTCTGAAAGGCACAAAGCATTTGACAAGGTTGTTAGGACTTTGTCCAGCCACAGTCACCGATTAGGCTAATCCTGTGGATTTGTGTTTGTATCAAGCAGTGCAGAAGCACAGAGCAGACATTCAGAGCTCTGCCCCCGAGTTTAAATCTGCATGCTCTGTGTCAAGGTGTTTCTAAATTTTCAATTTAGTCAAAAAGTAATGAATTAATAAATTGAATATATTTTTTATCAAAATTTAGGTAGTTTATTCTAGTATAAGGATGTTTGGGATATTACTGATCAGATCCAACCCTGCAGCTAGACACAAGCCCTTTGACACTGAATGAACCACCACTTGCCTCAGGCAGCTCTGAAATAATTATGTTAATTTGATTATCCTGCTAACAGTACAATATTTACAAAGTAGCACATCTCAGTGAACCACGTTGCTGAATTTTAGAGGTAAGAGTGATCCTAAAAATATTCTTTGAAACAAAATAGTTGGATAAGCTTCATTGGAGAAGTCCTCTAATTGGTCTTTAGCACTTACTGAACGTTTCATATAAACCGAGCAGTTATCCTCACAGGCCGAACCTCACGAGTATCACCTAAAACCTGAGCATCAGCTTAATGCAATCAGATACACTTATAAAATCTAATTCCTCAAACATTTCTACCATTGTCCAGATGTTCGGCCCCTGTCTGATTCTACTTCATGTCTCCCAGCTTCTCTACTAACAGCTTTGTAAACTGCTTAAAGGACCATTACGTCTCCTTACTTCCTCTGTCATAATGGGTTAAATGTACTATAAGGAGTCAAGTCAAGCAGTTAAGTTGAAAGGGTATAAGCAGTCAAATCGTGAACGGGACCTGTGTGATAAAATACTTTTTCATTGCCAGCTCTATATTATATTCATTTTAAAAATCCAGATATTAATAGAAACAACCGCAGATTTAAATGTTAAATTCACTTCAGTATGCAAACCTTCTATTTGTTCTGTTCATGGAATATATTAGGCGCAAACGAGCTACAGCATTTACGGTAGATGATGGAGATAATAATAATCAAATAAGTCATTGACATAACCTCATAAAGCTTGTCATTAATGATAAGTACCACATACAACTGGATATTTTTTTTAAACTGTGGCAAAATAATAAACATTATCTACTTAATTTATTGTATCAAACATCACTAAAAGTTTACACAAAGCACCACATAACAATGTAAAAGTACAAACAATAAAAAAGTAATGTTTAGGTCACCATAATTTAACATAAACAATGTTAAATAGCTTGTTTTTGTTTGTTTTTTTAACCACACCATCATTATTAATAATGAGGCTGTACTGCATTATTTCATCCCACTGTCCAACATTTAATTTAATATGTTTATTCTGTAATTATAGGACAATCCATAATTAGAATACTGTGGTGTGGTATTTCCTTAATTAACAATTTAAACACTTCAATGAATGTGATTATACAGAAGCTGTGATGTCGCAAGAGACCACTTTTCTTATTTTCCCAATCTATTGTAATTAAAAGAAAAAAAAGATAAGTTCGGGGTCTAATTTTTAAAAGTTCCTAACAAAGAAAAAGGGGTGAGAAAATCAATAAGCCATTTTAGTCTCTATCTATCAAAGCGGATTCCTTCTTGTCTGTTTTAAAGTGGGGATGTGGCACTTTAATAGGATAGCGCGAGGCTGTTTGAAATGTATGCCAATGATTCCTGTCATTTCATGGCAGCCCGGCCATGGTTCACTGAGCGCCCACTTCTCCCCTGTCAGCTCGACTGAAGACAAGCATTTAGTTGCAAACTTTGAGCAGGTTGCGCAAACCAGAAATGATGTGACTGCTACTTCCAATCCCCATCCTTCTCTTTCATGCTGCAATGCCACTGGCGGTCAAAGAAAGGGGAGAGCAGTGTGCTTTCCCTCATTTAACTGAAGAACATGCTGATTTAGTAAAAAGCTTAAAGGTGAATAGACTAGAGGGGGGTTGAGATGACAAGAAAAGAGAGGACGGGTAGGAGAGGGGTAAAAGGAGGATGGGTAGAAGAGACTGAAAGTATGAGAGGTAAAAGGAGGAAGAAGCTTAGTGCAGAGGAAGTCAAAGGTTATCAGTTGACCTTTTCTGTCATATGTCTTGCTACCAGGATACCTGCTTTAAATTTCCTGTCATCATAGTAAAGGGATATTTCAGATTTTTTGAAGTGATGCTTATCAATAGTACAGTAGAGCCCCCCCCCCCCCAGAGAGGAGTACCAGCATGGAAGCTGCTTTATCTTGCTGTCAGACAATCTTTTCTGACTGGAAACTGATGTTATGCTCTTTCCAAACCAACCAAACTCTGTTTGCGAAATTAATAATTTTCCCTGCAGAACACAAGAGTTTCTGAATTTGCGCTGCTCCAATCTGTTAACACAAAGAAGTTAAGAGATCGAGGCAGTGGTAGACCAGAAACTTACATGCTATGGGAGGTTAAAATTACGGAACTCTCCCATGGAGTTTGGAGAGAGCAATATTTGGGTTACATAACAGTGGTCAAAAAAGTCTGTCTAGTGGCAAGGTAAAGCTGTAAAAAAATGTTATAAACATAGTGTACATTTGAACTGATAATTTTTTTTAGGTGGAACTTTTTTAAGTGGCTAAAATACCTTTTGTTGCTGACCTCATCCACAGCACTAAATTGCTCTGTGCTCCTACTTCTCTTTGCATCTCTCAACTGTGGTCTTGTTGACCGGCATCTACTGTAGCTAATACACAGACTATCAATAAATTCTTCATGCAACCCCACATCAAATGATCTGAGCTATCCCTTTAATTAAACCAAACTTTGCATTGAGGTTTTTTTACTCTTTGAACGCATTCTGTTATACTGAGAGTACACAGGACTACAGCTTTCATTTCTCATGCTGTGCCCACATCATTTTCCAGATATTGGTAAAACGCCCCCACCAACACATTTTTTTTAAACATTTCCTGTGTCTTAACAGTGGGCCAGTAACTCAGTATCAAGTAGCCCTGCTGGCTAGCTGACAGTTTGTGTGCGTCAAGGCCACGGCCCTGTATTTTCTGCCTTGTAGCACACCAAAGTAAAATCGCTTGTCAGGCCGAGGTGTCTGTGAGCTGACAAGATGCCCCAGTGACATTTCAGCTCGAAAGAGCAAGTGTCTTGCAACCGAGTGGTCAAATATCAGAGAATAGGTCAAGCAGGGCGGAGCTGAGTGCTATCCGGAAGGCCAGTCTCTACCAAACGCCAAACGCCCCCTTGACTTTGACAAGTGGGACTGCTGGGGGGTCAGTGAGGGCAGCGAAGGGGCGGCTGTGCGACGGAACAAAGTGATGTTCTGTTGGGCATGGCCAGACAGTGTGCACCTTATTGGCTTCAAAAGGGAAAAGACATTGACATTGATTAATCTTCTTAACCCTCTTGAACATGAAGAGAGTGGTGGGGAGCTTGGAGTGGAGGGGGTTTGGCAGCCCCATAAGATGGGCCACTCCAGTGGTTTGTACGGAGCATGGCCCCCTGAAATGTACTCTGACATTCATTAGAATATCTTTGACACCTATCATGGGGGAGCCAGCTAGGCTAGAGGAGGAGAACGCTGTCTCCAGTGATCTCAGTCACCCCCAAAACGTTTTAGATCAGGTCATGTGAGTGAAATCACTCCTAGCTAAACAATGGAACTTAATCAAGAGAGGACATCAACACACACTTAATTAATTGCCGTTTATTTAACATTAATTCAACCACAAACTTACAAGGAGTCTGGTGAATTGTAATGGGCCATTTTCACCCATTGGTCTTTGGGAAAGACTCCATTTAGTCTTTTGACATCCATGCACATGATGCATAGATTTTTGAATGAAACAAGGGAGCAGGTGAAAATAGTGCATGCCTTTGCATATACAGTAAGGCATCAACTCTAATGGCCAGTTGCTGCTATAAATACATAAAAGCCTCTACCTTTAGCTCATGCCTTTGTGTTTTTGTGTTTTTCTGCTGTTTTTCTGTTTTTGTTGAATTTTAATGGAAACAGAAAGAGAGAAGGAGAGAGAGAGATAGCGAAAGAGAGAGAGCATGTGTCAAAGTCTTGACAGCCATCAAGGCAATACGGCGGTGCTGACATAAATATTTAACACTGAGGGGCAACCTACAGCATGTCATGTCACGGCCGTGATTAGGGTGAACGGTGACCCCCTCTCATATAACATGGTTTCATGTTGGAGAGTGGCGGGGGGGCATGTGTCAGCGCTTCATAGGCTCCCTATCAGAGGACAGACGCTGCTCCCTTTAACCCTCATTTCCATGAAGCCATTCCTTTGGAACAGTGTTCCCCATAGGTGTCGACTCCCTACCTGCTTATTCCCCATCTCCAGGTGGTGCAGAATCCTTGCAGAACGAGCTGCCTCGGAGACTACAAGATCAGGCCTGTTGGAAGTGTGTTTAGGTGTGTGTATGTGTGTGTCACTCTACTTGACATCAGAGCTCTTAAGAGCCTGATGGTGTAGGTCCAGGCAGAAGAGCTGTTTATCATTCAGCCAACATCATTTGGTTGTTTCTCATCGATTGGTTCAAAAATGTTTTTCCAATGTTATGTCATTGTTTGCGGGCCGTCAAGGGTGAGCCCCCTGTGAATAATTCCAGCCTTAATTGGAAAGAAATCCATACATGGAACTTCACTTGCACACAGGATCACAGTACCTTGAAGAAACAATTACGCAGCATAGAGAGGTAATCAATGGCAAAGCCTCGCCATGAAATGTCACCAGATGAAACTGATATGGCCCTGTGGTATTAGCATTTATTAATGGCTGTTTACCAAAGTATGAAGGAAATATAGTACAATTAAAGATAATACAAACAATTTAAAGGAAGCATGGGAAAAAGACCTTGGCGTGATGATCAGTGATGATAGATGGTAAACCTACCTTAAAGAGATTTACAGTTGCTTTATAAATTCCAGATGTCACCTTATTCAATTTAAAGTACTTCACAGGCTGCCCTATTGTTGTACCAGACTAAACTCTTTTTACCCCACTATCTCTCCAATCTGCCCGAAATGTAAATCAGCAGAGCACTCTGGGCCACCTCTTTGAGTCCTGCCCCAAACTAAACACTAAACTTCTAGTCAGATATTTTAAGTGCTTTTCTGAAGTATGTAACTGTGGTATTACATCAGACCCTTAAACTGCTATTTTGGGCAGGACCTGACATCTAATTTGTTACATATGAAGAGGGTCCGACACAATGTCTCTCTCAGCTGTGCAACTTTTGCTAAAATGTGGCAACCATTTTTGTCTTATTTGTCAAGAATAACAAGAGAATAAAGCAGATTCTTGCAAACATGAGAATGCCATGGGCCCAATTTGAAATTGGAAAAATCTTTTGCGGCCCGCCCAAACCTTCAGTCACCACTCTGATCAGCACACAAGACTAATTGTACCAATGACAAGATCTCAGATACACTCCGGTGTTAATGTGACACCAAATACAGTGTAACACCTGTTAAACTAGGTCAGATAAATGAAGATTAATATGTAATTTAAACCCCATGGTTTTGTTTAATTAGGTCTGATTACCTAACCAAAGAAGATCTGTGGTTAGTTCTCCAAGGTGTTTGGAACAACCTACCTGCTGAGTTTATTCAGAAACTGTGTGCAAGTATACCTAGAAGAAATGATGCTGTTTTGACAGCCAAGAGTGGTCACACAAAATACTGATTTGATTTAGACTTTCCTTCTGTTTGCTCATGTTGCATTTTGTGACTTCATAAAAATGGGCAATTACATTTTATATTTTTCAAAGCATTCTTATTTTACAGAACTTCTTCACACCTGCCTAAAATATTTGCACAGTACTGTATGTGTATGTATGTATGTATGTATGCTTGAGCATATAGGTGTGATAGTTGTATATGGGTACTGTACTGTACATATTTCTCTTGGTCAATGTAAAATAGCACAAGAGGCAGTTAAGAGTGGCACATTCCATATTAGCTCAAAAATATATATGTAAATGAAACCTCATTTGTAGTGTGCAGAACCTCAGTTAATTAATCATTAACTCACTTTCACAGCTGGTGTCTTACCCCACTTTTTGTTTTAGCCTTTAACCCTCTGGTGTTGACGATAAACAGTGTTTCTTTTAAACATCCTTTTAAAACATTAGAATGATAATAGAATAAGCTGACACAATCATGCAATTATGCATTCTCTAAACATACCTACAACTGGATAGATACACATAGGGAGAGTGAGAGAAACAAGCACACTTTTTTCCTGAATTCTTCCAATGCAACAGGCCACAGCTGCATAATGTTGGAATTTACTCAATGTTTATTAGGGTCAGGCCTCCCTATTGTAAGTTAACATGTTCATCATACTAATATCTTAACCTCCACTATTGATTTGATGCACTGGTTGCCCCCAGAAGAAATGGATGATAAAAATCTAAACAGGAAAAATAAAATGTGTTAGCCAGAAATCATCAAATGATCCTGGATTCAAGGATGAGGTAACTTTTCAATGCTCGAATAACAGAGTTTCTACCTCAATTGAACTTTATTATCAGACTGAGACTTAGGGGGTTTTCACATCAGGGACCCGGGCCCAGATGTACACTTGACCCCAGAATCCAGTTTTCTTGATGAGGAGGAATACAGCGTACTGTATGTGCTGTATGGTACGTGGCGCCTGTACTTGGGTATGGTTCACATCAGGTGTGAAAAGTAACAGTACCTAAACAAGGAAGTGGACTGCTATAGACCCTTTTGGGGCTGACAACATGATTATGACATGGTGTTAGCTTGGGGCAAAATGAAGCAAAAATCAGAGCCAAACACAGAGTAGGGGGCCACATAATCAGGCTAAAATGTCAGTCTGCTGTGTTGTCAGAATTGAAGTAGTAAAGACTCAAGATAAATCCCTAATTGACTGTGTTAGATGTGAAAACAGTCTGGTTCTACAGGCTGTTTTACTCTCACACGTCCTCCCGGATCAGTTCACTGTGCTCCGGCCAGTTGCAGCATCCTGAGCTGGAGCAGTGCCTGTCACTCTGCAGACCCTTAAATTAGCAATATAAAATAACAAAAAAACTTGCTAGCCACTGTAAGTTAATGTGTGTAGGGAGTCTGCCTCCACCTAAGCCCCCCCAAGATGTCATAATGTTTACAGTAGGAAAGAGGCCTATTGGGATCTTGTGATTGGCGGGCTTTCCTACAAGATAGAAACAACATAAGCCATTGTTGTGTAAGTGATGATGCAAGTGTACTGGATAACATTACTAATGTGAAAGCTGACCAGCAGGGGAAGGAAAAAGTTGCCTCTAGTGGCAAAAGCCTTGTGATTTGATGACAAAAAAATATGTTTGTCTTAGCCACAAAAGTAGGACAGAGGCACTTGACACTATATAATTTACCTTCAGCACTTGGGAGTTTACTCCTTTTCCAGTAGGCTGAGCTGATAGCTCTTCCGGTAGATGACATATTACACCAGTCCTGTGGTCATGCCCAGGCTCCATCTCGCCAGTTCTTTGTTCAGTCACAAATCATTCTGTGGGCTCCCTTAAGTGCATCTGTGTTTGTTAAGTGCCCAGACCATAGACCGTGGTGTTAATCCAATTTGCCCTTAACATTTTTTCGAGCAGTTGCCGTGTGGTCGGGTGGTTAAAGGAGGATAGTGACACACCTGGGAGAAAATGAAATAACTCTCCCAAGGTACAGAAGAGGGATGAACTTGAAACAAACAACACGAGAGGGGATGAAGATGGGCTGTGAGTGCTGTTACCTGTCCCTGTAGTCGTTTACACTCACATACACACACACAGACAGGCACAGACACACACACACACACACATCGTCACATATAGTGAGAGACAAAAGTCTCTGATTAAATTTTAATGGGAAGCCTTTTTAGGCCAGCCCTATTGTCTTTCCCATTAAAGTCTCGGGGATACTTGTATCTCTCTAGTGAATGGTGACAATAGAAGGCCCTCATATACTCTCCTCCCCACCTCTCGAGCAGGGAGACGGAAGTGGGATGTTATTATTATTTCATGCCTCAGAAGAGTCCGGTGCTCACTTTAGGGCTTGGTCACAGCGGTGGAGCATCCTGCTCAGGGAATGCTCTGAGAGGTGCTCTGAGTGCACATACTATTGTTCACTTCAGGTTGTGTGCCATTTTCTTACATGCCCCCTGAGCGGAAGAGATGTGTTGTTATTTCAGCCTTGTTTCGCATGGTAAGACAAGAAAAGCATTTAGTACTCCAGAGCAGGTCAAAGGTGACAGCCACAGTAATGGACAAGCAAACTGTAAAATCCTGCTCACAAGGCCTACAAAATAAAGTCTAAATTACAGCAGCAGTATGAAAACACTAAGTACTTAAATGTAAATTTCACAACTGTGTGCACAAGCTTTAAAGTATTGTAAAGGCCAAAGCTTTTGTGCAAGAAGGTGCAAGGGACTTCACAGAAACAGGTGAAGCGGTATTTCTTAGGATTCCTTGGTCCCAGTTACAGTGTGGAGCAGTATGGACACATTTTATGTTTTTTCACATTTGAAAACTGGTCACCATTCACTTCCATTGTTTGGGAGATTCTGCAACTCTATTTTTCTGTGAAATGAGGGTGAGTAGATAATAACTGAATTTTCACTTTTGCGTGAACTGTTCCTTTAATGTCTCTGCCCTTGACATTCTGGCAAATAAATCACACAATAAAGAGTTAGGAAACATAGAATGCAATAAAAGGCAGGAGGAAAGATTACAGACTTCACCTACAAGTAACCACAGCATCTGAAGCTTGTCCCTTTGATTTGGTGAAGAGTGTGTGTTTCCTCTGTCATCAAAGAGGCCCCAGATTGTCATGTTGTCACTTTGTCATTGGGAGTCCAGAGAATGCTGCAGGACAGTCTCTCCCAAGTATGTCAGAGGACAAGACGTTCTGCTGGATACTCTAGACCAATGGAAATACTCTCAACATTGGAGAATGGCTTGTCTGAAAGGTGCTTGTGCTTTTTACCCTGGACCATGGAATTTTCAGTGGAACCTTTTCTTCAGAGGACCTTTAGCTTTCAGAAGGCTCCCTAGTCAAGATTAATCCAGCTGTTTAACTCTGATGCTGTCAAACCTCTGGTTGAAACTACTTTTCAGAATTCACTCTCCTTTAGTACTCAGATGTTGTGTCACTGCACGGTTGCATGGGGGATTTAAATGCTTTCATCAGAGCCTTCAATTCACTTTCAGTATGCATGAAGAGATAAAATATAGTATAGCTCTAAAACTATATGATTATCAAATACTTAATTTGGAAAAGGAGCTCTGTTTGCCTTTAGAATGTGTCCTCATTTCTTTTATACATTGCCCCTGCTCCAAAGCATGTGATAAAACTTTATTGATGTGTACATCTACATACTTGGGAGGCCGTGGAGGGCATTGTGGTCATTAGACCACCCTTGTAATTGAATTCCTGGAATATGTGGACACAATGAGGTAACCGTGTAACTGATGATGTAAAATGCTTTTCTAGTTCTATTTTTTTTTCTTTCTACTGTACAACGCTGTAGAGCAATCATTAGGGCTAATGGCTCTTAGTAGATGGAAGTTGATATCATATAATTGCAGCACCATGTCTAAGTTTGCAGACATCTTTGGCTTTCTTCAAATGCGTATGAGGCTGGTATAAATGTATAAACTGTGAAAGACAACTTATTAGATAATATTTGCTATTGTTTGGCTTTATGGACCTTGACCTAATTTGCACAGCTGGAATAAAAAAAAGGTCATTTGGAGAGGGCAGACCTCTGCCAAGGCCAATAGTCCAGTCTTCTATATGTAAATCCGCAAGCACAGCCACTATGTCAAGTACAAAGGAGTCATTCATAACTACTTTCAGAAAATTGTTTAAGAACTTACCAAACATGTCCCATGTTATAACCTTGGTGCAGGCATAGAGAAAGTGCGGGACAGTTTTAACAGTGACTGTTATGAATCCTGCAACATAATTTTAGAAAAAACACTGCTGGCTCAAACAAAGAGAATCTGTACAGACGTTTAATCCACAACAAATTGGGAATGTAGCATTAAAGGTAATGGATTGTAAGAATAGATTAACAATCATGTGCATGTTATGCTAGCCCATAATATCCTTTAAAGTGTCTATTTTGGTTATGTTGACTTGGAAAAAACCGAAGGGATCATTTAGACATTGCTGATTCATTGCACACCTGCTGTATTTGGTACTACAGTGATGTTTGACTGTTATGTTTTGTTGTATGTTTAGTCTCAGCACACCATTCATTCATTACGATGGGTTTGTGCACACGGAACAAATAGCCTGTCTCACATCTCGTATCTGCTCCAAAATTTGATGAGTTTTTCCTTGGCCCGTGCAGCATCCTCCCACCAGGTTCTATGAAAATCAGGCCAGTAATTTTTCCGTAATCCTGCTTACAGACAGACGAGCAAACCAGCAAACAAACAAACTGAAACAAAAACATAACCTCCTTGGTGGGGATAATAAAATAAAATCTCGGTTTGGGCAAGGATATAGTTTTTAATTGCAGAGATGCAAATATAAATCATTGCCTGAAATCAGATGTGACCAGGCTTTCAGTGTAAATGTTGAATTATACATTTATGTATGTATTCTTCTCTTACAACCTTTCAGCTGCCGTTGTTTAGGGAGTTGGGATTGTTAGGTGTCTGTGCATTCTGAAGACATCTGAGGGTATAATTAATGAAAAATAGACTAGCTGTGACCTTTGAGCAAAGTGATTGACACAGATAGACAGTTACAATCTTTTAACCTTCAGAAATGTCAAGATAAACCTAAACTCTGTGGCTGGGCCCGCTGACACCTGTCCTCCCCCCTTTCTCAGCCTGCATGCCACAGTATGAGTCTCCTTATGTTTACTATCACCATATTGATTTGTTTGTGAAGAGGCTGTGGTGCCCATTAAATATTCACTGCTTGTTTTTTCCCTTTCACCATCACTTTATTCTAAAAAGCAGTTTGTCTCCTTGACTCTTTATAAGTCATGTTCCGCTTACAAGTTGTAGAAACATGAAGGCAAATCCTTTCCACCATTAATTTTTAAATCTCTATTCTTTTGAATCTCTAAATCCCTTTATCTCCTTTGGCAGTTAGCTCATTTTGTCTGGAGCAGTGCTTCAAATAATAATGTGAAAAGAGCCCCCTCACACTTACAGTTCTGATAACTATCACTGTCTGTGCTGTTACTCTGTACTCTGAGGTAGTTCATAGGAGGGACTATCCCGTCCACCCTTGTAATTGATTCATAGGCTCATGCTATGATTTTTCCACAGTGAAAATATCAAAGACTGAGGATATCACAGCCAGAGTCAACTTCATCCACACTTCTGTCAACCAACTCAAAGTTTCCTCATATTTATTTCAGAGGGCGGCAAAACTTTTCCCTTTTTCTGCTCGTTGTTTGTTGTTTCGTTTCAACAGAACATTGTTAAAAACAGTGGAAAAGTAGCTGAGGCAGATTAAAGCACTCCTTTTTTGACTTTTTTTTCTCATTCTTAATTCCGACGTTCCCAGTAGAGCAGAGACTGAAGTCTTTGCTGCCGTCAGAGTGATTAGGTGTGGCTGCGGAGGCCAGCTTCCTACCCCCGTCTTCAGCAGGTCCTAATTTCATGTGAGTAGCTGAAAGGATGTGTTTGCGTTTATTTGCGCCTTTTATGTCGAAAAACTTCAAAGGCGCCCCTCTCCTCTTCACCTATCATCAATGACAGATCGCGCACCCTCGGAGAGAGAGGGAATCACTATCCTTCTTTATTTATTTGCTCTCTATCTGAAGATGAAATACACACACCCCCTCCCCAAAAAATAAAGGAGCATGGAAGTGATATTAGGAGGGTTGCAGGTGAGGGGCGTCCGTTAATATGTTAATGTAATCCTCCTGGTAGGTGTCTCCAATCCCCTGAAGATGGGCAGTAATCAGTTTGTTCCTGTCTGCTGGCTTTCTGGGAGGGAAAGGCGGCACTAATCAGAAGTGGCGTAGCACTCGCAGATGCCAGGCAAAGGGGAGGGGAGCAAGATGACACCTCATGGATTTATTACTTCCCAATCTCCATCCTGAGCTGCGAGAATCCTGCATAAAGTGGGCAAAATAAATAAAGCAAACCACTGTGCTAACCAAACATGGCAAGCACGAGCCTGGAAAATCTGGATTGAGAGACACCTCTTGAGTGTTACCTTTTATGCTGAAGCCGTTTGTATTTTACTGTTTTGCATATATGAATTGTTATCCTAAATTCATTGCTGTTTTTTTTTCATCATTCTGACTTTCAGTACCGTGCATCCTATGTATGCAATCAAAATGTGCTTACTTTTTCCCCTTGGCCATGATAGAGTAAATGATACAGTACAGTAGAGTGAATTTAACTGTGTATACAGTATATGGGCTGCAACTAATAATTATTTTCATTATTTTTTTAACCTCCAGAATACCCTCTCACTGATTAATCATTTGGTCCATAAGATGTAAGGAAATGATGAAAAATCCCTGTTAAAATGAATTATGATGCTCAAGATAATGTCAACAAATTGTTTTGCCTTAGTTTTGTCTGATCAACCGTTCAAATTTGAAATATGTTTAGTTTACGATCAAGGAAAAGAAGCAAATCTTAACTAAGAAGTAAGGTGTTATATTCTAACATTTTTTATTAATATTTGGTATTTTTGCTCAACATAAAACAATTAACTGATTTCAGAATAGCTCTCATGATCAGGTATTTATGTAAAGGCAGTGCAAGAAATGAGGTTCCAAGATTATTCAAAATTGAAAGTTTGGTTTGCTTTATAAGCCTTGTCTTACATTTAGGCAAGGTTTGGCAATTAGTGTTCTCTCTGAATTCAATAAGTAAACCATTCCAGTAGTGGGTAGCTTTGACTGAAAACCCTGTTTGGCCCAAAACAGTTTGAAAAATGCTCTGTGCATACTAATATACAGAAGATTCCCTAAAGTAATGCTGCTGTTATACTGTTCATATACACACAGTTTAAAGGTTATGTGGCAGGAATACAAATTAGTATAAAATTAAATTAGGTTTCTGAAAAAAGCTCAACATTTTCATATTTGTGACAAAATTATAGCTTTAGGGCTATTCATCAAATTTTATTCCCTCTTTTCTATTGTTTGTATTTATTTTGAATTACACGGACTGATATAACCCCACACTGTGTAGTTTGGTTGTTAGGCCATGCCCCTAATAAGTTTTGCAATTGAGCCTCACATTAAGGCTTTGACCTTTGGATGTAACTAAACTGGCCTTTTCACCCACAGACATTCACCTTTGACCCCTGTCATTCTCAATACTGTTGGCACAGGTTATGAACTGAGTATTGATTATATCTTGTCTTAAAGATGTTCAGATATTGAGCCCTTTTCAGTTTGTAGTGGATTGAATGAATGACATATTCTGTGAATTATCTGTGGAATACATTTACGCCTAAAAAATGTTTCATAATAAAGGTGTGTTAAGTCTATGATAGTTTCGAATTTGTGACTTGAATCTCATCGATTTATAAACCATCAGCATCATTAACCATTTACTGACAGATGCAGTTAATGCCTGATGATAGTGAGTTTGTTTTCCCATTGTAGCATTGTGGTAAGCAGTTTTTTAGAAAACAACGTGAAACTTTCTTGATTTCTAGGGTACTTTTGTACAGCTGAAGGGGTCGTTGCTCTTTGTCTTTATCTCCCCATGTGTTTGTCGATGTGTCTGTCTCACTTTTTCTCTTTCTGTGGTTAGGCAGTGAGCAGTGGAGTCATTTGAGCAGTATGCATTTGAAGTTGTGTATGTGTGTGTGCACAAGTCCATGTGTGCACACACACAGTGCGTGGCAGGACAGGGCGGTAAAGGTCAGTGCGATGAGTTCAGGAATGACAGGAAACAATGAACCTTCCTGGGTCCAGTAAATTAACCCATGTCACGGGCTGCTCATTCCTGCTGATCAATACTGAACACTTTGCTTTCAGAAAATGAGGGTCATCCTCCTCGGGCCCCAGCCTCCCAGGGGACGGACAGGAACGCTGATAAAACAATCACCATAAAGAGTTCCAGACTCACAGCTGAAGAGTGAGTGCTGGAGGCTCCTTCAGTGTCAGCGTGTGTGCTAAGAGCCACTTGCTCTCCTCCAACCCCCCCCACCACCACCACCGCTAGCTCCGCTCTGACAGGGGCACGGTCGATAAAGTGGATTTGAGATATAAATGTTTCCCAGAGCCCTCTCCATCACTTGGAGACACCTGCAGGCCAGGGCACAGTGACACAAAGGGAGGCTCTATTCTACTGTCTCTGTCACCCCCTCAGAGCAGTTGTTGTTTAGAAACTCAGTCCCAGAATGTAGTGTGTATGGTGCTGCAAGTACGGCTCGTAATCTCTGACTGCTTTGGTACTTACTTTTATCTCTCGCTGAATTTCCTGAAGTAATTGAAGAGCTAAAAAAGTCCTTGGAGAGTAATATGCTTGGGAGCCACAGGAGTTAGATAAAATGTCTTGAAAACTAAAAAAGTATACACAGCATCCCAAGTGGCAGGAGCATTTTATCCAGCAGTACCTTCATTTTTAGCCACGCTAGTGGCATGGCTCTAGGGATGGCAATGAAGGTTTGATGACTGGTACATTGGTCGGTCTGTTGGTTCAGATTAAGATGTCCCAATGGAGTATCATGAAATATGGTACAAACATTTGTGGTCTACAGAGGATGTAATTTTGTTGATCATTGACTATACATGCCACCAGTAAGGCATTTTTTTTTACCTTTTACATTTTACAGGATACTGATATAAAACTAATGATTGATTTCCTGTCAAACTCAGTTGTACAAAAGCCAACACAGCAGGCTAACATGCCAGCCTGTTGTGGTGTGTACATATGGGCTGGCTAAAAGAGCAGCATTTGTATATGCAAAAATTAAGTTTATTATGTCATTCCCAGTATAATACTATATAGACAGTCAATGAGTGTCCTGTTTAAACACTATAAATATCCATAACACACACACATAGATCATATTCATTATGATGTGTTCCATTTACTTTGGAAGTTGTAAGTTGGAACTTGGAATGGCATCACACTGGAGTTGACCACATTGTGCTTGATAACAACACATTACATAATATTTTGTGCAGACAAACACCATAATAATGTGTCCACAGGTAGAAGTTGGGTGTGTGCCTGATTTAATGAAACACAAAAGACAAAAGTGCTCATAACCAGCTGCAACTATGCAAAGCAGCCATCATGGATCTTGAAGTAGGTGCTCATGAGGTTCCTTCGACTTTTTGAGTTGGAAATCTGACTTCATCGGCCGGCCCAGTTGAAATTTCCAACTGAGAACTTGGAAATTCTGACTTCCCACTTCAAATGGAACCACCATTACACCCAGCTGTATAGTGTGAGGAGGAAATTCTATTAATCTAAACCAAAGACACACCACTGCTCTGTTATCGAACAGTCCCATTTGTTAACTTGCACTCAAACGTTGGCATGTTAGCATGATGACTGTTGAAAAGTGGACTGGAATTGGTCCCCTACATTTAGAGAGAATGCAGACCAAATCTCACTGTATGTTATAATATGTATTATACAATAAAGTTGATCTTTAAATTGACGGATTTGAATCTGAATGCTAAGGTGAGCTTGATAGACAGACTGGACAAAGTCCACTGTAAGCAGGATAAACCCCAGATAATAACATTTAGATTTAGATAATAACATTTTTCTGGCACATCACTGTCCACATACCAAACTTTACATTTCACTAGTAGTAAAGATATAAGGAAACAAAGTTGTCTTTCCTTTGTTTTCTTTTGTGTAATGTGCATTGCAGGCTCACAGGCACTGAAGCATGGCCAGTATTTTATTCAGGTTTATTTTATCTTCCATCTTGTGCCTCCTTTTTTTCAACTGTTGTTTGGTGTTGACATCACAACAGTGTACCTTTATTATATACACCAAACTGGTTGTCTGGTATCAATAGTTACCCACTCTCACAACACACATATGTGAAGACTAGACACACATGCACACTCAGCCACCGATGCCTCCTGACCTCAGCTTGCGGTCGCTGCTGGCTGACCAGAGCATATTAAAGGCTTAGATAAAGGGAGCTGGAAACTGGTTGGGGCTGGCCCATCGGCCCGGAGAAAGTGCTTGGAGCAGCAGATGCAGTGGCGGCTCAGGGAGCCCTTTTTCCATTAGGAGTCATTTCCAGGTCCACCCTCAGCCGGTGACAAAGTGGTCTCCGCGTCTTCATTTTCTGCTGATCCCGTGTGAGCCGGAGGGAGGGAGGGACTGTCATCAGTTACTGCTGCCGCCGCCCCCTAATTGCAGCCAACTGTCGATGCGTGCATTTGGACCTTTTTCAGGCCTACATTATTTATTGGGAGAAAAATATTGTATTGATTTTGGATGGCATGGTGAGGTATAAGTGATGTTGCTAAAGAGCTGACAAGACACTCTATAAACTTTTATAACAGTGTCATAGCCATACTTTGCTCACATAAAATTAACACGTTTGAATATAATGTGGGACAGAGAATGACTGCATTGCAGGCAATCACAAATGTGACTCTTCATCACTGCTGCCAGATTTTACTTCCTCTCTCTTTTTCTAGTCTTTATAGCACTGCTGTGACATCCACATTAAAGTAAGCTTGTGTCTTTTGTAAGTCTGTTGTCATATTCTGTCCACAGCCAGAAGAAACCTCCAATTTTTACACCAAAATGAGTGCAATTATTAACGTTTTTTGATGTGTCTAAACCTGCTATAAATAGACGATTGACCCCTTTCTCATTGCTAGTAAATGCGTTTGACTTTCTGTGTTTTTTCTGATGTGCGCTGGAAAGGCAAGACTCAACTCATGGAGACCAGACAGAGACAATTTTACATGTCTCTGTGCTCTTCCCTCAGGGCTTTTGTAGTTTCTATCTGAATGTCTGTGCTTTGATTAGTTTGTCTGTGTCGCGGTTTATAATCTCAGATATTTGCTTTTTTGACTGTGTGGAGTTGTGTTAAGTTATAGATGAGCATTTCAAACCAAAATTTTATTCGATATTCGCAGGATGCTATTCGACAATTGCTCGAAAAAATTAGAGCTTTCCGGTCTGAAGTTGGGTTGCAACAGCTGGTATTTATCCATCATTGAGTTTGAACCGATATTGGCAGATGTTCGTTAAGAAAGCAGTCAGGTGGAGGAAAATCCACACACCGTCATCAAAAATTAACTTTTTGTCCACTCCACTCTTCTGTCCTCTGAGGCTGGAGGTGATTCGTGCTGCTTCTCTAACATGATGTTAATTAGTTTGGAGCCAGTAAATGGTAAGTAAACAGCCTGTCACTCTGAAATAAAATACATCAGGGTCTGCAGATGTCCTGGGAGTGTATGAGTTAAACACACCTTCAAGCAGGTAGCCCTGTTGTAATGGAGATGCAAAGTTCTGCCATGCTGGGCTGAAGCACTGAGTCAAATCGAGTCATGCCAAGCAAGCAGATGTAGGGAAATGGGGCAAAATACTCGAAGTTACTAGGGATGTGCGTGTTAAGTTGTCTATATAATTAAATGTCGCCACCCTGAAGTGTTTATTGAGTTGTTGTCATGTTTTGAAGGATAATGTGCAATGTTCGTATTGCACGGTGTAAAGTTTCACACATTTCAGCTGGATTTAAAATATGATTTTTGATATTGTAGACTGTGATTAATGGCTTCAAATGACTCTTAATACAGGCAGTATTTGTTTGAGCAATGTTTAAGATGATCAATTAATAAATTGTTCTGAGTGTTTTCTTACTGTTAGACTAGTCGACGAGTCTAAATTAAAACTTGCGTTTAATCGACACGGAAATTAGTCTCCAGGAACATCCCTTGAAGTTACTGATGGAGGCAGTAAGCCTTTATTGCATCCACCGGAAAAGGGATGAAAATGAGCATGCCCACATGGATGCCATGTTTCCATCAATGTAGACTGGAGCTGTTAAATACCTGTGACCTCTGCAGAGTGATTTGACCTGTGGAATAAATGCCAAAAATTAATCAATGTTAGTGTTTTTTTTGTCCAGTGTAAAAGGGGTTTAAAATAGTCTTTTTGGAAAAGCCAATCTGAATTAATACCTAATATCAGTGTCTCAGCAAGGGACGACCACTAGTCAGTCAGTATTCATAACAATGATGCCCTGATATGTGGTTAAAGGCTCATCTAATTGCCTGAAATGTTATTTTGTTTTGACAACCACTAACCAAAACAAATGGCCACTGCTTCCCTAAGCCTAATGAGTGAATTAAAACTTTTGGGCCATTTTTTTTTTTTGCCTCAGCCACACAAAAGTGCACACTGATTTTAATGTGTTTGCTTCGGAGAGTACAAACTTTTCAGTCCTCTTTTAAGCCCTTTCTTTAAAGTTGAGGCAATGTGCTATTTGAAAAAGGTAAATGCTCATCTGTGTACGTTATGAATGTTTTGTGAAGTTGGCATAAAGTCACGGTTTCTTTACTGGGTCTAAACATTGCAGGTGATGCAGGTTCACGCAACAGAGAAGTTAATGTTAAGGTTTTTTCCTACTTTCCGTGCAGGGCAAGTACTTCTCAAATCTACTTGCCCCATCTAAATTCCTATTTGCCTAGGAGGTTCTTGATGAATACTTTTGCTCACAACTTATTTCTAACTAAAATCCATTGCCTGTTGACTATATAAATCACTAGACAACACTTATGTCTTCAGAGAGCAGTATTTATTAGCTATATTATAGCCAACAAAGAAGGGATAAAAGAGATGAAGAAACTGTAAAGAACAGAGGGGGTAGGACCAGAAAAGTTTTTTTTTTAACCTTCCTCTTACCCTTATTGAACATGAACAATATTATTTATGTTAATTATTTGTCTGTTTGTCTTTTTTCTTTTTTATAGCTTGTTTTAATTTTGTTTGTATTATTTTAACATGTTCAATAAACTTCAAACTCAACTCAACATTATATTTAACCGGGAATTGGTACAGATCAGTGCAGTCAGATCAGTCAAAAGTTTAAGTGCTATTTCACAGTAGTTAAACAGTACGGGTTACTAGGGTTGGGTGATTGGATGAATATATCGTTTGTCGATGATGGGCTGAATCCATTGCTGATTGCTTTTTTGGATGAATTTTATAGCGATATTTGTCATTTTATTCTGCTAATGTAATTGTCTGCAGAGTTACAGCCTCTGCTCTGCATTTGTGTGGCGCAGTTCACACCCACTCAGCCGACCATGAGAGTGCTGAGCTGGGTGACGAGTGAGAGGAAAACAGCCTGCAGAATCAGACTAGGGAGGACAAAGATATCGCCAATCACCATTGGATGGGCTGACATTTGGAAAATTTTAACATATCGCCCAACTCTACTGGTTACACCCTCTGTGCCCTCTCTGAACAGGTGAGCCGCCTGTTTAACACTGACATTACCACAGAAAAATTATCAATTTTTTTCGGTTTTACCCGGGAACTCTCTGCAGACAGTGCAGTACATAGCCAGTATTGTAGCATCACACTCCATTCATGAATATATTTCTTTCCATGAAGGGAGAATCGTTCTGTGTCTCTTTTCTGTCTCATGAGCTAATTTAACTAACTTTGGCTACGAGCCTTCCGCCATGATATTTGAATGAACATGTGATGTCTGCACGTTAGCAGAAACGTTCAGCCAATGGAGGCAGCGCTGTAACTGGCCACTCTGGGGCTCTGTAGTAACAGAAACGAGAGAGGAAAAAATTATCCTAGTCGGTGCTTGCCCGATCGGGCATGTCTGGGCAGGTTTTGCTTGCCTGACGGTTATTTTCAGTTGCCCCGGGCATTTGGGCAGCCATTATTGTCAGACCCTGTTCATGGAGTAGTTCATTCAGAAGACAGTCCAAGTTAATGTAGTGAGAATTAATTACCTTTTATTTATTTCATCTTGCTACATAGGGCATAAATCAGTTACCTCTGCTCATTTCAGACCAACAGGGTGTTTTGTGTTTCAGGGTGTTGCATTAGATTGGCTTTACAAACACATAGCATTGTTAACTGTATGTGCTGTAGTGGTCTCACCACCTTATCATAAACCTGGCTGCCATTTTTATATTTTCTGAACTCCTCAGCTTTGCACCTTACCCTCTATGTGAGTGTGAGTTTTCTTGTTTTTCACTGTACTGACTTTGCCATACCGTCTAATTCCCTCCAGTTGGGTCGCATTACAGAAATGTGTTCATGATCCCTTTCCAATGCAGTGACCTCATTACCTGTAAAGACTCCTAGTAGATGTGTGAGCACATTAGAGCTGTTTAGTGGTGTAGGGGCAATGAGGTACAAGGCCTTGTTTTGGCACCAGCTGTGGGCACTCCAGGAGTCCCACGAACAATGCAAACAGGCGGTATGCTGCTCTGCATATTGAGGATCAGTCCAAGGTTCATAATGAAACACATTCATGTGGGGAGTGACACATATAATCCAACACTAATCTTTTCAGACATTTTAACAAGGCTGACAAGTCACATAAAATCAAAGGAACCTCACTATAAAATTCTGCATATAATAGTTAGCACAGCTTTGTTAAAGATAAAAGAAAAGAAATCACATTGTTACTGAAAACACGACTGTTTGCCAAACTACCACTTTCTTTTGTTTTACAATAGTTTTCAAATAAAACAAGGCCGGCTTTCACGGGCGAGGGAGGGCAAGGGCTTTGTAAACCACTTTCTCCCTCCCTTTCCTTCTTTCAATAAAGACCCTGTGCCTAGCATACCTGCAATGTTTGATTCCATGTAATTGAAACAAGGCGAGAGTGGGTCCTTGCCAGCACATGGCCTCACCATTTAAGGTAATGTTTGCACTGCTAAAGCGGCTAATGAATCCAAGTCTTGGGAGCTGGCACAGCGACTCCCCTCACCAGGGCCTGAAAGCGCCTCAGGATGCTGTCCCCTTCCCTTCCACACAGCTGTGAAAAGTTTAAACAGCCCGACCCCATAACATGAAACGGTGAGGGCGAATACAACTACAATTAAAAAGGGGGGAAAAAATATTACTTTGGCATCCTGAGGTCATTATCCACAGTTTATTGCCATTTGTACAGTGCTTTTATTTTGCTTTATATGAGGAGGATTGGCCTTTAATTGCAGCGTTTGCTTGTTTTTCCTTGCAGTGTTTTTTAATTTCTGAATGCTTGTATGCGTGTGTGTGTGTGTGGGGGGGGGGGGGCTGTGTACCTTCAATGACCCCATGAGTTTCCCCAACAGAATGATGCGTCCTATCTTAAACCCTCTGCTCCTGCTAGTCTCCACGAAGCTCATAGCAATAGGAGCAGTAGACAGTAAGGTTCTTCAAAATGTTATACACTTAATTGGCACTAATTTCAGTGGGGTACAGTATGATAGTCTGAATGTGTTCATTCACTGACCCTTTAAAGAGAGGCAAGTCTTTTTTTTAGTGTCTTTCTTTCTTCGGAGCTAGACATGAATTGTTTATTAAACAGTTAAGTGCAGCACACAGGGTAAATTGTAAGTTGATACGATAAAGATCTCTGGATCAGAAATGATAACAGTTCAGGTTGAAGGGTCAGACCAGAATATTTGTACTTTCTATGGTTTATTTGTATGATTTATAGAGAATAATTGGAATTCCACATGTCCAAGAGCAGTGCTACTTGTGGCAATACTCTTGTCTATAATGCATTATAAACATACATATACTGCTAATAGCAGTGTATACTAAATATATATATATGTGTATATATATATATATATATATATGTGTGTATATATATATATATATATATATATATATATATATATATATATATATATATATAGTATATATATATATATATATATATGTGTGTGTATATATATATACACACACAATATGTATAATAGTCACCTGCATTGTAACAGTGAGTAAAAAGCATTATAAATGGTTACGATGTATTACAACTATGAGAACTATGATCCTTGGAAAAAAAAACTGCCAGTGAGTGACCAGAAATCCTGAACTCTTATGATTCTGACTCTTCTAAAGCATCCTTAAATGCTTTGTAATGAGTTACGATTATTGTTATAAAGCATTATGAATATTTGTGAGTGGTTATATCTATAATTATACAGTGTTTTAAATACAGTATAATGCATTATAGGTGTGTTAAGAACACATTATAGACATGGGCATCATTAAAAATTGTTACCCAACTTATATCTCCCAGCTTTTCAGCTGTTATGAATGTTGACCTAATAGGTCATTATAAAATGCTTTATAGTGTATTATGATAATTGTTATGAAGCATTATGAATATTTATATCTAAATATCATACATTGCTATAAAACCATTATGCATATATTTATAAAGTGCATCATAGACATTGGTGTCATAAACACTGTTACTTAACTTACTCCTCCCAGCTTTTCAACTGTTATGACTTTTGTAAATCTTATAAAATGCTGTAATGTGTTATTATTGTTATAAAGCAGTATGAATATTTCTAAGTGATTACAATATAATTATACAATGCTATAAGTACAGTCTCATACATTAGAATAATGTTTATAGTGTCTTTCTCCCAGCTGTTCATTAACTGATTCTTGACCTCATAAGTCATTATAAAATGCTTCATAATGTGTTATGATTATTGTTATAAAGCATTGTGAATATTTATGTGTCCTTAACTGTTACCCAGATTATATCTCCCAGTTTTTCTGTGATGAAGTGTAACAAAACACAGACTCGCTCCACACAGTACCAGACCACATTCAGCCAACAGTACAACAATTACATGTGTCCTAGGAATTAAGAACACATTTGGGACCACAAGCCACAAATACGTTTCAGAGGAAATACTAGTTTTCAGCTATGCTACCTTTTCTTGTGTGGCTTGCTCTATTGAGCCTTTTGAGAGAAGGGCTTAATCCACTAACCAGAGCAGAGAGCACCCTAACTGGCCTAATCCAGAGGCTCTCATGGGGCTCTCCCAGGTACTGATTGACTGATTGGTGGAGATGGATGCTATCTGGTGTAGTGCAGCTCCGCTGGGCATTTAAACAACATTAACGTGGCTGGATAGGCAGAGAGAGGGAGAGCATTATGAACTATGAATGATGGTCTCCTGACAAATCAGTATGTGCCATGACAAATGCACATTTTATGACACTTTCCAGTTGCTTCTGTCAGCAGGGATGACAAATGTAGCTGCTGTGTTTGTATGTGGTGGGGCTGATGCGTGAATGTTGAGTGAAGTCCTCAGTAACTGTCCTTTTCTCATTATTTGGCATGTTTCTTCAAATGTGATGGCGCTGGTGGATCATATTTTAACCTATATTATCTCTTTCTCAGCCCCTCTGAATATTCAGACAGTAACAATGACATAAAAGATCAATGTCAGGTTTCGTCAGAAAAGGATAAAGTTGTTGAAATGCTTTAATTGCTCATTTTTTCAGGCCCTTTTGGTGTCACACCATGCTGTAAAGATATGTGTTAGCTAAACTGTTAACTTTCAATGATGCATGCTGACCATACAGGAAAAAAAATACAGTATACAGGTTAGGGGTAGATGAAAATTAGATTTATTAATAATAATGATAATAATAATAATTAGATTATTAGATAAAACAGATGATGGCGATGTTTTCAGCTAAGGGACATAATTTGCATTTGGAATAAAGTAGTAAATTCCAATAAATCTTAGTTTATGGTATCACAGTACTCATATGCATATTACAAAATATGTTAAGTTGCTATAATATCGTATTGTGACTTAAGTAAAATGATAATATCATATCGTGGGACCTCTGTTGCAGATTATGAAGACTTCAGTGGGATGTAATAATTTTTAAGTCATGCCTCATGTTATTTAAACCCACACTGGGTTTTTTTGTTTGTTTTGTTTTGTTTTTTTGTTAAAGTTACAACAAGGAACTCAAATTGTTTTGTTGATTTTGGAAGCCCTTGTTTCCACCATAGTGACTACAAAATATAACTCAAAGAATAAAATGATCCAAATAAAAAATCTCCAGTTTCTTTTTAAGTGACTAAGGTATGACTTACTGTAACTTTGTCTGGTCAACATGTAAACATAGACTTATTTCATCTGATTTCACGGAAAATCTGACATGGTGGCAGCCATTTAGAATAACTACATACAAATGCTAAATCTTCTCGTGAATGGTCTTGTTTGCTTGTGCAAGTCATATAGAGGCATCGGTATTTAATTGAGACCGTTTAATAACCACTTTAAAACTCCCTGTAGTAGCTTTAAGGTTTTAAGGCATTTCAATATTACACCAATAATGATCAAATTTGGTAATACTAAATTAGCACTGATTTATATTCCTGTTACTTTGATAGTAGAATATCATATAAAGTGTTGCTGTAAACATCTATACATAAAACAACCTAACTTTGAATTATTAAGTTTTCATTTTGAAACAGTAAAGTTTAAGGCTGCAAGTAATGATTATTTTCATTATTAATTAATCTGTTTTTCTTTATGATTAATTGATTCATTTGTAAAATGTCAAAGAAATGTGGAAGAATGCTCACAATTTCCCAGAGCCCAAAGTGCCGTCTTCAAATTGCTTCTTTTGTCCAACCAACAGTCCACAACCCAAAGACTCTTCATTTACTATCATGAATGACAAAGAAAAGCAGCAATCCTTAGATTTAAGAAGCTGAAACCAGGAAATGTTTGACATTTTTGCTTTTGAAAATGTTTGAAACAATTACTCTATTAGCAAAATAGCTGTCAACTATTTTCTTTTTATCAACTAATCGATTAATTGACTAATCATTGCAGCTGTAGTGAATTTGAACTCTAAGAAGCCTTTTCCAGTTAGTATGTCACACAGGCATTCAAAGCTTGAAACAAATCTAAGATGGGTGGGATTATATCCAACAAATTCCTTCCTCCAAGGTTCCGGTTCCTTGTAAAATATGTCTATATCCTGTGCTTGCAACTCATTAGAAGAGTTTGTACCCAGCGGAGTGTGCGAACCCTCGCGGAGCTCAAATCTTAGGAGCACCACTGATGTAATTAGAGATTGGTTCACATAGCACATTACAGTGGTCTTTCCTTTGTGGGCAAAGCAGCAAAAACAACTTCATCTGACATTATAATCTAAGTAATTTTATTCCTTTTTTTCCTCTCACAATATTTGACTGTATTGAAACAACAATTTAGATAATAAAAAGGAACATGTATCGCTGGACCATAATTGTACAAAGCAATATTGGACCCTAATTAAATTACACCCCTCCCCTTTCATAGCTAAATGATAATCATCACAAAGATTCACATGCACATTTGCTAATAGATATGTTGAAGTTATTAAAGTAATCAGCAGCAAAGGAAATCCATTCAGAATTGATTGTGGAATATGCTGATTGAGGCATGGTATTATTTGGAGGTTGAGTCCAGTGTGGGAGTGATCATTAAGAGATCCTCCAAATGAATGGGAATTATCCTTATTCTGACGAGGGGGCTTACAGGAGTGAGGGCTTCTCACTGAAACAGACCTTAATTAAGAGCTCCAATGTTATTATAATAGAAAAGAGTCTCTGCTACAGGAGGATTCCTCTCTATATAAAGTTACCTGGATACAGTAATAGATAAATTAGATTTTTTTAGCTGGTGAGAAGGGATTTTGGGCACTATTATCAGTTTGAACAAAGGAACAAATTTTTTTATTTCTAAACTTCAAACCTCAAGTGCAATCTGTCCTTCAGATTCCCTGTGTACGCTGCTTCTCATGGTTAAAATCCTTTTTTATTTTATCTGCATGCAACCTTTTCTAGTGTCCTGATCCGAGTAAAAATCGATGCTGATTAGCCCAGTAATATGATTATGTGCATCTGGAATTGATGTTTACTCTTAAACCAGTCAATGCCAGTTAGGTATGAAACCATGCATTCCTTCACACTAAATCACATTAATACCTAATCATCCAGAATGAGCTAGAAATTCAATTGGTGACAAACTCACTTTAAATTACTGGTTGCTTTTCCAATTTTCTTTTAAAACTAAGTAGCACGTTGGACTACAATATTTGTAGAATAAAGAGACCCTGCAAAGATGTTACAGAAGAAACCAAAATCAAATTTCTGTTTACACAATGTAAAAAAACATACAAGTATTTAGTGGAATGAACTAATCTTTCTCATTACTTTCTCATAAATATGTGAGTTTTATTTATTCAAGTTAATTAAATTAAATTTCTTACAAAGTTACAAACACAAGTTCTTCAAACTTGAAGTCTTTTGACTTGAAATGATGAGTTAAATTGAATATACTGTTCAGAGTTCATCCAAGTCATTAAATTAAGTTTCTAAAGAAACATGCACAGTATATTAGCAAACCTCCCAGCATGCATTGTGTGAGGGTTAAAATTATCCTGAGACCCATCTGTTTTATAGTTTTGAGAAAACTTATATGGTAAAAACTTGCTTTGTGTCGTTAATACACTTTAAGATAAGTCATGGATGCTTCCTTTCACTATAATGAAACACTAAAAACAAATTTTCTCTAGCACAATCAAATACATATCAAGTATATTTAACTAGAACAGTGTATTTGTTTTGAATAATTACAAATTGGACACTATTTAAGTTAAAGTTTAAGTTATTATTAAAAAAAAAAAGTTTATTTTTACGGTGTAGTTTTTGTAAAGCAAAATAGGCCAAACCTCTAACAAAATTATCCTTCCTTGCTTTAACAAAATATCTTGCTGTTTTGTTCAATTCATGTTTTTTTTTTTAAAGTTTTGGCCTTGAGTGAAGAGGGTTTTGTGTAAAACTGTAGAGAAGATGTAATTTCAATGATTCATTAAAATAAAGTCCAGGAGATTCAATGTTAAAATCAGCCCATGAAAAAAGTCTGAAATAATCAGTTCATCACATTTTTAAAATATCAATTAAATCTGAGTAGAGAGACAGTTATTATTCCCATCTTTCGTGCTTGTGCCTCATTTTTATCTTGTACTGTACGAGTCCGGCAGAGAGCACAGGAGAACAGGGCACAATAGCATTTCAGACCTGATCTGCTTTGCATTACTGTACCAACAAGCGCAGATGCCTTTTAAAATTCACAGGAAGTCCAGACAAGCAAAATACTCAGGAAGGGAAGAAAGAAGAAAAAGCGAGGGTAGGCATACAGTTCGTTCTAATGAGATCTGTTATTCTGGCCCATTTTATACCCACCTAATCACACGCTCAAATAGATTCTGTGAAACCCCATCTCCCTTTTGAAGACACTCCCACCACTCATGTGATCTGATTAGTATTTTACATGAGATACCAGCCCGGGCCAATTATGAGAGCTGACCACAATGTTCCAGTCATTCGATGGGGAGGAGATTCACTGAGGTGGAATCATAATTTAGGGCAGTTAAAGACAGACCCCTGGATCAGTGGCTTCTGTAATGCACCGTAGAAGAAGGTGGCCCAATTAGTGCCTACCCAGGAGCGCTTTGGGTCTAAACTGGCTCTGCTAAATGATCAGTCGCTAAATCCTATACAGGAGTTTCTTCATCTCTGGGAGCCCTTCACAACTCTATTTGTGATTTTAGAAGATGATTGCTACAAGTTGCAAAACTAGAAATTGTCTTCTTGTTTTTTCTTCCTTTGTTTTTTTGCTTTCAAGCTGCAAAGATTACTTGATTTATCAATTAGTCGATTGAAAGAAAGTTAGCTGCAAACTAGAGTAGCACTGATTAATCAATTAGTTGTCAGCTGTTAAATTAATCACCAGCTATTTTAAAATTTGATCAAGCTGTCATAATTTAAAGAAAACAAGTCCAAATTCTCTGATTCCAGCTTCTTAAATGTGAATATTCTCTGGTTTCTTTTAGAGCTGCAACTATGAATCAATTAATCTACTATTAGTTGATCATTAACTTAATTGTCAACGATTAATATCTTTGTTTTTTTACCCCTCTCTGACAGTAAATTGAATATCTTTGGGTTATTGACAAAATAAGACATTTTCAGATTTAATTTTGGGCTTTGGGAAACACTGATCAACATTTTTCATTATTTTCTGACATGTTACAGACCGAACAAAAACTAATCAATTAATTAAAAGAATAATCTGCAGATTATTTGACAATGAAAATAATCCTGAGTGCGGGCCCTAGCTTCTCTGTGACAGTAAACTGAATATTTTTAGGTTGTGGACAAAAGAAGATATTTTAAGATGTCACAATGGGCTTTAGGAAACAGTAATAAACCAAACAACTAATCGATTAATCAAGAAAATAAGCAACAGATTAATCAGCAGTTAAAATAATTGTTAGTCGCAGCCTAATTGACAGCTGTTTTTATTACTGATTAATCATTCCAGTAATTTTTTTAAGCAAAAATGTAAGGCATTTGCAAGTTCGATGTTCTTAAATGTGAGGATCTGCTTATTTTTTTTTGTCATTCATGATAGTAAATAAAAAATATTTTTGAGTTTTGGATGCAATTTGAAGACGTTTTTGAGTTCTGGGAAATTGTGATGAGCATTTTTCACTTTTTTTTTTTTTTTTTTTTGACATTTTATAGACTAAACCATCAATCGTAAAAAATATTCTAATCTAATCTAATGAATAAAAATAATTGTTAGTGGCAACCCTAATTGTCACAATTACAAAATTCTTGTAATACTGGACGATCACGCTGCACATCATATAAGATTACGTGTGTGAACATTTAACCATATTTTTTATCAATAAAGAGGAAGAGAAATGTTCTTTACTTCTAATTCCTATATGAAGAGTATTTACTGGTGAATAAAAGCAATGCAGGCCATCAAGTTTTGTTGTGCTCTCTTCATGTGGAGAGAATACTCAGAGATAGTGGGTCCAGAAGAGGGTGCCATAGATCAGAATCCAGGCACGCTCTGCCTTTTCTTCTGCCTTCTTTTCTATCTGCTGTGTTGCTGTCTGATAACACACACACACACACACACCGACACACAGATCTGATCAAGTAGAGTAGCACGCTCCTAGGTAGCTGCCTATTCTTCTGCAGAGTTCATAACTGTCAGCTCCTAATTCAGTACAGTAGAGCAGTGTTAATTATCATCCAGTAAGGCTGGAGAAATGGGAGGCAGGGGGCCACAAAAGGAAAGAGCTACTCGGAAAATAAGAAAAAATGTATTTTAGCTGTGAGGGAAGTAATTATGCTTTTATCCTCAACAATATTTTTTTCTCTTCTCATTCTCTCCTCTCTGTCTTTCTCTCTCTCGGTCTTTCTCTTTTTCTCCTCCAAACCAGTGTGTGTACTCTCCCGCAGGACCTAGGTGAGGAGTTATTTCTGCATCTGGCTTGAGGTTCCACCGAGCTTTTACATAATCAAATCAATATTGCTATGATTCACCCTCTGGCAACGACTGCCTCGTGCAAGTTTCACTGGTGATGTTTGGCAGCTTACGAGATAAAAAAAGACAGAGAGTGAGAGGAAAAAAAACCCTTAGTTAAAAATCTGTGGGCTATTGATTTCTTGCCTTGTTGGTCCTCTCCGTACCACCCGGCTTCTCATCGCCCTCTTTTTCCTGCCTCTCTTCCTTTGTTGTGTCCTCCGTGTTCCAGGTGTAATTTTTCAGGCAAGTAAATAAAGAAATGGTCCGACAGCAAGGTGGGGTTCCAGGGCCAAGGAGGGGCCCAAGGTGTGGCGGGGGTTTCTTCTGTGAGGGAGCGCGGCAGAACCCACTGTGTGATCCATGTTGATAAGTTGACGGGCTATAGACAGGAACAGCACACCAAACGGAATCCTCAATAAAAGCAAATATGACAGCCAAATGTTGGAAAGAGGCAAAAAAAAAAAAAACACACCCACCGATATCTAAAACACAAAGACAAAGCCCTTGAAAATACTCTAGTGAAAGGCAGATCTCTGCTGTAGCGTTTCACTCGTTATTGAACTGGGGTGGTGGAGAAGAGGTGCAGAATGTTAGATATCATTACACAGTGCTGGAATGACATGATGAAAAGCAACAGAACCCGCTACACTCCCTCAAAAAATCAGCAGCGAGCACCAGAAACCGACAAATTCAAATCCACGGTTGAGACAATGCATAAAAAGCATGATTAAGTTCGTAGCGTGTCTCCACAACACAAAAACAGGGCTCATGAAAGCCAGTTTAACTCGCCATAGAGTGTGTTTTGGCTTAGCAGAGTGTAGCGAGCACATTCAGATACCCTCCAAGATGATACTGTTTTTTTACCCTCTTATATCTTCATAAATCATGCCCAAATATGACTTATTTAAAGGTTCGTTGAGGGCTTGAAGCTCCTCCAGCCTTTTCATCTTAATACACTCGTGCTGTCTGGACAAGTTCAGTGCGGTCCTGTTAGTTGCCGCACCAGAGCATAAATCCTTCCTCTTTGTCACTTTGATCAGCCTTCCCTTCCTTTCCTCAAGTGTCCATGAGGAATGTGAGAAGGTGGGGGACAGCGGGAGGAGAGGGAGCAACGGGGTGAGGTGACAGGAGGCGAAAGAAGGAGGGATGAGAGTGGCGGGGTGTATATAGCACATATCGCATCGCATTGATTCGGTCCATTTGGTGGACTGAACATGAACCCAATAATCAGATCTTGCTTAAGCACGCGCTTCCTCAGTAATTGACTCTCGCATATTGATTAAGATGTTGATGTGTCCCAGTCCTGCTCCTGTGCTAATGCAACTGAGAATGAGCCTGACCCCCACACCCCCTCCCCAACCCCACTCTCAACACTGACACACAGACATATGACACACACACACACACACACACACACAGACACGTACATGCATGAACAGGCACACACACATGCACACGCAAACAGGAACACACACACGCAGCCGGAACAAGGCTGTCATTGGGCTCAGTCTAATAGATAAAGCTGTCATGCCGATGCTGCAGTGTCTCACAGGGCCAGCAGACCAAATTAGCCAGTCAATAATTTATGTAGAATAAGCAAAGAGAAAGAAACACTGACAGAAAAGTGAACAACACAGGGTGGAAATGCATGGCAGTGACATACAAATTACTGGTGGATTTGATTGTTGTTCTAAAAAAGGTCAGTCACTTAGATCTGTATTTATTTTTTAAAATCTGCATCCATCCATTAGGAGCTTGTTAAAAACATGTGAGGTACTTGACACTTAATCGAAATGTTATCAAAATCACAATATGGCCAAGTGCAATATCCAAATCACAGAAACTGCAATTTTTTTTTTTTTGATCAAGGAAAAGTGTGTGATGAAACAGAATTTTAATGAAGTGCTGTAATGCTGTTGAGATGCTGTGTGCTACAAATCTGATGTAAGAAAACATGTTTCTTTGGTACAGACCCCAACAAATGTCACATCATAGTGATTTTGAAGTGTTTTGTCAGTGAAAATTAAAATTGTGATGCAAAAATGATCATTAATTACCACTAATTGTGGATAATATCGCAATCACAATATTGCAACATTTAAAAAAAAAAAATCAAAATAATCACAATATGTTTACCATAGCATTCAGCCCTACTCGGCACATTGATTTATTTACTATTGTGCATGTTGCTGTTAACATATGGCGTGGGATTTAATGACCTCAATTGAACAGGTTCCTGTAAACAAAAAATAAAAACTCATAAATACTCCTAAAATCATACTCCTCTTTGTAGGCTGAACCCTTATTGTAATTAGACTATTGTGTAGGGGTCATTCCTCATGTTGTGATTCTAACCTGGTAACTCTATCATCTGTATCGAGTGATCTTTCATGTACACACAAATTTGATTTGATTTCAAATATGTTAAAAAAAGAAAAACAGAATTAGAAATAAACAGGCTTAACTTAACAGCAAACTTTCAGCAGAAATAAGTAATTCATGTCTGAAAAGGAACAGGAAAAAGTGAGTACTTATCATGTCCTATCCCTTTTTTGTATTTCATTAATACATTTTGTGAAATGCTTCAGTATTCCAGCTTTTTGCCCGAATTTTCATCATACACAACTCAATCAAACATTCATAATACAAGGGAGCAAATAAGCAGAATAAAGTAAACAACACAAATCAAAACCTACCCATCCTGTCCCCAAGTGTTACTGTTCTAGTTCCCCTCTCTGATTATCTGTTTCATATGCAGTCAGTATTTTGTTTTTAAACACTTGTTTAATCTTAATTAATGTTGAACATGTTTTCATTTTGTCATTAGTTATTCCGCAGAGTAACTCCTGTAATTGTAATGCGATGACTATTAGTCAGTCCTCACTGATAGGGTCTTGAACATAAATATTCTGCTCAAGTTGTGTTGAATTTCTCTCATTTAAAACATCTACTAGATTACCGTTCATTATATAGAAATTAACCAGTTGGAGACTCACCTGTCCAAATCTTAAAAACAAAATAAAAAAAAAAAACTTTGTGTATAGGGATGTGTATCTCACTGACTGAGACGATTTGATTCATATCTCGATACATGTTCAACAAGGCAATATATCTTCAAATTTTTAAATGGGCAACGATTTAGTTCGATTCGATTCAGCTCAGTCAAGATCCGATATTATATGATGCAATACAAGATAATGTGAATCTTTATATTTTGATTCAATTAATGCTAAATTTATTGGGTGCTGTTAGTTGCAAAAAGAAATCCTGATAGTTTTACTAAATATATTAACAGTAGAGACAGAAAGAAGGAGACATTACAGTGGTGTTAAGATTTTATTATGACTCTCATGTGTAAATGAGATGCTGTAGCCTAAATGAGAATCTGTGAACAAACTTGAAAACTGTTTAAAATATTAGTATTTTTGCAGTAAGATGATGTGCTGCTCTGTTTCATATGAAGAGTGCTGTGGTTCTGATCAGTGTGGAGGAACAGTGATGTTCTGTGTTACCTGCTCTCACAGTGACATGACGTCTCTGTGGCTCAGACTCGTGGCTCTGTTCTCTGCTGTCAGAATCATTTTGCATAAATGATTTGCAGCAGCGTTTCTCATCTTTCTTATAAAACCCAAACTTATTCTACATACGCGTGTTCTGAAAGTTTGGTTGTGCGACGCGGTACAATGTCACTTCTGTTGCTGTTTTCAGCATGGCTTGTTTTAGAGCAAATGAAAGGGAGACACAGGAGAGGGAGGAGGGAGCGCTTGTTTTGTGTGAGCACGGCAGCAGGTGTCCAGCGAGAGAGGAGAAAGAAAACAGAGGAAAGTTACAGTGGCGGCTCCCTGATGTCAAAAATGAAACATATGCGCGTCCTAATAAGATGTATTGATATGCTAGTGCTGCATTGATTTGTTTCCAATTAATGTTCAGCTTTTTACCGATACAGGCCGTCTGAACCGATGCACTCATGTCTTACACTTTAAAGTCTGATGCATCAGATGCAAGAGTGAATCGTTACATCCCTAATATGTATATATATGTATATATATATGTATGTATACACTGATGTATACACACATGTATACACACACACACATATATGTGTATATATGTATATTTTTTTTACAGCTCAAAACACTCCTTCAAGTGTTGTCATCATATCACAAGTTTTCTTTCATATTAAAATTAAAGCCACAACCATAGCTTCAAATAACAACCATTTCTTCTTACTTAACTGATAATTATCCTTATCCATTTCCTGACTTTTTTACAAAAACTTATGTTGTCAAAGTAATTTCAAAGATGCCATAACCAAATAAAAAACTGATTCAGAATTAGTGCCTTTATCTAGCAAATATACTAAAAGAGCAACGTGTTTGCTCCCGTTTTGTCTTTTGGAATGCACCTAGAATTTGTGCAACATCATTATGCGACAATTTTCTTCTTTCCCACAAACAAATCAGTTGTTCTAACAAGACATGACGGTTGATATTCAAGTGATACAAAGCAACATATATTTACTGTCAGCAATCTAAAAACAATGTGTGGCTGCAAACCAAAGAACCCTGACTTCATGACAGCTCAGCTCTTATATTCCAGCTGATACGGTTACTACAATGCAAATACTCAGCTGCCTCACTCAGCTGATTGTCAACAACAGTTCATTACCACAACTCCAATAGTTTACAACGAGTCCCTCTCCTCTCTCAGTATTTAATTATATTTATGTATAATTCATCAAAATAAAAGGCAGTTTCAAAATCATAATTTTTGCTCCTATATATGTGTGTATATGTGTAGTGATGTCTTGAGCGGTCAGAAGATTTTCTCTTGGAGCAGCCAGGCTTTGCTTTCCAATTTTAATTCAGTGTATTGAGTCTTCTCATAACAGGACAACTTATTCTCAGAAGATAAACAGAACCAAAACAGGTATTTAATTCAAAACTGAAGTTAACTGTCTTCTTTCTAACAAAACCAAAGGACTGTTTGCCTCAGAGCTGTCTGTCCTTCACACACACTGTGCTCACTGCAGTCTCTGCACCCTCCCCAGGGCAATCAACTCATCTGGTTCAGCTGTGCAGCAACCCTTGTCCTGAGTGTCCTTCTGACTATGGGTTTTGTAGTCCTTTTTATGGATGCCATGATGGATTGTAGTCCTTGTAGTCCTGTAGTCATACATAAACATTTTGTACATAGAGCATGGTACCTCATCATATTTATCTCATTTTATCTTAATTTTTATTGCTGCTGGTCTCTAAGCATTACCAAACATAAATTTGTTGTATGCCTACAGTGACAGAAGTGTCTCATATTTCTTAACAAATTGATAATTGGATACATTGCTTATTCTCCACATATATTTGGGGAAGCACAGTAGGGTGCAGATTTGTAAATATGATATTTGGATTTCTTTCTACTTTAATAATTCAGTTCTTTTTTTGCATCTCATCAAATTCGTCCTTTAACATTTTTGCTGTAAACATTACATTTGATTCATATAATGGACACATATCCATGAAATACATTTTTCTGCATACACATCTTAATGGGTAATTTGGGGTCTGGTGTCTTGCTCAAAGACACAATAATGGAAAAGCTGTTCTTTTTACCTTACATACACTGGTATCTCAAATGCTCTTTTGTACCTGTGTATTTTTATTTTTATTTTTTTTTCAGGTTAATTCATGTGGTAGTTCTTCTGTTTTTCTTCTTTTTGACATTTAGATTTGTTTTCTGTCATGATTGTCAACAGAAGTAAAAAGATTTATTGGAGCATTGATGAATTTTGTGTTTGTTTCTCTCTTGATCCATATAGTCAGACTGGAGCAGTGACCTGCAGTGTCACAGTTAACAGTTAATAGTGATTGATGTTAAGAGAAATAGTTACTTGAAATATTATTGAAATCGCAATATGACCAAGTGCAGAAAAATGTGTGACAGAGCAGCATCCGAATGAATTACTGTTGAACTGCAGAGATGCCTTGTTTTATAAATGTAAGAAAACATGTTTGTTTGATACAGACCCCAACAAATGTCACATCATCATGATATTGATAGTTTTCTTTTCCAGTGAAAATTAAAATTATGATACACAAATTACTATTCTCATTAATTGTGAGTCTTATTGCAATTACAATTTCTGTGAAAATAATGCAATATGAATTTTTACCATATCACACAGCCCTGCTCATACTGGACATATTACATTTTGCAATAATTTCCACAGAGTTGGTCTGAGATACTGTTCCTGTGTGCTGGTAATGTCATGCCAATCAAGAAATGTACAGATCATGTAATGTTAATGTAAAATGACTGAAATGCAACCATTAATCATGGACTGTCATGTATTTGATATGTTGAATGTGCAAAGAGTTTGACTCTTTCTTCTTTCTTGCAGCTAAGTGAATATATTGCCCTCACACTGACACAGTTTACACAAATATTCAGTGTTGATGCCCCTCAGGTTTTACATATCTCCCACAAGGCCATTTTGATGAGCTCCTGAATGACAGTAGTATCTGTTTTTACATTGTGTTGTTGGACAGCGTGGATGATTCTTGATTTCCATCACCTTTGAAAAGCACACACACACACACCACACACACCATACACACACACAGAGTTACCAGTACAGCTACTCAGACTTAACTATTCAGCAATGCAGGGTTACGGTGGCAAAGCATACGAGCACTCTTGTTTGATATTAACCCTTATCTTGTTGGGACTGCAAGTCCCATGACAAGAAAAAATGTTGCCAAGGATCTGGTAGAAAAGATCATTGTGTGTTTGTGTCTTTTGAAAAGCAGAATGCAAGTGTGTATTTCTGTGTGTGTGTGGCCTTCAGGCCTCTCCTAGCCTGCTCCTGCCCCAATGGGAGGGCTGCCTGTAGCGAGGTGAACCATCACTCTGAACCACCCACCCCCTCCCTCCTCTCTCCCTTACTCCTCCATGTCTCCCAGGAGTGGACCGACACCTCTCCGCTGGCCAGAGGGAAGACCAGCGCCTCTCCTGGGCCTCCTTCTATGTCTCCAATCAGCCTGCGCTGCCATGGCCCTAGGGCTGCTGCAATGTGATAATCTCTGCCTTTTGCGTTATGCATTGCCCTGATGAATTCATCTTGTGACCACCTGGCACTCGCTGTTAGGAATTCAAGTGTTGTTTTTGCAGCAGAGGCTGGGGCGAACGCTGTGAGGGACTGTTTTCTGACTGTCAGAGAGACCCTCTTCTCCTCCCTCCCCCTTCTCTTCATCTCTCCTCCTCCAACATCGGCAGAATGTTTTAACCTCTTAGAAGACCCTGGCGTATCTGCTGTTGTGGTGGCAGGAGTGGGATTCTTCACCTCAGCAGGACCTGTGTGGGAAAAAGCCCTGCTTGGTATTTAAAAACGGAAGGGCTTTTTGCTGTAAGACAAATTGAAACGCAGGAGGCTAGAGAGGAATGTGGCTGTCAGAGTCAACAGCTGCTAGTTTTTCGCTATGAATAATCACTGAGGTTGACCCATAGAAGCTGAGGATTGTGTAACACATATTTCACAAAATTAAAGGTCAATGCAAACATGTGGCAAAGCTTGTGCCCCATAACTTTTGACTTTTCTTCAAAGCTGCTTTTGTGACCTCAATTAAATTATGGAAATAGAAACTTGAGGCAGACAGAATCACTGTTGTGTTTCAGTGTCGGGTTTTATAATACAGGTTCAATCGAAATAATGAATTAATAGATGCATTTTTCATAAACCTTCAGCAAAAATGTGCGCCCCGATGCTGAGGAGTCCAAATTTGAATATGGTCTCACATGTACACTATGTAGTCACACTGCACTTGAAATAGCTTGTGGCTCAAAACATTAGAATTTCATATTTTCTTCTTGGTTGCTTCTGTGTGTGCATGCGAAAGAGAGAGGAGGAGAGTGTGTATAAGCAAGAGAGCAATAGAGTGTCCATGTCCTTGGCATCACACCAAATCTATAATTTACACTTTTACATAATTGGACTTTGCCTTTGCTGCTTATTGATTGTGCATCCTCGTCTTCTCATTTTCTCCAAGTGACAGAGCAGCATGGGTAAATATTTTAATAAACCACTTCACCAAGACATGTCCCGCGTCTCCAAACGAGAAACACAATGAGAGACCACCGAGTGATGGCATACACACTGCAGAACCCTGGCATGTGTCAGTGCTTTTGATTTCACACTCATTTAATCATATTTCATTCAAACTGGGCCAGGACACTAAACAGACTCGGTTCTCACTACAGGGTCCCTGCACAGGACATTTTTTTCAAACCCTCAGAAATGTATTTTTCCACAAAATGAAAATAATCAAATGAAGGTTGGCTATGTTTATTATGCCTCATTATATTGTGCTGTAAGTGGATATGATAAATTGTGCTATATACCAGGCGTGCTTGCCAGGAAAATCTGATAAGAGAAATATTTACCCCCAGAGTTCTGCCAGTAAACCACCAGTGATGGATGAGCAAAGGACAGAATGCAACATTAATTTGCCAGATGCCACAGAATCTACAATGAAATTTCCTTTTTGTCTAAATTTCCACACAAATTTGAAATGGTGTATGTAGTGCTATCTCTCTTGTTTGTAAGATATATTGACAGAATATGGCAGAAGTGGAATATAATAACACCACACCTGATACCACAAAAATTGCTCAAAACAATCAATCAAACATGATAATTGCTGGTGATTGATTTAACCGTTGATTAATAATCACTTAGCCAATTGCATTGCTTCATTGCAGCTCTAGTTCAAGTAGTTTGCTAATGCTAGCAGTGAGAAACAGCAACAACAATTTGTTAAATTTAGAAAGTTAAGAACATAAAATTAAAATGAAATATGTTGTTCAAAGCCATTGTAAGAACTGCAATGGAATAATTAAGCGCTCATATCGATACTGGTTATCGGCAAGTACCCAAACGTAAGTACTTTGATTGTACTTGGTCTGAAGTGGTATTGGTGTCTCCCATACCTGTAATAATGGAGGGCAGAGGCAATTATCTAAGATAACGTGGTTTATATCTACAACTAGCCCTTTAAGTAATGCTGATGCAGCCCAGGATGAAATTGAGTTTGACACCCCTGTACTCCATGCTTGGAAGGAGTGAGTGAGACAAGGTGTTTGCACTCTGTAAGCTAACAGCTAGATGCCACTAAATCCTACACACTGGTTCTTTTCATGCTATATTTTGAACATACCTGTAAAATGTTACATTTTAAATGCATATAGTTAAATAAAAATAATATGAAAATGAGCTAAAACAGTGACAAACCACAACAGCAAAAGCAGTTTTCTTTGTTGGCGAAAAACATTTGACATGCTGTCAGAAAAAGTTGCATGAGACAGATTTTAAATAGTGTTGAAGTCCCTACTTTTGTAGTCTCAGCACTAAGTCATCTAAGACTCAGACAAGTCTGATACATCTTAGGGCCAAAGTTCCAAGATGAAATATTAATCAGAGAGAGGTAGCTTGCCAGGCTGCTGTCACTCTCCTATCATCCACAGGACTTTGGACTTGTTAGCCAGGTAGCTACAGGCGAGGCCCCATGGCTGAAACTGTACAAGGAGTTGCTGAGTGGGCAGGTGTCTTTGTGTGAAACCTCTCACTTGTTTTCCTGGACTAACTGTTTGTATTGCTCTGCCTCTGATCATGAAGGGTAACCTTAATCGTGGTGGGTGAAGCCAATCTCTGTGAGCTGTCATTAAAACGGCCCCCACGGGCATGGTAGTGCGGTAGTAATTTTGCACTCAGGGCTATTGAAGTCGCCATCTAAAGAATTACTCCTTTTTTTGCCCTCTTTTCAACAAGCTGGCTTCAAATCTCTCCCATCTTAATCCTCAGAACAGTGTTTGATTGAACATGACAGCACAGTAACTAAACTTGAAAGGGGGATCAGAATACATGCTGCTGTTGTGACTTTCTCTGGAAGTAGCATCAGCTACTTTTCAGGAGGTTTGAGGAACCAAAATTTGCTGAAATCTGTTGTTCTATATCACATGTCATGCTGAAACAGATGCCACACATGATTAAGTGTATCAAGTAGATCACAACAGAACAGTAAGGGCCACCATTTTCTTCAGTGTTTTTAATCTTTTTTTTGTTTTGTTTTGTTTTGCCAAGTTAGCCTTAGTTTTGACAAATTAACATCAGTCTAACACCTTCATGGTAATGTATTTCAGTCTGTATGATCATATCTAGCTATCAATCACATTTATGTCAAGCTGTGTTTAGCCTACACTCTAGGAAAATTGATTTCCTAGTGTTCTTCCTAGAAATGGTTCTACCTAGAACTATTTACCTCTGAAGAAAGGGTTTGTGAAGGGTTCTTTGAAGGACTAAGGATTTCATCAAGAACCCTTTTTGGAAGACAGAGTTTTTCAAGGATTGTTGAAATCCTTGAAGAACTCTTTCATCAATGGTTTATTGCACCAATATATTAGAACCCCCGGGTGGGTTCTAGATAAAACCCTTGGAATATAAAAAGATGCTTGGTAAAACTCTGGGTGGGTTTTGTTAGAGTGTTGAAGGGCTCCATTGCACCAAAGAAGTGTTCTCTGTAGAACCTCATAGCGGATTTTGTGTGAAACCTCTCACAGATGGTTGTAGCCCTGCATTCCAGATTGCATGCTTTATCTTTTTACTTTCAGTTTGTACAGCAGCTGCCCATACAAAGTATGTACTATTGCATGCAGTATGTATACAGTATTGGGACATAATACTTCCTCATCAACATGGCACCTTGAACTTTGACCTTTTTGCTTATACATTCATCACAGAGTCAGAATATGGGTGTGGGTCTGAATAGCCAGAAACGCATGCTGGCTTGCTTGTTGTCCTGGTATTTTTGGCATACTGCATTTGACATACTACGTACTGGGACATGCTACATTTTTTCTGGCATACCAAATAGTGTGGTACTCTGGGCTTTGGAGCACAGAGAAAGTGTTGCCAAGCATGTTGGATTCAGGGTAGAACTTTCTGAAAGGGTTCCAAGTGGAGCCTTTATAAAAGGTTCTATCAGGAAACAAATAGGGTTCGCCTATGGGGAGAAGCTGAAGGACTCTTTATGGTTCTAGTTAGCATCTTTGTTTCTATCTTTGCTTTTAACATGTGATTCCTGCTACTCTGTGCAACATCTCTCTTACTACTGTGTGGTGAAGACACTCTCTGTTTATAATTGTAGTGTTCGTTATCAGATTATACATTGATATTCTGCTTAGATGCAAGTGGCGTATGTGCGCACGTTGCAACACCAGTAACACCTACTACTGCAGTAAGCCTAGTTTGAGATGTTGGAGAAAACAAAAGTAGAAGCTTCACACCAAACTGTGATGGACTTGGGGCAATTATACTTAATTTGGCCCGATTGGTTCCCTTTAAGCTTGTCCACTCACTTCCCAGTTGAGAGTGACTTGGCTGGGAGTCAGGACTGGAGTGATGCCATTGCTCCTGGCATCTGGTGAACTTTCACTGAGCGCCGACTCGCATGGTTTCTCCTTAACCAATCCCCAGACTCACTGTGACTTCTGCCGTAATGCTGTCTAGTTCACAGTTAGAGCTGCGTACCCTTGGAAAGGACAGGGTAGACTGAGGAATATGGACGCTTTAGTGAAGGATCTATGATTTGTCCTGTAACTTTAATTTCATGTTCTTTTTATTGAGATATTCTAGATTATTTATCTCTAATTTCATTACCAGAATATATTTAAAATTACTGAATATGATGAGTATGTATGCATGTATTAGATCAGAATACAACAATCCCAGTATGCTGCTGACTTCTAGTAATCACCCACTATATTGTGTGTTCTCATTTAGGGTCTTCCTCCTGCTCCTCCATGCTGCTGCAGACTAATAAGCTTGTCCTGTAATCACGTTAGCCGCCCTGTCGGCCCCAGCCAGGGGACCTAATTGGGACAGAGCCTTGGACAAAGTGAAAATTAATAACTTTTGTCAAGCTCCTGGCGCATTGTCTTATGAAGCAGCGCAGGTCAATTAGAAAGCGTGATACGATAAGGTCCAAGCAGCAGAGGAGAGCTGACTCAATTAGGACAGGGACTGGACTGGTGAGCCGGGAGTCAGAGAGGGAGATAGAGAGAGATTTCATCCCTAAACTGCAGGTTAATGTGCTGCAGAAATGGACTGTTAGTTGCATTTAAATGTCTTTTGTAAGTTAAGGGGACATGGCATCATACAGATCCAGTGGAGACATTTATTATCTGGAAACATTTTTCTATCTACACACTAAACAAGATGTAATAGTTTTAAGCAGCTGCCTTGCTCAGTGTGTATGTATGTGTGTGAATGCACGTGTGCGGGGGGTGCGTGTGTTTGTAGAGAGCTTGTGGAGCTGTCACTTAGATAGACTGTTCCCATGCAAGCAGTACAAGCCCCTGAAGCACGTATCAGTGATGCGCATCAAAGGAATTGTGTGAAAGCCTTTATAGTTATAATGGATGGGCAGACGCCAAACTGGAAAAGTCTTGATGTTTTCCCATCCCTCTTTTATTTCTCCCCCCTGAAAATGAGGTGTGGGACCAAGTCCAGTCAGTGGCCAGGCTTACTGGAATCACCGGCTTCCTTTCTGTTTTACACCACCATCATTAACGGTTTGTTTGTCGTTAAGCTTTATTACGTAGCCCACGATAGAAACATGCGAAGCTTCAAACTTGATCTGAGCATGCACGCTGTCTCACAACTGCCTCCTTCCTCCCCCTACATGTGCTAATGATTCAGAGTATCTCAGGACTGCCACAACACATGTAATTTAATTATCAGCTTTACTTTGTGTCAATAGTGGCTGCAAAACACAACCCGCTCAGCAGCAGCCAAGAAGTGCAGGGCTGCAGATAGTTTTCTCTGGGGAGGAAGAACACACTTATCTTTGATTCAACATATTGTCCCCGTGTTTCCTCTCATCCCACCACCTGCCTCCCTTGTTGCTTCCCGTTGTTCAGATACAGATCTTAACTTGTCCCAGTTTTGCTCTGAATGTGACACAATCTGCTACTGCATTGTCACACTATATTGTTTTGTTGCAGTATTCATTATGGAATACAGAGACAATCCTTATGATAACCCTAACCCTTTGATAAATACAAATTTATTTGGGCATGGCAGCCAAATTGTAAGGCACCAAGGCCCAAACCAACGGTGCAATAACAATAAGTGAAAATCACATTGTATGAAGACTAACGCTGGATACTGTTAGTCAGTACCTTTAAGGCAGTGATTCCCAAACTTTTTTTTGGCATACCCCCCTTCAGAAGCTGAAAAAAGGTCAGGCCACCCCACCCCACAATCATTAACAGCAAGTGGGGAAGCAACTTATTAAAAACCGATTTAAGTTTAATTTTAGTGAAATAAAGGTCAGCACAGTTAAACTCATTAAACTCCCATTTTTATTTTCCCTACATAAATCATATTCATTTAATTTTATTTCACTCTATATTTCTCACCTGGTCTTCAAGGCCCCCATTCTGCGGTGTCTTTGCGTCCCCCTAGAGGGGCCTGCCCCCAGTTTAGGAGTCACTGCTTTAAGGTATTGATTGAAATAAGCCAATACCAAACAGTATTGAAAGTTCTTCTGTCAAATAATACCTGCACTCAATTTTTGTCACCCAGATCTAGAAAAAAGTGACTATTTATATGGTTTTGCTCACAGCCATTCACTGCAAGTGGTCCTCTGTTGGTATCTGTATAACTTTAAGGGTTCTGGTATTGGCACTGGTGTGGTAATTTTTTAAACAGTACCCAGCCCTAATGAAGACAAAATGTTGATACAATTATATGAACAAATTAGCCTGATCAGCCACCATCAGTAATCAATACAAACCCACATTATTAGACTGTAAATCAAATAATTAATTAATCAAACCAATAACTGACCACAATTAATGTAGCAGTTAAGTGTTTCTGTAGCCTAGTGGTGACAAAACATCAAAACTTAGCATTGTGAATTCAACAAAAGCTCCTCTCACTCTCCAGAAAAAATTATTATCAGTGTGGTTTAACAGCGTTTTGACATAGAAAATGAAAATGAGGTTAAATGTAGGCTGTGCCAGAATAAACTGGCATATAACCACTCGACTGGAGCAGTGTGTAAGTTAGCCACACTGTGTGGCAGGCCGACAGCTAACATCAGCTCCAGGTAAACAATGTTGTTTTTCCTCGCAGAAACTGTGATCCTTTTCAGTCTGAAAAGCCTGAAGCATTTAGTGAGTTGTTGTCATTTTATCTAGGTTAATGTGCAAAGTTCGTATTGCATGGTGCAAAGTGACAAACATTTCACCAGCATATAAATTATGATTTGGCAATTGTAGACTGTGATTAATGGTTTCAAATGGCTCTTCGTATTTTTTCGGACAACATTTAACACTATCAATCAATAAATTGTATTCAATTTTAACTGCTTCCTTACTGTTTTCTTACTGTTTGACTAGTCAACTAGTCTAATTAAAATTTGCATTTGATCAACAGGGAAATAAGTTGTCAGGAACATCCCAAGTTTAAGGGTGGTGGGGTATCATAAGAAAGCACTAGACCCATTGTTAGAAGGTTTTATAGCTCACTTTCATTACCCAGAAAGTGAAGTGGGATGGCACTTAATATGCCAAACCATCTAAGCAATTGTGCAAACAGAGGCAGAGTGTGTGGGGCAAAGCCAAGTGACCAAAATGGCCAATTTTTCATTTTACTGTGCACTTGGGAAATGAAGCAGTAGTGATTGAACTGAACTGAACTGTGCTGAATTGAGGTGAATTAAACACACTGAATGATAGACTATTCTGAGGAGTTAATTAGATGTGGTGTCAGTGAAAATGCTTGGCAAAACCACTAGCATGTTGTTGTTAAGTAGTTCCAATGCTGAAGACACGGCTGCAGCTCCTGATCCAGCACCATGAAACCGATCAAATAGCCAGTACATGGTCACATAATGTGATACTGTACGCATCATGCTGTAACATGAGGCAGATGTCTCAATCTGTACTTTCCAAGTATCCCAATTGTTGGCAATTCAATCTTGGGCTACATCTGCGTGTAACCTAGTAAGCAGTCCCTCCTGCCACCACATTATTGTTCTCTCCCATCACGGTTCCTTCTCGTGGAAGTTTCCCCTCCATACAGGTAATGCAGACAAATGGGGCTTTAATGCTATTCACAGTCCCATCCTACATTCCCTCGCTTTGTCATCAGTTTGCCTCCCCTTTAAACGCATTTCTCGACCTTAAGCAGCACTTTATTGTGGCGTGTTATTTTGTCCAATTGGATTAAATGGACAGTAACAAGGAATCCATTTGAACCTGATCCTTGCTCAGGCTTCCTCAGCCAACTCCATTAACTGTCATACTTGTCCAGAAGCCCTCCCGTGCAATGGCCAAATGTGTAAGTTGATGCATCATCAATAACCATGCAGGAGAACTGCACAGTCTTTAAAAAGTTAAACCTTATATTTTACGTCTTTCCACCGAGGCTGCAGATCAAATCAGCAACAGCACAGGCCCCGCTCTAATATGTTTAAACACTGATGAGACGCAACTCTAGACTCCCCTGAATGGGACCACGGCACTCTCACTCTCAGTGTCTCAGCGTAAAGTGGTCTCATCCATGAAGTTATGAGTGTAGACACAGACACCAGTGCTAGTTTACCCGCATTAGAGGCCCCTTATCAGGGCTTTCGAGCCCCATCCCCTTCTCACATCTCCCATCATGAAATACTTTTCTTTCCTACGGAGTAGTCTCCCTCGCGGAGCTCTGAGAGGGGAGAGGCAGGAGCTCAGGCGTATGGATCCCTGTGGTGAGTGCTGCTCTCTGGGCTTATTCCGTGGATCTCCTCCTGCTGTCTGTTGGGACTCTCTCTTGATGCTGTAGAGTAAGAGGACACCAATGCCCTGAGCAGCCTCTCAGATTTATTGAAACTTCATGTCCCGTCCCGGTAGCTCATTTGTCAGGAGACCTAATTTACACTGGCCCTTAAGACTAATTGCAAATTTGCGAAAAAATGCTGATGTCGTTGGAACTGAAGAGGGCTTTTTTGCCCCTCCCTCAGTGTCCCTTGCCATGCATTCGCTAATGTGTTTCATCTGTAGAGCATAAAATAGACACTGTTTCTTCCTCTGCGTGTGTGTGTATGAGAGAGAGAGTGCAAAGAGAGACCAAGCAGTAGGGTGTGTGAGACAGAAAACGCTCCACGATAAACCCCTAATGGGACTACTAACAAACAGGAAATCGTGACAAAAACACAAACATTATTTACTGTTTAATTCAATTCTGGGAGACCAATGCCCTCCCATCCTCCCTATCAAGTTATCAAGGCCAGAAACAAACCCCAAGACACCGGGCCACATGGCACTGTCTATTCTTGGCAACCAGCAGACACCACATGACAATTAGCCGTACAATTATCCCAGCCACTGGGTAGCTCTATGTGCAGATGGCAATTGCTCCTAATGAGAGGACTTCTCTAAAGCAGAAGATGTGCATATGAAATATAGAGGGATCAGATTTAAGTTGCTTTTGTATAAATTTTTGTAATATAAAAATCATATTGTGGAAATGATCATTTTTGCATGACAGTTTTCATTTTCACTGACATTTGTTGTGGTCTGTACAAAACACATTTTCTTACATCTAGAAAACAAGATTTGTAGGCCATGTCATCTCTGCAGCACTACTGTACTTTACATTATGATGCTGTTTTGGCACAGATTTTGTTTTATCAAAAAAAATCCAGCATAAGCAATTTGGACATTGCACTGATACGATATTATCACAATATTTAAAGGAGAAATATGTAATATATATACTGTACTAAATCATAAAATGACCATGATATGTCATCAGAAACATGAACACTACTATAGCCAGTTTGTTCTCCTTTGAAATTTCCATTCCGGTGAGGAATGTCTGCTTTTGTTTTGGCGTGTGTGATTCTGCACACTGTCCGTTTCACATTCATTGACTGTCCATGAAGCTAAAATTAATTCTGAATTATTTTAAATGTTCACTGAATTAGTAAGTGTGTGTTTATGAGTCATGAGAAATCATTAATAACCTTCCAGAAGGAAGATATTATAATGGTTGAACTGAGCAATGTGTTAACAGAATCTTGAAATTCGTAAAGCAGGCAGTAACTGAACTCCAACTCCAGACTGTGTATTTTAGGAGCAGTGGGATTTTGTTTTCAGGATAACATGCCTATTTTTACATTGACAGACAATTGACAGCATTATAAACAGTTGATCAACTTACAGTGTAGGACTAACTGTCACTTGTCATTGTCAAAGTGTAGTATTGCATTCAATTGTGCGCTTACATAGATTCAGTGTACCTGCAGGCAACCTGCCTGAGCTTTGAGTCTGGGAAATAGAGAGGGGTATCGAAACCCAGGTATTGAACAGGCACTACGACTGAATTGAATGAATGACATAATTAACATTTTGGCTTAACACACATACAAATGCACACGTAGCAAAGTCTGTAGCACAAGAGCACAGATGCTGCGGTGGAGACAATGAAATGATCCACATGAAGTAAACTCAAAGACTCAAGTTGACGGCAGCTACGCTTGTTACTAATGTCATGACTTATTTTACTCTCAATATTTCCATCAAGTTTATATTGTGACTTTCTTGTTGTAAACATTACTATTGTTGCCGCATTTACTTATATCTAAAATATTTAATTTGAATTTTGTCATAAATGTATTCATTAACAAAAGAAACAAAAAAAAACAACAAAACAAAAAAAACATGATTTTGTCATGAAAGTACCAAATCGATGAGTGGAGTTGATAAGAGCAGTAGGACTGATAAAATCCTAACAATACCCATCCTTACTGGGGAGGAGGGGGTGGTGGGAAACAACTCACTCCAATATTTTGAATTTAGACTGCAGAACCCTTTTTTGAATGGTAGGATTTTACATATTTTGCTTTTAAGTCACAATACAATATTATTGCAATTTTAAATATTTTGCAGTTTTATACAAATACATTACCTTTTTTCCACTGCAGATGTACTCTAAAGACAGCTTTGTTAACATCTGTTTTATCTAATAGGATATATTTTCAGTCTGTTCATTTCACTTCAATCATGTTTATTGTAGCAAAATGTGTTTGTCATGTAAACAGACCAGCAGTCATAAAAACCTACCAATCCTGCTGACTGTGACCTCTGCTGACCTCAATAGGAAAAAGCTAAAAAGCAGCTGATTTTATGTATAAAGTACGGAAAAGTTTCATTCACATCTGCAGTATTTATTTATATAACAAAAGATGGATACTTGATGTCCATGTTTGATACATTCTTGCCGTGCAAAATATCGTGACAGTGTGCTGTTTTGAGTTTTTCGTCCATCCCTAAAAACTCGGTATTTCTGAATAAACCTTTCAGCTGCACCCATACAGACATGGCACGACTGCTTGTAGTTTTATGGAAATGTCTTAATCATAGAAGGGCAGATTCCTGAGGTTTCTGCAAATATTCCCTTTAAATGCATAATGTTTCAGACAGTAAAAAATCCAGGAAAAAGGAAGGTCTGTTGTTAAAGACAGATCATGGTTTCACCCTGACCATTAGATTACATTTCATTTATACGTCCTCCAACAATAATGTTTATATCCTTAAGAGGGTGCGAAGTATTTTCGGCTAAATGGCAGAGCCTTGTGGTGTGCTGTAGACTTGAGTGCTGTGCAGATGTGAGTGCAGAGCACACATGCTGCTTGATTTGAGGGATAATATGCAACCACATGACTCAATCAGGAGATCTCCTCCCTTCATCAAGGTTTTGACACATTCAGCATACTTTGTGGCCATTTTCACATGCAAGTATTTAGAGACTGACAGATTCTTGTCCTAGAGAACATGTCTCAGGAAATCTCCTCTGCATGTGTGCACACTTGTGAAAGTGGAACCGTGTAAAATTTTGAGTTGAAGGTTTCCAGTAATTATTTTTTCCCCATCTTTCATCGATTCACTTATAGTCCTTGCGAATACTGTCCTGAAAGACATGTTGCTCAAATACAGTGCACTTAAAATCCCCTCTCCCCTCCTCCTAACATGTTTTGACGAAGTGGTTTTGGCACAGTATTTCAGCAGCAACACACGTGCACAGAGAGAAAAAACATGTATATGGGGGAGTTTGAAGGGTAGAGCAATTATCTGATTACGAAAAACATTATATGTCAAAAAGAACAACAACATGTAATTGGCTTGCTGTGTTTGAGCTGCAGAAGGCCAGATGTAGGAAGGTGTGCATGCCTGTCAATGTAATGGCTAACAGCTTGACCACATAGTCCATAAGGCCTGCACCAGGAGGGCTTGAACAGCAATAAAATCCAATGCTAGCATTTGTTAGTGCTAGACACTCCAATTTGATTGGTAAAATTCACACTCTAATGGGCTTATAAAGGATTTCTTGGGCCCAGAACAATGAGCTGGAGGGCTAGAGCAGTGCCAGGTCATGGACACCCAGCGATTCACAACATCCCCCCCTTCTGGGCATGCTTAGTTTCCCCCATATCCACCAGTTACCCTCTGCAGCTCTGTTTAAAAGCCAGTCGGGATGTTCCAAAGGTATTTAATAGTAGTGGTGGAGGTGGTGGGGAGGGGGGATTTCTGGACCTCCCACACTCAGGTTCAACCACAGAGCCATGGCTTTTCTGTATCGCTCCACCCCATCACTGCCTCCCTTTTTCGTTCTCTTTCTCTCCTCGACCATATGTGTCAGTGTGGAAAAAAAAAGCTCTTTAACCAGAGGCACCTTTCTCTTGCACCTTGCCCAGTTGCTCCCCTTTCTGGTGAAGACAACACAGAGGGATAGAGAGCCCACACATAGGGAACACATTTACCCAGGCAAAGGGCCAGAGCATTGCATTCCCATGGACCTGCTAGGGGAAAGAACTGCAGAGCACATTTTACACGTAAATATTCACAATTGGATGTGGCACATCCTCTCTTTTTTTCTTTGTCCTTTTTTTCCCTCTCCTCTCTGTTTCTCATGTCTCATCCCCTTCACTCAAATCAGGCTCCCATGTTTTGACTGAACATGTTTGCCACGGAGGCCAAGACAGGAGTAAAACAAAAGCAGGGAAGGGCTTTGGATTCATTTGATTTTGATTCGTGTTGCGTCAGGAATTCAGACATACATTTTATGCCTGTTGTTCACAAAAGACGTCCAACTTTACCTCATGGTTAAGATATTTGGGGATAGGCAAGAGGAGAGCATGTTCAACACTCCCTCTGTGAAACCATGTGTTCTGTATGTATTTGTTTTTGGATATTTGTATTTGTGTCTATCGAACTGTCAGTTGTGACTTAAGGCCTGAGGCTGTCTTTCGTTTTGTGTACGTGCATTCAAGCCTTGTTGCCTCTTGAGACCACTGCGTGTAGTCATATCTCCAGTTCCCCTCTGAGATATTGATCTCTATTTTCATCTTTTACATATGTAACTGGCACTAATGACTGTTCAGTTCCAGCTGTGTGCACATGGAACTACATTTGTTTAATGCTGCTTGCCTAAAGCTCTCCATCAGTGTCTTACATTGGTAGATGTCTGTCTGTTGTTTGTTGTGGCTGTCAGTCTTGAATGAATGAAATTGAAGTTCTGCTGCAAAGAGTCTCACTTACATTCAAACTATAACAAAAGACACATTCTGATGACATTGTGAGGTATTGAGGGATCATGTGGGTTATTATCTTCACTTTTCAACAACCACCATAGCTAATGAAAATCTATCTGATGTGACTCAGACCGAAATCATGTTCACACGAGGTAATATTAAAGTTTTATTCACCTTAACTTTATTCATGTGCACTGGCAGCTAGATAGCAACAGCTAGTAAGAAACACACCCTTACCTTGAAGAGATTATGGATTTCTCTACATTTGAATATTGTTGGAAACATTTAGGATAATGTAAGTTGACAGCTCAATAAAATATATAACATATGTCCACTGTTTTTAGACATTTTAATGCAGAATTGTTACATATTATAGCCTTAAGGCCTTAAGGCAACACAAATAAACAATATGAAATTGCAAAAATTTCAGAGGCGTATTTTGACGTGCCCGACTATAGTAAATAAATAAGTAAATTATTAAGCTTCAAAAAAGAAAAAGAAATCACACCATTACAAAAACGATGGACTGAAAAAGATGGTACTCCTTTAACTTAATAAAAAAGAAGGAAAAAAAACAACATACCAGGGTACACCCAATATTTAGAAAGGGAGAAGAAATTGAAACTGTACCACAGCCACTTCAGGATGTTTTTCAAGATGTCTGTTGGAAAAAAGCTGCAATACCACAATGCTGAAATTCCATTGTTGATGTGAAGGCTTGCTTTGGCTAGATACTGGTTCAAAAAATATTGTTTACGGGCAAATTAATGCATGAAAAAAACATGTCCGTTGTGCGAAGGCCTTCGTGTATTTGATGTGGTGCTGTGTTTAATACATGCTGCACAACCAATTGGCCTCTAGGACCAGTAAAGTTTAAACTTGAACTTCAGCTCATACTGTATTCGTGTGAATGCGTATGTCTGTTCCTGAGTTTTTAATAGCAATTTAGTGTAGCATTTATGTGATCTCAATCTCAGTGTGCGTTTCTTTCCCTTCCCCAGTGGTGGTGATGGTGGCAGTGGTGGGATTATAGAGTGGGTGTTTGCTCCCTTTCAACAGTCTCTCCACATGGCCTCCTGCCTCCTTTGTCTTTTTATAGCCTCCTTCTGGGAGACGCTGCACTCTCCCCGAATGCAACACAAGCCAAAACACCTCTCAGTTCCTTCGCCAGAGCCCGTTACCCAGGGAATACTGCTATTCCTCCCCTACTTTTCTACACACACCTTCTCTCATCTCTTATCCCCCCACCTCCAATCCTTCTCTCCTCAGCCTGGGCTGGACACACATTTTTGTTTTTGGAGCACGAGCATGGGGGTGATATGTGAGTCATAGCATTACGCTTGAAACTCAAGCCTTGGGATTCAAGTATGACAAGTTTAACCTTATGTGTTTCTGAATTATTATAGTCACCTCTCAGTCACATTCGTTTCATCACCTTCATTTTGAAGCGGAAAGAATGTTGGTCATTTTTTGAACTATGAAATCATTCAGACAACTTTGCTGATTTAGTGTAAAAGTATGCTGACCAGTCTGCACTGTATACTGGAGGCTACCAAATGTACTGTAGTGTTGTCAGCTCCACATTATTCTCTCTCAAATCACTTTGTGATTGTGAGTGTGATTTGGCTTCAAGTTCATTTTCATGTTAAAGAAACATGCCAGCAGTATTGCAATGCCCCTGATGTTTCACATCAGTAGTGCAGTGCCACACCTCATGATTCGACATTTAGTTCCTACTTTGCAGGCAGACTGATTGGTTTTCAATAAAAACAAGACAATACAAGAAATGAACGTACAGACTTGGGGCAGCTGTCCCATTACAGTAAACAATTTGTGGCCTTTATTTTTTGTTGAGACAAAATTATCTTTGTGTTGTAACTTAGTTGTGAGTGAGGAAACTAATGCGTTCACTGATGCACCAACGTTAGATTACATGTTCTGTGTTGTCAGACAATAAACGCCATACCATCTACAGAACAAACAGTAAGCAAATGAATTTAGTAGTCAGTAGAACTAGACCAGTGACTGCAATTAAAGACGCAACATCTTCACTTCCTCCCACTGTCCAAAAATGAAGCCAAAATAGCCTGCATACAAGTGACATCTTGCACTGGTGACATCACTTGGAGCCAGTCTTCATCACAGTGATCAGGATTCGAGTGAAGATATCGAGTTCCCACCCATACAAACATCTGACACAATTGCAAGCAGAGCTCAGCTATCAATCATGACGTTTGCAGCATCATAGCATCAAATAACTAATTGAAACCAAACTTATCAGAAAAATAAACATTTGAACACACATCAGTGTGATAAGAGCTACTTAAAATGACAGTGACCATCTTTGGGAAAAATTGGTTTGACCTGTTCTTTGATTTATTTATTTATTTTTTTAAATCTGTTTGGCCTATGTCCCTCTGCTAACATAAAGGGACCAAAATTTATGGCCAGCACTGTGACCAACCCCCAGGGTGCAATCAAGATGAACTGGCTTCACTTTTGGGGAGCTGTCATGTTCTCCATCTTTATATATGCCAATGAACTAGACCCATAAAGCCAATATATCAGCTAATTTTGCTGGTATTAGCACCAGGTATCCTGAAACAAACAAATGTATTTTTAAATTCCCAGATATGGCTAACAGTATCAGGCCTCAGATATCCAGGATTGGTTGGGCTGTATTAAAAAGCATTAGTCTTCAATCATCTTTTGAAAACCAGTGCTAAAATCTAGGGTGTTGGGGTGCTTGGATATATATTGTAAAATAATAACTGGCAGAATATGCTAGATATATTGTGTAAGATTCACAGTTATGTTTTCATTAGTGTGTAATCACCAGAAAATGAGAATGGTTGTGTTTTTGTTACTTTGGAAAGAATCTACAGAGGTCGCAGGTCCTCGGGGCAAGGATAGCCCAGAACTGACAAACAAAATTTGTGCATTTTTAGCATGTTTCACAGCCACTGTAGGTTCTCCTACACGCTTGGAAGGGGAGTGTGAGACAAGATGTTTACCATCTACAAGCTCACTGCTAAGTCTCACTAAATTGAGACTGCTTCATAACCTGTCAAAAACTCCTCGTATAATGTGAAACTTGAATCTGTACTAGTTCATTTTTATCAACATGGCATAATGAATGGAAACCAACGGCTGCCCAGTGCATGCTGGAAGAGGCTCCAGCCCACTGTGACCCTGCACAGAATAAACAGAAGTGATAAATGGATGGATAGGTGGCAAACTTATTTAACACCATGGCAAAATGAACGAAAAACTATGGCTGCCCAGATGGTAGAAAATTAATCAAAAAAAAAATTACGGTGTGCTTTTGGAAGTGGTCATATAACACGTAAGCTTAGTTAATGGGCCATAACAAGCAAAACCACCTCTATGGCCTGTGGACTGTAAGTCTTTTAGGTGTTTTCTTTGTTTTCCACACAGGCCTTATTAACCACATAAGCCATTATTTAGTTTTGGTATTTCATGTGTCTACAGTTTAGACAACTTATTGCCCCGTTCTCTGTGCGCTGGCAGCTCTGCTCACCCAGCCCATTCCTAACTGGCCCTTGGCCTTCTTTCCTGTCTCTGTCCCTCACCACACCCATCCTGCACCCCTGTGTGGCATCAGACATACAGGCGTGCCACTGCACTGACACGGTCGTTTGTCTTCTGACCGCCGTGGCATATGGAGAGGGCTGGCACTGCACAGATGTCCACTAAGTGCTGATGAAGGGAGTGAGGAATGGATGGGCTGGGGCTAAGAGGATCTTTGCCGGTGCTGCTGGAGCCTGGTACTCCTCTGCCCTGCTGGTGTTATTAACTTTACTGTACTGAGGAGGGGGGCAATGAGGCTATTCAATAAAGTATGTGTTTCCAGATATCTAGGAAAGTGAGTGAGCATGTGTTTGCCTTCGCTCTCTCTCCCCTTGTGTGTCTGTATGTCTCTGCCTCTAACTGTAATGTCTGTGTGTGTGTGTGTGTGTGTGTGTGTGTGTGTGTGTGTGAAGTGGGTGCTGCCTGGTGGAGCTCTAGTGTACTGAGGAGAAGGAGTGTGTGGATTAAAGCTGTAGGTAGAGCAGAGAGAGCCTGAAAAGAATAATTTGCAGCTTAAGGCCAATAGCTTCAAAGTCATGAATCCTCATGGGTGAGCCGGCCAGGCTCTGAACCTGTCAATGGTAACTTACTCCTCGGATAGCACGCCAAAGACTTCAATAATGACATCACCCAGGCATGGGGGTAGAGGATGGGAGCCGGGGTGGTGTAAGGGAGAGCTGAGAGACAGGGCCAGCTTTCGGGGGTGCGAGCACGGCCCTTCAGAGTACTTTGGAGTCCCGCTTGACGAGGGCTTTGCAGCTGCCTGATACCGACCATGTTGTTCTCTGCGCGGATTGGCCACAGAAGCCACCGGGGTGGCTTATCAGATTTATCGAGGCTTAGCGGTTGACGTTCAGAGTGTGTATGTGTGATGAAGTGTGTGTATGTGTTGAGGAAGAAAAGGGTGAATAGGGAAAGGGTCATCCCTCTAACAATCCACTCGTCCCAGTTAATTTAGACAGCACCCTGGGGTCTGACAGTGAAGAGGCAAGACTTTGCACCACCCCTCACCGGACTCCTTAGGACTTGAGCCTGGCAAAGCACTCATGTAGCTTCTCACACAAAATCCACCTTTTTCTTCCTTTCAATAATGCTGTTGTGGTCATAGTCATGAGGTGAAATTAAATTTGACAGAGCGGTATGTATCTCGCCATGTAGACCTACTGTATTTTATACTATGGGCAACATGATCGAATTCTGTACTGCCTAATACCACAGTCTGTCTGCATCCAATTGGTAAGTTTACCACAAACTAATAGGATGTGGATATGTTACCTTGAATCGTGGTGTTCTTGGAGGAGAAAGTGTGCACCGCAATCTTGTCTCTGTCAGATTTCCCAAGCTTAAGTTTCAGACACACACTTCAAAGTCCCCCTAATGAGTGGAAAAACATTGCCGGCTCCTGCACGACATTAAAGAGTGCCATTTCTGCATTGCATTTCACAAGCTTTTCCCTTCCAAATGTTAGCAACTCATTTTCACCTCCAGCACAAACAAACAGTGAAGTATCACCTATTGTAGCCAGTATCAAAGGCAGCATTTGTTAACAATAAAATGCTGGTTTGAAAGAGCTCCAACGCAGATTTCTGTGCTCAAATACCGGCCAACATTTTTTTTTTTTTGGCCACGGAAATAAAAAAAAAAAGGCAGGGGGGGCAGTAGAGAGAAGGCAATATATGAAACGTGTAAGGGAACTGCCAGACAAACTACATGAAACATACTTCAGTTTTGTGTAATTGCTCACTTGCAGAGGCTTTGTTCTTTGCTCTGTCATCTTTTCAGTTGTTTTTTCCATTTTGATCGGTGCTGTGTTGTTTGGAGAACTTGGCCCCTATTAAAAGCATATCGAATTTGGGACGTGCTTCCCAGCCTCCGTAACAGATATGGAGAATCGATAAGAGCATTACAAGACTGTGACAGAATGGCCCCCACCCCCACTCCTCTCATGTCTAAAAAGGATGGCTGTGTGACAATGGGTTTCGCTCATGCTCCTGAGATCCTACTCAGGACAGATCACATTATCTGTCGGGTGGCACCCGCCACCGTTAACCCTTTGGTGATGCTGAAAGGCAGAGCTGAAAAGGACATGTGATTAAAACCTAAAAGGGATAGTTTGCATTATGTCATGTGGGGTTGCACAAGGTACTTATCAATAGTCAGTGTATTACTAAGAGTAGATGAGGTCGACACGCCCCATTTTGGAGAACCAGAGAGGAGAGAAGGGAAGCTAAGCAATGTACTGCTATGGACAGGAGACAGGAGCAAAACATAAGCCACTTAAAAAGAGGCTCATCTATAAGCTAAATATTGCTTTATCTTGCTCAACCAGACTGCTTTGGCAAAAACAGTAATTTTAACTTTCAGAACACAAGAGTTGCTGCTCTACCACAGCCTTCATCTGGTAGTTTATTGATGTTATTGTGTGACTTTGGTGAACCTTAACTAACCTCCTAAAATACAGAAGTCACACAATAACTGTCAGGCAACGAGAAGAGTCTTTGCTGATCATGTTTTCATTTATCTGTTAGTCATAGTAAAATGGTACCGGACTGTGACTCCGGAGACAATTAAGACATGGCAGGTTCAGGCAGGGACAGCAGGCATGAACCAGCTGAGGAGCCAGTTTGTACTGAGTTCATTTGTAAATACACATCATCCATCGTGTTGATAAGTCGGCGAGTATTTGTGTTTATGGGATTGGAAATAATTTATTCCCATGTTTTGAATAATGACTCTTCAGATTCCTCTCTGGTTGTTCTGAGACATTCGGAATTATTACTGCTTTTCCTGTTAGTGTTTTACAGATGGCTCACTTCATGTCCCAAAAATATATATTTGAATTATTACATTAAGTCATAAATGTGTGACAGCTAGTTGACAAATGTCTTTAACTAACCACTACTAGTCAACTAGGAAAATCTTTTGCCGGGGCAGCCCTACAAACTAATAGATCGAGGCAGTGGTAGACCGGCAGCTGCTGTGCTCTTGAGGTAAAATGACTGATTTTGCCAGTGGAGTATGGTTGGTTTTGAGAGAGTAATAGTTGGCTTATATACTGGTGGTTTTCTATTGGTCTGTAAGAAAGGTAACGTTGATGAAAATATTATATAGCACACACTTAAAATGATACTGATTTTTTTTTAGGTAAAATATGTTTAGCTGCTGACCCTTTCCACAGCAGTACATTGCTTAGCTTCCTACCCAGGGACTCCTGCTCCTTCTCCATGGGGGCATGTCAACCACAGTCTACTCTAAGTAATACACTGGCTATCAATAAGTACCTCAAACAAATCATCCAAACTATCCTGTTAAATAAATGTAGCCAGTGCATGTTTAAATACACAAAGACCTGAATGCACTGGAGTGTTGTGTTTCTGTTACAAGTTATTTTGACAGCAAGTTTCTGGCCCCATCAGTGTATGTTTCTCCACGGTCTCAGTCGCCTGAGCCACATTTAGCTCCCTCAGCATCAGTACCAATTCCATTTAGGGGTAAAAATGTAAAAATTCTCCCTCGACTCATTCCCAGGTGGTGTTTGTGAGAGAGAAGGAGAGGAATAGTTCAGAGAGACATACAGAGAGACGGACAGGATAAAAAATGAGCACTGGGGTTTGTTCAGGTTCAAGATGCATTGTGTCTGTTGGCAGCCTGTTGGGCCAACATTGTTTGACGTTCTACCCCTAGTGCGTTTGTGAGCCTTTGAGGGCTTTATGGCTCGGTGTGACTCTGCCGCCAATAGGTTCCAGATGCCGCCGGTGTGGGAACCGGGGAGTAGAGCGAGAGGGGAGACAGCGAAGAAGCATAACCAGGTGTGACCCATTGCAATCTGGGATGTTCTCCATGGATATTCAGACTAATATGAGTATGCATGTGTGTGCGTGTGTTGCAGAAACAGGCAGATGAAATGTGTTCTCAATCTGACACTGGACAGACAAACAGACAGGTAGACACACAAAAACACTTATACTTCAATATGCAATCTTTTTTTTATTTAACTGCGTACTTCTTCGCTCCTGCAAGTAGCCCGTGCACACACCCTCTGCCAAGGCACGGAGTTCATGGTTTGAGTCGCGTTGTTCAGCACATTTGCTGCTGGCACCAGCGAGGTCCGACATATGGCAGCACTCTGAGCCTTCAAACCCAGCGTTGGGGCTCCGAACAGAACCTGCCAGCTCCACAGTGGCCTACTGTAAGGGAAAATTGTCAGCAGGACCATTTAAGGTCCCAAACCACAAGCACTGATAAATGTCTGCATTTCTCTATGTAATTACCTTCAATCCGGTGTCCCTTTTCCAAGAGGCCAGGAAGGAAACAACAGAGCTTAGAACAGCAACAGAGCTTAACTGGTGAAAAAAAGAAAAGTGAACACTGACTAAATGAAGTATGGTTCTGCTGTGTGTGATTTAAAAAAAAAAAAAGATGGGGTGGGAGGAGGTGGAGCTGAGTTCAGCCAATGTGTTTTTCATTTAGGAAAAGGTAAAATATACTAGGAGGGAAATTTGCATTGGCAAAAAATCTACAGTCACTGAGGACAGCTTAAGGTGAATGTCAGTTGTCTAAGTTCATTGCAGGTTTTTGCATCTTATTGTTTATATCAGTATGGTCATGACATATAGACCTCGAATGAACAAAACAATCTATGCTGAAAAATAACATCAGTGATGTCTGTGGAAAATCAATAAGTGGATGATGTTGTTTAGTTACTGCCCTAACATGAATTCACTTCGTGCATAAAATGAAAGCAAAACAATAAATGTGTGTGTTTCTGATATATTGACATAAATACTATACAGATGGTATAGTACATATGAAATATTGTTGTTAAAACTTCTTTGGTTTACTAAAAACAGCCAGTCATGTCCCACTACAGTGAGGTTAAACATTGCTATTTCATCACATAAAAAAGGGATCTGCACCATATTTGACCAAATTTTGCAAGATAGTAAGTAGAGCCTTACAGATATATCGGTCAACTGATATTATGGTCACGATATTGGCCTATCAGAGCTACACTGGTCTAGATTGGTATATATGTTGTCCAGTATGCACCAATATGAACACTTTTTTAACAGAACATGATTCAGATTGTTCTTATGTGTATACTTTGCTCTCTTTTTTTATTTATAGTTATTTATAATAATGAGTTAATAATAGAAGATAATCGGTGCCCTGATATTTTGAACAGTAAAGTTTACTGTTAGACTATAAAATATCCCGCCTTCATTACATATCTTTGTCACAAGTGTTAAGCAGTTTTGAAGGATCATTGCAAAAACATGTGTGCTCATGTATATAATCTATATTCTGTTTATTATATTCTGTATATCAGCTGATACATCGATATCGGAATGTTTTTCCTCATTCATATCTGTGTCAGCCCCAAAAATTCCAAAAATCATTTGCTGTGTGGCAAATGAAATGGCTGCATTGCATCCATGCAATACAGCTTTGCAACATGTGTGAGATAAAGTGTTTGTGTGTGAGGTGAATCTATGGTGCAAAATTATTCTCTTTGGTAGTTGTAGACTACCATGCAATTAAAAAAAACATGTCACCAGCTGTGTAGAGTCTATATATCCAACACTACTTCCAAACAATTCCTGCCTGATAGGTATTGTGCATGTGCAGCTCTCAACAGAGATGAGAAGTGAGATAGCTCTCTTGTTAGATGCTTCCATTGTCAATTCTAGGGAAAAAAGAAAGATGTGTTTCATTGCATCCAGACTTTGATTCTTGTTTTTAAAAAGTCTTAATCAATAATATTCTGAATTATACACATTGTTTTTTTCCAGAGCTGATGATGAAAGTAGCTAGTGAGTGAGCTGTCTCACTTCCTTCTCATCTCTGTTGAGAGTTACACCTGTGCAACGCCAATCAGGCAGCATGTACGGCTCAGATAATGACACTCTTAATGTATGTAAGTCTATTGAGACAGGAGGTCTATCCACAGTTATCATCATCATAACTGTCTGAATGTTTCACCAATTTTCAAGCTGTTTGGTTTGTTACAAATTTCAGACATGTACATATGATACAGGATACTTTGTTAAATTAGAAATGTGGGTTTTTTAATACCAAAATACTTTGTGTGTGTGTGTCTGAGGGTCGCTTGGGCATCAATCAGAAACCCCCACTTTTCCACAGCTGGGACTGTCGCAGGCATCTGTTGCCTTTGAGGGGATTTTGGACTAGTAATACTGCACATAAGCGTTCTGGGTCTGGGTTGAGGTTTAAATTTTGGGTTAACATGATTAGAGACCTGTTTCTTTCTTTTGAGGAACTGAAAGCACTTGACAAGTGATTTGTCCTACACATTAAAAAAAGAATATTGATAACAAAGCTTTAACTAAACCCTTAACATAAGCTGATGGAACTACTAAGAATAACAAATTGTCATGAGCTTTCAGTCACCTGCATTTTGAAGTAGCTGCAGTTTGCTATCTAAAGAAAAACTTCTCCTGTATGAGGCTTTAATAGCAAAATAGTGCCTGCTACTGTTCTCACAGGGCTGCTACTGTTGTCGATAATCCCTTCCTCTTCAATCCATCATCTGCAAAATAAACACAGGCCACCCCCACCTGTGTCTGACTCAGAGGGGTGAGGGCCCGTTAACCTGCTCACACAGGCCACCGGCTCAGGCTGCAGATTCCCCGCCTCTCTGTTTAGATTATTTCCACGGAGGCGGGTGACTCTCTTGTGTCACTGATAAGAGCGCAGTAGGGTGGTGGCAAGAGGGTCAAACCACAAGGGGAATAAAAACTCAGGAAAAATACCAGAAAAAATATCTTTATCCCCTGGAAAAAAGTACTTTCCCCCCAAACTTCTTCACCATGGCGCAAGGCTATTACACTGATAGAAATTCTTCTCCCTCCTCGCCAGTCTGGACCTGAGAACGCAAGGGGCCAGAGTCTTAGCCACATCTCAAGCTAATTTACAAAGATCCCGAATTATTCTCTTATCTTGGGCTTTAAAGGTTGTAAGGTTGATTAACAAGGCTCTGTCCTGTTTATCAGTTTGGGGCTGGGTGTGGAAAATAGCCTGCGATAAGTGCACAGACCATTAAACATTCTATTTCCCCTAATATTTGTCGGCAACCATCTGCTTAACTGATCTCCCTTCACTTTAATTAAAAGGGATTCCCGTCTTGTTGGGGTCATTATGTGCTGGCGGACGCCAGGAGAGGGGTTTGTGATGAGTTCAGCGTTCCCTCTGTCCCTGGGTTGCCAGAGGGCTTTTTTCATCCTCCCTTCCACCCTCTTTCGAGTTAACCCTTTCCTGTCCTGCTGCACTTCCACCTTGTTATTTAGCGGGTGAAGCCGACTAAAGAGTTAGTCAGTCCAACAATTCTAAAAGACATCCAGTGTGTACTGGTGCAAACTTTTCTCTTCACGAGGGAAGTGTATAGATATTCACACTATCTCCCTCAACTCCGGGGCATGAGACTCTGGCTGTAATGGTTTGATTTGCCCAACACTAGTTGGATCGATGCAGCTGTTTACAGTTTCTCCCTCTCTCATCCCTTTTGTCTTTTTTCTAATTTAGTGTTCCCAAACCATGGACAGGGGTCTGAATCTGTCTGCTGTGCTTGCATCTTCGCCCTCCTCCCCACTCTCCATCACTGTCCATTGATGTTTTTCCCCTCTCTTTCTCTTCTCCTCTTCCTCTCTCCTTCCTTGGTTGGTCTTGGAAAAAGAGCTGCATGCCTCCACACTTCTGGACAAGACTGATGGCTCGTCAATAGCATTAGCCAGCATTGCAGGCCTCACTGGTGTAGAACCAAATCAATATGGCCCAGTAAAAAGTCTTATACGTGTATGCAGTCCTTCCCAGCCAAGGCTCATGTTACCACAGATGAGTTTTTATAAGAATTCAGGAGTCACCATCTATTTTATTCCCTTTAATTCCACATTTCCTCAGCAATTCGCTAACATTTTTAAGTGCTTCTGTTCACAGTCTCTCCAGTCTCTTTTAGTATAATTATATATCATGTCCTTCAAAAATTTGAAAGAAATGTCTCTGTTCTCTGTCACATTGAATATGGAGATTTGAATTTAGCTGCTATGCGATATAGCAGTGACATATAAAATCTTTCTGCCCTTTCCTTCTAAATTCTGGTAATTTACCTTCTAATTATAGTGTGCAATTACAATCAGTTAGTCCTCAATGAAAATTGATTTCTGCCTTCAGTGCAGGGACTGGACGGCATGTGGGGATATTTGTGTGGATGTGTGTGTGAGAGTACATTTTTGAAAGACAAATGCTGGAAGAAAACAACTTACATATAAGAATTTGAGGATATATATTGTTTGCCTACAGTATTATCTGTATCTTTATGTCCTGCACACAATCATTAACCTGTTTTCACTCACAGTATCATAAAGAAGCACATACTGATCTTCATGAGCACACACAATAAAATAATGCAATACTGTCTGCTGGATTTTACAATGGTCACTATTTCATACTGTCTTCACTGACTGATATGTACTGTTGATATGGCCACTAGAGTCCTGCAGCCATGACATATTTTTGTCAGTCAACCCAGAAGTTAGTATCACTCTGCTTCCCTCTGCAAAAAGACACCAGATTTTTTTTTTGATTGGATTATGGATTAGTGCAGAAAATAAGCTCAGTGGCAAACAAAAGTTGATGATTTTGTCCACCAATTTCATGAATTTTGTGTAAGTGCAATCATCATGAGTAATAGCCTAATGTTAAGCTATAAAGTAACTGTATCACAGTTGCATGACTTAAACTTCACAACTACTGACTGAAGTGTTCGGCATGATGATGTTTAATGTCCCAGCAACCTCTATAGTCCCACTTGGCAACTTGTTGGCAACCATCTTTTTTAAAACTCATAAAAACGTGGGGGATTTACTGACATATTGTATGTTGTAGAACAAATCGTGCAGAATCTCATATTATATTGTGTTACTTTTATACTCAAAGCTCCTTGTTTTTCAGTGATTTTCCCTGAGTGTCTCGACTTGAAAGCTGTTTTCTTAAGGGAGAAAAAAAAAAACATTAACATAGTGTTTTATAAAAGTCAGAAATCCCTGGGAATGCAGAGTCCCTTTTAACCAGCAGAGAGTGTACTGAAAAAACAATGTCAATCTTTAGGTAGTGCGTCTACAACTTTAAAATGGGTAGTTAGTTTCACTTAGTTAGTACACAGCATTAGCTAATAATCTGTAGATTCTGTCAAGGGGGGTGCCATGTCATATTTTTCATGACATATTTGTTGTGAGTCATAATGGCAATATAATAAATTAATATTGTGATAATGGAAATTTTTGGTGGAGGAGTTAGTTTCAAAAAGGGGAAGGACTTCAGTAGTGTGGGAGTGATTCAGTTACAAAAGATCAGATGTACAACAAACCACTGTAATATGTAAGAAGTGGAAGAAGACTAACAGTAAAAAGGGGTAATACAACAGACTAATTTTAGCACCTCAAGCAGAAGCACCGAGGACCCATCAGGTCTGGAAGAATTGCATCTGAGGTACTTGTGTTACCCATGGTACTATAGAAAAACAAATACCTTCACATTTTTTAGAATTTTGGCATCAACTTGGTATTGAAGCATTGGTTCTTGTGACATCCCTAACACACTGTGAGTATATTTGTACGGTCTCATATGATGGCGTATGGTGGTGTGTAGTTAACACTGTCACGCTACAGCTTGATTCTTCTTCATCTCCATATGGCATAACATTTGCATGCTCTGTCTGCATTGGAATTGGTTCTTTCTGACAGCACTTGCTTCCTTCCACAGTGAAAGGACATGCAAGTCCATTGGACTGGAGACGGTACATGCTACGTGTAGACATTTGCAGCATATTCAATTTGCACTGTTAACTTTCACTTGAATTTTTAAAACAATCTCTGTAACATGCAGCCATGTCTAAGTCTCTTTAGTCTCACTGCTGTATGTGGCGAGAAAAGAAAACTGTGTCCTATTTATTTGTCCTATATATTGCACTTGCCCATAAATGTGAAGGTGAATGTGACGTAGTGATTTGTCTTTTTCTTTTTTTTCTCTGTGAGGTGCTGGTCTGCAGAGATTTACAATGCTTGAATAACCAGTCTGCTATCTTATTGTAATTAGCAATTAGCTTAGATGCTTTGGAAATTTAATTCTGAACCGTTTAAACTTAATTGTATTAAAAAACAGAAGCAGCATGTCATTGACGGACGCAGACTGTAAGGTCAGACAGACAGACAGATGCACTGATGGACATCTTTGCCCTGTCAACCTCTCCACCCCTGGCAGCACCCTCTCCAGTTCAGACACAACAAAGCTCGTCCTGGCTGTCTCTCTCTCTCTGTCTGTTTGTCTCCATGTGTTCTCCGACAGCAAAGGGCTCTGCTTCTCAAAGGTCAGCGGAGGGCCAGTGTGTTTGTCAGGCCAATCGATGGCCTGCCGCCGTCAGACGCACACGCTCTGTTATGTAGTGGCGAGGTCAGCCTGGTGGCGGACAGCGCCCACCGCCTCCCTGGTGGATGGCAGTGTGTGTGTGTCTGTGTGTGTGTGTTTAAGATGGGTGGCTGAGGATATGTGTGAGAAGTGGGGGGAGTATCTTTTACTAACCCTGCATATAATCAATACCACCCAGCGCTATTATTCTGAAATGTGTGTGTGTGTGTGTGTGTGTGTGTGTGTTGTACAGTTATCAACAATGACAGGGGATCAAGGAACTGGTGTGTGACAAAGAGGAATGGTGTCTAATTCAAGGTCAATAAGGCCTGTGTCACTCCTTCACTTTCACAGAGGGGAGGGAGGAGGCATTATGTTCCTGTTGGTTACCAGAGCAAACATGACATCCCTGCTGGAGCTCATATCAATTTGTAATTTAACCCCCAGTCACAGCAAATGATGTCAGCACAGGTCGCTTTTGCACAACGACCCCGCATTTGTCTGTTGTCGCTGTCAGTTCTTGTCTCCAGTGTCACATCGTTATTCCATTGTTGCTATTTTTTTCTTCGTCTGATGTTAATATTCATAAATGTTAATATTCTTACCCTTATGTGGAGTTACAAATGAAAATATTGATGGTTTGCTAGCATCCAAAGCTATTATAGAGGAATGAAAGAGCTTTTTTATTTCTAAAAGTCATTTCTGGTCACTGTAAAATAGGGGTGCGTGATATGGCCCTAAAATAAAATCATTATATTTCACGGTATTCTGCAATAACAATATTCTTGATGACATGTCAAAACATTTAAAAATATTTTTGTTTTAAAACTTAGAACAGCTGTTGACCTCTCCTCGTTGGATTTTTGACTCCCTTCGTACTCATCTGGGTGTTTCTGTTTGCGGTGGTGAAATAAGTTTATTGTATTGCCCCCTTTTGTTGACTCCGCATTCTTCTACTAATTGTATATCACCACAGTTTATGTATATTTGATTTTTAGTAACTAAACTACTTCTGCTATACTGAAGTAGACGAAGACAGTCCAATAAACTATTAGTTCAGGTGTACTTGTTTATTGTACATGTTCGGTAAGAGTAATATACTAAGCTGAATCAACTACTCTTCAGTCACCCTGACACCACCTTGTTTCTTTAGAGAGCTAACTTAAAGAGTTCTGTACAATATGCACATTAGAAAATAAAATTCAAGTTTAATTAACTTGAATGAATAAATAAATACCGACCCGTCTACCTGTGATCTTCCAGCACTGAAATAAATTTGTTAAGTTAATGAGTAAAGATAAACTGATTCCATTAAAGTCCTGTATAATGTTTCTGTGCTTTTTCATAATTGTACTAAAAAAAGCCAGTTTTGAGTACTTTTTAATATATATATTTTCCCTGACATCATAGGGCCTTCACAAGTGCATTTAATTGAATTTCAGCCTGTGATCAGACAAAGGTGCTGCTGTCCTTTGTTTCCTTCCTTCAGTGACCATCTTACTAATTTGCTCAGACCAGCAGCACCTTCTCCTCATGCCAGTACATCTTTTAATAACTCTATTAATCTAATCGTCCACTAATTGGTCAAGATAGCCTTTTCCCCAGTGATTTTTATCGTAGGGTAATTAAAGAGGCCAGTAAAACCTGCTGAAATCACAGTGTCTTGTTAAAGTTGCTTGATTGACACGTTGGTTCGGAGCTCTGTACATTTTTTTCTACATCATAGAGGTGGTGCTTTTTCAAGCTACTTTACTTTTAAAATATATTTAAAATAACACAGTTTAGTTAGGGCTGCACAATTTATCTAAATTTTATTAAACTGCAATATGGCCAAGTGTAATTTCCAAATTGCAGAAGATAACATTTTTTACTAAAGAAAAAATGTCTGATTAAAAAAAAAGGAAAGAAGGAAGTACTGTAGTGCTGCAGAAGTGTCCTGAACTACAAATCCTCCACATGTAAGAAAACATGTTTGTTTGGTACACACCCCAACAAATGTCATGTCATCATGATTTTAGTCATTTCTCTTTGGTGAAAATGAAAATGTTGATGAAAAGTTAGCATTCCCACTAATTAACTGACTGTTTCTTTTACCATATTGTGCAGCCCTGAATTTAGAGATTATTTCTAAGTTTTAGTCCTTTGCATCTGAATAAAATGTGATGACAAGATGCCAGTGACTGATAAATCTTTAATATAAAAATTGTACAAGAATTCTGATACAAATTACAAGAGGTATTTGGACAAAATATGAATAAAATTCCATTTACATCCCAAAACCCTTATGCATTTTATGCAAAAACCATAGACAGTTATGATACAGAAACAAATACGAGAAAGGCAAAAAAAGAAAGAAAAAAGAAACAAGAGTCTTTTTAAAAAGAGGACCATTTTTTTCCTCCTGTCTGCAAATGGGAAACACCTGTTTAGGTAACATACAGTATTTATGAGGCTTCCAAATCACCATTTTGACACCAAAATGTTGTTCTTTGCAGTGCGACTATGTAGCCATGCAACGCTGTCAAGTGCCAGTGCCAGAACACAGGCTTTTTAAGACACAGACACAAATGCATCGGATACACAAAAAACGTGTGAAAACAAACAAACAAAAAAAAAAAATCTAAATTCACCAGGTTTTCAAGCTTATTTATATTTTAAGACTGTAAAATATAATTGGCACAATGGAAAACATTATATGAATTTACAGTATTTCTTTTTTTTTTCAGGATCATTAACATTTCACAGGTTCCAGTTCAAATTAATGAGGGTATTTTTATTTTAAGAACATAACACATGAGACTGAAGCATCTATACAAACCCACGCATGTGTGTGTTTTTCTTCTATCTGCATATTTCTTGTGATCAAACATTTTAATCCCACTTTGTTTCATGAGCTACATTAACTGGACAAATTTGCATGTGGTGTCACCCCTCATCCTCTCTACTTGCACCTTTTGTACTCACTCAGTGTGACATGAACAAAACGGACAGTGATTAACAGGTCAGCCGCTTCAACCGTTTGCCATCCCCTTCACCCAGCGCCTGCTATGTAGAATTACAGAATAATTGATGCCTGACGCTCGTCTAATCAAATATTAAAGATACACTCCAGTGGTCTGGGCCAAAGAGGTGCTCTAAGTGACGTGTTCCTGTGGATCCACAGCCCGGTCACTGGGTAGCAGAATGCACCTGAGCCCATGTGGTTGGAAAAGAGTTAAAAAAAAAAGACAAAGATTGGATTGGGGGCTTTCTCAGTGGAGAGGGGGGAAATTGGTGGTCATTTCTCAGAGGAGAGGAGAGTGTGAGGGGAGAGGGGTGGAAATGTGAGGGGTGGCTAGATCGCTCTCCAGCAGGCAATCAAGAAAGAAGCTGGCGATGAGTCCTGGGGAGGCCTGGCCCTGGTGCTCTCTTGCTCTCTCCCCTCCCTGTGTTCCTTGCTTTCTCCCCTGCCTTGTTAAGTGACTGCCGCGAGGCTCCGGCCAGACCACTTTCTAAGCCCAATCCCTCCCTTCACTCTCCTCTTCTCTCTCGCCGTCTGTCTGCCTGGCTGTGCCGGACAGTCGTTTGCATGTTTTCTCGCTCTGTTTCCAGCTCTGAGCTCTGCTGGCATGACCATCGCCATGCAGGACTCAGAAGCAGCCCGTAGGAGGTAGGAGAAGGGTGTTATGAGAGAATCTCTTCTATGATATTCAGTACACTTCTAGAGAGGTCATGCACTGCAGCTGCTGCTTGAGAAATGGACAGCAAGGAAAAGGACATAAAGAATTTGTTAGAGTCTACAAAAACAAGTCTGGAAACTTGGTTTTCTCAGATCAAGAAGGGCATAGAAGCTGAGGTTATTGGCCAGAGTACATTTGTATTACGATGACTTTTGATACGTTGGTATGTACAGTATAGCTCTCTTGATTCTGGAGAGTTCAAATCAATCTGAGTTTTTTTTATGGTCTCTTTAATAGATTTTTTCTTAATTTGTCACTATCCTCTTTAGGTAAAATGTCTCGAATCATTATCTGTTACATATGTTAAAGGCAGAATATGCAGGATTTGTCAGTTGCTGTTTGTGGTTGTTGAGTCTCATTTGCAGGTCGTCAAATATCGATGCTTCAGGTTAGTAAAGCATCCCGAACACAGCTAAATAATGAGAAAATAAGAAAATACAGGCAGAGGACAGGTTCTCTGCAGAAACAGACACCACCACACGTAGATGGTGATTGACAGGGATTATATTTGTATGATTCTATACAAGGGATGCACCTAAATCTGAATTTCCATTATTCGAGAAAGCACAAATAATGGGATGGAAATGGATATTTCTTCTATACAGAGTCTTCAGAAAAAGTCAGCTCCACGATTACCTCACAAGAGTTAAAAATGCTTGCCTCTCCCTTAATCAGTCATTTATTTAATGGACCAAGATTACTCCCTGCAACTGAAGGATATTTTTTATATATTTGTATATCTGATTTTTCAATATCCCCCAGTTAATGGGGAGATTGTGGTGAGCTTCAGACAGTTTCTAAAACTTAGTTTAGTCAAAGCTTCTAGAAGGAAAGTTTCCACTGTAATAACCACAAAATATAATGTCAAAAAAATAAGAGTAGCGAGCAAGATAGATGAAAAGTACAATATGAGGATGCGAAAACATATTTCATAATTAAGTATATACCAATAATAAATTGTCTTGAAGCTTGTAAGCACAACAGTTACGTTTTAAGTTTGGAAATAATACATTTGCCTGATTTAATGTACAGATAATGTTGTACATTAACATATAAGGATACAAATGATGTCTTTGTGCATTTCCATTTTATGCATTGTTTTTTTAATGAAAATCCTGCATAGTATGCCTTTAAAATATTAAAATGATATAATAATAAAAGATTTTGACCTTCCATGCCTGACTCGGTGCTCGCTCACACCACTCTCCATAATGGAATGTTAGTCTTCTATATTGTGGCAGCAGCTTTAATGTTAATAGTAGATGGAGGGTTTCATTTCCTGTGGTGAGAATACGCTCTATTTTTTCTCTGCCCCTGTCTCCTCCATCACTAGAGGTTAACAAGTCATCTAGTTCTTGTCATCCTTCTGGCCTGTAAGTAGGAAGCATATGTGAGTGTGTGCGCCACTCTACTCTGTGTGTGTATGTGTGTGTGTGTTTGAATGGTTGTGTGTTAGAGAGACAGCTGTCAGCAGGGTTCCTGGAGTAGCACTTTTTTATTTCTGCCAGAGCGAGGGCCGGGGGGATTGAATGAGTGAATGAGGCAGCAAGCGCCTCAGTGAAACCCACTCCTGGGAGAAGGCAGGGGTTCCTGTACTCAATTTTCCCTTCACTTGGGATAAACAGGCAATTACCCATCCCTTTTTCCTATGCCATGGCCGTCCGGTGAACTTAAGCATACACTATTAGTGTGTGTCCCTGTAGGACCTGCGCTGTGGGGTGTGGAGGTGGTAAGTGAGTGGCGGGTTGAAGAAATGGGTAAGGCGGTTGTTAAATGACTGCGGTCTGACAGACAAAGAGCAAAAACGGAACGAGAGAAAAGGAATTGAATTGAATTGAATTATCAGCGACCCTGGATAAGAATACATGCATGAAGAAAATGAATAGATGAATTGAATTCAGCTAAATTGAATGAGTCAAATTGAATTGTTCGGAGCGCGCAGTCTCGCTCCTTCTTTTTCTCTTTCTGTCAGTGTCACAGTCTTGTCAGCAACCTCGGCGTCTGGCAGTGTAACGAAGTGACAAGTGAGTTATTAGACAGAAGAAGCTGGAATGGCAGGGACGCCTCCAGGTAACGGAGAAGCAGCACATTTTTAATGATCGTTGCTGTCATCCTTTCCTCCCTAGTCAGCCTTCCACCTCCGCAACCTTTCCATCAGCCTCAGCTCTCTGTCTCGCTCTCTTTATCTCTGAGAAGAGAGGACTGGAAACTGCATGTGTCATATAGGTGGAGTCTTAAAAAAAAGGATGAAATATTTCACTAGAATAGGTCATGTCTATATTGCAAAATGGCTTAAGTATGAAACAAATGGAACTTGAACACTGTTATGGATGTAGGGTGTTGTGAATACTGTACAGCACACCACATAACACTGCATATTTTTCCCTCTGTGTGTAGCACCAGTCAAGTAAGAGAAGATCTCCTTGTATAGTAACACATGGCATCGCTGATACATGGATAAAGAAGTCAAACTGAGGAACAATCTCTTATTTGTTGTCTTTTTACAAAAAATATTCTTATAATGGACAAAAAGATACATCACCCACTAATAAATACCCCTTCCCTTGGCTACTTTTGCCCAGTTACTGGAAATATTTGTACCGTGAGACAGTCATGGACATGTTAAAAATCAGGAAAATGGCAACATTTTTCATACATTTGTAGCCCACATTCAGCAATGGAAAGCGATACCGAAAATATCACAGCAAAAGATTTAAGACTCAAGTGCATCATATTAATCCAATATGGGCCATGATTTAAGTACAATGTCAGACTGAAAGGTTTTTTTTCTGAACACTTCTGTTTTGGTCACAGTTGAAGGACAATTTTCACCTTTTTTCTCATTCCTTTTAAAAAATATGGGACAGCCATTTCATTAAGATGCCTTTGTTTGACAATGTCACAATAATGTCATGCTTTACACAAATTACCCCACAAAACCTCTGAAGTTATGCTTGTGATCATAACTGGCAACCAAACACAAATTACTCCTTTACTTCACCAATACTTAACACCTCTGTGTTTATGAAACAGCAGTTTATATTTAGTCACACCTGGATTTGACACTTGGGAATACATTGTTTTGTAATGGGGGAAGATCTCAGGTTTTTTGTTTGTTCGGGGAGGCAGGATGATTTCTGAGCACGTGCAAAAAGAAACTGGCACAAGTATTTTTAAGGTACTGTCATTTCCCTTGGCACTGTAGCCATCAATGACCCCAAACAACACCTAAACTTACCATTGCAAAAGTCCTCATTATAATAATATTACACATCCCCTTGTATAGATGCAAAGTGCAAAAACTGAATTGGTATACTAAAGCTCATAAACATAACAGACAAAAAAAAAAAAGAAATCAATAGAAATACAGAGAATGATATCAGTGTAGGAGCCTAAAAAAGCATGCCGGCAACCTCTGAATATCTAACAAGTAGATAAAACAAGCCACATGATATTCTTTTTTTCCTAGGACTCAGTTTAAAACGTGTCTTTGAAGCTAACATAAATGAGTCAAGCTAGTAAGATGCTACCTCTGTCTTGCCTATAGCTGGAAGTATTGTACTGGACTGTAACATAAAACCATAAAGAGAGAGAAAGAGAGAGAGAGAGGGGGAGAGAGAGAGAGAGAGAGAAAAGAAGCAAACAACCATCAACACAACTCTTTTACACCAAAAGCCTCTTGGGACATTATTTACAAATGAAGCTGTCATGCTTTTTGTAAGGGGGTTCATTTAAAAGCTATCATTACACAAATACAACAAGAAGATTTTCTTTTTTTTCTCAATACTATCATTTCTGCAGGCAAAGTCACAAATAAGAGTTTGAATAGATTCTTTGGAGACGGACATAAAAACAAAAGTGGGGGGAGACGTTTGAAAGGAAAAGATGGAGGGGCTTATGAAAAAAACAACTGGAGTTTTGTTATAAAGCAAACTCCATGCTCGAGAGCATCATCCTGTTCTTCCAAAGAAGGAAAAGTCAAAGGTCACAATAATAAACCGTATTTAGAGTCAATTAATTTTATAGAGGGACATTGAAATGTCTTGCAATGACTTACAGAGGACGGGCAGGAGGCATACAGGCATTTAGCTTGTATTTGATGGCCCTGGGCTGGGGTTAAAAGCTAATTTGAGGAGGAATGAGGATGAGGAATGAAGGGAGGAGCGGGCAGACTGACAGCGGGGTAGAGTATCAAGTCATTATTCAGTCTATTATTGTGGAGAAGGGCATGTTTTTATGGAGGTTGGGGTTCTGAGAGTGTCGGTTACGGCTGCGCACAGAGCTGAACACCATGTTGCAACCGGGGATTTTGCACTTGTGCATCTCGCGCAGGTGCACAGTCTTGTAGTGCACGCGCAGGGTCCCTTTGTTGCTGTACATTTTGTGGCAGATGTTGCAGAGGATCCCGCCACCGCCACAGTTACTGCCCCCGGTGGACGAAAGGAGGAACGGCGAGGAGGAAGGTTCAAACCCCTCGCCATGTCCCTCTCCTCTTAGTTCGCCAGTCTCGTCCCGATGCCCCGCTTCAGCCCGCCCCTCGGCACGCTGGGAGCAGTCCTCCCCCTCGCTGTTGCCCTCCTCCTCATCCTCTTCTCCCTCCTCCTCCTCCAGGTCATCCAGTAGGATGCCTTCATCGCTGCCCTCATCAGACTCGTGTGAGGAGTGGACGCTGCTGCCGGATTGAACACTGGATGTGGTGCTCAGGTCCAGCACCATGTAATCGTCTGGCTGGCCTCGGGAGAAGCCGTTGGTGTGGTGGTTTCTAAGGTTTTGGTTGAGAGGGTGTTGGGGATACTCGGTGCTCATGGGGGAACGGACACTGTGGTTCAGGCCGCCGGGGCCGAGGCTGCCGCCTCCGATGCCCATCCTGGCCATAGGGTCCAAACCCATGTGGTGCCCGGCATAGATCTTGGCCAGTATCTCGGCTCGCAGGTCCTTGGGCAGTGGCGTGAGTTGGGGGTCCAGGACAATGTCGTCCAGCTCTTTGGTCAGCAGTTTGCGGTGCAGGTTGATGTTGGAGCTGTGCCTAAGGTGGGGAGAGTCAGAGTTGTAGATCAGAATGCTGCCATAGTAAGAGGAATGTAGATTACCTCTCAAATACAAAACAGTGTACTTACAATAATTTATTTTTTTCATATTGTGAAGCTGTGTTACTTCTCTTAAATGGTACCAGGCTACAATTTTTCAATATCTAAGAGCCACTACGTATCTAATTATTCTTACTATCAGTTGTGGTACACAGACTGTCACACAGAGAGAGAAATTCACCCTGCAGCTCTCCTCAGAAAAGTGCTCTAAGATCACACAGAGAGGGAGCATCCTGCTTGTGTTTACCGCTGTCAGCATGTCTGCACTGCACAGCCCTCAAATCCAATAGACTCTGACTCAATTAAATACTCCACCATATTGAATGGGAGTTTATCAATTGATTCGAGCTGTGGTAATGTGATAATCGAGGGGAACTGGATAGCATATTAGCACTAGGCCCTGACAGCATTATCGCATTGGTTCCCTATTGGAGGTGGCTTAATCGGGCACCTCAATGAACATGTCTTTATGTAGCCCTGGATTTAATTAAGACAGGCATTTTTCCCCAAACACAAGGCAAACTGTATCACACAGTGTGCTACGGCTGATGAAAGAAACTAACAAGTGCCATGCGTAAGCTAGGATACGATTAGTGAGGGTTTTGGTTAGCATACAAAGCCATGCTAAGGGATGCAAGGTGAAATGGGCTTGAAAAATCTAATTCAATGCTGTTTTTTCGCTCCAATTTCACAGTTGCCAAGTCGGAAAACAAGGGGACCCACTGCACACATGTCACAACAAAACTGCATAACACAGAAGGAAACTTAAGCGACTAATGACCGATGTCAGATACGACATACACATGGCCCATTCCTCTCGTAATGTCAGGTCAGCACTTACATCAAATAAGAATAATATGCAAAACACTCAGTGCCTTTAATGTGAGGGGTTTTTCCATGCAGGGAGGGCACATGTGTGTAAATTAAATTAAATTAAAAAAAAAAAAGAAAAGAAAACGGTCATCCTTAGCAGGACGGGTAAAAATGGAGTCACAATGGATAGTAGAGCTTACCAGCAGTGGCAGGGTTGATGCAGTCAAAAAGGGTCCCTTTCCTTTAATTATTTACTTCCCTATCCGACATTGTCCTGCAAGAGGTAAAAATACATTCATTTGAGGGACCCTTTTCTGTGAACCAGGCAACCAGGAGCCCGTCCACTCAAGCATCGTCAGCATTGAGGAGAGAGAGCGTGGCAAATCGATTGGCCATGGCTGTCACTGCATGCGTGTGTGTTTGCACGTGCTTTTGTCTGTTTGTGTGTGCGTGAGTGAAAAACAGAAAATATACTACTTCCATATAGTGGGACTTCGATCAAAAGGACTGTATAAATCCTTTGTTCTTTTTTATCCTTTGATAGTACAGTTGCACCCATATGGTGTAAGCTTATGGCTAAAATATGGGAGTCATGATTCAATGTCTGTGGCGCTGTATCCCTGTCTAGTCAAATACATGTGTGGATGCTTGGCCGTGAGAGGCCAGAGTGCTTTAACACAGTCTGATATATGCCTTGATAATCAGCGATCAATATGTAAGGGCAATTTTAAGGACAAATAAGGCCACATGTGCTCAATTAAACTTGAAGTTCAGGATGCTGTTGATGATGCTCAGGTAGGCAGGTCCTTTGCAACATGTCTCCATCTCTATACAACACCTTCTCACTGCTAATAAGCTCTAAATTAATCATGACTATCTCACGTTTAGATATTAAAGTCAAACATGCTAAATATCATGCAGTAAGTAGTCTGCGCTACAACTACAGTAGCCATTTTAAATATTCAAAATGCACACCACATTGTTAGAATATTACAGTGATATCTAATGACAAATATTCACATTTACCATCAGTCTTTTTTAAATTTATTTTACAGATATATGAAAATAAAATAAAAGGAAGAAAAAGTCACTTTATGATATCATTTCTAACCATTTGGAAATAATTTAATCTCAAGAGCTAAAGAGGAGAAAAAGAGCCCAGTTTATGATCATTTGCATAAACATTATTATTTAACTTGTGTGTTGGCCTAAATAATCAAAATAAGTCAGCTGAATCCACACACAGTGGGCATAATGCACTTATCCCTTCATTTATCAAATTTAGACATTCTGCCCCATTTCCCGCTCCCCTCCATCCCTCCACCTCCATCACTCCACTACAGTACGCTCCATCTTTTCCTCCCCCAAATCCTACTCCTTAGTGTGCCCCTCCATCCCCACCCCTCCTTCCTCCATCTCTACCTCCCTGTTGGCCAGTAATGTGGCTGGCAAACCAATTTGACGGTCTCATCTTTGCCCAAAAGATGGGGGAGGCCTCCAGAGAGCCCATTTTTGACTGTGCAGAGGAGGTTGAGCGAGAGTGTGTGCCTGTGTCCCAACCGGCGTTAATCATCTTTAGGTTCATCTGATGGCCCTTGCCCTTGTTTTTGTGTCAGTGTGTGTGTATATGTGTGTGTGTATGTTGTCTAAATGGCTCATAATGTGTAAATGAGATGGAAGGCTGAGTGGTATTAAACTGACACGAGTGGTTCTTTGTCTTTCTGTCATTCGGGGTGTGTTATGAGGTTTTAGGTGTAAGTGGGAGGACAAGAGTGTAAGTAGCATTTATCACTCTTTGTCACTGTTATGCCTGCTTTGCATTGCTGCAGTCTGTTCAGCAAAGGCTACAATAAGGATGAAATAATTACCGGTTTCACGATAAACCACAATAAATTTCAAGACAGTTACTTGTACCATTTTAAATTTTTAATCATTAAATTTGTGTTTGATTACCGTGCTTTGAAAAACTCACAATCAATCAAGTTAGAAACAGTCGCAGCAGCAGCAGCAATGTGGGTTTGTTTTGCATCATTGAAAATATTGACACTGCAAACAACATGATGCCATTTCAAATAGTTTTTAATATAAAACTTGGTGAATTGATTTCAGTGTGCATCAGTACTTTTTGAACATTTTCTGCACATTTTAACACCACAATAATTTAATACAATTTAATTTTGTTTTTATAGAGCCAAATCATTACAAAGGGAACTTTTCAAGTAAAGCAGGTCTCAGCTGCGTTCTTTATAACCCAATTGTTCCCACCAAGAGCAAGCACTAAGACAACTGTGGCAAGAAAAAACTGATAAGAGATAATCCTTGTAAATCTAGCAAAAGAATTTCACTAACAGCTTTGATTATTTGTTAATCATTAAAGTAATTTTTCACACAAAAATGGCAGAAATTTGATTTTCCATTTCTATATTATCATATTATCCTGAATATCTTTGGTATTTGGATAACCATAAGAAGATATTTCAAGACATCACCTTGGATTGGGATGGACATTTTTCACATTTGTTTTTACATTTTATATGCCTAGATTTAAAAGAAGTCTTTGTTGTTATTTGATAACTGCTGATAAATAAGCCTTTTTGTACAGGAGCAAATAAAAACTGGTTTTGGTCAAGTAGATTTCTGAAACCACTTGGCCAACTCGGCAAATGAAAAAAGACTCATTAGTTTTATTTGAGGATCTTCAAATAAATCCATATCATAGCCATTAAATATCACATGAAAAACATTTTATGTATCTCTTGCAGTTTTATAACTAGAATTCTATTGAAGATAGTGTGCTTGCATGAATGTCTGTATGTTATTATAATTCCTCTTATTCTCCACAAAATACATCACAAGAAAACTGTCAACGATAACCAAAGTGATGTAAGTTTCTGTATTTTTAATCATAAGATATTCTGAACTAGGATGAGTGGCTTTTGCTAACATATTCTTTCTACGAGCCGTGTGCCCTTTGTTTATAAGAGACAAACAGAGAGTTGATTGTGGAGCAGCGGAGCCCGGGCCCACATGCCGTGAGGGGACCGAGGGAGACGAAGAGAGAGGAAAGGAGAGGGGAGGAAAGAGACTCTCTAACATAATTAACCTTCACTCTCTCCCGTTTGCAGTGGCCCATGCAGGGACCACGGGCTGCGCGTGGCTGCACCTTGGGATTGTGGAAAAGGGAGGACACCTACTTGCTGTATAGCAACACAGGAGCAGGTTAAAATGTTTGGTGTGAAGGTTAAAAAAAGAGAAGCGGGGTGGGCTGATAAAAATGAGATAAGTAAGTCTTGTCAACGCGTTTAAAAAATATGAGTAACGAGGCCAATAATGGTGATGATTACTGGTACGCGCATCTTTCCAGCAGTTAATCATGCAGCTTCTTCAACACTTCTGCCGACGCTGCTTGCTCCCCACAATAAATATGCAATCATTTACCTCCTTGCAGCAGGCGGCTGGGAGGCTGGGAGAAAACACCCTTCTGTAAAACCACACAAACACGCACACACTCCTCTGTTCTACACTCAAAAACACACACATTACATGCTTGCTCAAGGGCACATTAAATTTTCCCTTCCTGTATTCCTGAGTGTGTGTATGCGCAGAAAATCTGAGAAAGAGGGCAGAGATCCAAACTGAACAAACACCAGTGATACTTTTCTCTCAGTGCGTCCGACTGACAATGTCACTGGCTTTTGGTTGTTTTTCTCGGTAGATCAAATGACCTCTCCTCCGTTTTCTTCTTCACTTTGATACGGTAGCTTTTGATGCCAGTGTCTGGTGTGTTTACGTGCCTTTGGCTTTTCACTTGTTCAATGGGCTAATCAGATATGCAGAGGTACTTGGACTTCCCTATTGATGGATGTCAACAGCTGTTTGGGAGGTACTGAGAAAAGAAAGCCAGACAGGGCTGCGTACTATAATGTTGCTTTAGCATTTATTATTCAGCTGTAAAAACAACAACAAATTACCACTGGTTTACCTTCCTCTTATTAAAATTCAATGTGGTTATTGTTCTAAGGGTTCTTTTCTTACTTTTTTTAAAACAGAATTACTTAGTGTTAAGTAGAATTGATGTTTTTATCAATCCTTTATGAGGTGAACTACAGGAAAGAGCTGCTTATTAATTGTTGCTGGCAAAAATATCTAATTTGGAGAAAGATTGGATTTTGACTCATCTGATTTACTAGTAATAAATGTCCTAAACATTATTTTGTGCAAATATCTTTGTATTTGCAGTTTCTTAATCTTATCAGAGCAAATGTTCTTCTGAAAACAACTAAATTATATTCCCATTTTATTGCCACCATTATACTCAAACTTACATTATGTCATTAGAGGATTATCCAGGGACAGATTTGATGAGAGCCCAGCGTGTGTATTGACTCAAAGCCCCAGGATTCCTTTGGCTATGTGATGCCCTTCTTTCTGTTGTTTTGTTCTCTGTTTGAACCAGCGGCAGAGTAATATGTCCCATATGCTATCAGGAATTTATCCCCCACAGAAAAAAGTATGGAAACAATAGTGTGCTTAGGTCTCACCCACCCAGAGCTGCACTGTATCAAAGATGCATTATGTTCACAGCAGCGATTGTCCCTCCTTGCTACAAAGTTATCTCCATCTCCCATATGTTCTACCACTTTTATGTGTTTGAATGGCATTTATATGCTGGTGTTTTTCTCATCATGGAGTCAAACTGTCATGCACACACATTCACATCCGAGCTGACACAGGAAGAGAGAAGAGTTCATGTTGAGGTGTTATCTTTTCTCTCTGCAATACGGTCTAATCTTTGAACCCTTTCTAAAGCACTCCATTCACCCTTGGCTTTGATACCAAACGCCTGGCTCCGTATTTGTGAAAATGCAGCCTCCCCACACCATCCTTTCCCCGTTCCATTCTGATGATTAATTTTTTCTTCTCATTTTTGAAGCCTTATTTAGTTTCCTGTGAGCCATGATGGGGTCCTGACAGCCGATTCCAGTATGAGGGTACTAAATTACATAACTGACTGAAATAAACTTCACAGAATCCACCTTAACACCAGTAAAAAACACTGAAATCTTTTATCTTGTTAAGTTGTAGGGTTGCTCTGAAACGGATGCCAGTATTGGTGTCAACAAATACGCAAGTACGCACCGATCCAATAATATGTCATTTATTATCTCCTGAAACTGGACGCTGATACTTCCCATCAATGTCTCATATGCCATTTTTCAACTCAGTATGGCAAAGTCATGTTAGCAGCCATTGCCAAACTTAAAAATGTCACAGCCCAATCTGAAATCTGAAAATCTTCTGCAGCCAATGCTAAAATTTAATCATAACTCTGACCAACACAAGTTTCTGGTGTTAATGTGTTAGGTCACCAAATATGGTGCACCACTTAAACTAGGTTAGAGTAGATTAAAAACACATCATTTAAAACCCATGGCTTTCTTTTATTAGTTCTGAAAAATATAAATAATTGTAAATAGTTTATGGTAATTTTAAACTTTGAGACTTAAATATGTTTTATGTATTTACATTTAATGACCTCTCATCTATAGTACTGTTACCCACACTTTGGGAATCACTGTTCTGTGGCATTCATTCTCTGTATGAATTTGTTCATGTTTTAAAAAGAGTTTAACCTGAGTCAGGCCATACAACAATGATAGCAAACAGCCCACATTCATACAGAGTTGGTATATAATTGTTATATACTACTATAAACAGTATATACCAGCTAACAGCCTTAAAACAATTCTTAAAAATGCATTGGTATCAGATCGGTACTCAGTATCAGCTGAGTTCAGGTATCAGGAAGGAAAAAAAATGGTATTGGAACATATCTATTAAATTCCCCTGTTAATGTACAGTGGATCTCTCTTCTGGCTATTTAGAAGCACAGATAAGACCGTTAATTGTTATATCCAGCAACTGTTTAACAGCAGTAGGAGACTAATTACAAAGAGATAAGGTGTATACAAATAGTTCTCTCTGTTATCTATTTGTGCTTATCCCTGTGTGTTTGCATCTGTGTGTGTGTTCATGTGCATGCACATGTTACACAGCAGGCCTGTCATGCCTTAGGCATTCTCTATTTTTTGTCAAAAGAGGGGAGCTAACACACTCACCAGTGGCAGTACACCACACTGAGGCAACGCATGCTATTATAACACTTGCTGTCATCTTGCCGCTGTCGGCACAGCTGTGTCAGGTGAGCAGCGGGGTTGCACCTTCACTAACGCTAACTTGTCTCGCGTTCTGCTCCCCCTGTTCCCTTACCGCATCCATTCTGATGGAGTCCCAGATTCACCTGCTCTATTTAATGCTGCTAATGAACAAACAGTGGTAGGAACAGATGCCACCGAAATAATAAATGTAATAAAAGACTTGGAGGATAAGTTTAGGTAGAGAGAGGTAGCAGGGATTGAGGAAGACATGAGGGGGGGCAGAGACAAAACACTGAGGAAAAATATACAACTCCCTCTAGAAAGATTTGTCTACCAATTGGAAACATGCAGCATGTGGCCACATGCCCCTTAGTTAAAAGAAAATGTCACTTGTCACAGATGTTTCAAGATAAATATACAGTAAAGTTTTATATCTATTGCCTTTAAAGAACAGAAGAAGGCTGTTATGTAGAACAACAGCGTTCTATTAAAGAGAGAGAGTGTGAGCATGAGAGATATTTGTTACACTTGAAGTGCTGTGTGTTTTAGAATGGCGGGAGGGAATTTACAATTTGTGTCAAGGGCCATTGTACACTCCGTCCATTGTACACTCCAGCAACTGGATAACTTGGACAAGTGACCTTCGTTGTTTACATGACTGGCAAGGGATTATAATTTTCTGTGTCGCCAAATCAGAAATGTGAATTCACACACAGCTGTTATTTTGATTTCTATTCAATTTTTCTCATAACAGCGATTATAATGTATATTTTACTACCTATACATAAAAGCTCATGAAAGAAAAACTCATACTAAGCATGACTGAATGCTGGTTGATTTAACACTTAGAAATACTCCAATAATGCAAAATAACTGCTGTTTGTAACCCCTTGGGGAGCTTGTGCTAGCCCAGGGCACTAGTGATCTTGTGTACCTCCAGCATGTGTTATGGCATCAACCTGCTGCCACTGCTGCTGCAGTGTATTCTGCAGAGTGAGTGTGTGGGATTGATATGTGCTAACAAGCCCAGGTGAGTATGGCTAGCCTCACCTCCTAATGCGCTAATAAATGCAGTGGTTTGACAAACCGCTGTCTATGTTAATATATGCGCCTTCACCTCCCTGTGACAGGGTGAGGTACTGAGGGCAGGTAAACAACACACTGCAGCTGTAGAGTTGATGGATAAGGCCTAGTGCTTGTCTGAGTGTGTGTGTGTTTCTCATCCTGACACCCTACTCTTCTGAACTTTGACTTGACAAGGAGCAGATGTCCCTGAATCAATTTAGTGTTGAATTAACTAACAGATGTTAAGTGATAGCCTATCCAGGTAAATGTCATATAGTAATGAAATCCCGCAGCTAAATCTTGTTTTATTAACGTGAAATGAAACAGGCATATCTCTCATAAAAATGCTAATATCTATTAAGCTATAACATTTAACACGGCTCTGTTGCATCCTTACAAACGTGTATTGTGAAACTTTATGTAAAGCTATAATTTGTATTATAATACTTGATGAAGATTGAATTAAACATTTACATTGAACCTACCTGTGACTGTTGCATTTACATTTAAATAAAATTGGTTACATTACCAAGTCCTAGCACTAACCTGTCTCGGCTCCTCCTGGAAGGGAAGGCAGCGTTGCAGCCAGCCACAGTGCACACATGCATCTCTTTGAGGTGCACATTCTTGTAGTGCAGTTTCATGCTATAGGAGCTCTTGAAGCTCTTCTTACACACATAGCAGATCTTGGGGTCAGGACTTGAGCATGGGTCTCCTTCTGGTGATTGTGAAGATGGGAATTTGGGAGGGCTGGCACCGTAGCCCATTGAAGAGATGAAGCTCTCATGCAGAGCAGCCATGCTCGCAGCAGCGGCAGCAGCCGCAGCCATGCCTCCGTTATAGAGGCCATACTGGCCCATGCAGAACATATCGTAAGTAGGATCGTTGAGTTCTTCCTTGATCTTAATAGGGGGCTGAGGAGGGGAGGGTGAGGACTGACCCTTGCCTTCCATTTCCTTCCTCAAATGGGCTTCCTCCCCACCTTCATCATCCTGTTCCTTGTCCAGACCCCTTCCGCCCCTGATGTGTTTTTGTTGTTCGTCCACATCTATGAGCTCATCACGGTAGAACATCTTGGAATCAGAAGTTTCAGACTCATTCTCAAAGTCTCTCTCATGGTCCTGGTCCTCAGAAGTGAAGCTGTCCATACAACGTAGCTCGCCAGAGCCTTGAAGATCATTTCCACCCCTGCTGTCACTGCCAGTCCCTTCCCGGCATTCGTCTTCACTCTGTCTCATCATGCCTCTCAGAGCTAAGCCAGGGCTCATCTCATCCTGAGAAGGGGACTGCTGTCCACTACCACCACTGTGGTTCCCAGTACCGTTACCACTGTTGTTGTTGCTGTTACAATTACCATTCATTTTGATATTGTTGTGAAGAAGGGACGACTGGTGATGGTGGTGATTATGATGGAGGTCATCATCATCATCATCTTTGTCCTCATATTCATCTGCCACATCAATTACTTCCTTCTCAATCTTCACTGGCATGCTAGATTTACGAGGCTTCTTTTTGGGTGTGGGGTCTATGCTGCCAGTGGTGAGGTCGTTATTGGCACTATGTGTATTTAAGCGGTGAGGCATGTGTCCTGTCTCTGACACATGAATGCTATTGTGTGAAGCCACAGCTGCAGCAGCCAGGATCTGTTGTTGTTGGTCCATCAGGGTGGTACTGTTGGTGGTGGTGGGCAGGATGGGGCTGGTGGGCAGTGACACTGGAGGACTGACAAGGTCCGCAGGGGACAGTAGTGTACGATAGAATGGGGGCACTGGCTGGACTGGTTGGACTGTCTTCAGGGAGGGGAACACCAGTGGGCTTTGCAAGGGTGACTGAAGCATTGGGTCTACCGGTGGAGTAGTGAAGCCCAGTGGTGGCCTTCCAGGGCTGGTGAGTGTGAAGCCACCGTTCTTGGTGCTTGAGATGACAGGTGTACCAGGGGTTGAATTGGCACGGATGAGGTCCTTGTCACGGTTATTGCGCAGCATGGGCATGTGCAACCGTGGATTGGGATTGGCACTGTGGCGGTTGCGGCTGCGTAGTGAGCTGAAGACCATATTGCAGCCCTCAATGGTGCAACGGTGTTTAATCTTCAAGTGTACAGCATTATAATGTATCTTAAGTGTGCCTTTGTCATAAAAGGTTTTGCCACATGAGTTGCAACACACACGGCCTTTGCGTGAAGTAGCTCCCATGCGGCGCATCCGATGCATCTTGGAGGAAAAGGAAGCGTGTGTGATGGTTTTAGAGTGCTCGTCCTTTACAAAGGGGTGGTGGACCTGGTGTTCACTCAAGCTGTTGGATTGCTGAGGTTGATTTTGGGATTGCTGTTGGCCCTGCTGCTGTTGCTGCTGGAGCTGTGTCTGTTGTTGCTGCTGTTGTTGAGCCTGCTGGGTGGAGGGGGTTGGCGAGATGGGTGAGGCCCTGTTGTTGGGCTCTGTCTTGGGTTCAATGTTGTTCATGGATCCCAGGGCTCCACGGCTTGGACTCTGGCCTGTACGGAAGGGTGACAGGGACACCTCTGACTCACTGGTCTCCACCTGTTCACCTTGGTTTGGCAGGCTGGGCTCCCGGAGCCGGAGAGCAGACTGCTCCATAGGCAGGCCATTGGGAGGCAAGCCGAGCATGGGGGCAGAGACTGGGTTGATGTATTGGAAGGGCAGGAGGAAGGCTAAGCTGTTGGGGATATTCTCAAAATGATGAATGCTGGATGGGCTACTGTTTTCCAGATGTGTCAGGAGCCCGGGGCTGCGGGTCCTGTTGTTGCTTTCAATGAATGTCCTAATCCCGGAGTCTGTCTTGGAGGAGGGAACTGTAACTGCCTGACCTTCCTTCTCCTGAATGGCCATCAGCTCCACAATGGACTTGGTTTCACCAAAGCGCAGGAACTGCTGCAGGGTGATGATCTCCTCTTCTCGGGACATGATGGTCCAGCGGTCCAGCACCTTGCCTGCGGCATCCTAGATGCCCCAGAAGAGACAAGAGAGAAGACAAAAATACAAACCATTATTGATTGTGCATAATCAGTGTGGTCAAAGGAGAAAATAGAGCAGGGGTTAGTTTGTAAGGGCAAGCTTTTCTGCTCATGAAATTCAGAGGCTCCTGGAGCGACAAGTAACTAACAGAGCTTTGTCGAAACCCCATCCACTTCTCACTCATTTATTTTCTCTATAAATCAGCCTTGTGAATGTGATCATTAATCACACAGAGATGAGAGTAGGCAAGAGTTTAATTGAGTCTCAAGCAAACGAATCAAAAGCACTGAGGTGGGGCGATTAGCAGGTCTCTGCGACTTCCAACATTGTTGGGATGTTAATCTGTGAGACTGACAAAAACAGCTTTGTACAAGATGTGAACTCTTGCTGGGACTCCCTCTGTACACAAACTGCATCCAGGGATATTTACAAAATCGTGTGAGCCAGAGAAATACAGCTAACAGAAATAATAGAACCATTAATGCAGTCCACTAATCGCACCTTGGGTAGCTGCCATTTTTCTCAGTGTGTTTTCAGTCTCGAAGGCAGTAAAATGCTCGAGGGATGATGGGACGGCTACACTGTGTATCGGGAAATGGCTTTGGACATTCAAAGAGAAAAACTCATGTTTATTTAAGATTGTGTTTGAGTGCCTTGACACTGGCATTGAGCTTGTGTTTCTTTCATTTGACAGGCTGCATATTTATCGTGCTTCTATGATTGTGATGTCTAAAAGATATATACTTAAAATATTAATCACATCAACGTGTTTGTACAGTTTAAAGGATACACGTTGTGTACCTTAAAAATCACCTTATGCAAAATACTTTACTACAAACAACCATATTGTTTAGGACGCTGTCCACTGATGATGCATTTTCATTTAAGTTTTAAAGGGGCAGAAATATAAAATAACAAATATTAACAATAGATGATTTATAACAACCGTTGTTCAACTCCAGTTCCAGTATTTTTGGAGGCTTGGGAATGGTGAGAAACAAGTTTCCATCCTAAGAGACCAAAGACTCTGATGGGACTCGGGCGTCATTCCAAATAGAGCACTTTACTTGGCTAGTATATTTCGGAGATGTGCTATTAACGGCTGAAAAATAAAAAGCTTAGACTCCTTCCAAATGTGAACATTGTCAAGCATCAAGAAATGGCAAGGGATTCTGGGAAAAGAATTTTGGCAAAGCCTGAGAATTGACTTTGTGGTTGAGCTACTGAGTTTGAGGCAATGAATGTTTGACCCAGGGCTCTTGTCCTCTTGTATGAACCCACATCTCTCCCTGCCTCACAGCACTGATGACAGATCTCTTAACAAAATTATCTTCATCCAGTACTCCTCGCACTGCTGCTGTTATATAAGATGGTGTGAGTGTTTGCGTGAACAAGATAGAAATAGAGGAGAGAGAGAGACACAGTGTAAATACTTCTTTTCACACACAGGTTCCTGAGGGACCAGGCGCAAGTGACATCAAGGGAGTAACACGAGCGATGACAATTAGTCACAGTGAAATGGTAACATTTCATATGTGCTCCTAGCTGCTGGCATCTATAAAAGATAAATGGCAACTCTGGCGAGTAAAAAGCTGTAAAAACCAACATCACAAAGCACAAAGGGCCTGTAAGGAGAAAACAGAAGATAAATGTTTAAAGAGAGACGGCGAAAGAGAGATAGTACGAGAGAGACACAGAGGAAGAGGAGCAGAAAAACAGAAAATAAAAGTGTGAGTGGTTTTATATCATGCCCTCAGATATACTGGAGAAATAGATTCTTCTGAGACGAAACATCAATAGTCACTGGGGTATTTGTTGTTAAATATACATTAAAAAACATTTTACACTTTCATTCTGTGTGTGCTCTGGAGTTTTTGCCCGGAGGTATGACTTTAAATTCTAGCCTGGGCACTATTATTTCATACTGCATGGCCATCTGGGCATTAGTACTTCCATTCAATTTAATTGAAACAAAAAAAATGAAAGCAAATTAGAAAGTGAATCTTTAAATAGTTATACAACCACATTTCTTAAGAAATTGTTGCTCAAAGAAGTAGATCAGCCTTTTAATAATTTCTAGTGACAAAAAAGATTTGTTTGTGACGTTCATTTGTACAATTAAAACTCTAATTAGAAGCAAAAATTCTAAATGCAATTAAAGCCTATTTTTTAATGAACAGTGTCTCTGTTTAAAAAGCAGTAAATAGCAATAGAGAGTGCTTGTGTTTTTGGGATCACTGGTAGGCCACACTTAATTCAATTTAAGCTTGTTTGAGACATCTGAATATCAATTTCCTAATTGCTCCACTTGAGATTAAAATAACATTCAAAAGAACCACAAGCTTAAAAAAAGAAGGAGGTCATTTTAATGGCAGTTCCATTAATGAAATTCTACAGGTTAATCTCAGACTGTAAAAAATATCATTAAATAAAACTAGAAAAGCTTTGCAAGTTTATACACATCAACATGATGGCTTGACTGAAGTTGCTCTCCAAACCCACATGCTGTTATCCAGCCCTGTTTCAATCACTGACTGAATCAATCATCGTTTACTAGTCCTACCCTGTGCCTCCACTTCCCCACTCATGAAGTCAAACAAAAGCCAAAACACAATGACACAGGCCAAACTGCAACCCATTAGTGTTAGAAAAGGCCAGCCAGCTGTCAGAACAGGTCAGCAGTTCTGCTATGCACTGGACCCTGTCTGAGAGGAGGCTATCCAAGAACTCCTCGTTCACTGGTCAATTGAGTTCTGGAGGCTGGTCAAATACAAAAATGGAGCAAATCGCTTTAGAAAAGGATGCGAGGGGACAAACTTGATTAAGGTTCAGTCCGTGTGGAAACTCCTACTGGTTTTTCTGCCAATAAGCCTTTCAATACATGGCTGTTTCTTAAAAGCAACTGCAGTACCTCATTTATAACGACTATATTTTGCAATACATCACTTTGTGCTGGCAATGTACTTTCCAGACTAGGGCAAGTGATAAAAAAAGAATTAAAATATTTCGTTATTGATTATTCATTGAAGGTAGACTCCGTAGCATTCCCAGGATGGCAAATGCTGATGTTTTAGGTTGGTAAAACATCCCAAACAAAGCAAACAATGAGAAATACAAGGTACAAGGGCACAGACTTCTAGTGGGTCATAAGTGATGATTTAAAGGGATTATGTTTCTGAGTCGATACATTTTTTCTATACATTGTTTTTTTTATTTTTTATTTTTATTTTTTTAAATGTTGCATATTATGCCTCTGAAGTAGTTTTCCTTGCAAAAATAGCAGAAAAGGCTATTCTCAACCTCTCAAATATAGAGATTTCCCTCTTTTCTCTGTTGTTATCATATTCACCTGAATATCTTAATGGTCTGACAAACAAGACATTTAAAGACATCATTTTTCATCATAGACTTTGCAGCCCTCGATTAAACATCACAATAAACTGTAGTCTTTGCTGTTATTTAATTGCCGCTAATAAATAGAAAAATATGTATTGGGGCAAGTAGAAAATTGATATTGGACAAGTAGATTTCTGACCCACTTGCCTGACCAAAAAGTGAAGAAACATTAATGTCGAACCCTGCAGACCGAAATGTTTAACGCAGATAACCCCCATAACAATTCACAAACAATCAAAGATGAGAAGAAATGTGTAAGTGTTGTATCCGAACGAGGATCTAAAGTATGAGCTGACACACATTTGCAGACAAACACATGGCCCCTGTAGTCCTTACTACAGTAAGTCTCACAACTCCACTCCCCTGCATTAGCCTTGTGATGCTGTGAGAGAAACAAATATGCCATTAGAAGCACTTTTACAAGTAGGCACTCATCTTCCAATTAGCTTAATGTGGCCCTCTTTCCCCTATATTTTCCAGGCGTGCCCCACCTCTTCTTGTACACTCCCTCCAGTAAAATCTCATTAATCCACCCCTCCCCCATCTCCCCCAGCGCTATGACATATTAGTCTGTCATTATGCATCCCAGAGTCCTTTAAACAATACAGCTAAACCTCTGTTTGCCAGGTTAATGACTATTAGCCAATAATTACAGCAGAGAGACGATGGAGTACCCACTTTATCTGGTGGACAGCCTGCTGCTGTTAGTTTATTTTATCTGCCTGCCTCCACGTCTCTCAGAATTAACCTAGCAAAGGCTGTATTTATTCATCTCTCTGCCTCTGCAATGCATTCTTAATTCATGGCTGTCTCTAATACTGTGGCTCTGGATGTTGTGTAGTGGGTGTGTGGTGGGGTATCCACCTTGCAAATTGCTGACAACGAGGATGAGCAAATGATGGCCTTGTCATGGGCCGGGGCACCACTGTCAGTTAAAACAAATCAGGCAATTATGCAATTAGCAGGTTATGTGCTCGGCTGTATTAAGAGCCATAGTGTGCAACGTTGTTAGGTTGCATGGTGTGCATTAGGGATTAACGGCTTAACATGTCTATAGTTTTCACTAATCATCACCTATCATACTCAATGACTGAGTGTATTTAGAAAGCAATGGAGAGAGATGCCATGCTAGGCACACACCAAAAAAAAGAACACAGTAGCTATAAATACATTGTATTGATCGGTGCGTCTATAAAGTAGATCAGATGAAAGATCTGTGACCCTCATAGAGCTTATGTCATACATAATATCTTCTCTGGTATTTACATTTAATCCTAACATAAACTGAAACTAAGGCTTCACAAATATTTGGAAATATTATCAAAATCGCAATATGGCCAAATGTAATAACCAAATCACAGAAGCTGCATGTTTTTGATTAAGGTAAAATGTGTGACAAAAGAGCATTATAATGAAGTAGTGTAGTGCTGCAGAGATGCCATGGCCAACAAATCTCCAGGTGTAAGAAAACATGTTTGTTTTGGTACGGACCCCAACAAATGTCACATCATCATGATTTTTTTTTTTTTTTTTTTTTCAGAGAAAATAAAAGTCTTGAAGCAAGAATGATCACTAATTTCCACTAATTGTGAGTTATATTGCAATTGAAATATCTATCAAAATAATCACATTCTTATTATTATTCTTTTTTTTTTTACCATATCATGCATCCTTAATTGGCACAGTGTGCTGTTTACAATTTGTGTAAGACGACACTACTGTACACTGGTTCAACAAAGGAGAAACTTCACCGATCATAAAACAGTATCACTTGCAAACGGGAGGATCAGTTCTCACAATGGCAAAGTGAACCATGGGAACCACATTGATTCACCAATCACCTTGCAGTGAATGCGATCTCCACCAATCCTCGAGGGAATCCCCATTGATCTCTAGTCCTGCTTTCAGATCCAGTTCCTTAAAAAAACGGCTCTATCCCTGTGTTCGCCACTTCAAGGGAGGTTAAGCAGAAGTTCCTTGTGATCTGAGAAGGTCTTGAACCTTGGTGCTTCCTTTTCCATATTCTGTTTCTCTCCCCACCCCATCTCAGGCTGTATGAATAATGCAGAGGATCTAGTGGCGAGGGGTGCCATGGGGGATGGGTTCACGCAAAGCCCACTGCCTGGAGCCATCACATCAGAGGGCAAGGGCTCCCAAGACACAGGCTGCTCCCCCATTGGCTCCCCAGTGGCAGGTCAGAGGTCATATGTGAACAACCAGTTCTACTTCTTCCCCTGTGATGGACCACAGGGAAATCAGTAGCTATGTCCAGATGTGGGTGGAGGACATTTGTAAGAATCATAGAGGTTGAAATTTGCACTCTGTGATCATTGTAAATTCCTCCTTTATGCTCTGCACATCAAAAGAATTGACATGACCTTGTGTATCTGTAGTCTCAGATGTTTTCTAAACTGCAGAAACATTAACATATATCTTTATAGCAAGATGATAATCTACTGTACATCAACGTTCTGCTGATGTACAAGATGACACTAATGTATAATTAACATGGCAACAGTAAAATTATACCATCCTGTCATCAAATACAGACAGAGCAGTGCTCCTGTGGATCAGTCAGTCACAATTATGTCACCTTGTGGTTGCTTACTACAGGGACAGGCATTTCACAATTAATGCCATCACTTAGGGGGAATGTACCTTTATGAAATATGTACAGGACAAAACATGAGTAATACATTTAAAGCCATCTTCCAATGCATCAGATTGTAAAATATAACCAATAGCCACCAAAAATTTAGACTGCAGCTAGTATTTTCATTATTGATTAGTCTGCTGGTCATTTTCATGATAAATTGTTTGTACAAATGTCAAAAAAATGTGAAAAATTCTACTGTCCAAAATTCAAAGACTCATGACAAAGTAAAGCAGAAACTCCTCAATTTTAGAAGCTGGAACCAGCAAAAGTTTACTTTTTTGCTTGAAAAATTACTGAAATTATTTATCACTTATCAAAATAGTTGGCAACAGATTTTCTTTCCATGGACTAATTGATTAACCAACTGATCATTACAGCTCTACCAAACAGAAAGGTTTCATTAAGAACTTTACCACACTGTCCGTGTGAAACACTCTGTAGAGCACTGCACAAAGAACCAGATACTGGTGCCATCTTGGACATCAGGAGAGAGCCTTGATATCTTCCTGAAAATGTTCTGGTTTTAATAAGCAACAATTTTGAGTTACACTTTGATGGGAAATGAGCAAGGAACGATGGCAGCCACTAATTTTAGCACTGATGTAACAAAGTCTGGTTGAAGAGCATATGTCACTAGATAGACACAGAAATTAGACTTGCAAACACCTGTTTTTCATATAATGTTAATCACTTTAAAAGACTGCTGGCATGGAAATACAGGTCATATTCCTGATTAGAATTTGGAACAGTTTTATTCAAGTTTGATTCCTGCTCTATCATTTAATTAACAGCCAGGCAAAGGGCATTGCCTTGGTCAATATTATGCTCAATACTGCCAGAGAGGACAGCTTGCTGGGCTCTGCTGTGAGTAAATGTGAAGAGGCCACAGGGCTTAATTCGCCGGGCCAGACACACTGATCAGCCAACAAGCCGCGAGATACCCTGCCTTCACCTCTCAACCTGATTTAACTCATGGCTTTGGTTAAAATTTCATGACTGTGTGTTAGTTGTTGCTAAGGGCACACTAATCGACTGGAGTGAGATTTATAGTGCAGTTGCAGACTGCAAGGATAGGGAGGGAGGGGGGAGGTCAGGGAGGGGGGGCTATTACAGAGGACTTTACCACAGACGGGTGAGTCACAATCTGGCACATCCCACGTTCCAGGTGGCCTTTAGTAAACAGTTTCCATTTCTTCTCCCACTGACTTGTCTTTTTTCATTATCTGTTTTTGAAAACAAACCTGTCATTTAAAAAAGAAAAAAAAAAAAGAGGTCTCCTAACCTGTGATTCATCCAAATCCCCCCTGACCTCCACCCCCACCATCACCACCCTTTTTGTTTGAAAGCTGTCCCTCTGCATCTTAAAAAAGTGGAAAGGACAGTCCTTTGGCCACAGCCCAGCAGAGGTGCAGATGGGGCGGCACATGGAAGCCATTTCAGGCCCCGGCGCGCTGCAGAGCAAAGTCGGCTGTTCTCCGAGTTCAGAACCTCTGAAGAACTGCCTCTCAGCGCTTACATGTGAGCAACGTCTGGGTATGGACTGATGTATTGATTCCCTGTCAGTTTTCACAAAGCATACACAATAACGTTGGCTTGCCTCACCCAACTGTGCTAAGGAACCGTAGCCGTAGTCAATGCGTAAAACTCAGCGGGCCTAGCACTGAGCTCGAGGGGACGCCTCAGAGAAGAGGGGTGGAGTGATAGAAGCAGCGAGGGAACGCCTGATGGTTCACATTAATTGAGGATGATTCGTGTGATCTGCTGGGTCTGAGTGCAGCAGCCAGGTCTGTCGTGGGCCTGGGAGACAGATGTGGGGGCCGCTGTGCCCCCTCCAGGGCCAATGGAGAGCAGTGAGGCGGCTGAGAAATGGTCTGTCTGTCCAGTGTGTGTGTGTGTTGGTAGAGATGGGGGGTGGAGCTGACAACCTGCTTTTCTTTCCCTCTTATATCACATCTCCTTTGTCTTGATTACTATTTTGGCAGGAGGCCGGTGCAGAGAAGGTGCATTAACATATGCTCACAATTTGCTCTTTGGCCACGTAGTTGCATGTTTCTACTGTGTCTTTTCTGTTCTTCTTTTGTGTAATGCCCGCCCTCTTATCACATTATATCCCTTGGCTATTAATGGGTCACAGAGCACAGTCTTTGCTAAGTAACTTAAAAAAAGTGAATGTATTTATTGCTGTTGAAAACTTTACATAAGGGCTCCAGCCCATAAAACCAACATGTGACTGCACTTTATAAAGTTGTTGAAAACCGGATTGCAAAAATTTGTGTACATTTTTCATGACTTTTCCTCTGTACCACCTGGAACATGGCACTGATCTCGATGCAATCAAAATAATCCACACATCACGCTACTTTGTAAAAGGAAATAGATGTGAATGGATAAATGGATTGTACTGAAGGTAAACCTCCTGAGTCATTTTGTTTTGGTCTGGCTGGGAACAGATAGAGGTGTCTGTAACATGCAGCCACACTGCATTAGAGGAGCTTTTCAGCTTTCTCCTGTGCTTTTGCTATGGAGCATGCAGGAGGAAAGAGAATAAGCTAATGGACTCTTTACTTAATGTGATCAGAGCCATTATTGACATGCTGCCAGGAAGATGCAAGACCATTAACTCGAGCCTCTCTCTCTGGTACCTTCCCTCCACCCCGCTGCTTTCCCCGACAGTATTTCACTGCCGGCCTGACTCACATTCGGAGGAAATGCCACTAGGGGGTCTGGGCGCCCCTGAGGAGTCTGTGTCTGTCATGTTAACTAGGAATCTATGATACAGACTAGCGATTTGGACGATTGTTTGGCAATGTGTCGCTTAAGTCTCTTTGATTGTAAATCAGTCATTATTGCAGTGTGTTATGTTAGAAAGTATATATTTATTATATTAAAAATATGTTATATTTGTTAGAAATTACAGGAGGATATCAGTGATTGCAGGACAAGTGCTCCAATATTTATGCAGTTGCTGATGGTGATGTTGTTGGCTCGGCAGCCTACCATGCAAATTTAACATTTTGCTTTTTAAATCAGCTGTTATTAGTTTTCTGTTACTTATATAATATAAAATGTGTTTTTATCTATATGTTGTTTGCTTGTTGTGTTTTGTTGAATATGTGCAGCGTCTGAGTCCAAGACATTTCCCTTTGGGGGCCGTATCGTATCGTATCGTATCGTATCGTATCGTATCGTATCGTATCGTATCGTATCGTAGCTGCAGCTGTAATTAATTAAGCAGGCTTGTGAATTAGACATTTTAAATTGTGTTTATGGGCTTTAATTGTTTTTTTTTAGTGTTTTCTTATGGAGAAAATACTAATTACAATACTGTAAATGACACCTAAGGCCAGGCAATTCCTCAAAGAGGTGTGCAGTGGTGTGTGTTTTTTTTTTTTTATCAAAGTGAAATAGTGCACTGAGTCGGTAAAATGGTCCCAAATTACAAACAGTGCAGTATCCCTGTTTTTAACCTCCAGCCTCACTGGAATTGTTGCCTGGCATGTAAGCTGGCTCATTCATCTTGGAGGCGGAGGGTGCCAGTGTGGCTGCAGCGTAATTTACACTACTCCAACCTATGTGCCAGAACACATCTATCCCTGTGGCCCAGGGGCTTCACATCGCCGGCGGCCCAGAGGATGTTCATGTTTATGTGTGCACGTATTTGTGTGTGTGATAGTGTGTGTGATTGTGTCTGCGATCATGTGGGTACAACAGGAAGTTGTGCTCAGGTCTCTCGGGGCATGGTTCCAGGTCCCTGGGCCTGTCTACTGTCATAAGTTCCAAGATGGTGATTACTTACTGCAAAAATAAACACCATTACCATCTGGTGCTGCCTCTTTGTACTGTAACTTATACACCAAGAAAAGCTCTAGACCATCAAAACACACAGGAACGAGAACAATAACAGAAAAAAAATAGAATCTGCACTGAAAAAAAGAAAAAATTGTATCCCTGTTCATGTTTGTGAGCGTATGCCATTAAAATAACTAAGGAATACCTTTTATTTTGAATGCTGAGTCATTCTTCAAACAGTTGTAAAAACAACTCTTAATCTATATGAGGGGGCAGATAGTGAAGAATAAATGGTTTACAGGGACGCATGGTAAGAAAGGTTGGCTGATGGGGGTCATTCAAGACCGTTGAGGCCTTGCAGAGCCAGCAGATGTTTGATCCATCCACGGCACATCTGGTCCTCAACACACTCAATCCATTTCACTCGACTTCTCTTTTTTAGATTTTCATTGTTCCTCACGGTCCACTAAACTTTGCATTCCCCCTTGCGGCCTGCAAATATTCATTCACAGTCACTCACATTGCCCACTTCGAGTAATTTTAACATATAGACTTTTGCTCTTGCATGTGATTTGTTTTTCAAAATTTGAATATTTATTTACTTTCAATTTTTATACCCGCAAGGAGATCACTTCTTTAAATGGGTCTTAAGTTGTAATTCCCTGCATCTCTAGTGGCACTATAGGTAGGGATATGAACACTGTCATTCTCATTGTAGTGAGCCCTGGGAGGGTCGTACAGTGCTTAACAGCTTCATTGTTTCTTTTATTGTTGGAAACAGAGAGGGGTGTGTGCTGCACAGGTTTCTGAAATCTGGAGTGCGACGTGACAAGAGGACTGTCAACTCCCTGTAACTCACCATGCAACTTCCTTTAATAAATGTCAACTCTATGACCTAGCGGCAAATCCCTGGCAGGCTGGGTGGCCGTGTCAGCAGGCCGGTGGGCCGCACAATGTCTGGACTTGGCCCCAGTGACATGGGGGAAGTGGAGCGGACCGCTGTTCTGTTTGTTCAGAGAAGGGATGCAGGGCCACCTGGAGGCTCAGGTCCAGGATCACCAGACAAAAACATAACCTGTGTGTGTGTGTGTGTGTGTGTGTGTGTGTCTATTACATTCTGAGACTAATTGTGTATTTGTGTTTGCACAAATGTACAATAGTATTTCTTTGGAATTAGAGTTAACAGTGTAAGTGATAATTTAGAAAATGAAATGCTTTTCTCAATTTATAGGGATAGTTTGGAAGATTTGATGTGGAGTCGTCTGAGGTACTTATTGATAGTTAGTGTATTAATTATGATAGATGGAGGTCGCCATGCTCCCAGTTTGGGGAAGCGGCAGGAGCACTAGTGCAAGAATCTAAGCAATGCACCGCTGTGGACAGGGTCAGCAAAAACACTTACTTCAGTCACCTAAAAAGGGCCCACCTACAAAAAGAAACTGAATATCAGATTAAGTGTGCACTATATTTACAATATTTTCACTGCTCTACATCTCTGTCAGACAGCCTTTTCCGACAGGAAAGCTCAGTTATATAAGCCAAATATCACATTCTCCAAACAAATCAGGCTCCATGAGCGAACTCAGTAATTTTACCTTTCAGAACACAGGAGTTGCTGGTCTACCACTGCCTCGATCGGTTAGTTTGTTTGTGTTATTGTGTGACTTCAGTAAATCTGGATTGTCCTTTTAAAACACTGAAGTCACACAGTAACACAAACAAACTAACAAATCAAAGCAGCGCTTGACTAGCAACTCTTGTGTTCTGTGAGGTTAAATGACTAATGTTGTCCATGGGGTCTTGTTGGTTTGGAGAGAATGATATTTGGCTTACATAACAATGGTTTCCAGTCAGAAAAGGTTGTCTGATGGCAAGGCAAAGTAGTGAAAATATTCTAAATTCTGCACACACTTAAACTGATATTGATTTTTTTTTAGGTGGACTTTCTTTTAAGTGGCTATAATACCTTTTGTAGCTGACCCTGTCCACAACAGTACATTGCTTAGCCTCCCTGCTGGTACTCCTCTCTGCATCTTTAAACTGGGGGCATGCTGACTGGCATCTCAAATAACTTCACATTAAATAATCCAAACTATCCGTTAAAGTGCAAATTGAACGTGTTTGTGCTGTGCTAATAACGCTGTAGGCTTGTCCTGATTTAAGCCCATGTGTAATGCAATCTTCCTGTGTTTGGGTCTGGCCTGGTCTGGCAGTGCTGTGCAGTGCAATGCTATTGATCCCTATAGCCTTGTGGTCTGCAGGGTTCCTGTCAGTGAACGCAGTGAGCCGGAGCACCTTCCATTCCCCCTCCCTCCCTGCCTGCCCTGTGTAGCACTACAAGCTAAACAGCCATCACAGAAACTCAATACAGGCAGACTGTAGCTCTAGTCGTCAGCTAGCAGCAGTGCCCTACAGCATCCCGCGAGGCTTCGGCTAAGTCAATTTAGTGTCAGTGTAGCATCTCACCTCGTAGACCTGTTGCCAGCCTAATATGTCGCGCTAATATGTCTCTCCATATGAATTACAAGGCTGTGAGAGGAACCCAGATGCAATAAGTATAGATTAGCTAATGTCCAGGTTCTGTCTGAGTCTTGTCGAGATGGAGGGGGGAGCTGACGATAGTAATAGCCTTTAACAGGGTGTCTGGCTGTGGCTTGGAGGTGAGATGGGGGCATGCAGGCTTCTGGGATTTCTAAGGAGCTCTGGGAAATAAACTTTCCTCTTTGCCACAGGAGAAAAGGGGAAGGGCTGAGAGAGATAACATTGAAGGAATGATTAGTGAGGAATGAAAGAGATGGAAAGAGTGCGATGGGCTGTTAATGCTATTTTTCTGACTATTGATCAGCCTGGAGGGCTGGAGTTGTTTGGGTTAGAGGTCTTGCAGCCCTTACCTTGTCTGCTGTGTGTCTGTGTGTTAATGTGCGAACCCATTGATTTGTATTGTACTTGTATAGGTGCCCTGTGTGTAGGCCAAAGCGGCTGACAGAGGAAGAGTGGGATGGGAGCAGCGCTTGGAAGGAGAAGAAAACAGAAAGGTGGGAGAAGAGGTGAACATGTGGTCAAACGGGGGCGTAATTAGGAACCATGTTACGACTAAACTCTATATATTGATCAGGGATAATTCACACGCACTATATCTTCCCCTCGGCCAAAGTGTTGAGGTGCTTTAATAATTGATGTTGCATTATAACCCTTGTACATGGCTACCCAATACCATATGCATTTACCCGTTTGCGTGATTTCAGACCACTTTTTAGCATTCAATATTTAACGCTATATAACGTTGTCAGAAGTATCAAAATATTAACTCGCAAATATTAATGCTGTGTCTAAGACTTCTTTTTATTTTTGCTGTGGTATCAAAAGAGTTATGGGGAATCTTATACTAATATTGTATTAAATAGGGTTGAGCAAGAGTAAAATGTGTCAGCATCTGTTCTTAAAGTGGGTGGGGCTTAATCCAGCAGTAGGCCACGTTTAGTAGCAGTTGTTCATTTAAGCCTGAAATTGTTAGGGATTGATCAGACATTGCTATATTTCTTATTTATTAGAAAACTATTTATAAAACAGCCTTAGAATTGAGCTTCACATCAATGATTTAATGAGGATTCCTCTTCATCACAAGTATGGATATTGAGACATTTTACACTGATTATACTTTATACTTGTAATTTTAAGTGCATTACTCATATTATACATTTGTTTCGGTCGAATACTTGCTCAAACCTCTCTTACATAGAAACATTGATCTGAAGCTCAATTTTGAGGCTATTCTGCAAATAGTTTTCTAATAAATAATAGATAAAGGCAACTTCTGATCAACTCTTACCAATTTCAGGCTTAAGTGAAAAACTTTAGGTCCTGCTCATCCTAATTACAGATACAGATATAGAAACTAGAATTTAATTGGTTGAACAAATAAAGATAATGGTACTCACTCATCCCTAGTATCAAAATTTAAAATTCTAGTTACAGCTTTACTCCTGTGTTTGGGTAAATTGGTACTGAAAACATGTGTTTGATTGATAATTATTAAGTGGGAATACTGGGAAATATCTGATCCCATTCATTATCTTGCCTGCACAGCTTTCTGAAAGGAACTTAATTTTCCCGTTTAAGAAAAATATGAAAATTAAGTGGATGAGAGTATTGGTCATTTTTGTAGTTTGTTTTTTCCTAAACATTGGAACCTGATCTTTGAATCCAGCTGATATGTGATTAAATTTTTTCCCAATTTCTGGAGTTTGGACAGACTAAAAAGAAGTGGAGATGAAATAGAAGCAGTTTGGAACTTAAAACGAAAACAGAACCCCCCCCCCCCCCCCCCCCCCTCCCCCCCCCGCTTTACCAGTGCGACCTTAAAATGTGTCACATAACCAGTTGTAAACACTTTTTCACACATATATACACCCAACAAAAAACACATGTTGTGTTTTTCCAATAAACAAACACACACACACACACACACACACATAGAGAGAGACCATGATTGCCATTGGCGATCCCTGCAGGCAGATGTGGAGCGTGTGCCAGCGGCCTGCTGAGTGAGTAGGCCACTGTGCCCCTAGCTCAGTGCTGGGCACTACGCTGAGCTGCTTTGATGTATGTGTGTGTGTGTGAGTGTGTGTGTACTGTAGGAGGTGGGGGGGTCTGTAGCGAAACAGCAGAGGGACTGTGTAATCCTCTGACATGCCTGTGGAAAAATACAAGGATCCCTCTGACAGTGGCTGAACTTCAGGCTCAGAGGACCCGTTAGTGTGTCCACAGGTTCATGCGTATACAGGACTGACTGTAGGCTATGTGGCGATACAGACACATTTAAACACACACCACACATACAAGACATGCACTGACACACGTCTGCACACACAATTAGGGTGCATTGCAGTGTTAAGAGTCAGTCTCCTGAGTCAGGTTCCTGGCTTGGTGACACTAATTCTTAAAAGGCTATGTCACCAGCAAGACGGTGGTGTAGCCATGTAAGGTGCAGATGGCAAGCTGCATTGCTTTAAGCCCTACTCATACACACAAACACACACACACACAGGCTGGGACATTAACACAAACAGTTTAGTTTTGCTGTTGGAATGCAGGAGGACAGCCGAAGACTTTTGGCTCTGCCCTCTCTATACTTTGCATAATTGCATCCTACATTTCCTTAAGTCTGAAGGGATGTTGAATCCTAAACAGCGATGGGAGCTGGGTCTGTTGATCATTAGACTTTGGCAGAGTAACCCGCTGCCACATGTGAGAGAGGTAGCGCTACAAATAATGCGTATATGTCTGTGCATGCGTGTGTTAAATGTCTTCATCTCTACAGTATGTGGCCTCCTGAGAGAAAAAAAACGGGGCAAATAAAAGGACATTAAGCATATGAATTAGCCACAGGTCTAATGTGAGCTCTGTGAAACAATAAGCAACAAAACAATAGTAGACATTTCATCTTCTTATTGTCTAATCGCCCATCTGACTGCCTGTGTATTTCCCCTCTTAACCCTTGAGATGCTCACTAATGGCCCTCACAATGGAATTATTTACTACCATGGCAGGGGGGCAAATGGGTCAAATTGTATGTGTTAGTGCATGTGTCTGTGTGTGCGCGCACTTGTGCCCCTTGTAGTCTGAGTGAATGAAAGGGAATGATGGAATCATTGAAGCACGCAGTGACTGAGAGAAGAGGAGAATGGAGAGAGGGGGACCGAAGGAAGGAGAAGTACTGAGTGGTGCTTGCTAAAGTGAAAAATCATGCCATGGTGCAGAGGGGTCTGGTTTTGTCCACTGGGAGAAGTGACTACATCTACGCTGGCACTCAAGTGCTCTTAAATACTCTCTCTTTTGCTCTCCATCTCCCCCCCATCTATCTATACCCCCCTACTCTTCGTCCCTTTCTTCCCCTAGTTCTCCCCAGGTCCAGTCCAGGTACAAATGGCTATTTGCTGTACAACTCCCACAACATGTTTGTGTCTGCTCGGGCTTGTCCCTAACAGCATGTAAAACCAAAAAAAAAAAAAAAGAAAGAAAGAAAAGAAAAGAAAAAGAAAATGGTGCCTTTCTTTATTCACAAATTGCTCCCCAGAATACAAAAGCCTCCTGAATGGAGATGTCAGAGTGTTATTAGAAATGTATGTGATGGAAGAGGCCACACAGCTTCTCTGTCAATAGGCTTTAATTCACCATGGAGCTGGGAACAGTCATTGTGTGTGTGTGTGTGTGTGTGTGTGTGTTTGTGTGTGTGTGTTTGTGTGTGTGTGTGTGTGTGCGTGTGTGTGTGTCTGCAAGTATGTGAAATCTTCAGCTTGGCAATCAGTCAATCTGCATCCTCCTAAGCATGTACCGATGAGAGGTCAATCCTTATTAAAAAAAATGGGTCACGCTTTATTTTACAGTATACTAATAAGACGTAACAAGACTTAGTTCATATTAAAGTGGACAAACACTAGAAATATGTTCTTTGCTTGACAGTATTAGACCCTTATTATACTTTATTAGAGGTAATTAGAGACACATTACAACAGAATTGTACTATAAACTAAAGGGTATTGTTTCCCACTGTTAGACCCTTATTAGACTTTATTAGAGTGTAAATCATAGAGGTAGAGGATTTTTTTTGTCTTTTTGTGACTGCACAGACCTGTAATACTGCAGACAGATAATCTAATTTCATCAAAGAAGCAGGTATTGGTCTTGGTCTTTCTGCCAGCTGTATGAGACCAGCCAAAGGTGTGTCTGAAGTATCAGAGGCGTGATTTTGTTTAAGTTTACAGTACAGTTCTGTTGTAATGTGTCCCTCATTATCCTCTAATAAAGTCTAATATTGGTATAATAAAGGGTCAAATACTATCTAATAAAGTATGTATAATTTTTTTGTCTAATTTCATACAAAGTACTGCTTGTTATGTCTCATTCATTTACTGTAAAATAAAGTGCGACCAAAATATGAGTGAATTACCTTAATTATACTGTAGTATCTAATTATATTCCCATTAAATTTGTCATTAAGAATTGCTTGTAATATTATATTGACATCCATTATAATAAGTGACTGATGAGGGGGGGAAAAACTGAAATGATCAATTCACACTTACATTTCCTGTTCAGTCCTAATTGTGTCATGTTGAGACAAAATGCTCTCTTCTTCTTGATTTAGCGCAGTTAAATCAAGAGGTGAGCACTGCGGAGATGAAGGCTGTCTGTGTAAAAGGAATCAACAGCGCTGCTAACCATCACCTGCTGGGGTTAACCCTGCGGTTGCCAACACATTCAGAACGTAGATGAAACACAATAGCAGACGAGCCTTTCATTCTCACACCTACAGTCGCAGAAGGCTTTCTGTCAGCCGCGCTAAAATTGTGTGTGTTTGTACAGGGGTGCATGCATCGTAGACATATTTCCCCCCTCTAATTAGCACAAGGGAGTCCTGGGGGCAATCAGAGCTGAGGTTAATGAGGGAGGGGGGCGGAAGAGACGAGGCAGGGGTGCAGCAAGTAACGCGCACCATGCTGCACTGGTGCTACAGTATAATACGCCCTTCTTATCACACTGTCACCCTGAAGGGGCATCATCCTCACGGCACCCACATTGATGTTTGGGCTTGTGACATATGACGTGTCTGTGTGTGTGTGCGTGTGTGCGGCTGTGTGAGAGTTGCTCCGTCTGCGCCGTGATGATCCTTCCACCCATCTTTGTCTCGTATTATCTCTCCCTTCACATCTCTTTCCCTCTGTAAGGCCCAGATGTGACAGCATGTTTCTCATATCACAGAGAATTGGTACACTGGGAGGGAAGAAAAAATGTGAGAGAGGGAGCAAGACAGAGCTGCCACAGCGGTCTTGGCATCTGTCTGTTCTCAATTGGCGTGCGGCGGTGCTGGTGGGAGAAGAGCACAGTCTACCAGATGTCATTGCTGAACATTGCCCAGGCAGCGTGAGCGCTGACTCGTACAGCGAGGCGGTATCACCAAGACAAATCATCCTCTCAGAGGGATTCACTTTAGAGAGTAATGATTTTGATGTTTTTATTGAAAAAATAAAGTGATTTTCGATTATTAAAAATATCCACTGAAGCTACAACTGCTTTGTCAGATTGCGGCATCGACTACAGTTCTGTGGTCGTCCACAGACTCCTGCAACACATGCTCTGCACATGGACAGGCATAACACTGGCATATTGTGTGTTGTTTAGACGACAACTCAATTTGTATTGTTTTGTAGTTATATTTTTATTTATTCATTGCTTTCTTTTAGGGCTACACAATATGGTGAAAAAAAAACATTGAGATTATTTTGACACATTGCAGTTGTGATATGAGTCACGATTAGCCGGAATTATTGTTCTTGCATCATAGTTTTTATTTTCACTGAAAAGGAAAAAAACATATTTGTTGGGGTCTATCCAAACAAACATGTTTTCCTACATCTGGAGAACAAGATTTGTAAGCCAGGACATCTCTGCAGCACTTAAGTACTTAATTTTATTGCTGTTTTGTCACTCAGTTTTCCTTCATAAAAAAGCCATTTGGATAGTGCACATGAAGTGATATAACATCGTGATTTTAATATTTTGATTGTGAAGCCATACTGTCTGTGCACTATTCTTTAAATTGGTACACATTTTACCCCAAATAGAGCATCAAGCTTACTGTGAATTTTAGAAAATATTTTTTATTTAGTATTATTATTTTTTTCCTTTTGGGATAGTCAAAAGTAGACCCAAAGACAGGAGGAGGAAGAGGGGTACAAGATAAAACAAAGATGGGGATGTTGCAGTGTTCTGGTGTGAATATTAAATAATGGTCCAACAGGAACAGTTTTCTGACATGTTTTTTTTCATAGCTTTCTTCTGTAAATGTCTTTAAAATTAGTCATGGTTAGAAGTGTGCATTTATAAATCAAGACCGATGATAACAGTTGTTTCATTTTCTGTCAAGAAACTGAAGGTGTAAATGCAAAAATTGCAAATCAAATCCTAGATTTGGTGAATCACTTTCCACTCTCTCTCTCTCTGTCTCTGTGTCTTGGTGTCCTACTGAGGACAGTGGTGGGATGGGGATGGTGGCTCATGTGGCTGTCACTCCAAACATGATGTGATGGGGAGGAGGGATAGAGAAAAGAGGATCCTGCATTATTAAAAAGAGTGCTGCCATTAGAGACATTTATACAGTAGAATGACCCGATCAAACTATAGCACAGATACACACACATGCACACAGCTTCACAGCTGCGCACACACACACACATACTCAGCCTCAGTACTGTGGCTAATAGCCTGGGCCATATTAAACATTTTTCCAGGAAGAAATGACAGGGATTATAGTTAATGTTGGTAAGAGTGCATACAATTTTAAAAAAAAAGCACTGTTTTCGGATATTTTCAGGTTTTTCTGGTGATGCTGTATTTATATTGTTAGAGTTGTATTACAGTTCCCTTTCATTTCATGCTCTCTCATCACTGCCAAAACAGGACCTAAGGGTCACATTCATCCAAGCAAAACATTGCTTAAAGATTAAAGATATTGGCTTCAGATGTCGTACATTTTTTTGTCTGTCACTATTTCATGTTACAAAGCGAGCACAAGTAATTTTCTCCCACGTCTCTGTGCGCAGCTACCTTTTCCCCTTTTAGTCTTCTGGCTTGTTTTTGTATCTCTCACCCGTTAACAATAATGCTTGGGGCGAGCACAGATGTAAGAAGTAACAGCTACGCTAAGAGAAGAAAAGATGAGCGGAAAAAAGATAGAAGATGAGAGAAAGGGAAACAGACGGGTAACGCTGCTCACAAGCATCACTTGTCAATTTACAGCCGTTGCTCCCTGAACCGCACCGTATAAATTTCCAGTGTGACATCCTTTTCTACTGCTTCCAAGCCGACTCGGGCTCCGTCCCACCAGATCTCCTCCCCAGACACATACTTGGAAACCTTAAGTACAGACATTGTGCCAGATGTAGTCTGCCTCTACTTTTATTTATTAATTTTTTCAGGTTTTGAAATGTTGACTTTTTTCTGTATTGGAATCACTATGGGGGGAATGAGAATGGATGGGGTAATGTCTCAGAGGAGTGCTGCTTTAGTGTATTTGATGTGGCCGCTGCCATGCAGACAGAGCACATGTGTGCACACACGCACACACAGGAGTGTATGACAGTAAATCATGGATGTGATGTGTGTGTGAGTGGGTTGAGGATGAAGAGAAGGGCCAAAGAGCACCAGGGGATGTTGTGTATCCAACAGTTAGAGAGACAGAGAAAGAGAGCAGCAGAGAGAGAGGAGCTTGGCACTGCTCATCTTTGAGTGATGGCAGTTCTTCAGGGTTAAGACATGGCCTCCCTTTAATCTCTCTATCCTTAGACATGAAAATGGAACAAAAAGGCGGGGAGGAGGGTGGCTGAGGGGACCAAAGCAGAAACCTTTGCTGGGTCCTGTGCCAGATTGATTTTTACTTTATATCGCTTTTATTTTAAGGCAGACAATAAAACTCACCTACCTGCTAACACGCACACAGCGGATGGCAAAAACAGAAATGATAAGTTGTGACTCACAGCGGACGTGACTTTTATCTGGACTGGTTTAGTGCCAGCACATGAATCCCTCATTGCTTTTTGAAGCATCGACAGGGCTTGTAACAACTATACATGACCCCAAGCAAGTCCATCTTAAAATTACACCCCTATCAAAATAGCTTTAATGACTCTCGTCCTCAAGTCTCTAACTCATATGAAACAAGGTGTAGGCCTCGTAGCCAAGGAATCTGCAAAGAAAACATGGCCCTCGGAGGAGTATGAGCTGAGGTGCTCACACTAATACAAGATTGCGTTATAAGTGCAACACCTGTTTCGACTTAAAAAGCAGAGGCCAGTAGCAAGATTAGCGAAACATGCCCATAAAGGGAGAAGGTGGCTGGGCCTACGCTCTGATAACAACACACTCTGTCCTGCGTTTATTTCAAAGAGCTGAAGGAACTGATGTGGTCATAATGCTGAGGAATTCATTCCACTGCTACACCAAGGCGAACTTCTGTCACTCAGCCAGAGAAAAGTGCCTCAAACTGTCTATTTTTAGCTTTCTGATCATGCTGTGTTGAAAAGAGGTTGATTTTTGTGCAGAATATGGACCTGTAAAAACCTCCTGAAACATTAATAAATGGCAAGTTGAGTCATAGTTGTCACCACTGGCAAACTTTTACAACAGTTTGTTCTGTTGCCTCAAGTTTTTTAAAGCTAATAAATGGGTAATGAGATTTCACCTCACTCAACGGGCAAAACATATATTTTCTACCCTATAATTGCTATAACTCTAGAGGTAACACTATGGGAATTTCAGTGAGTAATTACAAAGCTTTGAGACATGTTCTGTGCTCAGACCTGGGAATCTGGGAAATCAATGGAATTTCTTTCCTGAGGGACAGTGGGTGTGCAGCTCACAGTACTAAGGAGACTTGATCTAGGACTGATCCCAGGAATTTTACCACGGTAATTAGGTTTGTCAGCTTGGCAAAGTGGGGAAACGCTTTGTACTGTGTCACCTCAATGGGCTGGATTTTTGTCAGGGATCAAGACAAAGGCAGCACACCCCATACCTAAGCAGGCCGCACTGCTTGACAAAGGTGTGATTCGATGCTTGATGTGAGACACTGCAACTGACAAAGTCATTGTCGAATTGTCAGGGCCCTTTGGCACATTGTTCAGTGACTTGCTGTGATTATATTGTCAGATCACTTCTGAGTCTTTACACAGTGACGGCTGGTGGCAAAGACTTTGACAGGAAGTCAGCAAGGAGTTTAACACCTCATGCTACCAGTGGCAGTCTCCTGTAAAACAGTTAGCAGAGCTTAGGGCACATTCAGACAGAATCAGGCGTTAAAGCAAAAATGGCAGTCATCTCATTCATTTTTAACAGGGGTAGTGTGTTGCGATGCTGTGTTGGCCTGTTACAAGCTGGCAATCAGACTGCTTCACAGCCTAAAATATCTCTGAAACCAAACGCTATTCAGTTGGAGTATATGATAAACAATGATAATCTCCCTGTTGTGTCCTCACTTCATTTATTTTGTGCAACCAGCTTTGATGTCTGGGTCTGACTTGCATTGTATGCTGCAGAATAGTGATGCCAAGAAGCTTCCTTTGGTTTGCGTCCATTTGTTTGAGAGAGCGAACAGCTGTGGTCATGCAAGCTAGAAACTAAATGAGATGAGGGAGTGCTGATAGCAAGAAAGCTGGTGAATCGGAGAAATAAAACGTTACTTCCTAATTGTTTCACAGCGGTTATGTTCTAAGCACAAACACCCCTGCACACCTACGAATTACCGCAATGCTTGATTCTGTACAAATGTGGCCTTAGTGCAGCAATGCTGGCAAATGCTGTTGACACACATGACACACACGGCTGCTCCAAGAGTTCTGCCCTGCAACTGTCCCTGCATAAACACAAATGTGACTGCACACACATACACACACAGCCACGCGACTGTGGTCTCCCAGTAATAGCTTTGTACCTCTTGGGGCCTTGCGCTGACCGTTCCTGCTCTTATCTTTGTTTATGTGGAGGGTAGATCATCATGTATGAGTGTGCGTGAGTGCCTGCGCACAAACACTCGCAATGAGGTTGTTTAAAGTGCACATGTGAATAAGAATGCAAGTATGTGTGCGTGCATGCGTGTGTGTGTGTGTGTGTGTGTGTGTGTGTGTGTGTGTGTGTGTGTGCTAGGGAGGTGATAAGGCAGTGCCTGGAACCAAAGCACCAGTTGGCACTGAGCCTTAGATCCTGAAGATGAGAGAGTAATGCTTGTTTGAGCGTACACACACATACACACACATGCAGTGTAAACCAGAGGTTAGGTGGAGACAGCACAGAGAAGAGCATGCCACAAGTAGTTACTGGTGCATGTGCCTACGCCTGAATGTGTGTGTGTTTGTGTGTGTGGTTATCCTGCATGCATGCGTCTGTGCTCACTGAGGTCAGTCACCTGTAGCGGTCTATTGATCTTCCCTCTTCAGAAAGCTCTGTTGTCTTTGTTGATTACTGCCTTTGCCTTCCAACACACAGAGTAACACACACGCACTTTCAAGGTAGAGTTGTGGGAGGTTGCACTCAGCTCTGCATCTTCAACAACAAAATCCAGGACTGGAGAAGTCTTAGACTGTTTCCACCGCATGAACCCTCCCAAGGGTCTTGGAACCTTTGGTGGAACTCAGTACATTTCTGCCACAGGGACAAGGGTCTAAATTAAATTCTGGGGACATTATTTTACCCCACAAAAGTCCCTGCTTGGGTGGTAGTACTTTCAGAAAGTACAAGAACTTTGCAGTGCTGAACTGCCACCATTTTTTAAAAATCTGAAGCTGCAAACCAGTTTGTTTGTTGGTAATGCTTAGTGCTTTGACATACCAACATCGACTTACAGAAGAAAGCATACAACAGATGGTTTGTTCTTGGGGATGGTCATAGCACAAATAATGATGCTAATCTGTCACTTTACATGGAGCCATTGTTGTTATCTAGATGCATGCAAAAATGACGTGTAAAAACAGCCAACACAGTTGAAATGCAGTCAACAATGGGCTGAAGGAACATTTTAGTTCCTTGAAAAGTACTTCCTTGCACTAAAAGTTCCAGGTACTTTGGATGGAAACACAGCTTTAGAAATGCCACTTGCGCTGAGAAACGAATGCTGGGAACTGATGTATCATCGAGTGTTAAACCATCATTTCTGGTGACCCTATATCATATCCTGTCTACGCCTGCAGCCCTCAGCCCACAGCGAGCAGTGTGCCAGTGACAGCACGGCGCACTTGGTGGTCCCAGCACTCAGCCACTTACCCATTTAATAAGACAGTCTTTAAGAGGACGGAGCCAAGCATATGCACAGTGCTGGTAGATATTTTTCTTTTTTTCTCGCCACTTTTACAAGAGCCCTTTTTGTAGGAGGCCCAAGGGCTGGCATTCACCGAGGCTGCATGTGTGCGAGTGTGTGTGTGAGTCTCTCTGTTAGGTATCCATTTATTATCCATTTATTACTACTATTAGTCCCCTTTTCTTTCTCTCTCTCTCTTGCACTCCTTCACCTTAGTGAAATTCTAATAAACAATCAGGGTAGCACCATGCTGAGATGCCCTGTAATGGGCTCCTAATTAGCCACTCCAAACACAGAGAGCGGCTGCTTCACGCCTCGTTTTCTGCACTCATCTGCGCAAAACTGGATGAATTGATTCCATTTGCTCGCCACTTAATGCACTGATTGTTTATTGGCATGGCCGGGGATGAAGACAAACAAACAAACAAAAAATGTCTTTAAGCTCAGATCGCATGCTAATACTAATCACCATTAAAAACGGGCTGACCTACGACGGAATTCAACTGACTTTGAAGTTTCTTGGGTCCTTCTCGGAGAAGACTGCGGCTTTATCACCTCCGCCTTCTCTCCTCAACCCCCTTCTGTCCACCTCCCCTCTCCTGTCGGAGGTGAAGTGAAGCCAGACCAATTGGTAGAGGAGAGGCAGTGTCTTTTTCAGACCACAGACAGAGGAGGAGAATGTGGATGTGTGGAGGGGCGGGGGGAGTCATCACCTTCTCCTCACACCTGCATGACAGGTCATCCTGCTTAATAAAGGCACTCATGCACAACACGTCGGAGCAGGGGGAAAACGAAAGAGGGGAGGGAAAAAAAAACGGAGCAGAAGCAGAAGAGATGGAGCTTTACAACAAGCTGGTGAGCTGGCGAGGTGTTGACTTGTTTATAAGTTGATAAAAAAAAAAGTGGAATTTAAAATAAAGAGTTGCTAAAAGGGACAGTTTGGATTATTTGTAATGAGCATTTTCCAAAGGGCACCTGCCGTTATATAGGCCAAATATCAGCTTTACAAAGCCTATGGACTTTATAAGGAAAAACAATAATTTTACCTTGCAGAACATAGGCATTGCCAGCCTACTGCTGCTTCAATAGTTTTTTTTTGTTTGTTATTGTGTGACTTCTGTGTTTTAAAAGGTTAGTTCAGATTAATTGAAGTTACACAATAACTATAACTGAAGGAAGCAGCCATAGACAAGAAACCCCTGTGTTCTGGTAAAATTTGTTTTTCCTTAAAGAGTCTGGTTGCTCTGGGGAGAGCGATATTTGACTGACATAACAGCAGTAAAAAGGCTGCTTGTTGGCTTGGTAAAGCACTGAAAATATTCAGAATATAGCATACACTTAAACTGATGCTGATTTTTGGGGGGTAGACCTTTTTTTAAGGTCAGCTTCCTACATCACTACTTCTGCTGCTTTTCCAAACTGAGGACATGCTAACTGCCATCTACTGTAGGTAACACACAGACTATGGATAAGTACCTCATACAACCCCACTTAAAAAATCCGAATTATCCCTTTAAGTCTAAACTGAGAAGCTCCATTATGTTTCAGCAGACATTCCACTTTTTTTTGTATTCTGCGGTGAACTTCCACAGGTGTCTCAGCGCTGGTGTTGGTTCATGGTGGGGTCAGCGAACCTTTTAACCACTACCACACAACATGGAGGTACAGTGCGGGCTGTGTCCTTTATGCCAATGACACCACAATATCACGTAGAAACACAGGAAGTCAAACACAGCTGGAGCCACTGCTGAAAAACGAGACAGCGATAGACACGGTGCAAAGCACAACCACAGCAGTCACCAGTGTGTGGTACGCCAGCGTGTGTGTGTGTGTGTGTGTGTGTGTGTGTCCGTGTATGTGTGTGTGAGGTCCTTCAGTGTGTGTCACGCTCCTCTCCCTCCACCAGTCTGCCTAGCTCATTTCCTCCACAGGCTGCCTCCCTGCTACTTTATGAGTGAGAGCTTCTACAGCTCTCACCTCAGGACACACTTCAGTGTCTAAATGTTTCCATTTGTGGGGGAAGTGACACACATTCACTCACACCGCAGGGCACCTACCCATAACTAACCATCTTGCATACAAGCAGCAGTGAATCATGAAAGTGATTGGTTAAAATTCTCACTCTTTCTCTCCATGTGTATGGGTGGATGTATTTTTTGAGCCTGGGAAGGTATCGTATGCGTGAGTGTGTGTGTCTCAAGTGGTATTTAGAGTCTACATGTACTTTCAACTGCTATATTAAGCATCAGTCATGATGTGGGGGAGCAGTTCAGGACATTTATCTACTGTATCTGTTGGTACTGTTCATTATCCGCACTTGATTTCGGTTGTTTTTGGGAGATTTCAAACATTCATCAGTGCTCTGGAAAAGTCATAGAATCATAATACATATACAATACTAAAATAAAAACCTAGAGCTGCGATGATTAGTTGATCAAAAGGAAATTTGATGCCAACTATTTTGAAAATTAAGTAATGTCAGTCATTTTTGTTTCAGCTTTTTAGATGTAAGGATTTGCTGATTTCCTTTGTCATTAATGACAGTAAATGAAGAGTGTTTTGGTTTTGAATCACTGTTTTGTCAACAGAAGCAATTTAAAGACATGAGTTTGAGCTCTGGGAAATTGTGATGTAAATTTTTATACTTTTTTTTTTTTTTTTTTAGAGTAAATGATTAGCTAACCTAGAAAACATTTGGCAGATTAATTGATAATGAAATTTAACTTAATTTGTTGCAGCCCTAAAAAAATACTCAATACCCCTTTTGATACCATGGCAAAAAAGAAAAAAAAATCACTTGAATCACCCTGAATGGGTTTATTTCTCGATAATTACCCTCTCACTATACATTATCCTGTATAGCTGCTTACTTTAAAAATATTATTAACTTGACTTAAAAATGATTTTTATTGCTTTTCCAAAGTTGATCAGAACTGCATCCTTAGCAACAGTCTGTTATTCAGAAATAACAGACTTCAGAATGTGGTAATTGACCGGTCAGAATAGAGTGTTCAACAGACATTAAATAAAACTTAGAAAAAGAAAAAGTCACTGAACACTGTCCGGTTTTGCTATGATGCGAGCCAGATTTTTATTTATTTATTTATTTTTTTTTAATGGTAGTGTCCATTCTTTTCAATATGATAATTAATGGATATTGTATGATTTTAAACACACAGTACTGAAAAATTATTGAAGTATCAATACTCTGGACAGCCTTAATAAGTACTGACCCCTGTGAGCAACTACAGCCCCAAATCACCACTTATACCACACTAGTGATTTCCACCACACTCCTAAACAATTCAGTGTGACAATCAATGCAGGACTGGAATCTCCCGTGCGGATCGATACGGTGGGGTGCTGTTAGACAAACCAGTGCTACACGAGATCAACACCTTCCCACACTGTCATTAGTGTCGCTGACCTTGAAGTAAAATTCAATTTCCCTCTGCAGCAACAAACCCCCTGTAACCTCCCGTGAAAAGCCACTTCAGAATTCAGAAGCCATTTCCTCCTCCCAGCGCAGGCGAGACAGGATATTATAACTTATGAAAAAGGATATATGGAGTGAGGGATGCGGACAGAAAGAGAGGGATTCTGTTTGAGGAGGCAATTATAACATGGCCCTCTGAAAAAATAAAGAGGGCAGAGTCTGGCAGAGGTAAATAAAAATTCCCGATAAGGAGGCTGGCACATTTCCAGTTTCAATTAGGGGTACGCGGCTGACTATGAGAGCTTCTTGTGGGGAGCTTCAGCCGCACCAGGGCGGCAGCGAGGACCTGTTGAGGGAATTCTCCCGGGGGGCACGGACACTGGGTAAAAAGAGAAAGGCAAATGCGTAGTGAGAGAACCAGAGATCCCATTACACTGATCAGTGTAATGCATATCACATGGAGCAGGCGATGAGGAGGGAGGAGCAGGGTGTTCAGAGGGGATGAGGAGAAGAGGGCACCCCATTAATACAGGCAGAATATTCCTTTTTATTCTAATTATGACATGCCAGTGGAACTTAGAGGGGAGAAGAAAAGCAGTGGTGGCTCGTTTTCTTCACTTTGGAGACGCCCTGAGCTGGACAGAGATAGCTGTTTTTCTCAGATATAGATTGAACGTGAGTGAGGTTGTGTGTGTGTGTGCTGGGGTGTGGTGGGGGCCATGGGAAGAGATGCAGCCGGTGAATAAAACCAGCATCTCGGATAAAGCTGTAGGATTGGCTGCGAGGCTTTGAAGTCAGCCTTATCATGGGGATTTGAGAGGGAAATGGGTAAGAAGGTGGCGCTCATATACTGTGTGTGTGTAGCTGAGCAGAGTGTAGTTTGATCAAACCCCTACTCGGATCCCATGGGAGCCCCTAGACCTGACCATGTATGTTAAACATATCATTTTCACTTCCCATGTTTGCCCTGCACAGCATGTTAACTCCCCAATCAGATTTTATTAGAGCACCCCCTGCGCATACACACACACACGCCTCTCACTCCCATACGTTATGACATGGAATATTCATCATCTTTAAATTTGACCAAATACGGGGTCACTCATCGTGAGTTAAAATAACATTTTGAAATATACATGTGGCCACCAAGCATGTAATGGATGCATTAAAGGGATTTCCAAATGTGGTGTAATTACTCAAGTGTCTCTCGAGAAGAGATTGGCGTGTGTATTGGCTCTTTATCACTTTCTGTGATGCAGCATCCATGATCCTTGACTGCAGTATATGAACTGACACTGACTGCATGTAATTTTCAAGTCAAAAATTAGGTTTCTAATCAGCAAACAACTCAACTACAGTGTTCATACTCGCAGGAAAAAATCATACTTGTCTTTCGCTGCACACTGTGTGCGTATGCAGGTAGTAGAAAGGGAGGCGACGCTAAATATTTACAAGGCAGATGGAGAACGGTTGAACCACAGTGAGTGTTTGATTCGAGTATTTGAAGACAGGGAAACAGAAGGAAAGGAAAATCACATCGCAGTGTTGAATGTTGCTGCTAAAGCAGTGGTCTCACTTTGAAAGAGCAATGTAAGGATAAAGATAAAGCAAATACGACAGCACAGCACAGTATTTCATAACAGCTAAGACCAGAGCAAACACACTGAGAAAACATACTTAACTCCCTGGTGATGACACAGGAGTGACCCAGAGGTGACAGTAGAGGAGGTGGTAGAAGCGTTACACAAAAGTTGACTTGTCAGATGGTTAAAATGACCTAGAGCTGCAAAGATTAGTCTATTTATTGATTACTTGTTAAGTATTAAATTACTCGCCAACTATTTTGATAATCAGTTATCGTTCTGAGACATTTTTAAAGAAAGGCCTCTCAGCTTCTCAAATGTGAATATTTTCTGGTATATTTAGACCCCTGACTGAATACCTTTTGGTTGTGGATGAAACAAGACATTTAAGGATAAAGACAACTACCAACTAACATTTTTTTTCATTAACAGTTAATATGTCGATCATTTGCTTGATTAATTAATTAGTTGTTTTGTCCATAAAATATCAGAAAATGGTGTAAAATTTCCCAAAGCCCAATATGACGTCCTTAAATGTCTTGTTTTGTCCACAGCACTATCATATTCAGTTTACTCTCATAGAGGATTAAAGAAATCTAAACATATTCACATTTCAGAAGCTGAGATCAGAAAAGTCTTAATTTTTTTTCTTTGAAAAGATTATCAAAATAGTTGGCAATTAATTTAATATTTGCCGACTCATCAACTGATTGACTAATCATTGCAGTTCTAGACATCACCTTGGGCTTTTGCAGATGGTGATCAACATTTTACTTAATTTTCTGACATTTAATAGACCAAACAACTGATCGATTAGTTAAGAAAATCATCAACAGGTTAATCAATAATGAAAATAATTGATAGTTGCAGCCCTAGTGATGTCCTTACATTTCCTTTTTTTTTTTTGCCCACACCCAAAAGATGTCCAGTCAAGGGACTTAAAGAACAGAAAATCTAAAAATCTTAAATCAGCTTATTTGATAATTTTTTCTTAAAAAATGCAAAACAATTAATCGATTATCAAAATAGTTGGCAATTAAACAGTAATCAACATTTTTCACTATTCTTTGGACATTCTATGGCCCAAACAACGAAGCGATTAATTCAGAAAATGATCAACAGATCAATAGTGAATATAATTAACAGAAAATATAAAGATGTTGTATAAATGTTATATAAAAAAAGATGATAAAGGACAGTATGATTAAAAGATGTGAATACACAACACACAGACACAAATGTATGGTCATGCACGAGCAGTTACAGCATGTACTTCAGTCTTTTCTCTGCAGTCATGATATTACCTAAACATCTTGAAAGCTATCTGACAAAAACGATCAGTAACGTGCAGTCAGCCAAACTTCACCTCAGGCCTCCGTGGAGCCAAAGAAACAGAAAATCAGCACATACAGTTCAAGACATGGAGATTTAGAGCAATGAAAAGATGAACCCTAAAAAAATAATTTAACTTTTTCTCTGTGGGAGCTATTTTCTTCTCAACCTCCACTTGATAGCATGTGAAAGGGTGTTATAAGTATTTATAGTTTCATACCATTATTCATCACTATTATTTCTTTCTCAGTGTTAAACTTGCAGCAGCAGCTTGTGAGGCCTTGTTGAATCTATGGTTAAATTCAGACTACATCCAAATCCAATATAAGGGGAATTATTTCCCAAATTCCTGCATACAATGTAACCTGCTCGTAACCTTGCTTCTCCAGCTTGAATTCATTTGAGGCTCTGGTTCAGGATTCAAAAGTGAGGGACTGAGGATTTGGCATGGGCAGGACTTGTGTAAGGAGCTGGCTGTGAGCTCTGGAAGCCGTGAAAAAGTGACAGTGAAAAGGAGCGCGATTTCTGCGAACATTACATTGTTTATTATGATATTAAAGCATGCTGGATTTTATATTTATTGCTGATGATACTGTGTTTTCTTAAAATATGAAATTGTTATCAAACGGTAAGGTTTTATTGCTGTGCTGATAATGCTCCTCTACCTCTCTCTGACTGATCCTCTAATCTGAAATCACATCCTTTTATCTCCAGCTTACTTAGAAGTGAGCGATCGAGAATAAGAAGGGAGAAGACACCCTTAAGAGCACAGGGCAGGACAAGTGTGTGTGTGTATGTGTGCGCAGGGTGGAGGGGGGAGTGAGAATCACCTTGATTCAGTACACCGGCCCTCTTTGAAGTGCTTGGAGCCCAGCACGGCCAGCACAGAGCCAACCGTAAGCCTTCCAGCAAAAATCGAGCCTGACCTCCCCACCAAATCATAACCATATGAACGTAAGAATTTCCACCTTAGGAGAATGCTCTCTCCCCCGTCCATCTCCCAGGGTGAGGCATTAAGTAGTGATAACACAAAACAGGTTCTGAGAGAAAGGGGAGGCACCGGGAGGTGATGGAGGGTGGAGAGGGAGGAGAGGAGGACAGGAGGAAAATAGGGGTTACAAGTGTGCCGTATGGAGGAGATTGGAGAAGGGGATTGTGTCCAAAAAATGTTGTTGCACGGAGCCCGACTACCTAAAATGGAAGTTTCTCAGGCGAGGATCAAGAGATATGGTGCCCTTCACAGTTGACAGAGTGAGAGACAGAGAACGGAGAGAAGGGGGAGGAGGGGGCTGGGGGGGGTGCAGTGAGGGAGTCAAAGAAAAAAGACAGAAATTTTGAAATGTGACTCTAACTCAATAAATACCTTTCTAAACCACTATAGAGAAGCCGAGTGGTACCTTCACTAAGGCCTCAGGACCCACCTGCAACTGGAAATGGTTTCCTGTCTTACACAAAACGCTGTTGCACCCTAATCCATGTAATTACATCTCATATTCCACATGTGTAAGTACACATGTACAACATTACAGTCACAAGTTTTTTTTAAGTAAGAGCACAGCCCTCCTGCAACGCTAGAAAAGAAACTACCTCCACTCTTAATGCTCATTAGAGAAAGATTTGCCAAATAAAAATAACCAGAAATATGAGATTATTTTCTTGCATTAATAACCTTAAAGGGACAGTTCACTCCCAAATCAAAAATACATATTTTTCCTATTACCTGTAAGTGCTATTTATGGATCTCGATAGTCTGAGTGTGAGTTTCCAAGTTTTGGATGTATCAGCCATGGAGATCCAGTAGAAAGAAAGTTCCGGTTCTATTGCAGAGAGGAAGTAGTTTCTACATGAAATCCCTCCCAACAAGGTCTGTGGATTATCTGGAGTAACCAGGTCATGATTTCTGGAAGGAGACACTGGCGTTGAATTTTTTAAATCTATTTTTGGCACTTCAAGCACCACAAGCTGAGTGCTATTTAGACCCATTAGACTGGAGAGAAGACAGACATCTCTATAGCTGATATCTCCAAAACTCTGCAACACACACCAGAACTATATAAAGGAATAAATAATACAGGTATTAGGGAAAATATGTATTTTTGATTTTGGGATGAACTGCCCCTTTAAACACACCCTCCCGCTCAGGCATCTGCCACTGAAACAAAGCCTGTGTCAGAGGGCCATCGCAGAAGCGGAGGGTGATTTTGTGGCTGTGTGCGCGCCCGATAGTTTGAATAAGCATTCCTCTGAGTGTGTGTGCAATTAGGGGTTAAGACTGTTTGTGTGTGTACAGTGTGTGTCCGTGTGTGTGTGTGTGGTTGCGTGGCGGTGGTGGGGGTTGTTAGCGGTTCCATCTGGGTCTCCTGGAAGCCGTGTGGAGTCAGGAAAACCACATCTCATAAAAGTGGAGGCAGCCCAATGTTCTACAAGGACAGAACATTACTGAGAATGTCGCTCAGGAAAACCCTGGGCTTCAGCCCATATGTTGGCTGCAAACGCTGTGTGTGTGTGTGTCTCTTTTTCTCTTTCCACTCATTCTCTCTACTTATTTTTCACTTGGTAAGGGATAAGAAAGAGGAAGACAAAATAGACAGCGTGGAGTGTGGGAGACAGAGGCAGAGACAGGCAGAGAGAGAAGCCAGTACTGATAGCAATTCCATCTGTCTGTATCGAACAGAGGAGTGAGCAGTGACAGGCTTGCAGGGATGGGGTGGAGTTTTGGGGTGGGGGGCATCTGGTGCACATTGGCTGTGGGTCTGTCTGGAAACAACCATGGGAGAGGAAAGAGGGATGACTAGAGGGAGGGAGAGGAGAAAGGGATGAAGGGTTGAGGAGTGGGGAAGGTAAAGAGTCCTGTCAAAGTGAAGGGCAGAGGAATTCTGCCCACGAATAAATGTGTCTGTTTTGTTCACATAATGCCTTGGATTGAACCTGAAGTCAGAGGCGACAGGGGAGAAATAGGAGAGAAATAAAGCGGGGTGAAGGGTAGAAAAAAATATCACACACAGAGATGCTCATATAAGTGTCAGTCGTCACTATCAGGTGGAAACTATAACTTTAATTTAGATGATTTTCATGCTTTCAGACTTACACAACCCGTTTAAGACTTGTAGATAATGTAGGAAATGAATTGTATTAAGTCTTAAACCAAGGCTGTTTTACTGTGACATTTCAAGTTAAGGAGGCGTCAACATCCAAATACTAGTTATTTTTGTTTTTAGCTACTCTATATGTACAGATTAAATGTAACATGTGGGATGCTGTTGTCTTTGTAAGTGTTTGTTTCTGCTATTTTTCTAATTTAAAGGCCACAGGACAAAGGACTTTGCTCTAATAACACAAAAGGAAAGTTGTTCATCTTCCATTTTCAGTGAAGTTAAAAAGGAATAAAAACTCCATTATGTATAAGTCATCATTAAAATAAATATTAATTAAGTCATTAACAAAACCTGCAACCTGAGAGAAATAATTTGTTAGAATCACTTTTCATGATAGAACGTTGGTTATCATAAGAAAAAGCTCCATACTGTCTCCAAAATCAACATCTTTCAATTATGTAATCAAAAAATGCCTGCTACACATATACATAATGCAAAATAAAAAAGATTAAAGTCTCTATTATCAGTAAAACATTAAAACAAATATTGGTTAAGTCCCCATTAACAAACTTGAAGAGGAGTAACGTCTTTTAGACCCACTTTAAATGAGTTAATAGAGCTTTGGTGAGGCCCATCATGAAAAAAGGTTTCATAATTTTAAAATTGCCATATTTTAAAGATGTTCTTAAGTAACCTGTGGCAATGTAACTGTAATCTTACTACACATTTTCAAATTGTATTATAATTACAACAATAACATATAACAATTTTTTGTTACCCAACAAGTAATGGAGAGCTGTGATGATGGAGCAGTGGGAGCAGAAGATCCCTCTTTTCTCTCTAAAGTGATCCAACCAGCAAAACATTTTTTTTTTTCACAAAGTAAAGTTGGCTATGTGAATTTTCAGGATAATCTACTTTAGAGATATTTTACAGAACACAAGCCAGCTTGTGGTATGGGACCATGCAAAGGTCATTAAATAACTTTTAAAGTCTTGAAAATGTGATGACAGGGGAATTATTCTCTTCTGGTTTGTCTGGCAGCAAGAACCTGTTTATTGGGAACTTAAATACATCTAAACTCATTATGTTCACGTTAACACATAAACCTGCACGCATACATTTATGGTAATATTATAGGAACAGGCTGTGTGGTTCTGCTGGTGCACAAGTGTGTTAATGCTATAAGAGAGCGGTTTGTGGACTGAAGGTCAGGCTACAAAATGGTTTATAGAGGGATGAAAGACGGGGAGGGAGAGAAAGACAATAGTTCATTTTAATGGTTATTGATGTCATGTATAATTCTTCTCCTTTACAAATCAAAATTCCTACCACCAGATAAGCCATTGAGCTTTTAATAATATTGATTAATTTCTTCAGTTTAAGGAGCCTATTACAAAGGTAAATTGCAGAGTGTATGCATGTTTAGTCACACCTCTGCGATGTATTCATTTTGTTATGCAGTGAACGTCAGACAGGACGCAGGAGGGCGAAGCCTATCATGGCTGTTGACATAAATTAACTCCTTCTGTAAATTAGAACTAAAAAGCCACGGTGGCATATTTATAAATAAGTGTTTATTCTGCAGGATAATCTAAACCGGATTACAGTGGTAATAATGATGATAGTTAGACAGTAGTTAGGGAAATGTCATCGGGCAGCGATGAGACAACGCTGAAGCTTCTGATATGAATGAACCAAACGTGAGTTCCTTCCTGGCTGTTCTGCATCAGTTTAAATGTTGGTTCATTCCTGCCACGTGTGAAAAAGAGCAGGTGTGAAAGATACCGAACACAGGGCTACAACTAACAGCTACTTTTATTGTCAATTTATCTGTCAAGTATTTTCGATTAATTGATTATTTGTTTGGTTTATAAAATGTAAGAAAATGGCAAAAAAAAAAAAAAAAAAGATCAGTGTTTCCCAAAGCCCAATATGATGTCCTTGTTTTGTCCCCAACCCAAAGATGTTCGGTTTACTGTCATTAAGGAATAAGGAAACAAGGGAATATTCACATTTCAGAACCTGGAATCAGAAAATCCTGACTTTTCTCCTAAAAAAGAAAGAAACACTCAAACTGAATAATCAATTATCAGAATAGTTGGTGATGAATTTAATAGTTGAAAATGAATCAATTAATCTTGCCGCTCTAATCTTAAATAGTCTCATAAGAAGGGAATTAAACCAAAGGAGTCGATATAAAGTGACAATTAAAAGTACAAAAGTTGTAATGATGCCAGAATTTTAAACTTTGATACAACGCTAGTATAAAAAAATGATACTTGATGTCTCTGTGTATACCACGGCTGAAAGGAAAAAACTAGGGTAATTATTTTCTTTATGTTTTTTATGAACAACCTGGACACAGTGGTGCAGAAAAAGTCTCACTATCTGGTTTTGCTGCAAGCCAAATTTCATGCAGGGCAATAAAAAATGAACTGAACTGAGGTCTTAAATGAGCACTTAGATAATTGTTTTTAATAGATTTGGTATTTTTAATACCATAAAATGGATAGTTAATGGAGATTGTATCATTTTAAACGTGGTATCGAAAAAGCCTTGATACTTTTGACAACTTTAATAAGGAGGCTGCAAAGTGATTAAAGGTTACCTTTGCTTAAGATGGGTGGCAGGTCAGTGGGTGCCACAAACACTGAAATTCACTTCACTAAATAATAGCACTAACAATAGGAGGGAAGGGCATCATGAAGGGGGGTGTAATACATGATTTTTACCAATAAAAGCGTGCGGTTATTGCTCCGTAGGCTTGCTAGCTCCTTCAAGTTAGTGTCACAAATAGAAAGGGAATGTGTAGGTGAAGGCAGAATACTGATGCCAAGCTGAGTCTGTGTTTTCAGTTTTTCCTCTATGCATTTGTTTGAATATAAGTGTGTGTTTTCCTTCCTCCTGCACTGCATACATTCAGTGGTCAGGCATCAGAGGAGCTGCAGGTATATTCTGTCAGCTCAGTGTCCTGAATCCTCTGGCGCATCACTGACACCCATACACACTGACACCCAGTAAACACAGTGCACCAAACACACACACACACACACACACACACACACACACACACAGTCTAAACTGTTGCATGTTATTGTGACTAACTGAATAACAGTGGTGGAAGTAACAAATTAGAATGGTTCACATTACTGTAATTAAGTTTTTTTTGGGGGGGCACTTGTACTTTTATGAGTGTTTTTTCAAGTCTGTAATTTTACTCTTTACTCTAAGTATCTATTACACTATATAATCTACTTCACTATTTTTTGAAACCTAATTTACTACTGAGCAGGTCTGCAGTTTGAATTAATAGCCACACCTTTCTTCTGCCTTTTTATTGCCAATAAGGCTAATTGATCCCAAACAGGCGCATATAAACCGTGATATATGGATGAAAAAAAAAAGACTGCAGCAGGCACAGCTTCAGAGAGGTGACCATGACCACTGACAGCACCGGAGTTAGGAGTAATTCAGACTGAAGGTTTGGGGAAACAGAAAACCCCTTTGATTGATTGCCTGCTACTGATAATACATGAAACATCAACTGTTAAAAAGTAACTAATACTTTATACTTTTACTTAAGGGTTAGGGTTAGAAGGTTTGAACACCAGTAGTTTTACTTATTTCAGGAACATAATAGTTTTTCTACTTGTGTACAGATTTTCACTTTCCACCACTGTTGCTGGCGGACGAAATGTAAGAGGTGAATGATTATTGAAATTAATTATGAAATTAATTGCCAACTTTTTCTATGATCAGTTTAGCAGTTCGAGTGGTTTCTGTAAAGAAAAAAGTCAAAATTCTGTGATCCCAGCTTCTTAAATGTGATTTTTATTTATTTTTTATTTTTTTGTTTGTTTTCTGTTTCTTTAGTCTTCTATAATAGTAATCTGAATATCTTTTGGTTGTGGACAAATAAAGACAAGTCTTTCACCTTTTTTTTTTTTTAAAAAAATGTATAGGTCAAACAACTAATCGATTAAGTGAGAAAATAATGAGATTAGTCAGAAGTGAAAATAATCACTATTCACAGCCTTTAAATAGAGGGGAGAAAAACAAAGAGAGCCATATGCTAAAGTACATACAGCGTGCTAACCAAAACTCTCAAAGAAAATGTGAAATATATGGTAAAGAGGGGCTTCATTAGGACATAATTCAGAAATAGTGCATAATTATAGTGATTTATAGCATATCTCATTAAAATAGAAATTAAGATGATTACTCTTGTGGCCTAAACACTTTTATTCAAATCCTAAATCAGTACAAGCAAGCGTTTGAAAAGCCTGACTGCATGGATCGCGGTAAAGTAATTTATCATCAAATAATGTCCCTTGACATCAATATCAAAAAGACAACTTATTACCTATCATCTGCAATACTGTTCTCCTCATTTTATCTCTCATTTAGTGCAGCATAGTGGTGGGGAACACACCCCTGACACAAAGCGTTGCCCGGAGGCTCGGGGAAGATGATTGAATTTCATAGCTACTTACAGGCTAATAGGGCCGTACAATGACTACTTACTGTCCTTAAGTGACTGGCTGCTTCTCCGCGGCCGCGGCCCCTTTGAAGCCCTTCTGAGGAGATCTAGAGGATTTAGCCAGTAGCGTGACATGAGGCTGAGCAGTTGAGCAACGGTGCTGCTCCCACCAGCTGACTATTAGAACCAGCTGATATAAACACAGAGGCTACGACTATGGGAACCACAGTGCTCCAACCGTTACTCAAAACAAGGCTTTCTCACACCGCAGATCTGGACTGTTTTGCTTCGGTTCCTCAGGGAAAATATTCAAATTAAACGGTGAGGATGTTTTTTAGAACTGGAACAGTTGGTCGATTAACCAATTAGTAAAAAAAATTAAACTATTTAGATAATCAGTGGTTCCAGTTAAAAGACTGAACTCATCCAATGGCAGATATCCCCTGCAGATTTGATGCTTGTTTGTGTTTCATTTTGTTTTAAAATTAATACTTTGGCGGTTTTGGACATCGTGGTTGGACAAAAACAGGACAATTAAAATAGAGCCCGACCGATATTATTGGCTGATATTGGCAGCTATATTAGTCTACATTGGTATTGGTATATGTTTTCCAATGTGAAAACTTTTATTTAACAGAACGTAAGACAGATTTTCTTGTTAGCTTTATAGGCAGTATTTTAATATACATATATTATATGTTTCTTTTTATTTCGATTTATTCATAGTTCTTAAAAACGCTGTAGAAATTTTCCTCTGTTTCAGTGCCCTGCTGTCATTTTGGACAATAATGTTTATTGCTAAACTGTAAAATATCCTGACTCCCAACATATTTTTTTCACAAGTCACAAGTCAACCATTTTTGAGCACTTGTTGCAAAAAAATGTGTGTTTCTGTGTTGAGAATCTCAGCCGATATATTGATGTTGGAACAATTTTACTCCTAATATCAGTGTCAGCGTTGGCATAGGTCCCAAAAATCCAGTATGGGTCTGGCCCTAATTTAAAGTTGTCACTAGGAGCTATCTGGACTTTTAACGGGCATTTTATACTATTTATTTGACAGTTAATAGACTGAACCATTAATCAATTAAGAAAAAAGATCCTTAACAGATTTATTCAACATTATTTTTTAATTTCAATTAGAAATATTAAGAAGATATTGTAAATTTAAGAAAATAACAAACTATGGTAATGTTACTGAACTGAATTAAGAACATAATATAATGATGGATAATAACGGAGAGAGTTGATATTATATTTCTTTAATCTCCCATATTTTCAGATATTATATTTATTTATATTCTTCACATATATTTTTCTTCTGTCTCAAAATTGCACACCCCTTTTTTTTAACTTGTGATAACCTATGTTTACGATACAACTGTTGTTTTGTGTGTGTGCGTGTGTGTGTGTGTTCTGTAAAAACTTTAAGAGAAAGGGACTGGATCTGTGAGCGCTTTACTAACAGAAGCTGTTTCCACATACAAACCACCCTCTCCTCACCATGCTGTTCCACTTACACTCTTGGAACACTAAACCATATACGCATACAGATAAGTACATGTGCACACAACACTCACACATATATACACGCATACACACACAGTTAACCACATGCACATGTTCACTTGCTCTTAACTAATTCATTCAGGAACACTTTGGTTTGGGTTTCAACACCAAAAACCTCTGTACCTTTGATTGAGAAATGTGTCTGACTGCAATTATATGGGAGGGGGTTGTGGAGGGAAGGATGGATGGGGAGAGGAAACACACTACAGTGGTTTTATAGTTTGCTGGCGTGACATTTTTCTCCACTTTTTTTTTTTAAATCCCTTTCCTTTTTCCAGCAGAGGGGCATAGTGTTGACAGGGCAGGAAAAGAGGGCAGACTGAAGTAGGAGTAACAGCAGGGAAAATGTGAAGAAAATGGATGGGCAATGGGACTGAAGTGGCCTAGATTGTCACTATTCTGCTTTTGATCAATACCTCTTAAAATAACTGCAGTGCTGGAGAAATTTGGAGATACACTTTGTGGGAAAGTAATGGTAGTGATCACTGTGGACACATCAAAAAAATCACCAGAAATTGCAGGCAAATATAAAGGCATATGGAGGGATGCATTTGTGTGTAAGCAAGAGAGTAAGTGTGGCTAATGCCCTGTCTTGACATTTACACTAAACGCATATGATGCTTTACATGTGTTTTGGTGCTGTAGCATGCGTGTTGGTCACTGACCTGCAGTATGTAGCCCCTGACGTAGTCTCGGAGGGTCCAGCCCAGGCCGTGCAGGATGTGCAGCACCTCTTCCTGCTTCAGCACGGAAAAGAGGCGGTCGAGGAGGATCTTGAGCCTGACGGGTACCGCCTGGGTGCCGTACAGCATCAGGCTGCTGATGTCGAACACCACGTTGGACTGAACGATCTCCACCTGGGTCGGGTGGTACAGGTGCTGGGTGCTGAGCTTGTCCAGAGCTGCGTGGAGGTGCAGGTGACAGGGCGATAGAGAGAAAAGAAAACGCACACACAGACATAGACGGCCATGGTTAATGACTGTCAAGTTTCTCTCTCATCTTAAATCTTCCTTCAGAGGCGACTGCACAGTCAGCACCAGCTGATAATCAGATATCAATCAGATAAAAGCAATGACATTAATGTAATTATCTGTCATTACTTCTATTTAATCTAATCTCTTGCTCTTTCACATTTATGCTGCCCTTCTCATTTGCCTCCTCTATCTGCATCCGAACCAAACCTGCATTACATCCACCCTGTTTTGTCTCTTAATTTTTGCTGTTTGTGGCTCATCAGGTATGAGTTTACGTGGTTTATGTCAGCCCGATTCAATTAAGTTTTTAAAAGGGCCAGATCTGAAAAAAAAATAAGTGCCAAGGGGCCAGACATTGACATTTCCTGTGTCTGACCTGTAAAGTTACAAATTTAAATGTGTGAAACAACGCGCTGTACAGACTGCGGCAATTTTCTTGTATAAGGACAATAAAGTTACATCTATCTATCTGTCAGTCCACCTTTGTAATCCTAGATTAGAAGAAGCTTGTTGTTTTAATAAACATTGTTCTATTTAACATCTTTTTAAATTCAGTTTGATTCTGTGTAAACAGCTTTAGTTTTGTTTTTTTTCAATAAGTGTCTCTGTGATTAAAAACAGACAATACCAATGAATGGGCAAATTAGCCTACTCATAAAATGATGATCGTAATGTTCAAACGGTGTAAACACCCATAAACTTAGAATGCTAGCAGATTATTTGAATAAAATCACAATTATGTAGTTTTTGTCATAGTTATAAATGATCAAAGGGCTGAACTGAGGTCATCATAGGGCCAGATTTGGCTCCAGTTGAGTAGGTCGGGTTAATGTGCTATGAAGACAAGGATGTAGGTTTGGTTGCAGAAGTGGATAGTGGCAGTGCAATCAACCAAAAAAAGGAAAGTGCTGCTTAATGTATTTATATATTGATATTAATCTACTGTAACAAATATTAATTGATATTAAACTGATAATGTTTTTTGTAATAATAGCAGCATAACAACAAAAATGAGAAATGCTGTTAATTACTGCATTATTAATGTGCTTACCCTGCTTACGATCATGTTAACTTTCTTTGATGAAGATCTGATAGTATATGATAAGTAATGATAATGCTGTATATTTTATCTGTGTACTAGAAACAGCGATCTCCTTTTCTCTGTTATCTTTGATTGTTGCCTAATAAGTGCATTTTGGGAGAATGTAGCAACTAGATTACAGGGGTTTTTTTAACCTAGAGAACATGCAGAGGAGGAGAAAGTTTTCTTCTCAGGACCGACTGGTATCTGCAGTGTCTCTTAGGTTACGTAGAGCTAGGGCTGCGACTAAGTTGTATTTATATTATCGATTAATCTACTGATTCTTTACGCATGTCTTCAAATAGCTTCTTTTGTCCAATCAGTTCGAAGACTCTTCATTTACTATCAAAGTGCAAATATCACGCTAAATTATTTTGTTTTATTCTCAACAACCATCTGGTGACTGCCAGAAATTATCTTGTGACCCACCTTTGGGGTCCCGACCCCTAGGTTGAGAGCCACTGGATCTTTTGACTAAGCATTGCATCTATAATGTCCAGTAGTATGTTTTTTTGGAGAACAGCCATGTTGATTTGTAGGTGGAAGTACTTTTTATGTACTATATTGTGTGTAGTGTCTAGTACTGAACAAACTTCACTAAGAGGCTAGTGTAGCCTCTATGCTGCCTAAATTGCAAAAAAGGGTGAAAAAGTCCTAAATCCACCAGGTGGATTTGTTATTGCCCCTTCTATCGCAACCTCAGTCACCCCTCTCTCCTCCTCCTAGCTGTCTGGGCGACACCTGGTCAGCTCTCTCTTTCTCCCTCTCCGTCTCGATCCCTCTCTCTTCCCTTACCTCATACACCCCCTCTCCCTCCCCCCCTCTCCCTGCCTGTCTGGGTGACACCTGGTTGGGTCTCTCTCTGATCCTGGGACGGCTTTTTTCCTGCTGACGAGGGCTTTGCCTGACAACACAGCGCAGCCAGACACGAACATAATAAAAAATGAAGAACTACTTGTCAGAGTCCCTGCCAATGCCGACATGAAATGAAAAGTGGGGGAGAGGAGAGATGGGCGCCTGACAGTTCAGAGGGAGAGATTAAAAAATAGTCAATGGGGTCCTGTGCGATCCGCTGAAGGGCCCGTGGCCCACTCTTGTGCGGACGCAAGCCAAACAGGTGTTTTCTTTTTTCTTTTTTCCCCTCCTCCTTCTCTTTGTACTTTCTTCCCTCCTCTCCCTTTTTTTTTTATACCCGCGTGAAAAACTCATAACGTGTGGTCTCTCGCTTCTCTATCTGTCTTCTGGTTGTGTTCTTTTTTTTCCCCTTTTTTTGATCTAAGGTGCAAAAACAAGACTTTGAAAGCAACAGAAAAAATACAGAAGCAAACAAAAACAAAGTTTCTTCTGCCATGAAAATGAGCAAAAAATGTATTTTATTATATTCACTACCATAGATAGAGGTAAGATACTATCTGCAGTAAATAAAAAAATAATATAAAATGTATTAAAATTGTGAAATATGTGAGATGCATTCATGCTGCTGGCATCTGTGCTAATTTCTACACAGAGTACAGATTTGTAGGTCAGGACCTCTGTTCTCTCCACAGCGAGACAAGGTTTTATAAGGATCAGAAACTAAATCTTTATTTACAGCAGGGTTCTCAAACTTTTTCAGCTGGAAACCCAAAAGAGAAATTTTGTGTCTTATCAGGACCCAAACTAACAAAATAATATAAATGATATAATATAAAGTAATCATGAATTGCTTTAACATCCACATTCACAAACTAAACTGAATGTCATTATAGTGTTGGCATCACCGAGAGCAGCTTTTCTCATTCCCACTAATTTTGTACTACCTGCTTTATTTTGACATATTAGCTCCATCAAATAGAGGTCAATGTCACTAATTGTGGAAATATGGCATGCATTTTACTGTTTTAATTGTCAACCCAATAAAAACTGGTCCGTTTTATTCTGTGACCCATTTTGGGGGCGAAACCCTAAGTTTGGGAAGCGCTGATATTCATCATATTTAGATACGCCCATCACGGTAACAATTTATCTCCTTACCATGAGCTACCCAGCCGTGTTTGCACTGGTCACATGTCCGTAGGTGAATCTTCCCTGGCTGGAAACACTCACATGTGCAGTTCACCAGTGTGCAGCGAATGGCCTGCAGAGACACAGGAGAGGAACGGAGACAGATGCATGTCAATGACAGCTCGAGTACAAAGGAGAGATGACAGGGCTGAGAAAGAACAGTTATCAACTAGCAGTCGTAAATACAAGAAAGAAGCAGGAGTCCAAATTATTACGTGCTCTGTCAGGACAGCAAATCCCTCAAGCTCATCCCATACTGAACATAATACTTTGTCTTACATGTTACTTAAAAATGTGGCAAAACATATCAGCAGTTGCAGCCACTGCCACAAAGAATAACTCTCAGACATACTATTTCTTTCCAGCGTGTGAATCTGCCTCTCTATACGGTTATTTCCCAGAGTTCACATGAAGCGACAAAGGACTTCCCTTCCTGAAAACACAGAAATGTAACTTGTTTTGACTGAGGCTCCATTACTCAACACTGGAGCTGCACTTAGTCTGACCCCGGAAAGCTTTTAGTAGTGAGAGGTTAAGTGTCCAGACTTGACGAGGGCAACTCGGTACAGCACAATGCATCGTCTGCAGAGGCTTAAGCCTTCACAAAAGGGCTGTTAAAAACCTCGAACAAAAAAAAATTCAGGCGCATTTTGCAGGAGGTCATTTGATCTTGTAAGATGTTTCACATTCTTAAAGCAATAAAGAGATTGTACAGCAAGGAGAAAATGTATGATATACACATAAAATCCACACAAATGAACACAGCTTCATCATCATCCAAATGAGTGCAGCAGCTGGGAGCCGTAAATTTCCCACTGACGTGGTGAAACAAGAAGACAGAATGAAAGGAGTGAAAACAGAGAAAAAGAAAAGAGAAACATGAATCTTAATAAGCATTGGCAGGACTTTGTTTATCAGACTTTTTTACATTATCAAGATGAATTGATGAATAAAGATAGTAACACTTCTGCAATGTTAACTGCCTAAAGGGAATGTGCAGCTGTAGGAGGATTGGTACAGGGAAAAAAAAATCTTGGAACAGTTTCACTCTTAAAAACACACGCTTATCTTTTCTTACATCTAATATTGTATTTCCCTAACATTAGCATGTAATCTTAAGTATGTTGGCTGCTGATGTTAGAAAAAAAAAAAACTTTAAAACTTGGCATAATAAAGAGCAAATCTACATGATGAGGATCATGTATTTTACATTTGGCACATATGCTGTTGAGTCAGTGCTGAATTTTTTTGACTTTTTTTTCTATATGTTAACTTTTTAGGCTGTGAAGAAAAAAAATCTGTAATCACTAAAATTGTGGAGCAAAAATTTCAGGAATGCTTGAAGTGGGAAATTAGGTGTAGTGTACAAGGTGAGAGCTGTCAGTTTATCCTGACAGGAAAATCCTAAATTCAATTCAATGACAAGGAAACATGTCAGATCAAAATGTGAAGGAATTATTCCTAGAGCTATATGTAGGTTTCTTCAACAGTTAATTAATTTAATAGTCGCCAACTAATTGATTAATTGCTTAATTTTTTTTTTAAGGAAAAAAGTCAAAATTCCCTGATTTATGCTTCTTCAAAGTGGATATTTTATGATATCTTTAATCCTCTATCGCAGTAAATTTAATGTTTTTGGGTTGTGGACAAAACAAGACAAGATGATGAGGATGTCCTCTTGGGCTTTAATAAAGATAATAATAAACAGATCAATCAGAAATAAAAAATAATTCTTAGTTGCAGTCCTGTGTGCCTGCTAGAGACGAGAAGAGGAAAACGGCGACGACAAATAAAATGCTTGTCCTCGCACCAAAGCTCAACTATCAGTGCTTGAAACTTTATGAATTTACAATCTGCACTTATCTCATATTGTCTCACTGTTATTCTTATAAGGCCGGCGGTGGTGTGACAATGATGTGACACAGACGTGCACACAAAGGGTCGTAGGTTGGAGTCCATGTCTGAGCCAGCAACCCATATTTCACAATGTCAGAAACAGTCAATCAGCACTTCCAGACAGAAGAGGATCTGCAGCACAGATCAGCCTTCATGTCACACGACTGAGGTCAGCGCACAATCATTGACGACAGAAAATGTGCACACACAAACATCCCAGTATTGACCCAAGTGCACATTCTGATGTTTAACAGAAGCAAATAACATAACCTAGTCAGTGGATTAGACCAATATCCTGTAATTCAGGATATAAAACTCAGCTCACTCATAATCTACTAAGGGACCATAAAATCTATCAGAATCCCCCCTTGCTCGCCCTAAGGTGTCGTAAACCAGATTAGTAACTGGAGGTGTCAAAGTGAACACGGGCTAATCCAAGATTAAACACAAAATTACGCCACTTCTAACCATGTCACCTCACTGTTTGACACTGAACGAGACAGGAGACAGAGATTATATGACTTTACACCATTTTTAAGCTCTCCAGGTGCGGGCACGGCAATCCTCACACACTGTGAGGATTATACGCCATGTGTCAGCTGGAGTGTGTACATATATTATGCACTGAGCTGATGTTCTTATCCAGAGCAACGAGCGAGTTCAGCGTTCCCCTCAAGGACACGTATACAGCAGCAGACATGGCTGTTCATGAACATTCATTGGCTGGGGTCAAACCTGTGACCTTTCAGATATAGGATAGATTCAGAGAGTCGACCCTGCTGCCAACTCGCTGTCATAATGTAAGATACTCACACACTAGCATGCAATCTTGTTAACAGATCTGAATTTATGGTTAAGGATGCTTGTTTAATCTAAACTAGGTCAAGATTTACAGGGCTTTATTGGCAGAATATGGCAAAAATGGAACATAATATGCATAAGTATGTTTTCATTAGTGTATGATCATTGAAATGTGTATAATCATTCATAAGAATCATTGTTTCTTTAAATTAGAACAAATCCTTTCTGACTGTCTATCTGCATCTACAGAGGGCTATCTAAAATTCAAACAATAATGTTTAGAGATGAAAACTTTATTCCTTGGTCCATTCAATTTTGAGATTTTTTTAGTTATTTAAGTGATTTTCTAAGCAAAAAATGCTAAACAATTTACTGGTTCAAACCTCTCAAATGTGAGCAGCTTTTGTTAGTACATTCTTGGTTCAACAAAATCTTCAATATTTTGTGATATGAATACTTGACTTTCAGCTCTTGGAAGTTTGGTGGAGAAAATATTCAGATCCTTCACTTCAGTAAAAGAACCAATACCACACTGTAAAAAAATACTCTGTTCTATGTACTGTATTAATAATGGATATGAACTGAAATTGAAAATGTACTGTATTATACTGTAGCATTCAAAGTTATAGTACTTGATTAGATTTAGGTTTCATCTTGTTTAGTTTCAGCTGTACTTGTATAAACTATTGGATAGTTTAACTTTAAACAAATATTGTATAAATTCTAGTCTTGTGTGAAAATCCTTATTTGTAAAGTAACTAAAGGTGTCAGATAAATGTAGTGTAGAAAAAAGTAGAATATTTCTCTCTGATATGTAGTGGCATGGAAAGAAAATACTAAGAACTTAAGTATAGTACATGAGTGAATGCACTTTTATTACATTACATTTACCATCATTGCTATCTACTGACATTTTATAGACCAGGTACAGTTAATCTACCTATAATCATGAAATTATCAGCAGATTAATTAATAGTAAAAATAATATTTAGTTACTGCACTAATCATGTTGTTCACTGACTACTTTTGTCTACTTCTTTGTCAGTCACCCACCTTAAACAGTGATTTTTGAGAGAATTCCAGTTTAGGTGTTTTGCCACAGAAGATTTTCCTTTTTATATAACTCTTCTTGCGTAAAGATTTTGCAAACTCTCATTTTGAGCGCCCAAATTTAGCACAGATGATGTCACACAACACAACCCTTTCTTAATTACCTCTCCATGCGGCAGCGCTAACAGCAGCAGACGGAAATAAACAATTGCAAATATCAAATGCACCTCTTCTGTTTACGAGCCGGGGTCTGACAGCTGACAAGATAGTTAAGGGGCGTCTAATACGGCAATTAAAGCGTGCCACTGTCTGCGAGGCTGCTGCTGTGACAAGGCGCCCTCTAATCACTGACTTATTACGCTGGCTAGCAGCACCTCTCATATCTGGCCCATTAAGCAGACAGCAGCATTAAGAAGCATTAAAGCAGCAAGCCCCCTCAACTAAGGAGGCACTGACGGGAGAAAAGGGAAGGGAGGGGACGTTCTGTGCCTGCTATTTCTCGGGATTAATTTGTGCATTGTTCCACATTCAGTTAGGAATGTGTAAGAGAAGAGTAACACAGGAGATGTTTGTGATATGACAGCATCAAAATTGATCATGCGCAATAAAATAAAAGATTACACACTGATTGCAGAATTTTTAAGAGAAGCAGCGGACAGATGTGTCATGGACGGCCATCAAAAAAAACATCGTCTAGGATGTGAGTTCGTCTGCGTGTGGCTTGTCAGGGAAGACAAAATTATAAAGACTTCTTCTCATGATTCTCACGTACTCCAAACTATTCTGCGTCTGTGGCCAGCATGGATCTGGGTTGCATTTGGCCGTGGTTTAACCTGCGTCTGGCCTGGGCTGGGTCAGGGACAAGCTTGGGCCCGGATCCCACCGCTACACTCGCACATATTTGTCACAGCAGGCCGGGGGAGGAGGCTGTGTTATCTGAGGCCCGGCCAGATACACAGCATTAGTCACTGTGCTAGCGTCTCGCCAGGGTTTCCTCTTTGGCTCGCAACTAAAGAGGACGACGGTGAGGAAAAGGACAGAGGGGTGTGTGTGTGTCAGTGTGTATGAGACTTCGTAAATCACTAGAAAAATGAGCAGCTAAAAAGTGAAAGCTGTTAGCAAGTGAAGAAAATCCCACAATGCTGTAGCAATTAGACCCAGACAACAGTCAACACTCTCTCACAGCTGCCGTGTTACCGCTATGGTCAACAACTTAACCTAGCAGCGTTCAGAAAGCATCATTTTCAGCCCTTATCTGGCTCAAGTGTGTGTGTCTCACTGCTGGGTTTTGTTTAGCTGGAGGCTTGATGTTTCATGGATGTTTTGCTTGGCTCACAGTCCCTGTCCCAGCCCAATTGTATAAACACTGACAGTCAGCAATGGCCAGCATCAGACCAGGGAGGACTCTCAATTAAAAGACTGTTAGAGGGACAGATGGACTGAAGAAATGCAGGAGGAGAGGAGCTGTGGAACAAGATGGCTTCAGCCTGGACTCTTGTAGTTGGGTCCAGGAGAATTTTAAACAGACCGAGAAAGACTCAGCCGAGGATCAGTACCGATACGTGCAAATGAGTCTAACCCTGAACCAAGACGTATATGTAGTAGGGTCAGGTGTCTTACACATTTGAACTACGTCTAACCTAACATTTGGTTAGACATGGTGCCCTTGTCAGCTTTGCATTTCACTGTCATAAATATTGCCATGATTGTTGTCTGCATCGTATTTTGAAAAGTTTAACCACACTTGTAACCGTGTTCTGCTCGCCATCGCCCCAGTTTTCTCATTCCATTCTGTGACTTGAACAAGCTGTAGTCTCATTCTCTTACCTTCTCACTAGATTCTAACTTAACACCCAGATGTGATCTCCGATTGATCTAATGTGAATCAGTACTCGGTAATTAGGTCGGAACTCCTAAAAATACAGAGTTTGGTACCAAACCCTAATAAATAGGCATCAACAAAGACAGTGCCTTGGCCACTACAAGTCCTATGAAACCATAGAACTGAGGGTGATCCTAAACTAATATCCTGTACAACTGTATTACTACCCTGTCATTTTTCAAGGCTGACGCTGTAACCATATGCCATCGAAAACACCACTAAAACACCACTAGTCCCTCTCAGCCTCTCTGTATCCTCCCCTGACAGTGTACAATGGAAAGCCTGCCCAGACAGCTGCTGGATGCTGGGTGGGTATTGTTCCTCCTACTTTAATTGAAACCTTTACCATGTTCAACACACAGCCACAGACCGCATTTCTTGTTTGGTGAGTTAAGCAAAGCCGAGATTTAAATGAAAACCCTGTGTGTACAGTGCAGCGCGCATATGTGTGTGCCTCGTCTTCGCAGCAGCAGCAGCTTCAGATTTAAATTTGTCTCTGCTTAGGGTCACTGTAAAACACTGGGAGCATCTTGTCCTCTCTTCCACCCACAAGATATTATCTCATCCATGAGTTAGCTGCTGAAATGCTGTCAATTTCCTGCCAAAAATGTGCGGCCAACGTGTGTAGGAAAAGAGGCACAGCAGCGTTGCGTGTCATAAAACGGGCCCTGGCTCCGTCAGATAGATCAGGACTTCACAGTGTCCATATTGGAAACAGGTGACAAATAAAACATGCCGAATAAAGAAAGTCTTTGTAGTCAGACACAGCACGCCACAAAATACAGGGGAGCAAATACCTCATGCCAAGGCTAATTTTTGCTTGTTTGATTTTGTACATTGGATGTGACTTGAAACAGAGCTTTCTTGCCTTACAAAGTGGTACAAAATAAACAACGATTAATCACTTGTGCACTGACTTCAGAGTAAAACCGCTATACTGCGCAGGGGGGGAAACTGTAGTCGACAGCAAAGTCTAGTGTCCTCCCTCCTCTGAAATCCCCACAGTGTAAGGCCCGTCCTCCATGTCAGTTCTGGTTTTGAGCCCAGCGGCTGGCAGTCACAGAGCCAGAGGTCCCTGTCCTTTGTGCAGCTGTGCGTCTGGGCTTTGACACGGGGCAGAGCGACCAGAGCTATGCTAATGGGAACCAAATGGGGCGTGAGTCCCCGGTGGATTACAGAAGGAGAAGAGAAGCATGTGTTTTCATGTATTCATACGAAGACCTGGGATCCCTCTCTATTTTTCTTCCTTTTCTTTCCCTCTCCTTTCTTTAAGTCAAACAAATGGAAGCAGCCATGTCTGTTGTTTGCACGCACTCTTAATTAATGCTGTTTGTGCACTGACAGATTTTGAGATCCATTGTCAATTTCAAATCTGATCAAATGTATACAAAAAACTATTACAGTGTTTAGATTTAGCCTTTTTAAAGTGACTTAATGTAAACTACTTAGACTTAAGTTGAAAAGGGCCAAATTTGAAAATTAAGTTTGGAAATAAAATGAACAAGGTAAATAAACACGCAACAAAAACTGGAGAACAATAAAATTCATCTGTGAACATATTGTGTCTGTGCAAATCTGACACACTAGTTTCAGATGTTTGGCAGTGCCTCTCTGTCTTCTTTCTTTCATCTGCAACACAACTTTGTCTTCATGTAGCAGCATTAGGTCCAGCTGACCCAAAGAATGAAGGGATCATAACTTGAAGCTTGCAGGAGCCAACAGAGCGGAAGTGACACATGTAGTGGAGAAAATATCAAGTCTGATTTACATGTAATCAGATTACTGTTGAGAGATAAATTCACAGTTTGACATGGCTTACTGTTTTTTATGGTTTCCAGCCCTCCATCTATCTGTCCTTTTGTGAACACTGGGGCTGCCCTAATAGTTGACTAAACTTGACTCAACCAAGATTTTATTTATCTGTTAGTTGCTGAAGAATAAAAACATCTTAAACTCCATTTAGGAGCTGCACCTTGCACCTGGGGACAAAACTACCAGGTGATTGTTGCAATATGACCTTTTCTCACGTAACACCTAAGTCACTGGCACACAGCTACTAACTAAGTAGCTGCCATTAGCTAGTTAACTCAGTTAGTGGTCATGTTTGACAGGGACGCAGACTCTGAGATTGATTGAGGCCAGTTTGTTGAGCAAGAATACAGTATCAAGGGTGATGTACTGAGCCTCCAACCAGGATGTAACTGTTGTAGTTACAGAAGTTATTTACTTCCATGTTTTGAACACAGACAGTAGAATAAATGGATAGACCTTCCGGGTGAGAAAAGTGAAGTGCCTTAAACCTACATTATTTCTAATGACCAGCAGGGGGCCAACGCCGCTGACTGCAAAAAGATGTCTGATTGTATGTCTTGCAAGAAAATGACCCAATCGCTCGCTTGATTTATTACCTCAGTAAACACCTTCCTAATGAGTTTATGGTCTCAATTGCTTGTTAAATATCTGCTTCAATACAGCATGATGTTCATTTTGTAAATTACTGTCCTTTTTAGAGTAAAATAGATGATGAATTAGGGTATGCCTTAGGGTGGGGCTGCCATTTGATAGACAACTTATTCTCAGCAAATCCATCCAGTGTTTAGCGACAATAAGACAAATATCATGACCAGGCAGGTCATCATTACACATTATATGAGGTTGTGTTTTAGTTACAAAAACCAAAATGGTGACCCCCATAATGCTAAATTCAAGGCTTCAAAACGGTGGTCCACAAGCTAATGGATGACGTTTCAGTGACTCTGTCCACAAAGTACTCTACTGTTTATGATTTTGTAGTGAGACTTGTGTGACGTTATTCTCTGTTTAAATAACAAAATATTCAGTCTCCTCGCTGGTCGTTCTGACACATTCGCATGCAGCTTGCTAATGGCTTGAAGTAACAGCTAGTCGACTAGGAAGATCTTCAGTTGGGGGCAGCTGTAGTGAGCGCATTTGTGAAATGTGGTTCTGTTGTCTGCTAGCAATAAAATTACAGTCACTACTCAGGAACATAAATCTGGAATTCATAACTGAACTATCTAAACAGTTGAATTGTGAGTGATGATATCTGTCATCCACTGTCATTCCAGATTCAACTTTGACCAGAGTCCAGTCCTGTCTTTATTTTTTTGTCAGCTGTCACATGTGAATCACGCTCTGCACTCCTTCACACACACACAGACACAACACCCATGTTTTTAGTCCAGTATCAAACAATCACACAATTCAAGTAAATGCTGCTTCCAACATTCCTGCTTCCTCTGTGTGGTTTGACGCAGTCACAGAAAGTAAATCTCCCCACGATGAGCACCACCCCAAGAAATTTTCAAATCAGATCAATGACGAAACTTTGAGCCTGACTCACTCGCATGATAAATAGTCGTGCGTGTACTTCTGGACAGTCATGCTTGTTTATGAAGTGGACGTCTAAAGGACCCAGCTGGCTTTGATATTGTGAAACAGAGAGGGAGAGGGAGCATAATATCACAATACTGAACCAGAAACACAAGCCTGTGATCTGGCTATCATATGCCATGCTCTCAGTCAGTCCAGCCTGTATAGATGGAGAGCTGTACCACACATTGGCCTACACTGTCAGTTCAAATACCTGAGCATCAAGGGAGCACCAGTTTCTCCCATCTTTTGTGTAGACAGCAGGTCCAGGCAGAGGACCCTCAGTCCAGGCCCCAAGCCCCTCTCAGCTCTCCTCAAAGCATTTCCCCAGCCAGAGATCAAACCACCTGCCCAGTGACAGACCTCTGGGTGCACAGATTCAAGGCCAGGTTCAAAGCGGGGTGCTCGGGGAGGCAGGGAGTGAATGGAGGGAGAGAAAGAGAGAGAGAACGAAGGGGAACGTTGGTGAAGAGGAAGAGAAGTTAGATAGCAAGGGAGCAAGGGGGTGGGTTTGAGGGGGGGAGTCAGGCAAGCTGGTGTATCGGAAAGGTGGGCAAGAGGTGTTGCAGCAAAGGTGGAGGAGGCAGAGGAAAACTGATGAGGGGAGGTAGGGAGGTTGAGAAAGTGCTGTGCAAAAGATTGTAGGCCAGAACTCCCAATTTTTTCTCGTATGACGCAACTTTTGGTGCAAGTTTATGTACAGACAATAAATAACAAATTGCTGCACAGAAATTCCAAAAATATGTGGTGGTGGTTCATAGTTTGCTCACTGGAGAAGACATAAAAGTTTATTTTTCAACTATAAAATGTCTTGCTGAGTACATATGTTGATCATAAATCTTTAATAACCTAATTTAAGAGATCTTTTGTTTGTTTTTTGAAGAATCTTTTTATTAACATTTTTCCAGCAAATATGCATATCTTCTCCATCACTTTGGGTGTCTGTGATCATATTTATTCAAAGGATCTGACTGATCTTTATCAAAAATGTTTGGTTATATTACATACTTAAGTGTAAGCGGATATCTTCTTTTTCTTCCCTTAAATTTAACCCACATATAAAATGTACATTAATTTGTTTAAATAATTAGATTGCTGACACACAGCGGCAAATACCAATGGATTCATTCACTACTGTAATTGTAAGAGCTTTAAAATCAGGCAGGGAGACCAATTCTCTTTTACGCTTTTCTAAATGAGGGGAGTATATTGTTAGCATTTTTTTCAACCTCATATACTATGAGAATCATCAGCTTAAAAAGTCTGGCTTTATTTTTTACAAATGATTAATCAGTTAGTCTACAGAATTGTAAAACTCCCAGAGTCCAAGGTGACATCTTTTATTCACTTTTTTGTCTTTCCAAAAGTCTAAAAACCAAACACATTGACACACATGTCCAAGGACATAAAACAAAGAAAAACAAGACATCTTCATATTTGAGAAGATGAAACCAGCAAGTGTTTTTTTTTTTATCTTGCTTGATAAACGACTTAAAAGATTAATCAATAACCCAAATTGTCCATTAATTTTGTGTTGATTAACCAATTGTTACAGCAATAAAATCGAATACGAGCCAGAAATCACTCTGCGAGTTGTTAGAGACTGAGTCTTGCATTGTTCAGAGACACGCGTCTCTTATCACTGGCCATTGTGTGGACAGGAAAAGGAAAGAAAATAAAACAAAACACTGTCGTCAATATATACTAGATCTGCTTTGACCTTCAGCCTATCAGAGGGAAAGACCTGCACCAGATAAGGACAACTCCCTGTCAGGCTTGACACCTGCACTCGCTGGCCCACTGATCGCCCCCGCCGAATGCAAATATCACAGTGACAGCCGGCACTGCAACAGCACACTAGGTTTCTATCTGGAGACTTGAGGGAGTGACATGACCACACAGTGCGACCAGACACATGTTCGAGAGGGAGGGGGGGGGGGAGGGGGGGGGAGAAGAGAAAGGAGAGTGGGAGTCAAAAGGAGAAGGGGGACAGGGGTGTTGGAGGGGGGTCAGGAGAGAAGATTACCAACATCGTCTGCTCTTTGCTTCCCTCCCCATCTACACCCTAACACAAACAGAAAGTATTAGTCAGAGCCCAGACATATTGCCGACCCCTCTCTGTGAGGGGACATCTCCATGGCAATCATTGGTTGGCGTGGGCGACGGGACACACACACACACACACAGCGCAGGCTTGACAGCAGCGTGGCGACAGGAGGCCAACACTGCTGAGACTCCCCCAAATTGACATTTAGTCATCACACTAGTCTACAGGGTGGGACTCTACCTCCTGAACTACACACACATGCAAGCGCCCACACACTCTCCCACATTCCCTCTCATGCAAACATGTACACACACACACACACACACACACACACACACACACACACACACACTCTCTCAGTGAATTCCCCTACTCAAACCAGCTCCCAGCCAGAGAAATCTTGGAAGAGCTCCTAGATTTAATCTCGCCAATAGCTCTTTATTTTCTTTGACCATTTTTTAATGTAAAAAACCCTGCGCTAATTGTGTGTAAGCAATCTCCAAATTATGTGTATGTGTTTTTTCAACCAAACCGAACACTACTGGAGATGGATTGGCTGGTTTTCAAGACACACGACTGGGCAATAATATTTGTTTCTTTCCTCAGAGTTTTGTTCAAACAGTGTGTCAGCATGGTGGTTTACTTGTAAACACCTGGGCCTGCACACCCAACAGCTGTGGAAATACAAAACTATGTATAAGCAATGCTGAAACAGGGGATAATTGCCCTATTCAGATTATTTGCAACCAACATCTACTTGCATCTTATGTATTTGTTGCGTCTATAAAACACCACATTATAAAATATCCCCAGAATGTTGTTATTAACAGATTTGTGCAAGCATTTACCTTAGCCAGCATAGTGAGAAGACTTCTACTTCTGATTCACTTTGGAAGTTCCATCATGCTCCAAGGAAAAGCTGTGACTTTTATTAGTATTTAGTCAGCAAATGACACAGAAAAATAGGACACAAGACAGAGATACAGCCAGAGAGGGGAGGGAGCGACAGGCAGAGTGTTCAGCCAATGGCTACATTACTGCAATGACAAGTGTGTCACTCCCAAAGCCACACAATGAGGCAGTAGAAGTGAGGAGTGTCTTTGCATGACTCCAAGTGTGTGTGCGTGTGTGTGTGTGGTGGGACGGCAGAGCAAAGGAAAGTCCATCTGGGTGTCTTAGTCTTTATCTGTCTTACAAAGTTCACAGATAGAGGGGCTGAAGTGGAGGCTAGACACTGTTCCCGAGTCACAGGTCACAAAGAAGACACAGCGCAGCTCAGCAGGGCCATAAATACAGCCAGTGCAGGCTGTGTGGTTATGCTGGGGCCCATGGCGGTGGGCGCCCATAGAGAACATTGGCTCTTGCAATTGATTCAGATTGCCGCCTAAGAACTGTCCCCGTGTTCAAGAAGTCGTTCGATAAAATAAGTTCAAACCGTAGATGTATTATAATGAACTAGATACAGAATGCAAAGATGCCACCCATTCAGTCCAATAAGAATAGAAAAAGCTTTTGAGCTCCCTGGTTTATTTCCTGGATATGTGGCTCACCTAAAATGCCCAGTAGTGGATCTCCCCTTGGCCCCGCCTGCAAGTTTCCACTCAGCCCATAGACTTTACATTGTGATGACATCACAGATTTTTAAATTGCTTTTCTCAGCTCGAGGCAAGTTTTACAAATGTAAAACCTCTATGGATCAAAAATTCATAACAGAAAGAGTCATAATTGAGCTTGTTTGCAGTTCGAGTGTCCTGTCAACAGACTTGACAGACGTATTTTTCATGATGGTGGCTTATGGGGAAAATGCTTTTGGGCTGCAGGGGGATGTTTCACTGCAATACCACTAGTGGCCACTGGGAAAAAATTGGAGGCAAGGCTGAGTGACAGGTTCTACCTAGATTTATATATTACATCGATGATTCACATGACTTGAAAATATAACAAAATTAAAAGCTTACTGTACATGAACTATACAAACTATAAATAAACTATGTAAAAAAAACTTTTCAATTCTATGAATAATTTCTTATTTTCTTTGATACTTTTGTCTTAGACAGATATGCAAAGATGATTTTCGGGTAATATGTATGTTGATGTTTTCCGATGTCAAGTGTTCGATTATTTTATTATTTGATGACACATAAACGGTTGCTAGTTTAGGCACAAATATCTGTCGAGACTGACAAGCACAGGGATCCCCCCCTTTGTCCAAAGCCAATTTTTATTTGTTGCCATACAAATTGACTTTTTTATTAGCAGTTCTCAAATAAGTACACAGATTAAAGTTAATTGTCCTGTTAATCACAGTCTTTAAAAGTCCAAGATGATGTTTTAAATGTCTTGATTTGTCATAACCAAGGATATTCACTTTTATTCATTTTAATTATTTTACTTGCCCTGTTTGCTGTATTTACTAGCCTACCATGGCATTTTATTTGCCCTGGGCAAGCAGGCAATTCTTATTGTTGAGGCCTCCATCAGCATCATCACTTCCATCAGAGGGTGTCTACAACCGTGCAAGCAGCTAACATTAGGATAGCAAAATGAAAATGCATTATTAGGGCCTATCATATCTATGCCTCTGCAGCTCAAACAGGTAGGAGGGAGGGAGTAGAGGAAGGAAAGAAACTCAACAATTGCGTGAGGAAAGCAGTGCCAAGCCTCCATGATTGCCATTCTGCAATCGACCTGACCAAATTGCAAATTCCCTCCCAGGACCCTGTAAGTCCGCTTCATTTGGCTAAAGCCGGAATCCTTATTTCTGCAATTATAAAGCTATTGACTAATTCGACATATGTTAGCGTGTCTTCCAGCCCTTGAGAGCTGCTGTGCCATTGAGTCATTAACTTTGACAAATTGTGACAGACTTTTTTATTGCCACCCAATCACGAGAAACAAGACTGTGGCAGAGGAGTTAATGAGTGGCATGTTTCTCCTCTTCCTCCTCCCCCCCAGCACCACCACCACCTCGCTCTCGCCTCCACTTAGATCCCCCTCAAAATCCCCCCTCAACCCCTCCATATTTATAATTTTACCACATCCTAACAATAACACGGCCGGTACTCAGCACAAAACACGCGGGCCCTGGCCTAATGAATCTCATGCCTTCACCGCAGTGAAATGGCCAGTAAGTATTACCAGCTGCGACACTCTCCCTCGCTCTTTCTCCCTCTCCTTGGCAGTGGCATTGAGTTTGGGAGCGCAGGGGTGAGACGGGTGGGGGGGTCGGGGGGAGACCAGGCAGACACATCTGAGTGCAGCTGGACCAGGGGAGAGGATGAGGAGGGGGGGGAGAAAGACCGCAAGTCTCCGTGTTTCCAGCTGCCTTTCTCAGGGGCTCGGTTTTCTCTCCCTCCTCTTGGTTTTTTCGCAAGGCCCTTCTGGTCCCAGCTTACTTGAAAAATCACAAACACACATACTCACAGACACATAGACACACACACGCATGCACGCCCTGATCCGCCTCCCCTCCATCCCTCACCATTCGGCCATCTTTGTTTGGACAGGGCTCAGGAGTTCCAGAAAAGCTCTCTCAGATGTGCTGAAGTAAGGGAAAAACAAAACAAACTGGCCCTCACACACACACACACTCGAAATTTATGTGAACGCACAGACACCAACAAGTACTTTGGGCTCACACTCCCACACACACATGTACATGACCAATTTCACATGTGTGCACGCCAAAATACCGGCTTTAACCAGAGAACAAATTTGCAAAGAGATGAAAAAAAGTGGGGTACATTTTTCAGCCTCCTATTGAAGGCATGCATTCTTTTACACAGTGTGTGTGCATGTGTGTGTTTGAGTGTGTGTCCCGATCCAGGATCACAGCACTAGGGCAGGCCCGAAGCATACCTCGACATGTGTTACCTCTTTGTAATATTGACTTTGTTATAGCTATACGAGTGGGAGAGTAGAGCCAAGAGCCCGAGCCTTGCAGTAGTGGGGCCCCCGAGTTCGCCAGAAAACAAACACCCGAATGAGCCGTGAAAATAGAAAACACAGCACCACAATAGCAATCTATAAAAACAGATTGAAATAAAGCGTAAAACATCCCTCATTGCTGTGTCTGACCTTTTACATCTTCACTCTCTAAATTAAGAATATTATTTGTCTGATTCCACTTTCTGCTGCTTACAAAGCCGTGGGATTTGGCAACCGAGCGAGTCTTGGCCTGACTTCCTTGTCTGAGCATGTGTACTGGACCAACTGTAAAAGTCAAAAAATCCTCTTCCTCTAAAGCTTTGACTTACTGTATAATTTCAATTAAATACCAAACTGCTTCCAGGCTCATGCAAACATGCTGCCAAGAACTCCAAATCTGTTGAATTAAATAATTATCACTGCAACATGGCATTTTGTCAATATACACTCACAAAATAAGCCTCTAAATTTCAGTGAAGAATAATGAGGACAAATGTAAGAAAGGCTCAGATTTCAGATGACACAAGGAAAGATAAAGGAACAGCACACATGCTGAATATTTGATTGCTTTGCAGAAATAAAAGATTGATTATCATTTTCTTGTTCCTGCGAGTGTGAATCCCATCTTGTCTCTTTCCCCAGTGATGACTTTGCTTATACATTTGAATAATGAAGGCGAGTCATTTGAATATTCCCTCTGTATTTAAAAAAATGATGTTTTTACACGATGCAGCAATATTAGCCATGTTAATTGGGCTCTTTGGACTTTCCCAATAGAAAGGCTAAATTAATTACTTATGTCGACAAAATGTCAGACACGCCGATCTAATAACTACAACTGTTTCCAGCAGTGTTGTTTTCAGCGTGTGCCTTTTTTGTCTTTGTGTGTGTGTGAACTTAAAAACACTCTGCGCGTCCACCAGCCTGCGTTAGATCTAATGAACGAGATGGGAACAAAATGCTTTGACATCCTCTCCATGTTTCACGGGTGGCTCTTGAGAGTCCTTCTCCAATATTCAACCCCTCTTCTCATACTAATCAGCCACTACAGTATTGACTGTTTGTGCTCTCAAAGGGACTCGTGTTAGTGTGTGTCTGCACTGCACAAACACACCCAAACACTCACATTTTTTTTTAAGCTCAAACATGCCAATCCACACTCCACGTTGTAATTAAACTTGAGAGAGAATTATTTGCAGGACGTTACGTGTGTGAGATGTGTTCATTAATGTGTACCCACCACCACGGGGGGCTTTGAAGTTCCACATTTTTGTTAGCTTTTGGCTGTTTTTCAGTCTTGGAGAAAAATCTGTATCAGCGCATTTTCCTCAAGTACGAATAAACATTAGACTTCGGCACAGGAGGCGATGGGGAGACATTATTAATATCTGTGAATGTGAGGCATACACGATCAGATGATGTGTGTATGTACATGCGCACATGTGCATTAGTGCACACACACACACACACACACATGTGCGAGTGTGCAGCAAGCAGGAGCGAGAACTAACAGAAAGGCCTGCTGATGCCATGTTTCAGACGACCCCTTGAAGTGGAAATGAGCTTCCTCGGTCTTATAACTAGTCCGTTCTCACAAAGTCAGCAAACTCTGCCACCCCTCCGAAGAAACGCAGACACCTCCCCACCCTCCTCCTCCAGCCTCCCCACCCACCCACCCACCCAGCCCTGTGGTCAGCATGCAGGATGAGTTCACCATCAAGACCTAGTAAAACAGAAATAAGACCATCTTATTTCATCTGCTTCTCTATGAAGGGGATCAGGATGAAAACACTTAGAGGCTTCAGTGTCTCCAGGTGGCTTTTGTCCTGAGTTTCACTGCCTTGCAACTCACAGTGTCAACTACTGTACGTCAGAAAGGAGAAGCAAATTCATGCTATTACAGTATATACAGTCTTTACTCCACAGTTCTTTAGATGTATTGTCATGTTTTCCAGCTGGACCGACTTAGTTTTTTTAATAGAGGTGCAATATTTGGTTTGAAATGATTGAAATTTGCAGTATTTTACTGTCTCAAATTATGGCTGCAACCTTTTTTCAGTTCTGGTAGAATTAATTGTCCTTTTTCTCAAATAGTCTATTGGTTGCTTAATCATGTCTTAAAAATTGATTATTAATTAATTAATTATTTTGTCTGACCAACAGTCGAAAGTCCACAAAGATCGAATTTATTTAAAAGAGGAAATTGTTGTATTTCAGAAGCTGTAACTAGAAAATGTTGATAAGCTAAATCTAAATGATTAGAATTGTCAAAAGTGTTGTGGATTTATTTTCTGTTAAATGACTAACATTCAGCAGTTCATTTCATTACGATCTGCTGCCAAACTACAGTAAAAATGTATGTTATTTTAACTTAATACGTTACCTAAATGGCTAGCTTAGTGCAAAAATTGTGGTGTATTTCATTTTCTGTTGATTGATCAGTTAAAAATCAACAAATTTTTCAAATGAGTGTCTGCAGTAAACTCCCTTGACAGACTCCTTTAGACATACTGAGCTGTTTCTATGTAATCCAGCTTAAGACACTTGTTTTTCATTGAACGTCAAACGCATATTGTTATTTATGATCATTTTTGTCTAATGACAGATGAGGTCAGAGAGATTGAAATATATTTCTCATCCTTTGTCCAGTGTTTTTCATACATACACATTTTGTATATTTCTTCTTTTCCTAATATTATCACTACTGTTATCACTGTGCTGTGTGTATGCATGCATCTGATGTAGTGTGCATGCACGCACGGTGCTGTTTGAACCTGTGCGAGCACCTGAGGGTCCATCCCCAGCCGTCCTCGGAGCGGGGAGCGACAGCTGTACAGTGATGCTGTAGCGATAGGCATCATCGGCTTACTAGAGACTAATTGGTCCACAGCGCTCCTCTGAGTGGCCTCGCTAATTAATTAGAAAGGCAGTGGAGCTGAAATTTTTAATCAGGACACCAGGCTCTCCAGCAAGCAGGAGAAGAAAAAAAAAGACACATCACCCCATCATTCCATGTAATCCACCTGACACTGATCTCCCATGTTGTCATGTGAAATGTGTTGTGTGTTTAGGAATTCATATGATCTGACCAGGGAATAAGAAATACATTTATTACAGGGCTTGTTAAATCATTTTGAGAATTTCTGAAGCTCCATGTGTCCTAATACAGTATGCATGATTTATATTTGGTTTGGACCCCAGAGAACCGTATGAAGGTGGTCTTTTCCTCTGTGTGTTTGTGTAGCACATGTACATATAATCATTTGATGTAAATTGTGTGATGGCTGGCCCTCAGTTCTGTGAGTGGTAAAGCTGCAACAATTGATCAGTTAGTTGTCAACTATTAAATGAATTGACATCTTTTCTAATAATCAACTAATGATTTTGTAAAAATGTCCGAATTCTCTGATTTCAGCTTTTTTTAAAATATTATTTTTATTATTCTGTGACAGTAAACTGAAAATCTTTGGGTTGGGGACAAAACAAGACATTCTTCACTTTGGTATTTGGGAAACAGTGTTAAAAAATTTTCACAATTTACTGACATTTTATGAACCAAACCAGCTGCTTGTTTTTCTTTAGGGCTGCAACATCTGTAAAATGTCAGAAAATAATGAAAAATGCACATCCCAGGTTTCCAGAGTTCAAGGTGATGTCTTTAAATGTCTTCTTTTGTTAGTCCAAAACCCAAAGATATCTTCTTTAATATTATAACAAATGAAGAAGCGCAGAATCAACATATATGAGAGGATGAAAGCAGCCTTGTCAGCTAAAATTACTTTGACAATAAATTGATTATCAAAATAGTAAGAGTTAAATTATTTTATTTTATAATCTGGTCGATTCATGAAGAACATAATAAATATATTAATCACTGAGGAAAATAATCATTAGTTGCAGCTCTAAAGAGTGGCAAGATGCAGTTACTCAACCCAAAAAAATAGTGAAAAAAAATGTGACTGCTACTGATCAAAACTGATAAAGTTTTGTGTTATTTTTTTTTACACATGCACTGACACATCTAACACCCCACCCCCCATTTTTTTTTTCATAACTCCCTAACTCCCTCTATACCCTGAAAGCAAAATATTATTTTCCCTTCTTCTCCCTATTTGTGCTTAGCTAATTAAAAGTAGTCAGTCAAACCAGCACTTTCCATCATGTTGTAAAAAACTGTGGGAATAATCACAAGCTTTTTTTTAAAAAAAAAAAAAGATTATCCCCTGGTTTTGTATTTCCGACTGAAAAGGGAAAAGATGAATCTGAGGAACAGTGTTTGGGGGCACATTTGTGTCCCAAAGCTGCACACAGCGCACCACAATGATTTGTGGTGAAGGGCCAGAGTCTGGGAGGAATCAACCGAAGACCAAAAGACAAGAGGCATGCTAAAACGAGAGCTACGCCGGTCAGCCACTTCACACAGAAGACAAGAGAAACAACATGTGTTTATCATTGCATTACTGGGATGACAAACTACCACCACTGACTGGAGTTACAGTAACAGGAAAATCATAGTGTATGAATGCGAAACAGGAAATCCTCATCCATTTTAACACATAGATAACAAGCCTACTGTGGTACAGGGAACACATTTCAGTAGATGAGCTGCAAACTTTCCATGGAGAGGAAAGTTGCACACGCACGCACCTTCACCTCGCGTGGTGACATTGGCTTTGTGTGGTGGTGTCCTAATCTTTGTGACCGTCTCAGCTTTGCTCGGTGCTAATCAGCCAGCCGCTCTTATCAGCCTGTTGCTTTGGCCAAAATAAACACACGCCGCCTTTTTATTGCTTTGTTTTCACAGGTCATTAGGGGAAGGAGAGAAGACGCATTGATTAGTTTTCCAGACCACTGGATTATTGTTGTGTTATGACTATCATCATTAAGTTTCATTAAGCCTGTGGTTGTTCTCGTTTCCAGAAAATGAAGACGTTGCAGGAAAGGCGAGTTGGTTGGAGAGCAGACGGCACGCCACGCTAATTTGGAAGGTAAGGAAAGTCAGAAACAGAAACTTCTGAGAGATGCCTGTTTGAAGCAGTGAATTGAAGCAGTGAACCCTCCTCAGTTTTAAAGGGATAGTTTGGATAGTAGTCATAGTCAGTGTATCACCCACAGTGGATGGCGGTCAAACTGCCCCGAGTTTACAGAAGCAGGGAGGGACACCAGCACCTTGATGTCAGACAGCCTTTTCTGATGTATAACTGCCATTAAAGAAGCCAAATATCATTCTCTCCACCGGCAAAGTCAGTAATCTTACTTTGTGGAACATGCCAGTTGTTGACCTATCTCTGCCTCGATTGGTTAGTTTCTTTGTGTTATTGTTTAACTTGTGTGTTGAAAGTTTAGTGTGAATTCACTGCAGTCACCCAGAAATTTCCACGGTCTGCGAGGTAAAATGACTGATTTCACCCATGGAATTTAAACAGAGTGATATTTGCCTCAAAAGCTACTCTCTCAGGGCCTCAGACAGCCCATTAAAAAAAATCCAACATCATTAAATAATCTGAACTATCCCTTTAAGATAAGACTTAGCTCTGGCGCCATCATTCATATTTTTCAGGCCTCGTGAAGCGCTAAGCTACTGTTCCACATTTATTTGAAGCATATTAAAGAAAACTTAATGAAGCAGCATCAGTCCCTGGCCGGGTCCTCTCAGCCAGCTTTGCTCTGGAGCTACACATATGCTCCCAACGCAAGGAGGAACTGGCTCTGTCGCCAGACTAATTAGCATGTGTTAGCTAGTTAGTGAGAGGGCGGCCCTCTGTGATGTGTACTGAAGTGGAGTAAAACGCCGGGGCAAGGACTGTACTAATGGCCCACTTCCTCCCCACGGGGACCCTCCCTGCAACTCCACACGTGCTGGCATCAGGGCAGCCACGGGGCACCCACAGGGCCGCCACAGCGCCGGGGGCAGAGGTGGGCACACAGGAAGACGCCTGGCTTGACTGGCATCATTTTCACGCAGCGATGAGCTCTGTGGGTGTGATGCCCGGCGACAGCGACACTCGCTAACACGCACACAGGCGAACTGAGAGTGACGTGTAGGCTAACAGACCCATCAGCCTATGAAATAGTTCAGACAGCTGGGGCGGCGGCGCTATGCTAGCTGCCTGGCATCGGCAGATGCATTATTTACAGGAGGAGCTGGAGCATTAGCAAGCTCTTTGGCACTTGGTTAGCAGGCGTAGGTGGTGTGCACCGGCGGCAAGCGAGTGTATCTCTGTCAGTGTGAGTAAACAAACAGTGGGGACATGGTGTGACAGAGCAAACGGCGTGCCACACAGACACACACACACACACACACACACACACAGACACATGCAAGCTCATCAGGGAGCCGAGGGAGAGCAGCAGAGAAGAGGAGGGGTGGGTGGCATCCATATTTATAGGGCTTTTCTAGCATTTGTCCCCAGGCCAAATGCTGTGACTACACTCAGCTAATGTCAGAACAGCACTTAACCAGGCATTTCCAGTATGTCATGGGCAGTGGGGAATACGTGGGATAGATACAAGAACAGAGCAAAAAAAAAAAGAAAAACACAGACAAACAAGGATGGAAATGAAATGAAGTGCTGTTGTATTGTGTGCTGGGGTGATAATGTTCCTTACTCTCTTTTTTTAAAGCATCTGCCACTTGTGAATAGATCTTAGAAACCAACAATATACTTAAAATAATCATAAAAAACTTTGTTCATTCTCCCAACTAATATGATGAGTTTGTTTGTCACCAAGCTCATGCTGACTTTCTGTTGCCGCAGTGAACTCAGGTCAGATTTTGTTCATGTGTCTCAAAATTGCCACATTTATATAACACTGATACAGAACTAAACAAACGGGAAATTTCAAATGTATGTGAAATGTTTATATCTCCTTATAAAAGTACATCACAACAATAATCAAATTTGCTGATCAGAGCTGTGTATTGGCGAGACTCTCTCAATGCAATGCGAATCACGATACAGGGGTTACTATTCAATATCTCACAATATATTGCGAGATATTGCAAAGTTTACTTTTTTATGCAGAACAGTGAAGAACACTTCTATCTAGCAGTCGGGGGTTTAAACACAACACAAAATGAAATACTACCACAAATTGTTGTGTATCAAGATATCACGACGTGTTTGTTCATATATGCCTATTGCTGAGTGTAATGTTACGTTTTTCACCACCATCTAACAAACTTACACTGTCCACTGGAATGCTAGAGGGCTTTTAATTTGAAAATTATACAGGAAGTGCTGAATTTATATTAACAGCGTAAGGCAGTAACAAACAGGAGGAAAATATGAGTGTCAAAACAAGATTCATAGAAAATATTGTAGTGACAGACGACATTTCCCATCATGCCTGGTGCTGGACTGAGTATTTTTGTGCTGCTATTAGTCTGGTCATTAAATTTCTTGTCTCCAGCTTTATTTTGCTACTTCTTTGTTTTTACTAGAGTTCTTGTCTCCTGTGTTATCACAAACTAAGGGGTTGATGTTGCTGAGAGTTACTCTCTGTCTCTCATTCCGTCTTGTCTGCCACAATATGACTAATTTGTACGTATTATAATAATTAGAAATAAATGTTCCATTTAAAGGAGTACAGTATGAATTTTATTCTGCAAACTGGCGACCCAGTGAAAACAGGTCCGTGATCAATTTTGAGTTGCAACCCTAAGTTTGGGAAATGCTGCACTAATAAAAATACACACATTCACGTCCTTATTCACACTTGTGTTAGTATTTGTCTTTGCAATAAAACCAGTGCCAGGTCTGGTCCTAACTAATCTTCTTTATACTGGATTATTAAATTCATCTGAACCTCGAGCTGACACTGTTTGGATTTCGCCTTCAGAGTGTATTTCCATGTGACTTCCAAACTCCACCTTCTGCCGTGGATGTTTCTGTGAAGTAGACAGGCATTTGAACTCAGCACTACATTTGATAGCTGTTGAGAACACGCCAAATTCGATGTTGGAATGAGTACAACGAAGCCTCTCTGAGCTGAGTTGCCATCGTATCGTCAAAATGTCCGGCCTTGATGCGCCCTCGTCTCATCATACCTGTTGACACCAATGTGAATGTGTTATTTTTTGCTGCTGGATTTATGAGAGGTGTCAGAGACATGTAGCTTCTTTGCTGGCATGTCATTACATGCAAACTTCGTCTGGAATGCGAGGAACGGCCTGCTTCCCTTTGGTCACCTGTCCCCAAGTTTATCATGTGTCAGACTGGGCATTCACTTGGCATTCAGCCTTCTGGCACCCGGGGACGCTGAGAGGGGCCCGCAGGCCTCAACTGGCATGTCCCTTTTCACCACAGACACAAATGGCGCGATACCCCCAAAGAGAGCTGAATGAGTGGGTAAAGTAGCTCCTTTTAGCCCAATCTGTCATTATCTCAAGTGGCATGTAATCGTTTTGTGCAGCGAGATCCATTATGCATCCACTGAGAGCAAGCGAGGGCTAATTGTGGAGGCTTAGATTTATTCATTTGTTTTGCTGCCAGTTGTCCCACTATATTTTTGGGGAGGTGCAATAAACGCCAATGTTTGTGTTTCAGAGCACTCGTGGCGATGTGGTGAAAGCCACAAGGTTCCTTTTGTGCTCCCAAAGGAAGCTGACAATCAACATGAGGCAAAAGATTAAGATGTTAATCACTGCCCCAGTCATTTTTAACACTTTACTGACCGTGTAGGACACATCAAGAGTAGACTACTATCGACTGAAAGAAACAATGATAAATACAGATTCAGTATGAGTGTATGTTATTATTAAACATTTATTATTTATTATTTACACTTCTCCAAAAGCATGAAGTTGTACTTTTTAGAAATTGTGTTCTCAGGGCATGGGGAGGTGAATATCGACAACACAGCGAGAGAAAGTCAAGAAGACAGATGAAACAGATTCATTAAGTTTGTGCAGTACGTGCATTCGTGTGTGTGTGTGTGTGTGTGTGTGTGTGTGTATGTGTGTGTATGTGTGTGTGTGTGTGTGTTTCTGCAAAGACCGGAGGAGAGTATATGTGGTTAATCTTGATCAAAGGTTCTTTCTTTCTTTCAGTGAGTAAAGATAATACTGGTAAAGCCCTTGGATTTAATACACTGAGATAATGAAAGCAAGTGTAATTAGCAATTAGATTTGACCAAATGAAGGCAGACTAACAGAGGCGAACCTCAGCATCAAGGCCACTAAACAGTATTATGGCCAAAGGTGTGCTTATTCTGTTTTTATTTCCCTTGAAGATATGTTGAAATAAGAGGATTGTGAGCAGACAAAGATGGGTGGAGGATGAGGAAGGTTGCTTATTCTTTTCTTTGACTGGAACAAGAGTATCAGTATCTCTATTTTTTGTCTAATGACTTTCTGCTGCTTGAGTGCTTGTTTATTAAAAGAACAAGTACATTTCATGTACCTTTTTTAAACTATACTCTCACTCTTTACTCAAGAATATTTTTGAGCCAGCAATCCACTTTTTGCTGTGCTGTATTTGCTATTTATTTACTACGTTTAGTCTGCTGTAAATGCAAGGATTGAGTTGTGTGGAAAAGAAAATTAAGCACCTGTCTTTTCACCACAATGTGATGATGACAGAGCAAAACTTTACACTATCTACACCAAGATTTTCCGGCATATATAAATCACTCATGCTATTTTATAGAAACATAAATTTTTGGCTGAAATGTTTGTTTTTATGATGACAATGATCAACATGTAAGTGTAGATAAAAACAAATGAAAGAATCAAGAATAAAAATGGTTTCTTGTTTACAAAAACTGAAGCTCTGTTTCTATTTGATATATTCATAGTTTACATATTCGTAAAACAAAATATTCTGGGGGATCGCCTTAAAAAAAAAAAAAAAAAAAAGTAGATTGTACTTAAATTTACTCACCAGGTGCTTTTTGTTCACTTTCTCAAATGGTAATTTTCACTTTGACTTGACTCATTTTTTATGGGAGTAATTATACTTTTACTTCAGTATAGATTTTCAGTACTCTACCCACCACTGACAAGGCTTTAGCCACTAGGTTTATAGACCACTGTGCTTCCCAGGCTTGCCAATTGAGGTGAGCAAACCACTTAAACCCCCTTGCACACATATTATTAGGCATTACCATATCTGGGCCTAACTGCAGCTGAGGGGAATAATGTGTGTCAGGAGAGTGTAAAATTAGAACCAAAACCAACACTGCTCTTTAAATCCACTTCCCAAAGTCCCCACTTCCTTACTTATAGCCAAGCTTACAATGTCAAACACTAATAAGCCAGCTAATTCAATTAGGGCTCCACTTCTTTGAGATTCCCCCCGAAAAAAGAGACTTTGTGAATAGATTCCCCTCACAACTCTACACTGAACTCTTCATCATAAGAAAGTGGCCTTTATTCATAAGCGCAGGGGGAACTTGCTGCTGAGCTTGTTAGCAAAACACCCTGATCTGAGGCGAGAGATGTGTGACTAAAGCTGGGTCTCTTAAGTGTCTGTCACCCTGATCTAACCCGAGGAGAGCTCTTTGTAGGCTGTGTTTTCTCTGTCTGTCTCTGCGCGCTGCGCTCCACAGTGACTGGGGATGAGCCCCGCCGTGTAGCTGCAGGTGACAGGGAGCCCTTTTTGTTGTCAAATCCTGATGGAGCTTCCACATGAAAAACATTTCACTCGAGCTGCTGCCTGCGCTGCTGCTGCCGTCTTTCTCTTCCTTCCTCTCTGTCTCTCTCTGTAGATGTCAAAGGCTACAACTACAGCAGTGATACAGAGACAGAAGGAGTCAATCTCTTACTCCGTCAGCCCCCCTCCCTCCCTCACTTCTCTTTTTGTCGTGCTTTCTCTCATACTATTTCTTACCTCCCTCTCGCTCCTCTATCGTCTCCTTTTATGACTAGCCTTTTCTTTTCTCTGCTCCTCTAACCCACCCCTCCCTCCTTCCTTCCCTCCTTCCCTCCCCTCCCTCTGGCTTATAGATCTGAGTTGGGTCTCAGGAGGAAAATACAAGTCAAGCCATTGTCATTTCAAACAGCGTGATAACCAGACACTGGGCTGCCCACTGACAACTCAGGGGAACTGGCCCTGGCTTTGACTGTTAGCTCCCCTCTCTCTCTCTCTCTCTCTGTTGCTTCCTGCTCCTACTTTTTTCTGAAATCTCTCTCTCTCTCTTTTCTCTCTTCCTCTCAAGCTCACCTCCTCTTTCTTTTTCCTCTTCCTCCTCCTCCTCCTCCACCCCCCCTGCGCAGGAGACTCGGTAGCTCATTGTTGTTTGTTGCTTGCTTGCCGCTGCTGTGTGTCTTGCATCGGCTCCTCTCTTCTCTCCTCTCTGTGCCGTGGGGGGCCGGGGGGAATAGTTGTCTTAGTGTGTGTACCAAGGTCAGTGCTCTCCACATGACAGTTCTCTGCCTCTCGACAAGGCGGGAAATCAATACTTTCGGACTTGTGGCGCTGCCCTCGGTGTAACAACAACACTGCCCAGCGCAGAGCGCGGCTCATGCACCTGACACATCCCTAGCCACCCCCCCGGGCCCTCGCAAGGGAGCCCCTTCCGCTCTTATTCTGACCCCTTCATATTTCCACCAAGGCCCTCTGTTTCACTTTAATACACCTTTTTTCTATATACTTTCTTTCTCTTTAGGGCCTGCAACCTACTGCTTATCAGATTCTCTGTTTTTTTATATTATGCAACGGGTGTTTCTGTTATACCTCTGTGCCTCTTGTATCTACTGTACATGTGTCTTGGAGATGGATGAGTGTGATCTGTGCAGAGATAAAATATTTTATCAGAGTGGACCACAGAAGAGCTGCTAATTACAGAGCACTTAAATAGAGACTGGACCTACGAATATTAAATAATGGTGGCAAGTAGTGTGTTGGTATTTTGGCTGGACCAAATACAAGAGTGTGGTGACGATACATGCAGAACGCCAGGATAAAGCGTGGAAACTGTTTCAGCACTCCGGGTCAGCGTTCAAAGTTAATAAGTCTTTTCTTCAGAACTGACCCTCCCTTTCACTCTGTGCACGAGTAGCAGTGGCACAAGCTTGGTACGCCTCAGGACCTCGGTCAACTTTCTCCTTTAGTGTTCTTGCTTTGTGCTGAGTTTGTTTTTATTGAAAAGAAAGATTTTGAGGATGATTAAAAGATGTTGCTGGGGGACCTGCAATAGTCACATATGTTACATCTTATGTTAGCTATGTTAGCAGAACGTCCAATAGAAAAATCAAAACAAAACATCCATTTTTAGCTAGCTAGTAACATGTGACAGCTAATCTTAGTAAAAGGCAAACTAACTAGCTAATTTATGTCAATTGTTAGCTAGCTAGTTACATCTGGTAGTTAATGTAATCAAAACACTACCAACCATAACATTAGTGAACTTAAGATAGGACTATATGTTTTTTATTTTTTACAATTCCACTGTCAACATCTTTTAACCATCTTCAAAATATAGTTTTCTTTTGCACAAAGACAAGCGTAGCACCAGGGCTGCAAGTAGTGTTTGTTTTTGTTTTTGATTAATGTGTGAATCATTTCTTCAATTAATCAATTAAATGTTTGGTCCATGACATTGTGATCACTGTTTGCAAGAGCCCAAGGTAATGTCCTTAAATGTCTTTTTTTTTTGCTCACAACTCAAAGATGTTCAATTAGAGGACTAAAGAAGCAAGGAAGAAAGAGATTAATAAATAATCAAAATAGTTGGTGATTCATTTAAATTGATGGCTTAATTGACAAATTAATACCTAGAATGTGTCATATCAAAGTACAGGGAAGGAGAAACTTGAGTTTCTGTCAGGTGTCAAGCTCACTCAACTGTTATTGGAGCACAGAGCAAGAAGGGGCGGGACTTAGGAAGGGTCAGTAGGTGAAAACCAAGAAATGATACATGAAGATCGCTGCACGAGTCCATCAATTGACTCTGAAGCAACAGGTGTTTACAGTTCTCCCCAACCCTCCTCATCCAGCCCAGCCAGTCACTGAAGTGAGAGCAGGGGCCTATAAACTGTGAGATCTCTACCCCTTAACAGTGTTAATGGAAACTATACGTGTTGCTCAATCACAACACATAAGCACGCAAAGCGGAGTCATGGGTGACATTTTTAATTCAGCTACTAGAGCCTAGCTTGCCTCCTTATGCTTCTTCACTGCCAGATAGACGCCTAGAGAAAAGGAGAAAGCACTGGCAGTGCGCCTCACACCGATTGTTAAGCCCTCCCTTTGGCCTGCCTCTAATGACGAGCGAGAGTGTGCACAAGGCCAATTACAGCTCCCGTCCTTCAGCAGTCAAACCGAGTAAAACTCCCGCTCTCAGCCCCTGTGGAGAGGAGCCACAATCGACCGCAGCCCCCCGAGTCTCTCCGGGGGACACATGCAGGCACACACTTGGAGCACTTTGTGTGTGTGTGTGCGACTGTACGTCCATCAATGAACGGAGGCCATCTCCCCTCATCCCCTGGCTTGTTCCCGTTTGCTTCAGCTGGAGTAAGGAAAATGCATCAAATAAAACAGCCACTTTAATGAATTAGATATTGAGCTGTTCATTAAAAAAGATCAAATTCCCTTAAGTCAGCAGGGGAGACACAGTACCAGAATGTAACCTGGGGATGAACGCGACTTGTTTAGAGGAGTCGTAAAACGCAGGGATGTGATGACTTCACTGAATGTTCGCCAGGAATGTCTAATGTTCAGGAATGTTTGAGAAAACTGTTTTTCTGCAATCATGGCAACGTTTCCTTTCTCACATCCCTCTCTTCTCTCACCTCTCATACAAATTGTACAGCTTGTTGTACTTTTACTTACTCTTACTTTTTGGCAGACGTGGAAAGTAACAAGTACAAATACTTTTTCAGGTATCTGGACTTAGTATTTCTCCAACAGCTTCTTACTTTTACTCCTTACATTTTCTAAACAGGCTTGTTACTTTAGTTTTAACACATTTGAGGGGAATTATAGGTTATGGCAGCTTCATTGCACATCACCTTCCCAAATGGCCTAAATTCAGCCTAAATGGACACAGAAAAAAGATGATTCTTTGGTGTGTCCATCAGCACATTTCACATATGACAGGCATAACAACAAAATGTAAAAGATGTAACAAGATGAAACAGACAGAGAGGGAGACTTGACTGCATAGAAAAGGTGAGGTTCAGTAAGCTTTGCTCAGAACAGCCGTAAAAAAGTCTTTGAGCGAGCTACTTTTTACTTTTATTCATTTCAGACCCCATACTTGTTCACTTTTACTTGAGTAAAAAAAAAAAAAATGTAATCAGTACTTCTATTTTTACCAGTCTTTTTTTTACACAAGTATCTGTACTTCTGTTGGGAAAAGAATGTGTGTACTTTTTTCACCTCTGCTTTCTGGTAAGCAAAAGTTTAAACAACAGAAAGATGAATGCAGATGAAAACTAAAGGGCTGGGTGACTTCTCAGCTTCACATGAAAAAAAACAAAGAAAATCTACATCTGTGCAGGCAGATATCTGTTTTTATTGGCCTCGAGTCCAGGTAGTACTTAAAACCTTTGCAGCAGCCTCTCCCAACGCTGCTGACTACTCGTGTTTCTGCACTTAAAATACAAGAAACACACTCCTGCTCCCAAACCGGAGTACATTGCTTTCTGATAAAGAAAAATGAATGCTCTATCACGTTCAAATGTTCAACAGTTAGTCAAACAAATGGCAGCATTGACCAATGATAAAGGTGGAAACAAAGCATCTATTTTTTTCTCCGGTGGTTTTATCTCTGGCAAGCCACCATCAGCCTTTCTCCCATTTGATGGAGAGATTTAAAGGATGCTGTCTTTCCTTCTCCTCCTCCTCTTCCTCCTCTTCTGCTTCTCCCTGGATGGATGTGATCCAAACAGCCACATCTCCCTACTGTTTTTTCACAGTGACAGCCTTTCTCATGAATTAAAAGAGGAACCCATTGATTTTCCCATTGCTTAAATTTGCAACTTAATCCCCCAGATATGTCTAGAATGTACTGCTCTGTCAATAGACAGCACCGCCGCTGACGAAAAGGCAGCGTCGATGCTCGCTAGAGAGAAGGGGAAGAAGAAAAGGATGACAAGACAAAGGAGAGGGTGGCTTAGTGGTGAGCGTGGCAGTTTCTGGCTCTGGGTTCAAATCCTGCATTAGAAAAATGTCGACTATTAACACGGACTCAGATGAATTACCACAAGCATAACACATCATCTAACTCAGCCACCAGGAGAGTAAGAAAGGCACAAAACAGCCATCTTACAGCTACTTTAGTGCGCTTTTCCAAAGAGGCAAACGTACCACATCATTATGTTTATAAGGCCAATAAACCAATCACCATTGTACATCTGTACAGTGTAACCAGCCATCCAGCATGGCCGTCCAACGATCGAATGTCATTATATAACGAAAAGCCAACACACTGGAAAGAAGTTGTCTGGGACTGAGATGGAAAAAGCACACTTGTCCCCTCTGAGTGAGGGGTTTGAGGAAGTAACGGGATATCGCGACCTCTCCCCAGGAGCAAACAAGGCAGCAAGCCCATGCCCTAATTCACAATAAGCACCGTAATGTTCTCGTCTGACTCCTAATGTAGTCTATAAATCTCCAGTACTCTGCTCTACATCAGTGTAATACTCGGTATTAATAGCTTGATTTGTACATTGAGTGCGCAGTGAGCAGCCTTTTTATCTCCACATGTACCAGAAGAAAACAGTCATTATTAAGAAATGCGAGGAATATGGAATTCTAGGAAAGCATTCGACAGTTTACTGAGGAATAAGTGGACACTGTGCAGTATAACACGGGGTGACCCTTACAGATTTCACCCTCCTACACTTCGTCTCTGGTTGTAAACCCTATCCCATAAGCCTCTGGGGTGGTATGGCTCCTTGCCAGTAGCTGTGCTGTTGTTGGCAATGGATTTCCTTTGTGGCCTCGGTACTTGTGTAGGCCATAACATGATACACACAAAGGCCGTCAAGAGTACACCAGTGTGCACACTCTCACACACACGTGATCAGCATATGCTGCGCACTGTGCACGCACATCAGCACATGTAATTATGCACAAAATCACAATTCTCACCAGTCATCCAGAGAAGACCCGCAGCCTAGTAGGAAACAAGGAGGAGAAAAAAGCACAATGTATCCTTGACAGAGTTCATCTGTTTCCAGTTTGGTGCAGATGCTCAGGTTTTATTGCAGCAGTCTAGTATTTCATGGCAGATTTAGCCAGTGGTTTGGTTCTTCACTCGCTACAGCTCTAATGATGGCACATCTCCTGTAAATTGTGGCAACACCAGTAACACAGTTTGTTGCCTGATTCAACCAACTTTTATCATACAGAGACATAAACACAGCTTATGTTCCCCTCACTGCAGCGGTGACAAAAAAAAGAGTGCACATAATGCACATGCAATGGAGAACACTGAGTTAATGTACAGGTAGTGCCCGGACTACATAATTGACCTGTTTGTTGTTCAAACTGTTTCAGCAGAGCTGCTGCTGAGGCTGGAACTTGATATAAAAAGGACCACATTTACTGTTGTACTCATTTAGTGGTGAGCTTGTAATGCTTTTCAGCCCTGTGGTCCTCATGTCAACACAATGGTTCTCCATTTAACCAAGATACACACATACACTCAAACACACACACATACACACACACACACCACAAAGTTTAAAGGTTGTGGCACAACTGCATGATGTAAACTACATGTTCTGAATTTGAACTTTAGTGATCGTTGAGTTTGTGTTATTCTTAATGATTGCACTGAATTGTGTAAGTTATTATTGTTACTTATATATGTTTTCCTTCACCTTCTTCTGCTTTAACAGTTACAGTATCTGTCCATTGTCAACTGTGTATTTCCATTCCTGGTGGCCAGATGTTGCCAAAAACTAAACACTTTCTGCAAGCTTATATACTTGGATTTTTATCATTGTAACATGTGGCAATAAATTTGATACATAAAAAACTAAATTAAAAAAAAATTGTGATATTATTATCACCCAGGTGTCAGTAGCCAACAATGCTATTTGCACACATGGTGGAATAGCCACTGTGGCTATTTAAACCAGGTGTATATAGCCTGGTATGACAGAACAAGCACTCTGTGTAAATAGACATTAATGTTATTTGCATCTGGGGTATGTAAATAGGCAATATGCCTATTTACACTTGGGTGTATTTTGCCTAGCACAGCAGAGCAAGCATCCAAGTATCCGTAGCCAACAATACTATTCGCACCTGGGATGCAAAAAGCCAATGTGGCTATTTACACCCTAAATCTAACCAAGTAGTTTTGCTTCCTAAAGCTGGTTTTGTTGTCTAAACCTAATTAAACTGTGACTGTAAATTACAATAGTAATAATTAAAAAAACAAAACAAAACCGTAAATAATGGGTCAACTAAGTTTGAAGATTAAAAAGTAACACTGATTTGACTAAACTTGAATTAAATGCTGGTTTCCTGCAGGAAAGTCCCATGTTTCTCTCATTTAATCACCAAAACCCCTTCTCTACAAGGAATTTGTCGCTCTTTATAACTAAACTAAAGGTGTGAATACTGTGTCTATTCTCAGCCTGGTGCTGTTTAAAAAAAGCATTATACAAAATAATTTTCCAAAAGACTGACAGAAATTTCTTAATTAATTAAGTTTCCCCAAACTCATAGCACATAATTGAAATTAAAACCGCATAATTTGAAATAATTTTAAAAGTGGGACAAGTTTAATCCCATAGAAAGGCAAGGGAACCACCCTCTGAGTAAAGGAGTGTACATAGATAATGTAGTTTCTACACCCTGTCAGCTTCCACACACGCACACATCTATTCTCTCTGTCTGTGTGTCAATGCCAGCAGCGCACGCAGGCGATGCCTCTCCGTCTTGAGACAGAAGTGTAGCGCTGAGTGTCTCTTAACTGGCTCGTTTAGTCCTGATGGCTTAAATGATTTCATCACTATTAATGACAGCGACCGTGGCTCCCCGCGACGCGTTGCCAGATGCTCGGGGACCGCTGAGCTTCCCGCGCTCTTCCTCTCACACCCAGCCGCCTCTCCTCATCCCTCCTTCTGTGCAGTCTAATGATTGTCCTCTACATGCCCCCTACCATCCTATTCTTTCTGTTTTCCTCAGCCGCTGTGGCCTCCTATGGATACTAAAACATGGTGTAGAGACACTGTGTTGGCAGTCACATCGCGTGAGAGCGGGGTCAGTGTGCTGCAAGGCTGCAACTCTGTTAACAAGTCATCCAACCAGCATGTAATTGTTATGAATATCTGCTGTATACCAAGTACTGAGAAGTTCAGTGAAAACAAGATTTCCAAGAACACACACACATACACACACACACATATATACACACACATACACTTTGTCTCTCTTTCTTTCTCTTTCTCTGGGCTATAAGGCAAGCCAACAAATCAGCTATCAGCTCAGTTCCCGAGCTGCTACGGGGGTCAGAGGTCAGATAAAGAAGGTCAGCTGGCACCGGACCAGGCTGCCCTCAGAGGTCTTTCCTCCAAATGGAATCAAAAGCCTTTTTTGACGGCTGCGAGCTATCGCCACACCGAGCCGCTGCCTTCATTAGATTCCTCACATAATCGGTGAGCTAATTTTGAGACAGATGCACGGCCTTGTCTTGACGCATTGATGTGATTTTCATTCATTTGGATAATGAAAGAATTAAGTACCATTTTGGTCTCCCTTTTTCTCCCTTTCCCTGTCTCCTCTGTCTTGTTGAGCTCCCCCGTTCCGGCTAAGTAATGGCATTTTAATTCTACATGTGTGAGTGTGCCTGTGTGTGTGCAGGAAACTACCGCTCTTTTATGAATGCATAAGAGCCTGTGTCTTTCCTGGCATTGTAACTGATAAGCTTGAGAATGAATTCTCAGAGTGTACACTTTGTGAACTGGAGTATATTACAGTAAAATTAGAAATCGCTCCTTCAACATGTGTTTTCACTATGTAAAGTGCAGGTACTGTTTCACCTCGTATTTGGCCTTTGGATTTAATACAGTAACTGATTGCTACTTTTAAGACCTGCCAAATGTCGTGCACTGCTTTTTGTTCCACACAGAAAGAAGGCTGTAGGTAAAATTTTATTTAATCAGCTGTAATCACCTCAAATCAAAGAACATGAATACCAATTTAATAGTGCTTAATGTCACAGGTTTGTGTGATCAAATAAAAGTACTACTCTATGTTTTGCAGTGGCATACCAGAGAGAATAAACAGGGTTTGTAGAGGTGATGGGATTCCTTGAAAACACTTTTTAATATTGTGTTTTAAACTGCATGAAGTCATAATTGCATTACTTTCATAATAAGAGTGATCTGAGTGAAGAATTAGCTTTTTAGATAAAGAAATAAGGCATGCCAGGTGGTTGTGTTTTCTGCTATCTTGAAACTTAATTTTGGTTGTTTATAGCATAATAACATGTAACTAAGTGTATATCATTTACAACAGCTGCAAGGTGCTGGAGGAGCTTGAAAACACACCTTTAAAATGCTTGAAAAGTGCGTGTGTGTGTGTGTGTGAGTCCATGCATGTGCGTGTGTGTATGCAGTTATAATTTCCCAGAGCCTAAACCTTCATTGATTCTGTTGCTCTTGTCTTCCCAAGAAACAGCGAGAGGATTATGCCTTTAAAACGAGCTTTCTCATTGCAGATATTAGGTCATTAATTTCACAGGCTTACATATGAAAATATTGACTCTTCCCAGACACCCCACTATATCCTCTGTTCCAGCCACAGCCTTGCATAAATAAATCTTTTCAAGTATGCAACATTGATATGCCATTGATTCATACGTTTGAGGATCTAATAAATAAGCAAATGTATTGAATTATCGTTTAATTACTAAAGTTCTTGATTGATTTGTATGAGAGCATTTGAGCCACATAGAAGAAAACCCCACTATAAGCTACAAGATCTGTTTAAAACTTCAGAGAGAAAACTAAAAAAATCTGATTTTGAAACATTTCTACTTATATACCACAATGTATTATTTCTATATCTAAATGCTTAGTGATGAGCTGCTTATATAGATCAAAAAGCTTTCCTATACAAATGTTCTTTAAATAATTCCCTTGTGTGTCAGGAGTGTCACGATTCTCCAAATCCATGATTCAATTTGACTTTTGACTTTAAGGTCAAGATTCAATTTGATTTTTCAGTTTGAATATAAATACATTTTTATGGTTGATGGCATTTTGTTGGACTATCAAGTCTTCATTTATAAAAATCAATAGATCGTTGGTTTTATGCCCTGACAACGGTCATTTACATTTTCAAATTTTTCTTTCAAAACATGGTATCTAATCTGATATAACGGTTGATGTGACTCCGGACACACGCCAGATTAGATTGGGGTAGAGTGAAAAAAAAAATACCAGGAGACTCTCAGATTCTGCCTTTCATTTTGATTATTGAAATCAAAAGCTAATTTCAATTGATTTTTGATTTTATATTGAAATTGTGACACTTCTAATGTAACAGCGCATTGGGGAAAAAAATACAATGCTATCTGTACTTTTTGTTTTACTTCACTCCCATGATACTTTGCCCTGTGGTAACCGGTTTGCTACTGACTGAGTACCTGAAGTGTTTCTGTGTACATGTTGAAATCATGATGGGGAAAAAAAGTAAGTTTCTCTCCATGAAAAACTCCTGACAAACTTCCAAAAACAAATCAATGAGATGCAGCTGCAAAACCACAATAACCTGTATTTTCTATATTTTATATACAGTATTGTAATGTATCATAGTGTGTTTGAATTATACAGCACAGTAATTTAATTTGTAGGCTACAGTTGTGGTTTGTTGTTGGGGATCCCCAGTAAAAGGATAAATAGAATATCAGAGTTTTTAGAAGTTGGAACAACGAGGGAAGAAACATGGTTTTCATTGAATGTCATTTGTAGTGTTCCGAGTTAAATAACTAAAGGTAATAGTGCACTCGCTAGAATTAAGTTAATAGCGAGGCTGTCCATTTCATTACTTTATATTCATGTAATAAATATACAAATGTCAATTAGATGCTTATCTGAATGAGAAATAAAAAACAGTTTTGGTAACAACCACTTATAGTGATCAGTTTGACTCAGACAGTTGCGATCATGATAAGCGGTATCCAATGTATTTGAAAAAAACAAAAACAAATGACATTTTGATTTTAAGGTGACTCCACTTCTCCTCAAAGTGTTATTCTTTCCACAGCACTTCCTGTGTCTGTTCCCTTTCTGAGTTCCACTGAAATAAATGATGTGTTCCAGTGAAATGCCAAAACAACTGTATGACACAGTTATTCTTCCAATCCACACTGACTTGTTATTCCAGTAAATTAAGTAAATCACTGATTCATGGAGGGACTCTGAGGACCAAGAGCTGTCTGCATGTGTACACTAAATTTATCCAGGTCGCACACAGAGACACAAAGCAGCAGAATGGTCTCAGAATGAGACAGAGAGTCATCCAGTGGGAGCGGGTGGGAGATGGGTGCAGCTTTATGTCCCCACATAGCGGACGAGGGATGGGCAGGCTTCGGGGAAACAAAAGAGTGGGAAAAAGGGAGAGGGGAGAGAGTGAGAGTGCAAAGGTTGTCGCAGACTAGTCACAGCACCGGAGGAGGGGAAGGGGGGGGAGGTGGAGGGAGGGGAGGGTACGTTCCAACCTCTCACATCTGTTATTCGTTTGTCCCGAGCTGGGAAGAAAATAGCAGGAAGCGTTCTGGTGGTGGCGGAAGATGAAAAGACAAGAAGATTGAATAAAAAAACATGTGTCGCACATGCACCGCGGCTGATTGGATGTGTCCCATGGATTATCCCCAGGAGGCACTGCCAGCTTGGAAAACACGCGGCGGCCGCATTACGCACACACACACACACATAAGCAAGAAGATTCCCCTCATTCATAAGGCCGCTTGGCATACACACCCATCCTCCGTCTACAGAGTCAGATCTACGCCTGTGGCCTCCACACACTGGTGTCTAACCAAACCTCCCAGTTTTGTTTTGGCCATCATTACAGTCACCGCTGTTACAGCTCCTATTACACTGCGCACATCAGCTCACATCTGGGCTTCTGTGCTGAAACACGCTTTACCCAAAAAGCAAACGCTCCTATCATTCGTCAGACTAAGTGGCAGTCTTTTGCTTTGTTCATTACAGACACACCAGGTGCGTACAACAGACGCAAAAATAGAAACAGATGCAACAGTCATCGAAAACGCGACATGACAATGCCAAGTGGCGGCCATTAAAAGCTCGTCACTCGCCCACACGGTGGGACCTCCCGTCGCTAACGAGCCCAAATGTGGCGGGACACAGACAGGTAGGAGTAATGCCTACACAATTATGCAAAGTGCGCAAGTCTGCATTTGTGCGCACATGCAGGTGTTTGTGTGCGAGTGTGAGTGTGTGGCGTGCCACTTAGGGCCCATCCCACAGCTCATTAACAGTAATAAGTGACTGCCGCCACTTCTTTTTTGTCAGTGGGGATGCGAGCCAATCAATAGGGTCATTTCACATCATAACGGCTTACCAGAGCACATTATGGCACTTGTTCATGGCTGGGAATGGCTGCCATTAGTGGCATAGCCAGATTAGATAAGGGCTGGGTGGGTGAGGGGTGGGAGGGAGCGGGGCAGATGGAGGGAGAATTAAAGAGGAGGAAGGAGGGAGATGGATCAATATATGGATAGTTATGGAGATAACATCACAATAGGGTGTCTGGGAAAGATAGCATATTACAGACTCCTGATTTTCTTTTTCCCTTGTGGGAATGAGGTAAAGATGGGTGTTTGTGTGTGTGTGTGTGTGTGTGTGTGTGAGAGAGAGAGAGAGAGGAGGTGGAAGGTGTGTGTTTGCTCAGGCCTTGATGTGTACGAGCACTTGTCTATGAATGAGTCCATTGAGTGTGTGTGTGTACAAATTTGAGCATGTGTTATGAGAGAGTATGAATTACAGCGATCTACTCACAAATCTGCACCTCGCTCAGTGTGTGTGTGTGTGTGTGTGTGTGTGTGTGTGTGTGTGTGTCTGGGGGCGTGGAGGTGTGTTGGTGCGTGCTTTACTTTGGCATATGCGTGTGCAATCCTGTTTAATTACAGATCAGGCTTTGAGGCAGAGGCAAACAGTGCTATAATTACAGGAAACACCTCCTTTAATATTTTATGGAAATCTACCCCGCGTGTGTGTATGTGTGAGTCGTACGTATTTATTCAGCATGAGAGAGAGGAACAGCAGAGGAAAATCAGACGAGAGATAGACAAGTACATGGAGGGCTTGTTCTGAATGACTCCTGCCTCTTGCCTCATGATCTCGCGCCCTTCCTCCTTTACTCTTCACAGTCTCTCATTTCAGATTTGTGTTTCCAAATGGCTTCGCTAAACGCCCCCTTTTCTCCCCACTTTTGAACCGCTTGCCTCTCAAATATTTATACTGCCTTTTACAGGGCCAAGAGACAGAGGAGTGAAAGAAAGAGGGAAGAGACTTGGATCTATCTATTAAAGATGAGCAACATCTCAAATGCATAAAGAGGAGTGATGAACACACATGTTCGGGGATGGAAAGGTGTAAGCCGTGGCTTAATGCTTGATGACATACTATGAGGAAGGTTTGCTTTTTGATTTACTACAAGTGAGACGGAGCAGGGCAAACATTTTTGGAAGAGAAAAAAAAACATCAGATGGGAGTAATAGAACAAAAAGAAAGTTACCAATGCTGTTTACTTTATGCAGATTTTGAATTAGTTCTGCATCTGTTTTGCAGCATGACCCTAACCTTGGTTGTCTATTATATTTGCAAGTCCCTCCAAAATTTAAAAGGAGAGTGTACCCACAAAATCAAAAATACCTATTTTTCTTCCTACCTGTTCTGCTATTTATGGCAGTGTGTCAACCACCATTTACTGTAGGTAATACACTGACATATAGAACTATTATCTAGGGCTGCAACAAACAATTATATCCGTAATCGATTAATCAGTCGATTATTTTCTTGGTTAATCGATTGAATAGTTGTTTGGTCTATAAAATGTCAGAAGATAATGAAAAATGTCAATGTTTCCCAAAGACAGAGTCAGGGAGGAGTAAAGACACCAGAAAACATTTATATTTTAGAGGCTGAAATCAGAGAATTGTTACATTTTTTTCTTTTAAAAAATGACTCAATCCGATTAATCAATTACCAGAATTTGTGACAGTTAATTTAATAATTGTCTAATTGATTAATTGTATCAGCTCTGCTTTTATCAGTGCCCATGTTTTGGCATCTCGCAAGCCTTCAAAGTCAAACTGGACTTCCTGGATTGCATTTCATTCTCTCTCCAGTACCCATAGCAACACATCCACACCTACACAGTGCCTTACCTCTTTTTTTTTTTAACACCGTGCTATTTTTGGTCTGAACGCCTGCTAAGAACTTTCTTAAGCAAACAAACAGACGGTAGAAGATCCCAGAAGTTGTGCAAGTCGTTATGTTTATGTTTAATCACGAGGGGGTGGACCTGCCCCTTCTTAACTGAAGCCAATAGGTAAAAAAAGAAGGGCTTCTTCCCACTCCTTAGTGCCGATTACCCTTACCCACTTGCAATAGTCATTACCCGTGGCAGAGGTCAAGAAGGGTTGTGGGCTAAGCACTCCATCGTCTATAGAGTCAATAAAGGACTCGTGTCTGTCCACAATGACCCTTATGGTGATCTATTTAAGTGGGAAAGCAGTGTGCGTTTGTATGTTTGAGAGGAGATTACTCGTCAGCAGATTATGATCCGTCTCACTGGAGCTTCTCCCAAAGCAGTTTGAAGCAAAGTCAGATCTCTTTACCTCCACTGGAAAAAAAAAAAGTCATTTGTTTGCAAAGATGCAGCCGTGGACCCAAGAACATTTTTTCTGGCCTTAAGTCCATTTTCACCACTGGTAGCTGCAGCTCTCCATACAGTCCACGCAGGCTTAAATAATTTATCTCTTCTTGCTCTCCCTCGATCTTGCGCTCTCTCTTCATGACGCTCTCTGTTGCTCCCTCCCTCCCCCCCCCCGCTCCTCTTAGCACTTGCTTCATTTGTTTGCTTTGAGGAGCTAAATCTTGTTTGCGCGTATTAATAAGTCAAGGCGGATTATCCCCCCCCCTCCACCTCAGCCCCTGTAGCGTCCTAGCCCCTCTCTGCTTACACTGTATTTGTGGCCGGGTGGCTCTGTTTGCAGAATGCCCCCCACCCTCCTCCACCCATACCAGAGAGGCCTAGTGTGCTAGGCTAATTAGATTAATTCCGATGCCTGTAATGATTGCTCGCCATCTATTTTTAATGACTGGTGCATATCAAAGAGTAGTAAAGCATGCTACCAGCGAAGCTGCCTCCCGGTCCCCCAGTGTGTCAGGCACTGTTGGGGGGCGCTGGCTTAATGTTAGAGTGTTAGCATATTGCCATTGTGTGTGTGTACATTTGTGTCACTGCGTGCTAAGAAGGAACACATGTTCAGCTTAGCCTCTGCCTGGCCTCATCAAAATAAATAAATAAAACACAAATAAATAAACCCACATGATGACAGAATGTTGGGATAATTTTGCGGTTGTGATATATGTACTTCCAGCCATTGAGTGCTGCTCAAACACTTTTTTTTTTTAAAGGGTCAGTTCACCCCAAAAATCATTCAGAAATGCATATTTTTCTCTCACCTGTAGTGCTATTGATCCATCTAGATTGTTTTGGTGTGAATAACTGAGTTTTGGAGATATTGGATGTAGAGATGTCTGCCTTCTCTTGAATAAAATGGAGCTAGACGACATGATGCTCAGAGTGCCAAAAAATACATGGTAGAGCAATGAAAATATTCTAATTATAGTGTACACTTAAACAGATATTGCTTTTTAGGTGGCTAAAGTAGTTTTTTCTGACTGACCCTGTCCATAGCAGTTCATTGCTTAGCTTCCTACACCAGTGCTCCCGCTGCTTCTCAAAACTTGTAGCCTGCCAACCACCATCTAGTGTACTTAATACACTGATTATGGATAAATACCTTATACATACTCATTTCAAAAAACCCAAGCTTTCCCTTTACTATGAAATATGAATGCATACAGTACTACTTTTGCCAATTATGAGTCTTTGCTAACCTATTTGATTATTTTCCTGTACCTTTTACCATTAAATGGTTTGCAAACTAAAATCTGTCAACATTTAATCTCCCTCATTAGTCGTCTGGACACCACAGGCAGAGGTGGCAGTGGAGGTTATGTGCTCAGGCTCGACGCAGTGCCAAACTCTCCTCTCTCTGTGGGTTTGTTGGCCATTCTTTCATCCCAGCTTCTCTAATGCTAGCAGACGGTCATTACCATCTCTTTGATAGTTGGGGTCCCAGCTGTGTTCAGGGGTCTAATACCCCCTCAACCTCTGTCCCGGTCTCCCCCTCTTTTCCTCCCTCGCTCCATCCATCCATCCCTCCATCACTCCCTCACACCGCACAGTCTGACGGTGCATCTGAATAAAACCCACAGGAGGAGAAGCAAAGAGAGGGAGAGAAGAGAGGGAGCGCTAATACCAAATCTCCAATGACCAAACCAAACGAAAGTCTATCAAAAGCCAGCTCAGCAAATACAACTGCCATACTGATGAGGAAGGAGTGAGACAGGGAGGGAACGTGGTGAGGACGGAAGAGTGAAGCTTAGTTTATACATCACTTCAGGGAAAACTCTGTCTTTGTGGCTGCAGTAGGGAACAGAGAGTCCTTATCTTCAAAATATCTACATCCGTGTCCGATCACAGTGGTGACTAACCACTGTAGGTGGTTACTATGTGAAACCAAACCTGCATTTCAGGAAACTATAAATCAATCAGAATTTTAGCAATGTACAGGCCTTGTTCCTGCTAACAAAGTGGGCAGATCCCAAAGATGTAACTACGTCCTAAATACATAAAATAAAATATGACTAATTGCACATCCCTCGTCTACATCCATATGGCAACCAGAATAGCTACATATGAAATTAGTCTTTGTTTGATCGATTTTTATCTGCAGTTTTGTTTGGTGAAAACACAAGGAAATAAAGACATTTAGGAGACATAAAAAACAAACAAACGAGGATAGAGACAAAGACAGAGCACGAGAGACACGTCTATCTGTTTATGTTTGAATAGATTGCATCACGGGACGGTCAAGTGTGGTATATTTTTCAAAATGAAAGCTCTTTTTGCTGTTGTCAGTATTTACCACACTGTATCCACAAACTCAACACAGAAACACAAATGGAAGCAGGAATAAGAGAACTGTAGGTGAACTGTAACTGTAGGTGGCATGAGGAAAGACACAAGCCAGAGAGAAAAACAGAGACAATTTCAGCAGCACCTCACTCGCACGAAGGACATAATAGCGCTGAAAGCAAAACGACTCAATGAAACAGGAAAAGTGTATTTCTTGGAATCCACTTACACTCAAATTACAGTGACATTCTTGGCACAGCTTGCGGCACAGGGGTAATACAATGTACTGTGGCAAAAAAAAAACAAAAAGAACTTTTGGGACACTTATCAGCCGCTGTGACACGAAAGACTGAACTATTAGCATGCAAAAAGAAAAATCACAGGAAGAAATCAAATCAAGCAAAGAAGAGAAAAAAATAGGGCAGCATTCTTGGCACCATTTGAATCCAACTTCTTCTATTTTTTTCCTCCCTCCTACCCTCCGTCACCAGGTTAAGTTACAGACATGAGGCGAAGGAATGAGGGAGGCAGAGTGGTAACATACGGTACCACGAGGAGCGAGACGCCGGCCCTCCCTGACATGGCGTTCACCCTCCCCGGCCCCCACAGGCACACACAAACGCACACGCGCACAGTATTTGGACAGCGTATGTATGTACTGTACATATACAGACAGATCTGCCAAATGCAAGCAGATGATATGATTGTGTTCTCCTGAGTGTACACACACACACACACACGCACGTCTTTGCTTCACACCCCCCTTGCTTCACTTCCTTCCCCCCTCCTTCCCTCTGCAGCTCACTCTGCATGTGTCCCGTCATATCTCCTTCAGCGCATAATTGTCCCAACTTATGGTGTTTCTTCCTGCAAGCCACAGTTTAGGGGAAGTGAAATCCTTCTAAGTGACTGTCACAATGCATCAGCCTCAGGCGAGGGACGTACGCCTCCCTTCCTCCCCCTCCCTCCTTCAGTTCCCCCCTCCCCTCCATCCCTGCTCACTATCCCTCACTTTAAGTGTTTTTCTTGCTGAGATGCTCCACTTGTGCTTTCACTCCGTTTCTCTCCATCGCTCTGTCTTTTTTTTATGAAGTCACCGTCCACCTCCTTTCTTTTTCACAGAGATAGGAAGTAACTGAGTACTTAAGTAGATTTTTCTCAGTATCTGGACTTTAGATGAGTATTTATTTTTATGACAACTTTTGACTTTTACTCCCTACGTTTTAACACAGATGTTTGTACTTTCTACTCCAGGCCCGTTACTTCAGTTGTAATGCATTTGAGAGGAATTATTAATTAATTCTGTTTTGCATCATTGTGTGCTGCCTTCCAGTAACACTCAGAGAACGTAGTTCCTTGGTATATCCATCAGTGCATATCACACACGACAGAAGTAAAAAAAAAATGAAAGCAAAGCAAAAGACATAAGATGTGATGAGATGTAACTAGGTGAAAAACTGTAACAATTCATAACAAGAATGCAAAAGAAGTAACAAGATTAAAATGATATAGCAAGACAAAAAACGTGTTAAAAAAAAAAGCACAAGATGAAAATGACATAAAAGATGTAACAAAATAAAAGTGTCATAAAAGACGTTACAAAATGTCAATTACATAAAAGATGTAGCACGACAAAAAGTGATGTAAAAGGCATAACAAGACAAGAAATTATCCAAACGATGTAACAAGATGAAAAACATGAAGAAATTGAAATTAGGGTGAGGTTCAGTTAGCTTTGCACAGAAACAACCAGTAGAAATGTTCTTAAGAGGATACTTGTACCTTTATACTTTGAGTACATTTTAGAGCTTGTACTCTTTCATTTTTTCTTGAGTAAAGAAGTTGAATCAGTACTTCTACTTTTACTGAGCCTTTTTTCCACACTTCTACTTGAGTAAAGAATTTGTGTACTTTTGCCACGTCTGCTTTTCCTCTCTCTGCGTTTAACCTGAAGTGTAGAGCTGTATTCACAACATCACAGTGCCATTAAGGCTCTGCCTGTGACCTGCCTCTCCGCTCAGTCCTTGTCCCCCACCCCCCCGGCAACACCGGCAACACCGGCCAAGAGGAGTGGAGGTTGACTTTGTGTCTGCTTCCTTTTTCCTTTGAAGGGACGGTCACTCCATGACACACTTTCACACACAAAAACACACACCAAGGAGAGCAGCTACAGTAGAGGAGTGTGTGTGTGTGTGTTCTCTGGACAGCCAGCGTGACCTTTGTCATGACCCTGGCATGTCACAACCCTGTGATGCATGTGTCACTTCTTCTCTGCCTCTGACCTTGGTGCTCACGCCTCTGTCACCCAAACAAACACACACACACATTTTTTCTTGTCGTGCCTCACTACACAAAAAAACACATGACTGGTCTTTCCTGTCAACCAAACACACTCCCTGTTCCAAGTTTGTTTTTGTTTTTTTAAGTTCCACTGCACTGGAGGTGTAGAATAGAGCTGCATCTACCAATTCTATTTATTACTGATACAGTTGTTTCACTATCGACACCAGTATCATCGGAAAATACCTTCAGTACTGCCTAAAATGCTCACACTATCATGGTAGTCTATGCACTGATCTGATAAAACAGGATCCTGTTGCCTCCCATGATGAAGTTATGGTCTTTGACGTTCATTCTCTTCATGTATTTGTTCATGTTTTATCACATCACATCTATACAAGATTAGTAGTATATGCATGTATGTATGCAAAGACAAGGTATCAGAATCAGTTTCAAGAAGGAAAAACTGGTATTGGAACATCTCTGATTATCAGTCAATTTGTCACTTACTCTCTTAATTCATTGATTAATCATTTGGTCCATAAAATGTCAGATAAATGTCAGCAAAAATATGAAATCCTAAAACCCAAGTTATTGTGTTCAAATGTCTTATTTTATCTGACCAACCATCCAGAACCTGAAGATACTGGGTTTACTGTCATAAAAGAAAAATATTTAAAGCTATAATATGTAACATTTCCATATTAAAATGTCTAAAATTGCAAGACATATGTTATATATTTTGTTGAGATGTGTACTTACATCCCAACCAATCCCAAATGTTTCCAGTGATCTTCAGACCTAGAGAAATCCATAATTTATTCGAGGTGCTGGTGAATTTCCTACTGTAGCTGCCATAACGTCCAAAAAAACAGGAGTGAGGAACAAAGTCAGTGAAAGTACCTAAACGTAATGTAAATGAAACTCCAATACATTATCTTATCCAAGAACAAGATTTCTGCTTGAGTCTTTTCAGATTTCAGGTTTTCATCAGCAATTGTGGTTGTTAAACAGTGAAGACAACAAGTCCCATGATTCCACCCTACTTCACGGCATTGTCAAACTACTGTTTTTGTTATTTTTTTAAACCATTAGCTGCAGAACTTGACTTGATTGACTAATTGTTTTAGCAACATGGATGCAACAGGCTCCAAACTGAACAAAATATAAATGGCATATTAAAATTACATTGAAATAAAATAAAAAGGCCACTGACTGTAGCACGAGGGGGCCTTACTAAATCAGGCAAACACAAGAAAAGCAAAAACAGCAATGTGGTTTCAAACTAGCGAGGAGATATGTGCTTATTTTGGGCCACAATGATGTGTGTGTGTAGGCCCATGTGTACTATGTGTGTTTAGGTGCTTTTTCCTTTAAGGCGTTTTCTATTAGCCCTGTCAGGGCCGGGATCGCTGCTTTATTGAGCATTTTATTGGCGCTGCGGACAGATCAGTCGCCCATCAACCTTTCATCGACCAATCATATGCAGTGAGGGGAGGGACCTGGGAGGTCTGGCAGAGACGGACACTCGGCAGGGGAGGAGCGGGGGAGTCGGGTGGTCACTCACTCATCACTTGGATGCGGTCCGACACTCAGTGTGTGTGTGTGTGTGTGTGTGTATACGTCTATGTGTGTGTGAGACGAGAAGAGGGTCAGTCACTGGTCACCAGATGGTAACTGTTTGGGCTGGACCACAGCGTGCAGGAGAGAGGGGGACAGTCTCTTTCTCTCTTTTTCTTCCTCACGCACTCACACACATACAACAAACCATGAGAGTGATGGGTGATAATGGAGCAGACACTAACAAATCTGCACCTCTTGGCTCACGGCCTTGACTGGGACTCAGAAAGCAGACAGCCTGTCCAACTCATAAGCCCAAGTACAACACAGCACTACATACTCAGCAGACAGAGGGACCAGTGACCCTTGCTGTACAGCGCTCAGTTTCCAGAGGCACTCATTTGTTGTTAAATGACATTTACACCAGTGGAATTCACTGCGGTTTGCGTGTAGATGTGTAAGCCATTGCTTTGCACTGCAGGAGTTGGGTGAGTTTTAAATACAGTGAGCCGAGCAGGACCTTGTCACTGTGTGTGGCCTTACAATGTGCAGGCTACTGCTGCTCTGGATATTAGCTCTTCTGTATGTCTGGCTATTAAATACCAATCCCCAGCCACACACACACACACACACACACACACACGCAGACCACTTCCCCTTCAGTCTCAAAATCAGGGACATAACAGTTTTGGCTGGCAGTATTGTGTGGGCCACAAGAAGTAGGAGAGAAAAACCAACTGTTCTTTTAGGTGAGACCTTCCAGCTGGAGACAGACGAGGGGGGAAAATAGAAACAGGCATCTGCCAGGACAACCGAAGCGAGTAAAGTCGCTGGAAGGAACGCTTGTGACCGAGCAAGAGGTGTGTTGGGTGAAAGGGGAGCAAGTCTATTGTAGAGAGAGAGTGGACGCAAGTATAAAGAATCCTCCGTCCGCATGTCGCTATGTATTTAATGGCCACAGAGACCACTGTCATCTATAATGCTGCCTCCACTTTTGCCCCTTTCTCAAGTATATTATTACAACCTCACAGGGTCACCATATTAATCGTTTCGGAAATGTTTTACTCTGCTTCTTCTTCAGGGTGGCTTGTAACTTTTGATGGTTACATTGTTTGAAAAGGACACGTCTATTTTTGTACGTAAAGGGGGCATAAATGAGCCTTTAGTGGTTGTATGAAACACTGCCAGAAACCCTTTTATAACATGGTTAACGTTGTGAAACAGTCACAGATTGGGTAGCATTAGGAGACAAATCAACTTGGTTTCTTTTAGGAAAGTATGGTTTTTTAAGCACCTCACGTTATGTCACATTATGTCACTTTACATCACGTTACATCACGTGACACTATGTGATGTTAAGTTACATTATGTTTTGTAAGCAAGTCTCAAGGTGAAGGTCACATAAGCAACCCTGTCTCCTAGAAATTGCATTTGTATATTGATAAATTTTTTGAAACAGTATATAACACACTGGATTCACAAGGAGGTGGTTGTGGTGAATGGCGGGTGAACAAAGAGATTTGAGATTTTAACACCAGAGTTCGTGTCAAGACTCCATCAACAGACATTATTTGGTTAAGGTAAGGAAACAGTCATTTCAGGTAGGTTTAGGCAATGAAAACAATTTAGTTAGGGCTTGCGAAAAGATTTTTTTTTCTGTTAAATATTAATCAATAAATCAAACATCTCAAGTCACTGTTAGATTGTGAAGAATGTTTTAGTCACAATGACTTGATAGTGTGTTGGAAGAATGAAATAAATTTTTGCAACTTGCCAATATTTCCTCGTTATGTTAATAGAAAACATATTTCAGTTGCATTACATTTCCGGTGAAGTGCATTTGTTGTTGCAGAGTAGTTGTATATAAGCGTAATGTCTAGGAGATGGGCATGACATGAGGAAAGTACATGACACACGTAACATTATGTGCCTTAAAACTTTAAAATAACATTTTGGTTTCATATGGGCACGAACTCTGGTCTTCTGGGTTAAAGTCCTGTGTTTGCTTGAGCCATCCATCAACTCCACCTCCTCCAAATGTGGACTTTCTTGCTCTTTTATATTATGCCTGGTGTGTCTCAAACAGCCACTTACAGGAACCTTGTGCATTTGTATGAGTCACAGAGGAGGATGACAGAATGTCAGTATTTGATAACATGGGAGTGAGAACGTGCTGCAAAGAGAAGGAAATTCAGCATTTGAGCGAGCAGAGTGAAGCAACACGGAAGGAGTGAAAGGGGAGGAGAAGTTAAAACAGCGAAATTGTAAAATACAGAAAAAAGGAAAGAGACAGAAAGAAAGAAAGTAGAGAAGCGCCAGCAGCTGGACTTCTCCTGCTAATTCAGCACTTTAACAAATCAATGCCACTTGAGGAGTACAATCCGCACCCTGAGCTCAGCTAGACGCATCAGTGAGACTGTAGGCGTGTTTGTGTGTGTGTGTGTGTGTGTGTGTGTGTGTGTGCGCCCGCCTGGAGGGTTGATGATGTTGGTGTGTGGTCGTCCACAGTAGTCCACATTAAGGTCCAGTAATGTGTTAATTTATAACTCTATCACCCCAGACGCCTGCATTATCCATCTGTGTCACAGACTAGGCCTACTATATCTATCATCCAGAGGGGAAAAATGGCCAGTCCAGAGAGATTAAGCCACTGGTCGCACAATTTCTTCTTTTCTTTTCCCTTTAGCCTTATCTATTGCATCTTTCCACACCCCGCTTCCTTTGTCCTCAGCTCCCCAGGTCAGGGTGATCAATTAGGGCTTGACAGAGCTCTAAGTCCTGACTGACCACTGGAGCTCCAGAGGCCCCGCAGACATCACTATCTACCCAGAGACGGAGCACTTAGAATGGGGTTTAACACCCTCCCCCTCCCCTCTGGCCCCGGAGGCCTGTACGGATGGCTGTTTGGATATCAGTGATCAGTGATTGAATTACACTTCACCGTGACCTTTGTGAACTCAGAACGTGTTATCACTTACAGCAGATTGACAAAACAGATTGTAATAATATAGAAGGTAAATGTGTGTGTGAGCTGAGGGGGCAAAAAATTGGCTCTATTTGAAAAGACCCTTGACGCATATAAGCCAGTGACACATAACCCATTCTGTCATAACACTACGGGAGCTGTAATTTTACAGGTTTCCACCACGACTTCTGGGCAATAATGTTGATATTTCCATAAAATATTATGTAGCAGGAAAGTATACTTTTTTCCTGTTGATGCAATCTATTACGGTTGTCAAAACATGCAAATAACATACTGTATTTCTTGAGTAAACATGGCCTGTGTGTGTGTTGGAGCGTGTGTCAGCTTGTGTTTGTGCGGGTGGCTCTTGCTCTCTTTGTCAGCAGCAGCAGGCACTAATAACACACAGGGGGAAATGATCAATACTCACCCTCTCTATTCAATTTCACAACATCACTACTATCACAGGACACACACAAACACACACACACAGATAAACTCAGTCACACATGCTCACGTAAAATACACCCAACGTTAATGCAAAACAAAGGGCCTTTCACTAACAGATGTAGCCAGAGGGCTGGCTAAAGCAGGAGAATTGGCTGTGGTGTGAATGCGAGCGATGCATTAATATTTATTTTGTTAGAAATACTCCCCTCTATCCTGGGAGAGAGGTAGTGAACATGAGATACGGAGGCTAAAGGAGGGGTGGAGGAGGGTGGTGGTAGTGGTGGAGGGGCGGTTGATAGGAAAGACAAGCAGGCAATTCCACCTTTAAAGAGTGCAACAGTCATCACGAGAGGAGAAAGGGAATCTGCCCATTAAGACTAAGTGGATGTCTATTAGATCATGGAGGTAAGGAGGTGGGCATTTACCATCAGTCCAACTCACAAACAACCATGTCTGCCCCTGGACCGTGCCAACGGCTGGGAGTGTACTACAGAGCTGTTGGTGCTGACATCATTTAAAGTTTCTCATAAAGTTAATGGCAGACGTGGGAAGCAATGAAGTACAAATATAGTGAAGTAGACTTTTCAGGTATCTGTACTTTATTTAAGTATTTATTTTTCTGACAAATGTGTACTATTACCCCTTTAATTTTAACACAGATATCTGTACTTTAAACTCCTTACATTTTCAAAACAGATTGTTACTTCAGTTTTACTGCATTTAAGGGGAATTTCTGCCTGTTTAAAAAGATATTTTTTTCCTCGTCACAGTTACCTCGGTGCTTGCTCTTGGTGGTGACTATTGGGTTTATAAAGAATATAGTCTAGACCTGTTCTCTAAGAAAGTGCCCTTTTAAATTGAATTGAAATTGAATTAAATTATTAATATTTTTTTTTCATCATTGTGCACCACCTTCCCAACATCAATACTGATTTCAACCTAAATGGATTTGGACAGTAACACATGGAAAGGTTTCCTTGGTGCACAACATACATGACATGATGAAAATGACACAAAAAACATAAGACAAAACAATCAAAGGAGGGAGAGTCCACCGTGGAGAAAATGTGATGTTCGGTTAGCTTTGCACAGAAACACACTGTCAATGGAAATGCCCATAAGAGGACTACCTTTCTCTTTTATACTTTGAGTACTTTTCTGAGCCTGTACTTTTTCACTTTTACTTGAGCAGAGATGTTGAATCAGTGCTTCTACTTTTATTTTTTACATAATATCATAATATCTTCTTTTGATTCCAGACACAAACTACTTAGAATACAACCAATGCACCAACAATGTCCTGTCGCTGCCCAAAAATTGTCACAAAAATTAATTATTTGCCACATCTTTGTGGGTCTTCAGACCCCGGTGGGAACTACACCAGTCTGAAGGAACCTTGTAGTTCTTGAAAAACAGTTCCTGGCACTAACAGTTCTGGATACTTTGCGTGGAAATGTGCAAAAATGGCATGTAAAAACAGCCATTTCATACATCAGTAGAATGACTTGCTGTATCTTCACAGGTTAGACAACCGTGACTGCCATGGAAACGCATACAGTAACGGGCTGAAGGAAACTCTAAGTTCCTTGAAAAATATTCTCTGAGACTAAAAGTTCTGGGTACTTTGGGTTGAAACATGGCTAAAGTGTGTACTTTTGCCATCTCTGTTTAATACAGCTCTTTTTGGCAAATAAGTGTCACTCAAAACTTTCAGAAATGTACTAAATCCCTATTTAAAACTATTTACTCTCTGACAGCGTCTGCCAGGGAGATCACCTCTGCGAAAATGAAGGCAATTAAAAGACTATCAAAGTCACCACCCAGTCCTATGAGATCAAACAAACCCTGTGCCCTCTTTCTACTTCTCTCCCTGTCTGTCCCCTTCACTTCCCCCCTCCTCTCCTCCCTCCTCTCCTCTCTCTCCCTTCTTCCCCAGTGTAAAACCCCCCATTCTTATCACCGTGGTACAGTTAATCCTCCCTCTCTCCTCCTCCTTCCATCGCGGCGTCCCTCAGGGGGTCCGCGAAAGGCTAAAAGGAGGGAGCACATTTGCCACTTGCCTGCGACACATAATACGGAGCAGGCAATCAACTTTGGCTTGACATGTATTTGCTCATCTCTGGGACACACACACGCACACACAACCCCCCCTCCCCACCACCACCCCCTCCACTGCTGGGAAATTGAAGGGTGAGGGTGGGGGGTTGGAGGGAAGGAAAGGAGGTGGGGAGCCCAAATTAACACTTGACATTCAATACGGTCAGGTCCTTAATTGGCCGGGGCCTTCCTGAGAAGGCAATTTTCTATTCCCCAAACTGCCCCCGCACTGCGCCATGTGCCAGTGTCATCTGTGTATGTAAGTCTACGTGTCTGTGTGTGTGTGTGTGAGGAAGAGTGTGTAAGTATGTGCAAGGAGAAAAACTGAGACAATGTGTGTATGCATATATCTGCGTGTGGCTGCGTGTGTGTGTTTGAGCCGGGGCCCTGTCCTGAGAGAGGCCCTCTGGTCCCTTCCCTCTCTCTAATGAGGCTGGATGAATTAGCGCTACGTGACATGATTTGAACAGCGGTAACCCCCCCCCTCCTCCTTCGCCTTCCTCCCTCCTCTTTGTCCTTCTCCCCTCCTCATCCCCTGCTCTTTTTTTCTTAAAGCAGTGACAGGCATCTGGTGGCCGAAAAAATGCCAGGAGCAACCCCGCGGCTCTCGCCTTTATGCGTGCTGCTGCTGCTTTATACCACGCCATATACACACAAACACACGCACACACCTAGACACACACTTTCGCCTTCGTCCCGCTCCTTTTCCACTCACGCACGCACACATGCTTGCAGTCTCACTTGCACTTCCCCGCGGATTCAGTTACAGTTGATGTTATTACAGCTTTCAACCTGAGAGGTATTAGGCTTCCTTTAACAGATCTGACAGCATTTACAACACAGGCAAGTCGACGCCTCTAATCGCCTCTGTGACTTCAGCCTATTACCAATTGATCTCAAAGAAGAGCCTCCTCCTCACCTTCTGACTGATGCACGAAGCTGTCAGATCCCTTTCCTCTTCTTTGTCATAATGCGCTATCTTTCTTTGCCGCTACATCCTGTGAACTTGACTGCTCTTTAAGTGCTCTCTTTTTCCTGCAATAAATCTCACAGCCGTTTGCTTATGATGTTTTTTATTATTTATGTTATTGAGTTATATATCTGGTAGCGCAATGGATCACCTTTGCCCTCACAAGGCCCTGTTTAAGTCACAAACAAGATGCTAAATTTATTAGCTTAATGGTGGTGCAGAAAACTAGCAGTAAATCTAGGTGATAAATCCCTCGTTGTCCGCCTTTACAAATCTAAACTGATCAACAAGCTGTGAAGTAATGGACTGGATAAAGGAAACAAAAGCTGAAGATTTTTTTTCTGTATTTGGAGGAAACATAGCAAATGGATTAAATGCCATGAAATATTAAATGCCAGTCAGAGTCACACACATCACACAGTGGACGGTGCTCCAACAAAGCACTTATCGCTGAGTGTGTTTCCCGACAATGGAAGAGGCAGCTCAGGCCATTTACAGAGAAAACATCAACATAGAGAGAGCAAGTGTATACGTGTGTGTGTACGTGTGTATTTGTGTGTGTGTGTTTGTGTCAACAATACAAAATCTTTTGATACACACTGAAAAGCAGAGCTTTTTCTTTACAAGAATTCTCACTTTGCCCCTATTTTCACGGGCTGAAGCCGTCAGTTCAATTGCACAATGAATGTCACAAGAGGTCCCACAATGTGTGGTGTCAGAGGTCATGCATGGTGACCTCCCATCCCGGGCTGGTTGCCGCGGATATAGGGGTCAGACCAATTTACGTGTATCGCGGTAGGCTAATTAGATCATTTGTGAGTTAATTGACGTTATAGATTGCTAGAAAGTGAAGAGAAACGCTGCTTGATGTGTGATCGGCTCACATGCATACAGGTTCAATTCAGCAGTGTGTGTGTCACATTTAAGGGAAAAATGATGCTCAGTGACAACCGCACTCAACAATAAGGATAGCAAGTAAAATACCACATCAGGCTAGTAAATCTAGCAACTCATGTGCCCAGCCACACAAGGGCTAAAGAAGAACTAAACGTTTTAATTGTTTTGATAATTGATTAATCATTTACGTAATGTTTCATGCAATAATGCTTTTCTGGGTTCATTATCATATTAAACTGTACATCTTTGGGTGTCGTCAGTCCAAAACAAGACATTTAAAGACATCACCTCAGAGATATAGTATAGATATTTTTCAGTTACAGACCTTAATTAAACATAACAATCAACTTTGGCCTCTGTTGTTATTTGATAACTGCTAATAAATTAAACAATATGTACAACAACAATATGTATAACCCTGGACATCACACACAGTGTCTCTCCCATCCTGCTAGGGCTGGGTGATATGGTTTATAAATCATATTGAGACTTATCTAATAATAACATAATTATATTACATTCTCAGAAAGTGCACACATGTGATGATCCTACAGAATTTCCTGCATTTTTGTAGATTAAGTATGGCTGTTCAAATATCATGATATTTTACCTCAGTATTCCAACATATTGTAGGAATGACTTGTGGTGCTTTTTCCGAAATATTAACAGAATGAAATAAATCATCATCAGTAATGTGGATATAATGACTGAGTGTGTAAAGACAAATAATAGAGCAGCTGTAACACTCTGGTAATAACGATATAGATAGATGTATCTAGTGTCCTATCACGATATCGATATGTTACTCAGCCCTACATCCAGCCCACGCACACTGTGGCATTTCATTGCACTGCGTATATACATATACACACACACACAAACACCACATACTCACATAAACAAAAGCCACCCAGAGTCTCGGTTTGCCAGAAAAACACGAGCTGTGGGATGCCAAGGCAGCTGCATTTAACAGTGGCCATTAAATGTTATTAATCCAACAGCGCAAACATCTTTACAAAGTCAGCAGAGAGCACAAACAAATGCTTACACATGTTGCTTTAACACTTTGCTCGCAAGGAAAAGTAGCTAATGAGTTAAGACTTTTTCAGAGGGGTTAAAATGACAACATTGTAAGGAAGCAATTTACACAATCTGTATACAGAAAAGACATAATAGGAGTGTGTGAGAGCAGGTATCTATGCCTGTTGGACTGAATATCTTTGTGTGTGTGTGTGTGTGTGTGTGTGTTTGAGTGTGTGTACATTGGCTACAAGCCTGTACCACTAGCCTCCCTTCTCCAGAACCTCCCTAAAAAAACCTCCCTGGGCCTCTAGCAATCAAATCTCCACTGCGAGCTGGAGACAGAACAGAACAGAGATAGACGGAGGGTAAAACACGGGAGCGAAAAAGACTTGAGAGGAAGAAATGAAACAGAAAATAGAGAGAGGGGAAAGCTTCCCTCCTCCTCTTCTTCCTCTCACACACATAAGCCCCAGAGTTCAACGTATGCATTAAGAGAGGTAACAAGTTCTCCTCACCTCACATATGAACTGTCGGAAAACCATTTTCTTTGCACAACAACTTTGGTAATTTACCGGCAAAATGTACAGCACACACACACACACACACACACACACACACACACACACACACACACACACACACACACACATACACACACTCTCAAACAGTACATGTCAGATTAGTAGGGGGGAAGAGACAGAGTCAACTGTGAGCCCTGAACAAAATTACCATAATTATCCATGACCATAAATAAGCCTGATGATGATGATGATGGTTTTAACAATAATAATAGCAATTCAGCCTGAGTGCTTTTCAAATAACAATGACAGCATTAGCCACACCGCCAACAGAAAAATGAAAGGCTCGGTGCCTTGAGAGCCTCTTCTTCTTCTTCTCCGCTGCTGCTGCCACTGCTGATGGGGCAAATTGGCAGGCAGAGCGAGGCAGACAGGGGTCCTTAAAGACGGATGTAAAAATAGTAGGCTGTCGATTTTGCCCGTTGCGCTGGCGCGGCTCCAAGGCAAACAAAATAACAGGAGTTGAGGAATAACAGGAAAAGGGAGAAGCCGCGGTGAAAGTATGCCCAAAGTTCCTGTCACTTAGCACAGGTCACACCTAATGTCACCTTCCTCTGGACGCAGGACGGGAAAGAACAGCCCCTCACAACAATGTCTCTGCCATATGGCCAGACGTGTCTTAAAATACGACAAAATGTCTCTTTCACTTCTCACTTAAGTCAATTACGTGATGATCCTCTCTGCTGGTGGCAATCTGTGGGTCACCGAAGCAAACACAGGCCCCTCCCAGCTCTCAACACCCCCCTGACCCCTGGTACTGCCACTTCACACACACACACACACACACACACACACACACACACACACACACACACACACACACACACTTGCAGACACAATTATACTTCAACCCTTTCATAACTGCCTGGACCTTGGTGACAGCTGCTGCATTCCTGCCGTGTGTGTGTGTGTGTGTGTGTGTGTGTGTGTGTGTTTGTGTGTGTTGCTGCCCTGGCCCTGCTTATGTCCCCCTCATTAGCCAGTGGCGGGGTGGTGACATCCTGAGCGACTGGCCCTTCAAACACACACTTCCTCTTCACACCGGCGACTTCTTCCCACTGCAGGAAACTACCCAAAAGACAAATAACTAACTGCACTCGTGAAAGAAATTTAGACAATGAAAAAAGGAAAAACTGAGTGAAAAAAGGTGTTTGATTGCTTAAACAGCCATCAGCAGGAGAAAAGGAAAAACACTAGAGAAAATACATATACTTAATATATATTTATGATCACACTAAAAAAAAACACAAAACACATATGTCTTCTATTTCTGCAAAAGATCAGTCAATCAAAAGAAAATTAGTGCCCAACTATTTTGATAATTGATTAATCATTTGAGTCTTTTTTTCAAGCAAATATGTCAAATATTTTCTGGTTCCAGCTTCATAATTTTGAGAACTTTGAAGAATCTTTGGGTTTTGGGCAGCTGGTTACACACAGGGCACTATTTGACGATGTCACTTTGGGCTCTGGGAAATTGTGATAAGGATTTTTCTGAACTATTAATTGATTGAAGGCAATCAGTAGATTAAACGATTAATCCAAAGAAAATTATTTGCGAAGTATTTTGATATTCAATTAATTGTTTGAGTCATTTTTCAAGCAAAAATGTCAAACATTTGCTGTTCCAGCTTCTTAAATGTAAGGATTTGCTGCTTTTCTTTGTTATTTATCACCGTAAATGAAGAGTTTTTAGCTTTTGGACAGTTGGTTATACAGGAGGAGCAACGTAGAGATGTAATTTTGGCCAACTTGGAAATTGTGACTTGCCCTTTTCAATTTTTTTTTTTTTTTTTTTTTGCATTTTTACTGGCTAAACAATTAATTGATTAATCAGCAGATTAATTGATAATGAAAGTCATCCTTAGTTGTAGCCCTGTTTATAATATTCTACCTGATTTTCCCAGTGCAGTGAGGGTCTAATCACATGCCACCCAAAGGCTTGACTTTATTAAATCATATATTCAGCAGCCACACTGACCACTACATTTATTTAAAACCAAAATAAATATTTTGGTCACAAAACACAGCAGCCTAAAATACCCCACGAATCTCCTACATGCTGAGATTTCTATTCATATTACCGGAACTTTATTGATTATTCGTCGACTCTCATAATAACTGTAAATAAAGAACAACAACTTACACATGCCCACACAGACCTAAAAGAAGTCCCTGGGAAAGACTCAGCTATAGTAGATTTCACCACTCAGCCCTGTGATAAGAGCAGAGCAGATGGCTTTACATTTCTTTCGTTCCTCAACACACACGCACACACGCACACACACACGCACACAAAATGCACAGTACACACCATACCCTGCCAGACATATGATAAAGAAAGCCTTTCGACTTCCATGATAACGTCTCTATGTTTCTGTATCCTCCCCATTATTCGGGCATTCACCATGGCGGTGGTGCGGCTGTCTCCTCAGGAAAAAACAGGAAACAGCTGACGTGGAACCCGTGAGTGATGCTCACATGATGCTTATTGATCGCCGGTTGCCCCGGGTCTCACACGCATAGAGTCAGGGTCGCTGCTTTAACCATAACACTGGTCCTGCAGGGCATTGCTGCGCGGCTGCAGAGGTTACAGTATGACCCGGGACACACATGATCATGACCATGTGAGGGGCAGAATTTATTTATTTATTTGTTTATTTATTTATTTATTTATTTATTTGGCAAGCTCATGCACATAATATAAAGATGAGAGTGAATTTTTTGAAGGCTTTTAAAGTGGTGTCTGCATGAGGAGCCGTATTGATGGATTTCCTGAGCAGTCTGACATTGAAATACTCCAAGAAAGCAAAAGAAAAATGGTGGAATTAGAATCATGCATGTGGATTTTATCCACTTAAACTTATACTGTAGACGTGTACTTAACACGTATTGAAAGGCAATAACAAGGAAATAAATTATTTTAAAGTATCTTCATGTTTCAATAGAAATGAAAGGACATACTTGGTGATGAGAGCAAAAAGAAAAAAAAAAAGATTTAAGAAAGCCAGTAAAAATGTTGCGGACGTCATATCTCCCTGGTTGGTGCCTGAGTAAATATAGTGGGGACCACAGCATGAATGGGACCTTGTACATCCTCCCACTCCGTCAAACTCGATGGGTTCTTAATAGTGCGCACACACACACTCACACACACACCCACACACACACACGTATACAGTAAATATACACACGTAGCTGCAGCAGCCACCTTCCCACTCAATCTTGCTCTCCCGTTTCTGTGCTCTCTCTCTCGCAGCAGAAATAATGCTGCCTTCAGGACACACTCACATCATCATTATTGCATATGCACAAAGATTGAGAGAGACACTCGTGAACTGAGTGCCACCAGTGGCCTCTCTCAGCGCTGCTCGTGTTATCTGGCACCCTCTAAAGTGGCCAGTAGCAGTGCAATAATTGCATTAAAGGGTGAAAGAGAGGCAGCCACAAGTTTGCAGTTAGAGACAGGTGCTGTAGGTGGGATCTGTTGTCCAATCAGGTGCAAGACCACCTTATTGAGGAAACATTATGCTCCCTCTGACACTTGTTCTTGTGTCTTCTTATAAGTGGTAATCCTGTAAATGCATGCAACACCCAGTCGTCCAATCTCAAGGGCCCTTTCTATAAAGACAGTAGCTGTCAAATCAAACAATCTGATATAGGGCTGCACAGTCAATTCTAATATTATCAAAATCTCAATTGCAAAAGTTGCATTTTTTTGTTAGAAGTAAAATGTGTGACAAAACAGCATCACAATGAGGCTGTGTACTGCTGTAGAGACGCCCTGACCTACAAATCTTGTTCTCCAGATGTAAGAAAACATGTTTGTTTGGTGCAGACTCTAACAAGTGTCACATCATCATGACTTAAATTAAAAATTATCATTCCTAATAATCGTGAATCGTATCACAATATCTGCCAAAATAATTGCATTATAACTTTTTTACCATATCATACATCCCTAGTCTGATTTTACAAGTGGAGGACCGGTGGTGGAGATAGAGTTTTAGGTGAGGAAGGTTAGTTGAGAAGAAGAGAAAAAAAAGGGGGAGATTGAGGTGTGGGGAAAAGAAGAAGAAGCGGTGAGAGACAGAGACGTAGTAGAAGAAGAGGAAAAAGAAAAAGTAGTAATGGGGGAAGTGGTGCGTGTCTTTTCTGCAAATCTCCTCTTTCACCTCTGCTCTCCTCCAGCTCTCCAGCCAAGGCCAGCCAAGAGACACTTCACCTCGCACCCACACACACATGGAGCCGGAGCCAACACACAGAAACACACTGAAACACACGCAGAGGGAGAGAGGACATACACCCACAAAACTGCACACACGCTCACTCCCTCTCACGCAAACACACACACACACACACACACAACTGGCATATGAGCATTTAGCCACCCACTCAGAAAAATAAATGGCAAAAGCACAGACATAAACGCCTTGACACACACGTGCACATGCATCAGTGTCCGAGCGCACACGCACTTCTTGACACCAGATACATGTGCGTATAGGCATCCATATGCTTTGTGTGCAACGACCCATCAAAGACAGACATGGAAATAATAACAGTCGAGTGTAACGACACACACACATTCACTGACTGTGGATAATTCCACACATATGCATCAAATCACTACCTCCCAGTCCCACACAATGGTAAGAAGAAGCAATGCATATGCAGCACATATGCAACATGCAGCACGCCTGTATGTACCCCACTGTGTAAAAAACACGCACACACACACGCGCGCTCAGCACTGTAAGTGTATCAGTGTGTTAATGGGCAGATTAGCGCGTTGTGTGATCTGCACTGAGGAAGATAATATCAACCTCGTTTGTCCAGTGCAGACAAAACAAAGCAGAGCGTGTTATTCCACAAATATGTCTGTCATCATGCCCTTAGAGAACAGCAGTCACTTTTTAACACACACAGACAGGACTGAACAGGCTGCACTGCATTAACGAATTAAATGGAATATTAGGAAAAATCAAGTTAAGTTAAGTTAATCCAAACAAAACATTTACATATGGTGCAAGACATGAAAAGAGAAAGAAACAGGGAAAGAAAGATGGAAATGTAAGAAATTTAAAGCAGATATTTAAGGTGGAATTTTATTTTTAAATAACTTTTACACCTGTATATTTGTATGATCAATCCCAAAAATGCCTGTATGGTGCTTTCCAATTAAAAACTGACATTTTTTTCTTTTTTGTCAAGCAATGAAAAATTACATTACTTATAAAAAATATAAAAATACTGATTTTATTTCAATTCTTCACTTATCCTTCACTCAGTTTTTAGTTTAATTTTGATCAAGTTTGTCAGGATTTTAAATTTGCAAATGCATGATATGAGGAAAAGGAAAATGCTGCAGGATTGTGGATTTCAAATAAAAATAAAAATTTACAAACTGGCAAAATGCATGTCAAATTTAAAGAACGCAAACACTTTACATTTCATTATTATTATTCTTAGGATTATTATTATTATTATTATTATCATTATTATTATTACTATTATTATTATTATTTGTCAAATTCTACATTTATTTTTTCTAATGTAAATTTCTACATTATAAAGCCTTGTATTTATGTGTGTGTATATCAGATTCTCGGTGTGAGATGAAGCAGGCAGCAGACAGAAGCTGTTAATGCCACTGTACCTCTTCCAGGTCTCGGCCCATAGTCGACCTGTCGCACTTCAAAGGAAGCCGCGTTACAGCACCCTTGCAAAAAGAAAAGGAAGAGGCTATTTTAGAGATAGTTTTAGATTGAAAACATACACTGATTTTCTTTTCTTTTTTTTTTTTATTCCGCTGTCTGTGAGCCTGGGTGGCAGCATCAGATCCTCAGGTGGAGGTTATATGGCACCTTTTACGAGATTTTCTCCCACATTCCTCCGACTTGAAGCGGAGGAGAAAATGTATAAAAAGAAAAAAAAGAAAAACAGTCGCGGCCTACGGCTGCTGTATTGTGCAGGAATTATCCCTGATGAACCAATTAGGCTCGTAGTATCACTTAACTGCGGGCTTTTTAACTTGCAGGGGTCGATATTCAGAGGCACGCATGGTACAGCAGCAGCAGCGGGTCAATTAAGGCTCCAAATATTATCACTGCGTTAATGTCTGCATGCATGGGAAATAAATCAACCACCTAATTAATGTTTGCATTTTTCCTTCCATAAAAACAATTACGAAAGACTTCTCTTTTGTAGTATTTTGTATATATTTTTTGCCGATTTCTGAAGATTAAGGAAGCTGAAAAAATAGGCAGTATTTATCGAATCCAGTTCGTTGATTTCATTTAAGTTGCATGCTGCTGTTCATGTTTGTTGCTGTTGACACTGGTGCGTGGATTATGAGGTTGTGAATCTGCTGGAGAAAAAAGTTTTTTCAAAGATTAAAAGCCTGTTAAGGCCTCATATGAAAGGTGTGAATTATTCGCTTCACAGACGTGCTTTAATCACTACTGTTGCTAATTTCGTTAAAACGCAATAATAAAAAAAAGATTGCATTTAGATATACTTCCACTATGCAATCGTAGAAGTGCAAACTTAATAAAACATCACAAAAATATTAAATTCACATTTATTTTTCATTTATTTCTCAGATTTGTATCAGTATCACCTCTAGCCAAATATTTTAAGGGGAAATGTTTAATTATGTTGCAAATATCTGAGTGAATATGGAAATCAATTTATTTATTAATTCTGAAATAACTCCGAATTAAACCCTAAATATATGGAAATGTCTTGAATACAGGAGTCAATCAAAAAGGAAATCAATAAATTCTGTGGTGACATTCGTTCTCAAATTGATTTCTGTTCTGTTTAAGTTCATGTCTTTACGCTGAAGGAGGCAGGTGTGCTCCTTTTCCTGGCTTTATTGTGCTATAAACACCTTCAAAAGACAGGGAAAATAAAATTCTACATCACATCTCCCGATTCATAATTTCCTCGTTATTTTTTTGTTTTGTTTTGTTTTACTTTCTGTACTTAATCGCTCAGTGATGTTTATGCACCGACATCACCAGACACCTGCTGGAAACAATCAGATCATTTTTGTCTTTTCAATTTTTGGCAGTAAAATGGCCACATTCGTGTGTGAGAGTTATCTTCTCATTTCTAAAGTAATTTTCTTGTGTGTGTGGTTTATACTGAATGTCAAAGGTATTGTAGCCTGATGTTTTGGCTTGCTGATGCCCAGCAGCTCCTCAACACCACCACAGCCGCATCTGTCCAGAACGCACCGCGCGTCTCTATCGATCAGATGAAAATATAATTTGGCCTAACAACGATAAAATACCGCATCCCTCGTGTCACCTAGTTGATCTTTAAGGAAGAGAGAGAGGGGAGATTTTTTGAAACACGAGCCCATAACGCATTTCTCTCCTCCAACCAACACCCCAGGGTGCGCCAGCCTCGGCAAACACAAAGTCATTATCGGTTAGATTCCAAGAAGGCGAGTCTGTCAAGGAACAGGCTTCCTTCGGAGAATTTATGTCATGCCTACTAAACATGGGAAGATGTCTTCTAAGTGGTGCGAGGAAGGATAAATAACAGCGAGTCCCACAGCTGATTATATTGAAACAACGGTGCGCATTTGTAAGAAGGATTGGGGATGCAAACGTGGGGTCCCAGCAGATGCTGAGCGCAGGGGCCCCTGCATCCACCTGCTTCACACCGGGAGAGGAGGAGAGAAGACAACGGCTCTTTCAATTCACTTATCGATAGTTTGTACGATCGTTTCTGCAGGAGAATTTAAGGTACAGGGGCTTGTAAAATTATGATGTGCATGAAAAATAATTTCGGGCAAAATGTGTAAATCTTTGGTTAGAGAAAAGGGGACAAAAAGGTTCCCAAAAGTTACATCGGGATGTTTTAGTCTAAACACATCAGTTTCACCTTCACGATTGGACCTCTGGGATTAAAAAAAAAAAATCTAAACTGTACGGGCTGTAAAGGTGACAGAAGAACTTTCTCATCATTCTCAACACAGACAGAGCCGCGGCGAGGCTGTTGCGCAAGAAGCGCTGTGGCCTGAGTGCGTAACAGCGTGTGCATGGTACGGAGAGCCTGCAGGTCCCGCTATGATTAACTGCAACCCAACAAGCATCCTCTATCTTTACTGTCTCCCCCTCACACACATACACACGTACGCGCGAACGGACGCACACACACACGCACAAACACACACAACTCTTACTCCTCTTTCCTCTCCTTACCTGACATTTATCCGACGAAAGCACCAATTCCCTCATCCTTAAAAATAACTCTCTTGTTCTAACTTCTGCTTGAAAAGAATTTTTAAAAAAAAGAAAAGCTGCTAAACAACAGAGAAATTCAGTGTAACATCCACGATAACAGGCGAGAAATGTCGGGAGGAAATGTGGGGCTTTCCTCAGCCGTTATCATCATGACTTTTCCAGGCGAGCCTGCCTGCGCTCATTCGCGGCTCCTCTCCTGCTCTAAAGCCGCGCAAGGGGCTTCCTGCCTCGGCCACATGAAGTCAATTAGCCGGTCCCAGAGGGGTGCCCCCTTCCCGAGTCTTTATCGGCACTGAGGTTACCAAAACACTGCTAGTGCTTTGCTTTTTAACTCCACACCGCTCACACACCAATTACGCAGACTTAAGCATGTATGTAACGAGTCCGGACAAGGGATAATCCATCAAATTGTGGAATAAGTGAATTATCTGATGTGGTGCAAATTTTGCCTTAAAATATGTTTTGTTTTGTTTTTTTTACACATATACAAAATATGTTATTTTTACTTATTTTATAGAGCAGAAAATGACTGAATTAGGCAAATTAAAAGGAACACACACAGAGGCAGCATGAATGAAAACAAAACAAAAACATAAAGACACACAGACAATTACATCTAATCTGATATGTTCCAAAAGTGGGAGTAAAGTTGCAAAATTGCAATTGCAAGTGAAGACTCTTAATTTGAAATATCACAAACAAAACACTGCCCGCAACCACCCCCCTTTACCCCCTGAATTACACACACACACCTCCTGACACACAAACAAACACTCTGTTTTTCACAAACACACCAAGAGGTAGTAAGGATCACAATAGCAAATGTCCAAGAGAAGGAAAATAAAAGTTTGGTCCTCGTATGAGACTGGAAATGTTCAAAGAAGAGAGAGGAGGCAGCGATGGAGAGGATGAGGAGGTGAGGCTGAGCTGACGTACCTGCTGGGACATTCTGTAGAGGAGGTTGCTGTCAGTGCTCTGCTGCTGCCATGTCCCCATGAAGCCCGGCTGCTCAGCACTAGGCGGTCTGGTGCTGAACTGCATGGAGCTTTCGCCTGCTCCCTCAGCGTTGCTGCTGCTAACGATGCTAACACCACCCAGACCACTTCTACTGCCGCTGCTGGTGGTGGTGCTGCTGCTGCTGCTACTGTGGCTACTGGAGGGGATGATGCTGCTCGTGCAAACGCCAGCCACGCCGGTGGGTCCGTTAGCCTTAGCTGGAGGTGGCCTGGGCGGCTCCGGGTCTGTGCTGGGCTCTTGTGGGACTGTGTCGCACTCACTGCTTCTCACATCCAACTCTGCCTCCTTGGACTTAGACAGAGAGGGAGAGACAGAGAGGGAGGGAGGGCAGGAGGGATGTGGGAGTGTGAAGGAGGAGAGAAGAGAAAAAAAAAAGTCAGTGAAGGTGGGTTCTTTTGGGGTCTTGTTGCCTTTTTTTTTCAGCTTCTTGAACAGTGAGAGGGGAGTTGAGGGAGTTGATGTGTGTGAGGTTTCTCTTGGCAGCCCTGGTGTGGCGGAGGAGTGTGTGTGTGGAGTTAATTCTCAAGAAGAGAGAGAAAAGAGTGAATTTCCTCAGGGGCCTCGTCTCGGACAGGGCAAGATGAGCAGAGCACCGGAGGTGAGGAAGGATGAGGAGAAGGATGAAGGTGAGGAGGAGGGGGGCTGATGAGACGGTGATCAGGAATTGAGTAAAAGGTGAAAAAAAGAGGGGGGTTATGGGAGTTAGTAAGGAGGGGTGCATGATGTTGCCCATGGCCTCAGTTTTTTGTTTTTTTTTTTGCTTTAATCCATGTGTCAGTCATTTTGAACTTGGACATGGACTCAAACACACTTGCACACAAACACACACAATGAAACACATGTTTAGTTTCATGCATGCATGCCCACATTCAGGTATGGAGTAAAATTTTTAAAAAGTAAGAAAGAAAAAGTTGAACAACCTGCCATCAGAGGAGTCAACACTAAAGACATGCACACATAAAGATAAAAACAATCTATGGAATTCTGTGTAATCTATGTAGTTTATCTAGTTGTAGTTAATATAGTTTTTCTAATGTAAAAACAAGTCTTAAGAAATAAAAAATCACATTATGAACAAAAAACAGCAAACAGCTAAATGGGAAATGTAAATACATTATGTATGACAAGCACAGAAAATCTATTCAAAAATGTTGGGTTTTTTTAGTTTTAAAAAAATCTAAATTTCAAAGTAAAAGTCCTTTGAAAAGCTCCATTTAAAGCAAAGAGTTGATCCAATAAAATGCATGAATGTCTCTTACCATCAATTCTGTGCCTGTCCCAGCAAAGTGAAGATGAGGTGTGGGAGTGAGCCACCAGCTATCCAGCTCTCCCTGCCTCCCGCTCCTCTCTCTCTCCCTCTCTCTCTCTTTTTCTCTCTCTCTCTCTCCCTCTCTGTGATTGTGTCCCTCTCTCGACGTCCGCGCCGCGCCGCCTGTCCTCTCTCTTTTCCTCTCTCTCTGACTCCTCTGTACTCCGCTGCAGCCGCTGAGGAACTGAGCTGAGCGCCTGAGCCTCTGTGCGTGTGTGCGTGTGTATGTGTGTGTGAGAGCGAGAGTGAGAGTGAGAGTGAGAGAGAGAGAGAGAGACGGTGGCTCTCTCAGTGTCTGTGTGTGTGTGTAAGAGGAAAGCGAGCGTGTGTGTGTGTCGGGGCCGGTGCAGGCTCAACTGAGTCAACTGTGCTGCTCCACTCTGAGATGTTCAATGACATCGCGCTGCACGCTTCCTCTCACACACACACACACACACACACACACACCCCTCCTCTGCTCAGGGGGAGGAAGGTGGGGGCATAAGCGCCATCGCAGAGCAGGAGGAGAAGAAGGTGGAGGGGAGGCGTTTGTCCCTCTCTGCCTTATTACCATTTGCGCTGCGAGTGGCCGGCACATCTCAGAGCAACTCTTGCAAGTTCCCCTGAGAGACTGTCCCGCCACACACACACACACACACACACACACACACATATAAACACTCACATTCACACACACAGGAAATCTTGTTTCCATCACTTCAGAAGACATTACACTGATTTATGTTAATTTCCTGGAGACCTAACCCTATCCATAACGACTACTTGCCTAACCCTAACCTTAATGTGAACCTAGACCTAACCTTATCCTAACCTTGCCCTAACCTTAACTTAAACCTAACCTTGCCCTAACCTTAACTCAAGTCTTCACCCTAAAATTTAATGATTTATGTCATAAGGACTTGCATTGGGTGAGCGTGTAAATGATATATGCCCTCACAACATGAGTAATGTATGTCCAAATCCACACGTATAAATACACAAACACATAGCTTAGCAAAGAGCTCAGTTTTTAAGGTAAAACTTTTAAAAAAAGAGAAAAGCATCACGGTTGCAGACTGTTACCAAATATTTGTTTCTTTGTTTTGAAAAATTGAAAATGCACAATTGAATTCAACAGAAAGCTTCTTTGATCACAGCTGAAAGTGCTTCTATTTCTGATTTGTAGGGCAGCAGTAAAACAAACAAGAAAAAATAAACAAAAAAATATCAATACACTTGTTATATCTTTCAAAAATCTCATGCCTTTGTTTGATTTTCACCCACTCTAATGAAAGACTAATGGAACGCAGGCAATCTGCCACCAGCATGCGCATGAACACACACACTCACACACACACAGAAACCCCCCCACCCCTCCCCACCCGCGGAGGAGGCTCTCAGATTTTAATTAAGAAAAAAATGAGGAAGAGGTTCCATTTTAGCCAAATTGGTCCCCACAGCAGCAAAGGTAAGGGAATAAAATGAGCGATGGAGGAGTAAAGGGAGGCAGACACGAAGAAAAAGACACACAGGAGGATAAAACCAAAAAAAAGAGAGAGGAAGGAGATCTATGCTTCCTTTGACACAGCGTAGGACACATCTCAAACAATGAAGACATCCCCCCCAACCTCCTCCTCCTCCTCTTCCCTTTAAATCTCCCATCTCCTCTCCTCCGCCCCGTCTTTTCACCCCACCATCATTAGAGAAATGACAGACCAGGTGCCTCGGTCGGCAGTGAGAGGGAGATGTCACTGTGATCTTTCTGCTGCCAGGGAACAAAAGAGGAAGGGACAGAGGGAGAACTTCTACATTAAATGGCTTCTGATATATAAAGTCACTTCAGATTTTGTGGTAAATTGCTGCAGACAGGTGCTTGGTCGCCCTGTTAAAAGGCTTTTGTACGGTGCACTAATGGCAGTATACTGTTAACCTTTACTGAGATTATCACACTGGTCGTTACTGTTATGTGCAAGAGATTTCTACAGTGTGTGTGCAATTGTGTCTTTTGTCTCGAGCTCAATTTACACCTTCCTCCTTCCTACATCTTAATCCTTTTGCTTTTGTCTCCTGTGATGTTTTTCCTCCATTTCTACATCTTTTTCTTTTAATACACTCTCCCCTTTCCTCTTGTCCTCTCCTTCCCTTTCTTCCTTTATCTTTTGCATAGTGGCCTGCGCCTCATCAGAAAGCCACGCACAGCTTTGTCGTTAAAGGCGTAATGTGTCACCTCCTGTCCATGTACCCACACGCTCCTGCTCTTAAAAACTGATTGAAAACGTAATGCACGAGGCTCCGGCTAATTATATTAAGTGACAATTTAGCGGCCGAGGTTCCTTTTTACTCTCTCTTCCTCTCTCGTCTGTAAATGTGCGAGTCGGTGGGTTTGTCGAGTGGCACTCAGTGTTTCAAGTCAAACTGGTGGCTCAGCTTCTGACCTGGCTGGTTAATGGCTGTTATTTGTGGGAGGGAGGAGTGGACTCTGCCAATATTGCTCACTCTCCCTCCACATCTTTCTCCCCTTCCTTCCCCCCTCGGCTCTGCCGATGGTAATAGCCGTGATGACAAGAGGAGACACAGAAGTAAAAATAAGGAGGAGATGGAGAGTTTTAGGAGGGAAACAAGGAGGAAAGAGGAAATGGAAAGATGAAAAATGCTGGGAAGCAGCAGGAAAGGGGTAGAAAAAAAGAATGCAGGAGATCCTCAGGCTCCTTTATTAAAACTATTATTGTGCAGGACTTGAGAATTCCCTCCGGGGCAGGGGTCCATGTCGAAGCCCATATAATTAACTAGAGGCTCAGCTACGGATCAATTACCAGACAAGCAAGTGATAGCCGAATCAATGGAAGATCATCAGGCTCGTTATCAGTGTTGCAACTCATTAGAGGAAAAGTGAGGTAGAGAAAGAGGGAAAGAAAAAAGGGGATGGGGGAGTGAGGGCAGGATTGGTGGCAGCGTGTTAGCTCACAGGCTGATGGGTATGTGTGTGTGTGTGTGTTGGATGTTGGTGTGTGTGATGGGTTGCAGTGACCAGTGACAGGGAGATCCCTGTATGACAGAGTGCAGCCGGCTCTGTAGCAACAGTCACTGAGGCTTGTACGGATCAATACGAGTGTGTGCGTGAGGTTAAAGCTCTGCCACAGCATCCTTATCCCCCAGCGACTCACGCGCTCAGTCTGGGGCACAATCCCACAACCCGAGCAGTCAGAAAGGGATTGAAGAGTTACAGAGCAAAGCCCACGTTTGCTGAGACAAAACTGGAAGAATATGTTACCCTTCATCCCTGAAATGCAGCGGTGAAGTAACTAAGAACACTTACTCAAGTACTGTACTTATACTGTATAATTTTGAGGTACTTGTGCTTTACTTGAGTCTTTCCATTGTTGTTGACAACTATTAATTTAATCAACTATTTTGATAATCAATTAATCATTTTGAGTATTTTCTTTTAAGAAAAAAATATCCAAATTCTCTGATTTAAGCTTCTCAAATGTGAATATTTTCTGGTTTCTTTGGTAAGTAAACGAGAAATATCTTTGAGTTGTGGACAAAGCATGAGATTTGAGGACATCCCAGCTTTGGGAAAGAGTGATCAACATTTTTCTGGCATTTTACGGCTTTTACAACTAATTGATTAATTGAGAAAATGATGGACAGGTTAATTAATGAAAATAATTGTTAGTTGTAGCCCTATTCTATTCTACTCCACTACAATTCAGAGGGTATTATTGTACTTTTTACTCTACTGTGTTTATTAGACATTTTAAGTTTCTAGTTGCTTTGCAGATTCAGAATAAACACACAACATGTAATCAATATATAAATATTATATTATGTATGTTTAAGATAAGATAAACTAGCAGTACATAATGTCATTAAAATTAGCCCCACATTTACCACCTGCAACATTAATGTATCAATAATTATAAGCCAGAAATATAACAGGCTAATGGTTGCCAAACTTTTCCTGCTATGCCCACCTTCAGAACTAAACCCCACAATTATATGTAATCATTAACAATAATCTGGAAGCAACTAATAAAAATAGATTTAAGTTTTATTGAAATACAAGTTAGAATGATAGCATCAGGGAACTCTTTTTATTTATTTTCCCCCAACATAAATCACTTTCATTCAATATTTTTCCTCTTTGCCACTATAATAGGCTGTAAATCATTCTAAAATGCTGCATGCTGAGTACATTTACTTTACTATAATTTGACATTAGTACTTTTGTTCTTTCATTAAAATAAAATTTTGAATTCAAGACTTTAATTTGTGAAATTACAAATTATATCTGCACTGTAGTTTTACTACTTTTACTTAAGTAAAAGATCTGAGTACTTCATCCGCCTCTGTTGAATTGCTAATAAAAGATGTCATTAGTCCATGATCAAATTTTAGAAGAGATAATTGAGTTGACTTCATGTTGGCATGAACATGCACAAAAACACACTTGTCCAAATACTGACAAGATAAAAAAGGAAACCAAAAATACAAAGACTGATAGAATCCAACTTGGGATCCACATATGCAAAAACAAGAAATATAAGATAGAATAACATTTTACAAACTATAAATAAAATGAAACACAGACGACATGTTATGCATACAGCTGAGGAAAACTTAACTGAGTTACTCAACACATCTGTCTGTAGAAGTTGTGCTGTATGGATGCAGCTTTCAGGTGTCAAGTCCTCTGCTCGATACACCGACACTTAAATATCTTTGTGAGTATCCACAGCATGTTAAATGATCAATTCAACTCGTAGTCTGTATATTGATGTTACCGAGAGAATCTCTGACGCTTCTCTGTCACTCGAGTCTTTGTGAAAGAATGAAGTAAAAATATTTTTCATTTAGCATTCCTGAAAACAGGCTCAGAAATGATAAAATGTGAGTATTTGAGGAAGTCTTTCTTCTCTTTACTTACTTTGGTTCTTTCCTTGACGATGCATCGGCTTAGAAAATTGTAAAATCTGGATCAGTGGATCTAGGCCAACAAAGTGAATATCTGTAGTATTTACATATTATAAGTCATATAATTTCTTTAATGTATTTTGACAGCTGTAGCAATTACATCATTCTATTAACTGTTATACTTATTCACTTATTTCTTTTTTCTGTTTGCATTCTCCTGTTCTAACTTCATTTTATCAGACTTTTTATATTTTTACACTGTTTTTTAGACAGAAAACTTGGATAGAATTTAATCTTACATTACCATTAGTTCTGTGTTCTGTGTACAGTGTTATAACTATAATATGCTAATATATTTTGCTGTGGATGAATGTTACATCTTTTTATGTAAATCACAGGTTGTAATTAGAAATACAGATTAATAGTTTAAAAAGTATTTTATGCCTGCAGACCAGATCGGGTAAAAGAGAGTAAAAGAAGTACACAGAGCAAAAGTGAGACTTAAAATATTTTTGATCTCTTGTTGTACTTTTTGTCCTTCGACCATAAGCTACAAGTGTGTTTTTAGAAGGCACCCTCCATCAGTAAGCCCACATTATTATACCCATCAAACCTCTCAGCACTACCTGTTTGTTTCCCAAACACTGACGTCTAATGGGTCAAATAGCCCAGAAATTGGGTGCGACAGCACCTGATTGTTAAAATAGCCTCGAGAGGCAATTCCCCTTTCTACGCTCTCAAGTCTTGAGAGCCAAAGCACCACACTTTTCATTTTCTATGCAAAGTGAGAAAAAACAGTGAGTATGAAACAACAGTGATGCAGAGGTTTGTGACCTCTGCATCTGCATCCACCAGTCATTATTACAGTGCATGTCTTTTGTGTTATTTTTCTGTTTTCTGTTATTTTGGAGGGATGGTGGGATAATTTTTCATGGAATTCATGAAATCACAACTGAGCAAAACTCAAATTGGCCTTTTACACACTTAAATAAGGGCAAATGGAAGGACAAAAGCAGAGGGCAGAGAGAGGGGAGAGTGGAACAACATAATTTGTGCAGTGACGGTGATTATCTGCCGCAGGAATAAATGGTTAAGGCCAGTAAAAAAAAAAAAAAGGTTGATGAGAGTCTCTTTGCTTCTAGAATGCAGTGAGAGAACACTAGTTCACTTCAGGGTGCTGCAGGAGTTCATCCTGTCAGCTGTTTTGTAATCCAAACTTTTTTCCGGATTGAAATCTCTTTTTTTTCATCCATGCGAGGTTAAATTATTTCAAATAAACAGACCAAAACAATGATAATCATGGTTTAACACGGTGGGAAGTGGCATTTCCAAAAGAGTGAGTGCAGCCTTTGTACAGTAAACTAGGGACATAAGCAGGAGCACATGGCTGAGGGCTGGTACTGTCTGTGACCTGATTTATAGTCATACAAGGATGCTCACACACACACGCTCAGGCAGGCAGTGTGTGTGCATGTGACAAGGAATGGCGTGTCGATCAGATGGCACAGGGATAGAACTGTCACTGTTCTGCAACCACTACGGGGCCACAAGACATCATATGACACCGACAGGAACAGCCCTTCGCTTGTGATAACTGGAGAGACAGAGACAGGGAAGAAAGACGTCGTGAGACACAGATGAGGGCACCCAAAGGTCTGCGAGAGATGAGAGAGAGCCACATGATTGTCTGTGTCACTGATCACTGTAATCCGGCCTCCACTAATAAGTGCACCTTTGTGAAAAAATCAGAGGAAGAAAAAAACGCCAGCGGAGCATCTTCTCCGAGTCTTATGAGTTATTTACGATTTTCAACCATATTTGCGGTGACTTGGAATGGCAAAAGGTTAATGGCTGAGAGCACAATCTGCTAATGTCTATTTGGCAATTCATGACCTAATGACACATGTTATGTATCAAGTGCTCCATGTGCTAGTTTTGTTTTTCCAAGAAGGGAAGACTCCACACATAAGGTCAGGAGACAAAACTACAATTTTATCAACGACTGGTGCACACGTGGAGCCATGCACGCACACACACACACACACACACACACACACACACACACACACACACACACACACACACACACATACATACACACATGTCCAGTGCACATGAGCACCTCTGACCCTGCGGGCACTGAGCTGACCAGACCACTTTTTCTCTCACCAAATTACAGTAAATCCAACAGCGAACTGTCAGCTTCCCTCACTTTACATTTTCTGCCATGCACTTTCACCCCACTACTCACACTTACACATATTTTAATAGGTTATCTCAATAACACAACAGACTCTTCGTCACCCAAAAATTGCTAGGGCTACAACTCATTATTTTCGTGGTCATTTGGACCATCGTTTGGTTTACAAAATGCCGGGAAATGGCGAAAGATTCCAAGGTTGCCTTCTCAAATTTTCCATCAAAACCAAAAGACATTCAATTTACTTTTTTAAAAGAAGAAGCAGACCAGCAAATATTCACATTTGGGAAGCTGGAAACTGTGACTTTTGTCGAGAAAGTAATTGATTAATCAAGTAGTTGTTTTTCCTGAAGCAAGAAGCTTCTAAGTTTTCAGCCTGCAAGAAACCAAACATATTTTTGCAGCTTGTAAGTCCCCATGAAAAGAAATCAGTAAATCAGTCTTTTACTCAAAGGACCGGTGTCTAGGATTTAGTGGCACATTGCAGCTAACTTAGAGTTTGAAAACACCTTTCCTCACCCTCCCCTCACCCTCCCCAACTAAGCATGTAGGAAAAGGGTCAGCAACCTGGGGTTCTGGAGCTCTGTGAGGATCTTTTGCTCCTCTCCAGTGGCTCCCTGCAGGTTTGACAAAAGTTTTTCGGAAAGAAATAGAAACATTTGAATTGTCATTTGTCACTGTTGTAGGCCTAATGGGATTTTTACATTCTCTAGTTGTAAAACCATATAATCTATACACCAAATATAAAGTTTGTATGTTTTCATGTTTCTTCAACTAAAAGCCTTGGTCTATGGCTTGGCACCTTTTCCTCTAAATTTTGCCGGTAGCTAATCTTCAGTCTTCCTAGGCTAGCTATGGATGCCAAATCCCCCCCCAAAAAAAGAAAAACTCTCCAAGTTTGTCTGTCTTTTCTGGACTACTGTACTGTACTGTGGCAGCCTCCATGGAAGAGAAGCAATTATGTTCAAAATGGATGGGGCGTCTGCGCCAACCATAGTGGAGCACGCTACCCTAATTTTTCTGCCAGGTTTTGCAGCCAAAGTTGAATGAAGTATATATTTATAAGTTGTTTTAATGTCTAAATGTATCATATATAATGTTTTCATCAGTGTAAAATCACCTGGAAATAAGAATTGTTGTGATGAGCCATTGATCATGTTTCTACAGTAGCCCAGAGTTTCATGGTCACTGTAATTTCTACTACATGTTTGGAAGTGGAGGGTTGAGACAAGCGGTATTCGGATGACTGCAATCTGCAACCTTGCCACCAGATGCCACATAATGCTGCACACTGGTCCTTTAAACACTAAGTGGCTGTTCTCCACAACACGTTCACTGGGTTCCTGCCATCGATGGGAGATGGAGGTTATGATGCAGACAATTTTACTATAGAGAAGAATGGTGGAAAAGTTCATTTGTGCATCTTTAAAATACTGTAACAGAGTTCTGTAACTGTATTCCTCATTTATACAATGACTTCAGTAGAAAATCTCACGCATGGCATCAAGGAGAAAATCATAATGATTGTTTAAATTCTGGTGTAGCCTATAGGATCCTAGTTAGCTGCTTTGTAAGATGATGCACTGCCTTCATTCTACATGCTAACTCACACAAACTTGAAACTGTTTTAAAACAAAAACAAACTCCGTCCATAGGAGTGCTTTCACACATTTCAGAAATAGTCAAAACCTGAAAATGGATATCACGTGACCATTCATGTACGCTGGGCTCGCGCCTGTGGTGTAAACAGGGGGCAGATTATTGACCACAGTTGGTTGCTTAATATCAGAAAACACAATGAACAAAGAAGAGCAGCAGCAAAAAATTAATGCCAAAGTTTTCTTTGCATGGACAAATAGTGTGGTGGAACTGTTACTGCAAGTAACACATAGACCACAAGGTCAGCAATGCCTGTTATTTGTTATCCATGTTGAATTAACCACTGGTACTAGGCTGGTTTTGTTATTTTCTTCCAGAAAGGGGTCAAATCAGGGAAGTATACATTGTGACTGATAAGACCCAATCCACATATATGATGTTATTTTTAAAAGTCTGTTGTTTCCATCTAAACCTGACTAAAATGCAATCCAATCTGTTTCAGGGGTTCAGAAATGCTGGAATAGTACACAGACTGGGTGTAAATGTAGCAAAAGTTCTGTAGTTTTAAAGGAGAAATCTGACTAATTGACTGTAATAAATCATTAAATATCACGATATGTCACCAGAAATGACAGAAACATGCTAGGTTGAAATACTTGCTTCTCTGACAACAGTGCTACAGCTAGTGTCTGCCTTTGAAATTTCTAATCTGATCCATAACTTTTGTTATTATTTGCACATTTCACATTAATTTTAGTTCAAATTAATGCCAGATGTTTGCCAAATGAGCGAGTGTTTATTTATGAGTCATGAGAAATCATTAATAATCTTTTAGAAGGTGTAGATGTTTATAATGGTTACATTGAGCAGATTTCATTAATATAATGGAGTCTGGCAGCCAGTAAGACTGTCACTGAACTCCAACTCCAGAGTGTGTTTTTTTCAGAGCAGTGGGTTTTTTGTTTTCAGGATAACAGGCTTAGCTTTACACTGACAGACAACTGACAGTAATAACAAGCTGATCAACTTACAGTGTAGAACTTGTGATTGTTTGTTATTGTATAGAACAACTCACTTCATCCATAGAATATATATTAAATAGAATTTCAACCTAATTAATGCACCGTCTGTGGCGCAGTTGTTACATATTGCTCCTTTACCATGCAACTCCACAGTAAAGGTAGAGGTGTGGGGATATTGTGCGGGAAAAGGATGAAAGAGGAGAAGAGGAGGAAACAGACAAAGCAGATGTTGAGTTCCATGACTTGCTTGGTTTCGGGGCATTTCACAGACATGTACATCAGGGCACCCTGAGCTCATCCTTCTGCCTGTTCTCCCCGTTATTTCCTCCACAATCTCCAGCGTCATCCACACTCACACTTGGATAATTCTCTTCTAATCATGTCCGGCTCTTCTCCTCATCCACCCTCATTTACTTCCCTCATGTCTCCCTCCCCTTCTCCTCTCCCTCTTCTCACCTCATCAGACAGGCCTCCACCTCACCCCTCCGCTGCCTGCCTCCATCCCCTCGCTCCTGTCCTCTCTCACTGACCCGTGCTCCCCCCCAGTCACAGGGCGTTGTGTCTCTACCTGCCAGGCTCCCTGACAGCCCCACGTCCCCCCTCACCCCCTGAGAGGAGACCGCCTGCCCATCCGGAACGCTGCCGTGGCAACCCTGCCAGCGCCCCCATTGTACGCCCCCCCACCCCCCACCCCCTCACCACCGCCATCACCAACCCGATCTCCACCGAAACCAGCACTGAGAGTTTGACAAAGTCCTTCTCTTCTCTTTGCAAACTTCTTGTCTCTCATTATTCTGTTTTTTTCTCTCTTCTTCTCTTGCCCTCGCGCTCAGATTTTTTTTTCCCATCTGACCTCACTAATATGTTTTTACCTCTTTTAGCTTTCTGCTCCCTCTGACACTCACTGAAACACTTTCTCCTCTCGCTGAGGCCCAGATAAAAGAGAGCTTATGTCAGTGGTTGTTACGGTGACCTTCATAACAGTTTGCTTGAGGATTGCTGTTTGTTTTAATAGTGACAGGAAATACAACAGAAGAAAAATGGGAATATATTATCACAGGCCCAAAAATCAGACTTCAGGTATTTTGTTTTTTAAAAGAGAGAGTGCTGTCACTTGCTCCTTTAGAGAGTGTTGCATTGTGGGTTGTAGTCTTGTAGTCTTAATGATGTGAAGCTAGTGAGTCTCCTCAAGGCTTTTCTCAGTGTTTATTTAGAGTTGGTCATCACATTTTTAACAAGTATGTTGTGGAAGCTGACAGAATTGTTGCCTGGATTATGCTGAGAGGAGTTTTTTGTAAAGTGAATGAAGCATTACAGGTGCAGTTCAGGGTTGGTGTCCTGTACCAGCTTGGGTATCTGTGAGTGCCCACTTGGTCACCTGCGAAAAAGTTGTGTAACAGGGAAAAAAATATATTTATAGAAATTCAGGGGCACAGGTAAAACTGAACTAAATGTGGACAAGCAGCAGGAAGGATTTTTTTTATTGTTTAAGTCTACAACATAAACCTTGACCTCTAAATTCACATCTGGCCAAATTATGGGACGTCACTGATCTCACAGCAATGTTGGCTAGCTGCTAGCTAGCTAGTACATCAAAATGGATGACATTAAGGCAAAATAGCCAGTGCTGAATACTGAATTCTAAACAATACGTCATCGAAGACCAAGTCAGATGTTGAGAAATTTGGTATGATCAGAGAGTATGAGAAAAAGCTGTCAGTGGCTTTGCTACTTGTAAAAAGTGCCAAAAAAAACAAACAAAAAAACCCCACATTGTCGCTAAGGAAACACAACAGCTGCAGGAGTGTGTTTAAGTCACGTGTCAGATCGTGGAACTTATGTTCATGAGATGTAGAGGGCGTCTGGATTTACCTGTGAGATAATTGCGGGTATGGGGTCAGTTCCAGGACCTGTGCAGTCCTCTGGTCAGGGTCGTTGGTGGGGGTGCAAAGTACAGGACCTTGACCCTGCAGTGGACTGTCTCATACTTCAAGTCACTGCAGAGTTTTCTGTATCAAACCAAGGCGTAATCCTTCCATAATTTTAATGAAGTGGTGTCAGTACCTAAACACAGCCATGAAAAAGCTATATGTGATAGTCACATAATACAAGTGGGTGTTTTATTGTAAGACTGGATATTTTGGCGGAAAACAAATGAAATACGTCGTCAGTCAGAGTTGGGACAAATTACTCTGAAATGAAGACAGTTACTGAATACAAATTACATTGCAATTTTTGTAATTAGTAACATAATCCATTGTATTACAAAAAAATGCAACCTAATCTAAATACTTTGGGATTAATTCAAAATCTATGTCAGGCATGCTATTTAATAGAGCTAATAGAGCATTAGTTATCATGAAAAAAGTGTCATAATTTAGAAATTGCCATATTTTAAGAGGTCTAATCAAAATGTAATCAAGTAATCATTGACAATGTAATTATAATGTATTTACACATTTTTCAAATCTGAAATTTGGGCTGATTAGAGTTACTCACTTTTGATTACATGATACTGATTACATGTAATCTGTTCCTACCCTACCCTATTGTCAGTGGACATCATACATCACAGTACATTTCCTCATTGTGTTAACAGAAAACGTATTTTACTGTAGCTAAATTGCTGAAAACTGGTCAAAAGCTTTCCTGGAAAAAAAAAACCAAACAAAAAGACACAGATTCATCTGTCAGGCAGCCAAGAATTACTGGTGTCACAGAATTTAATGATGAGCTCAAAGAGACAGTCTGAAGAATGAAAAAATTCAGGCCACTACAAAGAGTGTGACAGCAGAGTGTGAGCTAAATGAATATAAGAGGTACATTTTGTTTTAATGTAAGTGTTTCAAGTGAAAAAGCTTGGAGTATGAGGACTCTCTTCTCCTGATAGCAAACATTTCTGAAGACTGGGAGTCGTCATATAGTCAGGGTCATTTTATATTCTACATGTGAATTTAATAATTTGTGAGAAAAAATGCAACAAACAGGGATTTGCCAGTCTGATGCTTATGTCTGGGTATGACTGAGAGTCCAAGTGTTTCAAGAGAGGTCATCACTAAGCAGCTGTGTGTCTGCTAAGTGGTGACGTAGTGAAGTAATGGGAATCACACGTTATAACGGTTAGCCTTTGTGAGTAACAGGGAAGTCCACGGCTGCTTTTGATATAAAAAAAATACAAATTCAATGACCTCACAAAAGTGGAGAGGTGGTCCAAAAGAGCCTGTGTACCATCTGAATCCTCCTCCAGACAACAAATGCTGAGCCGAGAGGGAGGTGGGAACCAAAAACATGTGGGTTACATTAGCCAGGGGAGTCTTTATTTATGGCACACACATGACAAGGAACATAACCGCTAACAACACGACAAACACACAAACACTTGTGACTGTGCCTGGCCAAAAAAAACTCCCAAATAAATGTCACACAAATCATCCTGTGGTAGTAAAACCACTTAGCAAACAAGCAACAAAGTTTGGGTTTGGGCCTTCACTTCAGAGCAAGGAGAATTTCAATCACAAAAAAAGTTTCAATTTCATACTCCCACCACATCTTTCTTATCTGTTTTTCTTTAGCTTTTTTCATCTGTGTGTATGAAGTCCAGAAAAGTAGAAAGTTCAGCTTCAAAAGTAATATTTTATTTTTCAAGTTCAGCGTGTTGTCTGCGTCAACCGAACGATCGGTGCATTAAAAAGTCATTTTAGCTTCTCTTCCAGTGAACCCAGTGCTCATCACAATGCCCTCCCCTCCTCCAAACCCTCTTGTAATTGAACACTATCCCACAGCCCCGGCAAGAACAAAAAAAAAAAAAATCAGCTTAGTGAATGCAGAAAAAAATATGAAGAAACGATTATTATTCCACCATCGGGTTTCAATTACGCGGAAGAGGGGGGGTTAAGTGAACATCAAGTCATATTAAAGTATATAGGAGGCCACTGGCATTGGGAGACTTTGTTGAAAGCTCTCGTGTATTAACACACATTCTTACACGTGGCCAAGTTACATTATTTGATTATTACAGCCGTAGCCACAGGTTTGGCGTGCGGGCTTTGAGTTCCCGCTCTCGCCTTAGAGCCACTTCCACGCAGAACAAGAACCTATTAGTCTGAAAACAGTGATGAGAGAGAGAAAGATCTCCTGTCTACATCTGGCATGCACAGACGCCAGAAACCCAGCTGTGTGTGTGTTCATGAGTGTGTGTGTGTTTGGGCATATATTCCATTTTGCGTGTCTGTGTTGCATTGCTTTAATATATCCACTCTTAGAAATAAAGGCACCAACTAGAACCCTTTTTGGTTCCTGGTAGAACCTTTTATAAAGGTTCCATCTGGAACCATCTCAGAAAGGGTCCACTCAGAACCCTCCACAAGAGGTTCTACAAAGAACCCTTCCATGGTGTAATTGTTACACCCTGAACCCACAGTGGAGATTCTAGTGAAAACCCTTTTATATTCCAAGTGTTTTATCTAGAACTCACCAAGGGCATTCCACCGAGAAACTTTTCCTATTCCAAGGGTTTTATCTAGAACACATTCAGGGTGCTGTGCTTAGAACCCTTTTACATTTATCAAGAACCCACCTAATGGGTTTTTATCCAGATCCTTTCCATTTTCTAAGGGTGCTAAAAAAGAGCCCCCCAAGGGGGTCCTACTGAGAACTGAGAGCTTCATCTAGAACACCCCCAAAGCATTCTACCAAGAACCTTTTTATATTTCTAGGGTTTTATCTATGACCTACCCAGGGGGTTCTACTGAAAACCTTTTTCTATTCCAAGGATTTCATCTAGAGCACACACAAGAGGTTCTACAGAGAAACTATATTCTATGGGTTTGGCTAGAAACCACCTACAGAGTTCTAGCAAGAGCCCCCAACAAAAGAGATATTCAAGTATTTCAACTGTCCTTGAAGAACTTTATTCTAAAAAAGGGTTCTTTAAAGGGTTCATAATGGGTTTTCTTCAAAAATAGGGCTCCTCAGAAGCAAATAGTTCTATGTAGAACCTTGGCCCTTCAGGGAGAACCCTTATTTGTAAGAGTGTTAGACAGATTTAATGACAGACTAGACGTGAGGCTCTGTGTAATGAAGCTGCATTGTAAAAATTTAGATTCAAAATAGTGGCTGCTGTTCATTATCTCGCAGTCGCTCGTAAATCACCTCCAGCTCCTTTAATTCTCGTCTCTTTCTGAGCGTTTATGTTCACTCTGCTGTCGGCCTCTCTTTCCCTTGCAGTCAATCTTTCCCACTTTGTCCTCACACACCACCACGCCAGATTCTGTCACCTGTCTCTGCTCGTTCTATCACTCCCCGAGAGGCAGGGGGGATGGCCGCAGCATTCCCAGAGGCAAGACATAAAGGGCTGTGAATGGATGGATGGATGGCGAGGGGGACGAACCCAACGACTAAATTATTAAGTGACACTTCGCTTCGCTTTGAGACACACACACAGACAGACACACTCACGAGGCGAGCGGGTAAACGCATTAGAACGGTTAGCCCCCTGAATGCACCCGACAACTCGACTACACGCTAACTCACGTCAAAATCATCAAACCAGGCCCGGGGCTCTTAAAATTTTTACGCTACTGCTTGAAGGGACGTCGTGGAGCCTGGGAGGCTTTCTGAGAGTGAGTGGCCCTGTCATCACAGCCATTGCTGCCAATAAATAAGTAAATATGGGAGTGAAGTGGCTAAGCAGCATTGCCACAGAGTTGACAGCACCTATCTGCTGTGAGTTTGTGCCCCCATGTGAACATCAGCACCTGTGTGTGTGTCTTCTCCATGGGGGGCCTTGCTTCTGCCACCATCTCCCCAGCTAGAATGTGCCAAAGTGGGGCTTCATTCACTTAAGTTCCACCTGCCCTTGATTTCCTGTAGACAAGGCTGAAGCACACTGGGACAGCTCTGGTCTAATTTGGTACATAAGGAGACATGATGATGGGCCATTTGGTCACCATGGACCCAGGATCTATGTTTACATCGAAACAGGCAGAGGAACAGAGCTGCTCAGTTTGTGGGGTTATAGCAGAATTACACAAGTGGGAAGTGGTGTTATAATCCCTCCCCACACAAATAGGACACAAGACATGGGATATCAACCACGTTTTCATTACACAAAGACAAAAAATACAGATCTCTAAAGGGATGGTTTGGATTATTCGAAGTTCTGTTGTATGAAGCACTTACCCACAGTCAGTGTATTACCTGCAGTAGATGGCAATCAGCACACCCCAAGTTTGGAGAAGCAGAGAGGAGCATGGAAACCAAGAAAAGTACCACCAGTATTTAAGCCAAATATCATTCTAGACTGTATTTTGCTGTGCAGAAGACGGACGTTGCTGATCTGCTGCTGCCACGATTGATTCTTTTTTATTCGTGTGTTATTGTGTGACTTTGGTGAATCCAAACTAACCTTCAAAAACACTGAAGTCACACAATATCAAAGCAGCAGCAGACCAGCAACTTCTGTGTTCCACAAGGTAAAATGATTGTTTTGCCAGTGGAGTCTGGTTGATGTAGAGACAGCAATATTTGGCTCATATAACAGCGGTTTCTTGTCAGAAAAGGTTGATATTCAGTTTACTGTCAGAACATATTCACATTTGAGAAACTGAAATCTGAAAATTTAGAGTCAATTTATTTAGTCAATTATCAGAAGTTGGCGATTACTTTAATAGTTAACAACTAACTAATAGAAACACGGTGGTACAACATGGAAGAGGACCAGTGCTCTCTGTAGATATAAACAGCTTGTTCTAAAACAATGAAAATACGACTTTTCGTATTTTTAGGTGATTATACACTAATGAAAAAATACCATTCCTATTCTGCCAGTAAATCCCTGTAAATCTTACACACAAAATCCAAGTTTCCAAGAAGTTCAGTTTCAAAACAACACAATAAGGCAGACCTGTTTAAGGATCAAGAACATTAAACGTGATCCTAGAAAAGATTAAGATTAGGATCAAAAACTATTTTTTCACATCAGTCTTTTCTGGTTTTTTGGTAGTTTAACCTGTTTGCAAGAGAATAAGATTTTAGGTCTCAGTAACACGGCAAATTAAGATTTTTTTTTTTTTGCTATATTCAGCCTTAATTTGATCATTTAAGCCACTTCTAAAAACAACCTTAAAAGTGACCAGCAGCAGAGAACACGGCCAATCTGGTGTCATTGACCTAACAGCAAAATGCGATGGCATAGTGATACTTAAGCAACTGTAAAGAGTGTTTGTGGGCCCATAAATGCGTTCACAGTTTGGATGTGTCTCTTTCAGTATGTGTGTGCGTGTGCGTGCGTGTGTGTGCATGTACGTGTCTATCTGTGGGTACGCTCATTGTAAAGCCTGCTAATTGCAGTTGAGACTCCTTTAATTAACACAAAGAGAGGTCTCCAGGGTACGTATGGGCACTGTGAGTGTGTCACGAGTTTATATCTAGCCAACCTGTGGGACACAACAGCCTAATCAGAGCCTTTTAAGTTCTGCCATGCTTACACTGGAGGATTAACTGAAGACACACTTTAGTCGTGGAAAATGAGACAACCGAGGATCGCATTGGTCTGGCTGACAAAACAAGCACGGCGTAAAAAAAAAAACAAAAAACCCAAATGTGCTTAGAAAACTAACACTTTGAACTAAGTACACAATGATGCTGACAATAAGAGGCGCTGTATTTTAAGGTTGTAACGGCTTTATTTAGCTTGAGAGTAAACAAAATTGTTGTCCCGCTGTTGTTGTTTGCAGATTGATGGTTTGTGTATGGCAAAGGGCACCGTGAGAGACACGACATGGGATATGCCTCAATCTTTCTCTCTTCCCTTCGTCCACCCACCTCAGTCTTCATTTGCTCACTCCTTTCTCCTCTCCTCTTTAAAAATAACTTCCTCTCTTTTTATTATTCCTGCCAATTTGGACAGGAGCCCTGGTCAAAGACAGATTACACTAAGTCGCATATCAAACCTAATCAATCTTCAGCCCCTGGAAGGCATCACTCTCCCAATGAATAATTACCGCAATCCAGTTATGGGCTGCCAGTGCCAAAATGTTGCCACCACCATCTTTTAGGATGCTGGAACCCCCGGCTGATTAACCAATGAACTGTGAGCGCGTGTGGTCAGAGGAAAGAGAACAAACTGCAGAGGAGAGACATTCGGTCAAGTGCCACTGTTGTCCGGTTGAGAAATAATAAAGTCATTTGAGCTACACTCTCAGAAGTAATGGTGCTAAGTAGAACTTTAAATGGTTCTTTAGCTTGTCCCCACAGGAAAAACCCTTTTTGGTTCCTGGTAGAACCTTTTACAGAGAAGCCAACCTAGAAGCCAACACCAAGAGTTATACCTAGATCCATCTGTGAGAGGTTTCACACAGAACTCCTTTTAGAGATTCCAAAGAAGAACCATCCTGTGGTGCAATGGTTCCACCCAGAACCCTCCCTGAGGGTTCTATCCAGATTCTTTCCACCTTCTAAGGGAACCCACCCAGGGAATTCTACCAAGAACCCATTTATATTTGAAGGGTTTGACGTAGAACCCACCCAGAGGGATCTACCGAGATCCCGTTTATATTATGGTACAATGAACCAAAGATTCTTTCCAAAAAGGGCTCTTTGGGTGAAAAGGGTTCTTAACGCAGGGGTTTTATCTAGAACTCACCCACTGGGTTCAACTGAGACCCTATTATATTCCAAAAATTTTATCTAGAACCCAACCTAGGGGGTTCTACCAAGAGTTATTTCCTTATATGGTATGAAAGAGTTCTTCAAAGATTTCACTCTTTCTTACAAGAAGAATTCTGGCGAAAGGGGTTCTTTAAGGAACTCTTAGCCTCTCTCTAAGAATCTCTGACTAACCCTGAAAGGGTTCTTCAGAGGCACATTGTTCTGGATAGAACCTCAACCCTTTGGAACCCATATTTCTTAGAGTGTACATGAAACACAAGTGGCACCTGGGGTATGCAGAGGCTGGAGAGCTGATGTGTGTGGAGAATGAGAGTGATCATGAGGCATGTTTTGATCCAGGATTCAGTCTGGCAGGGCTGCTGTAGTCAAACTAAGGCCAAACTCAATTTGGCTTCCATATGTCTTTAGTAGAGCTTACAATAGAGGAAACATGCTATGCCTCCCTCTGCTGCTAACACGCACACAAAAAGACACACACATATACAACGAGATAAAGATGATTAAAAAGAGAGAAAGGGATGCGATGTGAAGAGGGAGAAAACGATGGAGAAGTGGGAGAGGAATGAATGATGAATGGACAAGTCATCCTGTTGGTGAGGGCGCTGCTGCCAGCAGGGAGGAGATGCTCCAGTCGTACACCGTCACTCAGTCATTCACCCGCCGATATGTGATGCATTAAAGTGCACGAGTGTGTTTGTGTGTGTCGGACAAGACGAGGTTCTTTCATCAAGAGGCATGTTGAGTGGGAAATATTGAAGGAAAATTGACAACAAACTGCTTTGCTTTCACACAAGGGAGGGAAGCCACTGTGTCGTGGTGGAGGCTGGAGGGAGGAAAAGAAAAAGAGGGGGAGAGGAGTGAGTGTGTAACTGCAGGGCAGCTGTATTGAGCGGAGGAGGGTGTCATTTAGAAAGTGGCTGGCTCAGCAATGGCCATTAGTAGCGCTGTGACACAGTGGACCGTCAAGCAAACAGATAGACAGGCGGAAGAACCGACATGGATGTGGGCAGACAGGCAGTAAGGAGAACAGATGAACCGGTGAAAAATTAGCAGGTTGAAAATAGTCTACTGATTGTTTTCATTATTGATTAATGTGACAGTCATTTGCTAATAATTGATTAATCATTTAGTCTTTTGTTTATCAAATTTATTTATATCAGGGAAAATACATAAAGCTTAAAATAGAGAGAAAAAAAAAGATTTCTTTCAGATTTCACTTGCAGTTAATTTCCATCTGAAGTCCCTGCACCGGTAAAAGGAAACACCTGCCCAGGGACTACACCTGACTAAAACATGTTCCAGAAAACATATTATATTTCAAATAGAAAAAATTAAATGATATTCAATATACAATGATATAAAATTCAGAAAAATAATAAATCATCACACTGGCAAGACTAATAATTAAGCTCAGCTGACTGAGATTTGAGTTTTGAGCAGTCTTTTCTGTTCTTTCATCAGTCAGTGTGTATTTTATTAACAGGATAAAAACGATAGAAGCGTACAAAAATGTACAGGGAGAACATTTCAAGGAGAATTCATAAATAAGAGAAATCATTAATATATTTCTATGTCAAGTGGCACATTTGTTTAAAAAGAAAGCCCCACAGCTCTTGTTTTTTAGTTGCGTCATTGCACACAGAGCAGTGAAACAGCATGGTAGACTGTAAACCTTACAAACCAAGTTTCTAAATCACAAAACTAACTGTGATGGAAGAAAAGAAGAGTGACAGAAACAGAGGACAGGTGGTGCAGGGCACCATGGACTGTGCAGGGCAGGTGATGCTTGCTTGTTTGCTTGTGCTTGTTTTTGCCACTGACAGGCTCAGACTGTTACTCTGTCTGATAGTGTCTGACACCATTATATAAAGGTTTAACTTTTGTCTAACCACAGTCAGCTGTTTTATTACTCTCACTAAACTAAACAGTCCCTTTGTAAAACTATAATTTTATTGTCACTGGCTTCATTCAAACCTTTCAGAAACAATATAAAACTCATCAAAAACATCCTGACTCGTCTTCCAGTGTTTCAAGATTCACCAACTGTGGTTTGGTTAAAATAAACCCTGAATTCACAGAATGAAGTAGCGAGGAGAAAAGTGCAATGAGTGAGGACTGAGGAGGGCAGGGGACACGGGACCCACAGCGCTGCTGCAGTCTGCGAGCTCCATGGTGCGCTGATTTTATACCTGAACTATAGGACGACACACAGTTTTACGTTGTCTTCTTTTGTGAAAATCTGATGTCACACATGATAAAGAAACACATTACAACATCTGTCTTACTGTTAAAACATAGTCATGCAGGCTGACAGAGGGGTTTAGTGTGGCACTGGACTGAAAACAGAACAAATAGTCAAATTTTCCTATTAAATGGCCAAATCTGATTTCACTGAAAAAAAAAAAAAAAAAACTGTCGGGGACACATGGACCATTTAAAAAAAGAATCAGTGCAGCAGAATCAGAGATTTTGTCTTTTTTATTCCCTGTGCTGTTCACGCCTACATTATACAAACATAATACAAACCACCAATCATTTCTGTAAACCTGTAGTCCTCTGACTGTTTTTCAGAATTTATCAGACTTCACACAGCTCCCTGTGGAACCAAGACAGGCTTTATACAACTTTTTTTCATATATTTGATTTACCTTTTTATTTGAACATGGACAATGTACATTAATCAACATCCAAACATAATGCATAATGCACTCGTGTAAATGCACTCGTGCTAAAGTCTTGTTTTCATTTTTATTTTCATCAGAAGTCCCTTTGCCAGATGTTAGACACCTTAGAATAATACAGTTACAATATGAGTATTATATGCAATATGCAGTATTGCTCCCCATTAAGACCTGTAGACAGACTCTGTTGTGTGAAGCAATGAATGTAATGTTCAATAGGTTATCAAAGCTCCAAACTGTGGCTCTATTGAAATGAGACCTTGAGAACTGCTGGGAGGATGCTGATGTTTATACCATTATACGATATCTGATATTTTAAGCCAAGGAAGCCTCTTATAACATTATGGTGAAAGACTAGATACCTAATACTGGAATAATACAGCCGGTCCGAAAACCACAAACTATCCAGCGCCGCACCGCAAATAACTATGATTTTAAACAAAATGGAGTGAAAGGGAGAGGAACAGTACAAAGAACCGGAGAGAAGTAGAGACACAACTAAAAATTACTTGAGTTGGTGAAATTCCTTAGACAGCAGAACGAACAGCGAAGGCTAAACACTCCAGAGTCTGGGTGTTGGCAGATACAAAACACCACCACAGCATGAAATCCGACACACCTATCGCAACCTCCGCTGGGACTTGTGTCACCAATCACAACTCATAGTTCAGCTTAATCAGAGCGAGGCGATAAGTGTTGGAGATCTGATAAGATAAGATGTCTTTTTCGTAACTTGTAATTATGTGTATTTAACATTGTGACAGATTATTCACCATTAAACGTCACTTTTTCGTGACTCTTGACCTGGCAGCGTGTTATTAATAACAAACAATCTCCAGCTCTCAACTTTTTTCCCCCCATATTTGTCCATAAATGACTTAGGTGAAATGCTACAATCATTCCTTATTTATTTGCCTGAAAGACAATCTGAGCTTTCACTTCACTTTCCCACCGGTCCGTCCAGCTGCCCACTGCCAGAAAGCATTTTGCTGGGGACAGTGTGGTCCTATTGGAGCGGCAGGAATTCACAAACAGAGGGGGCAAACCAAGGTTACTGAGACGGAGGGTCCAGGCACGCTCCCAAACGAGGCAGGCGGCGACGCAGCCAGCACAATCTGGGGTCCTTCTGCTGACTAGCCACGCTAGTACTCATGGGAAGGGAATGCAAGACCCTGTCACGGGCCAAGTTTGGAGGAGTGTGGAGTGAGAGACAAACTGTTTGAAGAGGACGGGGGTTAGCACATGAGAAGAAGGCTGCATGTGCAGTTCGTGTTGGTGTGTGTGTGTTGAAAAACCTTGACAAGTAAACTCTGGCTGCCATCACTCGTCACTTCTTTGTGTTGGAAAAGACCGCCATGCCACACCCCGCGGTATTCCCGTTTAGGCCAAGTCTTCTCCCATTCCAATGAGGAGACATTAAGGGAAGAATAATCACTTTGGACGCAAGCTGCCAATTTAGTCTGAACTTATTTATCTCATTTAGAGTCAGTTTGGAGGGATATACACATGGCAAATGCCGACTTCTCAGTTCCCACAGACAGAGGGGAGAGGAGAGACCGCTGGCAGGGCTGACAGTGTTCCTCCATTGAGCTTTTCTTTACTGTAACAAGAGAGGGGGTGACAACGGTTTGCCAGACCCTGACAACTGCAATCCTGTCACTGCTCGCTGCCAGTTTATCTGTGGCTTTCGCTTTTTCAGTGGATCCTTTACCACTAATTCAATTTCTTCTGGTGTTTCAAGCATTAAATTCTAAATTAGGATGTCCTGAAAAACCAAGCTTACCTTCATAAACAAAGTCACACACACACAGACAGTAGATGTGGAGGACACCATAGAAGCTCGCCGCCACCCAAACCACATGATGCAGGGACCCCCCAAAAATGAATGTCCTATATGGATCTGGCTATGCATACTAACTAACCAGCGCAGCACCCAAAGAGAGTACAGTTCTGCAACTGGAGATGGCCTCTCTTTTTATGGAACATGGATGTGGGCAGACAGGGAGGCAGGAGAGTGGAGGACCCACTTAAAATTAGCAGGTTGAAAATAAGCTACCAATTGATTCCATTGTTGATAAATAGGGCTGAGACATCACGACAGTCTTTCTCAGTTTTTTTCTCCAGCAACATCATTTCTTTAAAGCATATAGAATCAGTAAATAAAATAGTTTTTGAAGTAAGGTTCTACATTTAACAGTTCCTGCTTATAAATCTGGTACTATAAGAAAATAATACGTAAGATAAAATGTGAGGTCAAAATGAACAGAATATTGAGTTTTGAGCCTTTGAGGTTGCTGTAGCTGGGCAGTGTGGAGTGTTGAAGTCAGAGTAGTAGATTGTGTTAGCAAAGTGAAGTCAGCAGCTATTAGTTTGTTTCCACAGAGGAAATATTTGGCTAAATGTACAAGCAAACATGTCACTTTATGTTAAGTATGTGAAATAAAATGTATCCGTTTGTTAAGACAATATTACTGTGGTTGTGATGCTAATTTTTGTTAGTGTATCAATGGGAATTATTCAATTATAATTATTCATTATGTGTTAGCATCATCAAGCTAACAGACTCAGCGCTGGTTAGTTTTATATACATATATATATATATATATATATATATACATATAAATGTTTATAATTCACAAATCACTGTATCCCTGTAAATGTCCCTATATGCAAAGACATTTCATTCATTCATTAAGCATTAAATCCTAAATTAGGATATTCTGAAAAACCAAGCTTACCTTCAAAAAATGAAGTCACACTCACACGGCCACCGTAGAAGCTCACTTCTACCCAAACCACATGATGCAGGGACCCCCCAAAAACTCATATCCTACATGGATCTGGCTACGCATACTAACTAACCAGCGCAGCACCCAGAGGGGGTACAGTACTGCAACTGGAGATGGCCTCTCTTTTCATGGAGCATGCACACATGTAAGCACACACACACACACACACACACACACACACACACATACACACACATACACACACACACTAGGTTTAGTCTAATTAGCGCTGGTATTTTCAGGGCTTGTTTGCGCAAATTGGAAATGTGTGATGTGAATTAAAATATGTCCGGGGTTTTTGTTCCCAATAAAAAAAACAGAAAGAGGGTTTCACCTTGCCCCTTTGTTGGGGCTCATATGAAAGTAATTTAGTCCACAGAGAGAGAAAGAAAGAGGGAAAGAGAGGTGCAGAAAGAGAGAGGTAGTAAAAAAGACAGAGGGAGAAAGAGGGAAAGAAACGGAGAGACAGAAAGAGAAAGGGGGAGAGGAGGAGGAGGAGGGAGGGAGATACATTCCGCTTGGCCCAGAGTGAGAGGCACTGTGGGTGTCTGAGGGCCCTCGCTGCCAGTAATTGCTTCCATATAGGTCCCGTCCATGGTCACACACACACGCACGCACATACGGACGTGCACACAGTTCAAAATGTAAAAGCAGACACTTATCCATAAAAATCTACCATTTAAAGAAAATTAATAAAACAGTAATTTACGATACATGAAAGTACACTAAACTTTTGCATTTATTTAACCAGCGAATCGTGTGTTCATGAAATCTGTCATAAAGAAAACCAGAGGCTGCAAAGCTACTGCAGGAGGTGATGAGGCACAGAAACGGCATGAGGGAGTACAAAAGGCCCCAAATAATCCTGAAATTAAAGTATTACAGAGTCAATCAGGTTAAGAGAACAGTGTTAGCTATTTATTTTTTATACACCCTTCTGTCCGTCCTTGTCTTTACATTTCTGTTCATTGTCACCTGTGTATTTCTGTGTCCTGTGTGTTTAATGTGGTCCTTCAATATCCTGAAAAAGACTGTCATGTTGAAACACTGGTAAATTATTGAGACATTATTATTTTTTTTTTATTGTGGCTACTTTTTCCCACAACCTGTACTTTTTCATGGTCAGCGTCTCTCCAATACTGGTCTGCATTCTCCCTTCCTAATCATCCATAATAATGGCCTGCAAACCAAATTTCTTTCAGTATGATAATAATAAAGTTCAATTTAAAGTTCCTGTTGTGGTTAATAGGCTTTGATAACTGAGGTAACTTTTTAGAAACAGCTATTAATTACCAGTTTCTAATTCCTTTGCCAAAATCATAGCAGAATTACTTACACATTAATCTGTTTTAAGTTATTTTCTAAATCAGATAGATCACATTACATTAGAATGGAAAAGACTTTACAGGTGTTTACACAGAATCGTACATACTAGTTTTCTTTAGAAAGCATCAATTATTTCTGTTTGCACACAATAACAGAATTATTTCAGAAAAACAAAAATTACCAGGGTCAATATTATTATCCCCCTTAAGAACTGACCTTTTTATTGAGCCATAGCACAAACCACTGTTGTGCAATGATGTGCTTTAACTTTGTAGAGCTCAAAGCTTTAAAACTGAGGGTTATCTTCCAATTTACACACAGTATAAAAACTTCAGTAAGGGTTTGAGCTGTCACTTGAGAAAGCATGATGCCAAAAACAAAAGAAATCAGTTTAGACTTGAGAAAAAGAATTGTTGATGCTCACAAAGCAGGAGGATATACAAAGTTAGCACAGCGTTTCCAAGTGTCAAGAACCAGAGTGAGAAGTATCATCAAGAAATTCAAACAGAGCCACACAGTACAGAACAAACCTGGCAGAGGTAGGAAGCGGAAGATTTCAAAGACTCTGGAAAGAAAACTAGTGAGAGATGTGTCTAAAGACCCCAGAACAACTGCCAAGATACTAGTGAATGACTTAGCCAAGTCGGGAATTGTAGTCTCAAAGAAGACAATCACTAGAGCCCTGCACAAGAATGGACAATGAGGTTGCAGACCAAGAAAAACTCCACTTCTGCAGAAGAAACAACTTCAAGCCAGACTGAAGTATGCTACGGACAACTTGGAGAAAGATTATGCATACTGGAAGCGTGTCCTTCGGTCAGATGAGACGAAACTAGAGCTCTTTGGCCATACAGACGTTGTTTATGTTTGGAGAAAGAAGGAAGAGGCGTATAACCCAAAGAGCACCGTCCCCACAGTGAAACACGGTGGTTGGAGTATTATGCTGTGGGGATGCTTCAGTGCGTCTGGACCTTGGAATCTCGTCAGGGTGGAAGAAATCATGAAGAAAGAAGAATATGTGAAGGTTTTGAAAGAAAACCTCAAGCAGAAAAACTGAGTCTGGGTTGTCGCTTTGTCTTCCAACACGACAACAACTCAAAACGTACGGCGCTCCTGGTGAAGAACTACCTCCAGAAGACGAAAGTGAACGTTACTGACTGGCCTCCACAAAGCCCTGACTTGAATCTCATTGAAAATCTGTCGGGTGAACTGAAGACCAAGGTCCACGCCAGAAGACCATCAAATCTGGAGGAGCTTGAGAGATTCGCCAAAGAAGAACGGACTGGGAATCTTCAGGAGACGTGTCTGAGACTTGTTAAAAACTACAACTAACAACTGCAAGCTGCTATCCAGCAAAAAGCATACACAATTTAGCATCAGGGGGGCTAATAATTTTGACCCTGGTAATTTTTGGTTTGTGTGAAATAATTTTGTTTCTGTGTGCAAGGTAAAATACTGTAAGCATCCAAAATAAAACTAGGATGTAAAAATTCCTTGCTCTTTTTAACAGCACTTGCGAAATACTTTAAAACAAAAAAAAAGAGGCCTAATAATTTTGTCCTCATCTGTACATCCAACAGTGAAGCTGCACTTTTCCCAGTCTCACCTACTGTAGAACCAAATCCTAAATTCTTTCCAACATCTGTCTTTCCGGTGCTTATCTGTCTTCAGCTGCTGTTGCTAGGCAACAGTTCACATCAGCAGGTGTAAATCAATATATTTACTGTAAAAGATTTAAAAGGCAATTAATATGTTAAATATTCTCCAGGTTTTAGAAGCATAATTAAAAGCATCATTCTGTGCGTAATCAAATAATGTTGTCTTCACTAGTCCAATGATTTTAATGTGATTATCACAAAACAAAGAATAATGTGTTGTCAGAAAACATTCATACCTAATTCTTAACAATTCTTAATAATTCTTAATAACTGCTGAAGTCTGTTTTAATAAATCAACAGTAAAAATGTGTAAACCTCAAGGAGCTAAAACTGATACCGAACTATGTTAAATGTTCACTGAAGAAGTGTGTGTCTGTTTGAGAAATCATAGGTCATCTTTGAGAAAGAGCTGATATCTTACTGTTCTTTACTGCTCAGCTCAGCGAGTGCGTTTTCAGGTGTCTTTTGTGTTTTTTGGCACATCTTTAATCCACACAGCACTCCATCTTATTTGGGAACAACACACTCTTACTTTTGGTTTGAATGTTAAAAGACTCGTCTCTCCACTTTCTTTTCTTTTCTGCCCACCTGACGGGCCGCTGTTGAAGATAAGTCATGCACTTTGCTGGATTTATTATTGCTTTGAGATTAATTACCATGATCTAATTAGATTGTCCGCCTGACCAGAGCCAACTGTTTCGTCTCATCTTTATTCGTCAGGGTATAATGAACAGACGTTTCGTTGTCATTTTAGTTGTCAATAATCTTTTTTTTTTCATTTACATCATCTGTCCTTCCCTGTGTCATTCACCGCACTAGGACTATGAAAAACAATTAATAATTAGGCATTTTTACCTTGGTATAAAAAACAACTTTTGTTTGTTTGCTTGTTTTTTGAGAATTCCTCCACAGTAGTCTGTATGTCTTCCTGTGCTCCTTGTATCCAGGTACTGTCCCGCCCCTCCCTGCAGCTGCAGTGATTGGCAGCAGCTGCAGTCAATCACTAATTAGGTCTGGTGTTAAAAAGCAGGCAAAGAGCAGCAAGACAGGGCCAGTGGGCCATTTGGCAGATGTAGGTCTGCGTGTCTAGTTCTGTGGTTGCAGGCTAGTGTGTGGCTAGTGCACTGCTAGTGTCGGCCAGGTTTGGCCAATTTGTTCCCTTCTCAAAGTTTTTGTCTTTGAGTTTTCTGTGTTTTAACCTCCCTGGTAGAGACAACCTTCTTCCCTTTTGGTGGAGGGTTGTTTATTTGTTTGTTCAGTTAGTGTCTTCCTCAGTGTTTCTCTTCCTTAGTGTCTACTGTCTGACTTTAATGTTAATTTGCTTATTGTTTTTAGTATTTTATATTAATCTTCATTCAGTGTTTTCTCTGACCTTAATTTGTTAATAAAAAAGAAACTTGTTTGTGCGTTTTGCCTCAGTTTCCCTTCCCTCTTTTTCCTTGGGTCACTTTTAAAATATTATTACTTCACTCATCCCGGAGCCAAACTTTGGGGTAGTAACCCACACACACTCATTAACAGGACTGTCTGAAAGGGGCAACAATAGTCATCCTCTGCTACGCTGCCAAAAGCAAACATACAGTATTAGGCATATGTAACCACATGTGGCTGTGGCTACATTAGACTGTCATGCACTGCCTCTCATGTCAACAACAAAGGGGGAAAAAAACTCCATGTCCCAGCTCTCCATATATATCATAAATCAACTTACATCATGTCATACACAAACAGAAAAGAGGGAGAATGAGGGAGACAGAGAAAGAAATAAAACATAATAATTTAACAGGACATTTGAGACTGAAGGAGCAGGTAAGAGGAGATGGAGACATTTTGAATTGGAGTAATTTAAAGAGGAAATCAGTTTTGCCATTTAAACCAGTTACAACCATTTTACCAGGTGCAAAAGCACATAGCAACACAGAGCCTTGAACTTGAGCAGAAAAAGAGCCAACTACATAAAAATGAATCTTAACTTTACTGGGTTCTACTTGAGTTTAAAAAGCAGATGGATGGTGAGTGTGTGTGTTTGAGGTTCAAAGCGTTAATGTGACTAAGGCCACTCGGGAACATTAGCATGGCACTTTGAACAGGTGTGGGCTACGTTTTCAGCCACTAAAATGAATGAAGTCACAAGGCTGCCTCATGCACACACACACACACACACACACACACACACACACACACACACACACACACACACACACACACACACACACGTACATCCATGGTTCCCACCTGAGCAGTAATTTTAAATGACTGTGAGCCTGTGTGACTGAATCGACTGAGCTCACAAATCAAAGGCACGTGGGGTTAGTTGAAGATTTCCAATGAAGTGGCAGAACACAAGTGTGCATGTGTGTCTGCTGTGCAGGTGTGTTTTTGTGTGTGTGTGTGTGTGTGTGTGTGTGTAAATTACAAAACAACAGACAGAAAGACTTGACTGCCCTCTCCTGACTTGATCTTTAGTGAAGCTCAGATGTCACATAATATTTCATTATCGGATCATAAACATTAAACATTACAGATATATAAAATAACTCTGCCACCACACACACGCTGCAGGCTGAAGAGCACCCACGGGGAAACCTGCTGTAGATTGGTGAGTGCTGTGAGCAGAGTGTGTGTGTGTGTGTGTGTGTGTGTGTGTTTCTTGGAGAAGTGGCTGTCACTGTATCAGTTGCCACAGTAGATAAGGCAGTGTACCACGCTGGTGCCGGTAATGATGCTGGGACCACTGAGACAGAAGGGTGGGGTGGGTGGGGGGGGGTGTCTCTGCAGCTTCTTGCTGATCTCATCACATCACTTTTCATACACAGCCTCAAAACACACACACACACACACACACACACACACACACACACAAAAGCGTGTGCACCAGCAAAAGAACTTTTCATTTCTCTAATGCTTTTCTTTTTTTCTGTTCCTGTCGTCTTTCTCTCTTTGTTTGCATCATCTGCTCTTGAACTTTTTTCACCTTCGCTGCAGAAAATTCTGTTTTACAAACTTTTAACTTAATTCTGTAATTTAAAAGAACATTGACAATACCAAGGTAACAATATCTGACCTTAAAACAAGTTTAAAAAAAAGACAACAAAACTGTAGTAATGGAAGATAAAGGGTCTTGAAACTTGGTTAGTGTCATTCTGTTACAAAATGAATGAAAACATGGCTGTAAATACAAGCTGGGTCCTTTTATGTGATGCTTCATGTAATTGTTTCAAACAGAATTTTCTAAGCCAGGCATCTTCAACATTTTTCAGGCCATGGACCCCTTAGATAGAGCAGAGACCCACACAAGAGTGTCTGCACACTCGAGATAACAATACAGGTAATTGGCAAATATATTTAATTAATGCATAGCGAACAAGTTTGCTGTTATGAATAGTGATGTAGTGGTTTAGCTAATTCTCATGATTGCATGAGAATTCATGGGTAGCCTCTTGTCACTGTTGAATAAATTTAATGTTTTGGGTTTTCTTAAGAATGGGCCAGTTTATCTTTACTAATAATATGTTGGATTCATGTTAATGGGCTCCATGTTTTCAGGAACAAGTCAGTAACAAGTCTGATACATTATAGTAAGTGTAGGATACAGCCTTGACTAGTACCAGGGACTAAAAGTCAGGATATCTCACTCTCTGCTGCTGCAATTTAATATTTTCTGTCTCTCCATGGTTGGTCTGATTTCTCAAATAAGAAAAAACATATATTTTTCTGTTATACGTCAGGGATACTAATGTGACAACCAAGCAATCCACTTTTCACACTTGCTTCTTGTCAGCTCTAGTTGAAAAATAGATTTAATGTCTTATTTGAAAAAAATCAAGACACATTTTCTTGAAATAAGTTCAATAATCTGATGCAAATTGGTGCTTGACAAGATTTATTTTGATACAAAAAATAAGACGTAGTAAATATGGCAACTAGCTGAAAAATTGCAGTCAATTTTTTAGATTCAGGATAAAACAACCACACGAAGAGTCAATTATTTCAACCAATCTATTAGTAAATATCTATATTTTTCTCCTTTACAAGCAGAGATGATTAAGTGGAAAAATTCACAGCTAAGGACTGCATTGTGGGAGAAAACAAGGAGACCACACCAACTTTATGGACAAAAATTTTTCCTTTTCTCCACTATAAAAACATTGAGCAGGCATCAGATGTCAGCTCTTTATTTCTGATAGCTGTTATTTAGGTGCCCTAGTTGGCTGGACTTCAGTGTTTGGCAGTCGTGAGCACCTCTAAGGAAATCAAATGAAAAATCTGGTTCAAAACCGGCACGTATATAAAAACAAGCTTTTTATTTGAGCTGTTTACAGTGCAACCTGGAAACAAAGACTGAAAAAGACAAAATTACATGTATGGAATAAAATAATACAGCTACAAGAAGGGACGAACAATTAAACAGTGGCATAGACGCAAAAAAAAAAAAAAAACGTGCATCATTTTTCTCAAAATAATGCATTTCCCTTTAGTCGAAGTCACAGAGTCACACAGAGGATGTGGTGAGAGGTTAGTAAAACAGAAACCTCCACTGTCCTGTGCCTAACCCGAAACCACTGGTGTTTCCGCGTGTAGTGTTAGAGAGGTTTGTGGTGCAAACGGGTCGTGATCCAGCAGGAACACGGCTCGAGAGGACATCAGAACGCACTTAATCTAAACAGCATTTCCTACCTTGGGCCGTTGCTACACAAAGCAAGCCAAAACCACACGGTGTCTATACACACACGTCTCTGTGTATGTGTGTGTGTGTATTGTGAGGTTGTGAAGATGGCTGGGTCAACCTCAATCAAGGGGAGAACGACAAGAAAACAAGCACAAGCTCAGCTAAACAAATGGGGTTGAGGAGGGGCAAAGGAGGAGAGACAGAACCCAAACAAACTATAAGAGTGATATAGATGAAGACGAGCGCAGGGTGGGGAGCTAAAGAGGGGGTCCTTAATGTATGTGACATAACCAAACACACACACATATACGCTTCTTCCCTCAGGTCAGGCGTAGTCGTAACTAGAGGCCGCCAACAAAGCCTAAACAGTAGGATTAGCTGAACACAACACTGACGCTTTGGCTTGTGTCTGCATAAGGGAGAGAGAAGGCACTGTAAACTGTTTACAGGGGAATGTAGGGTTACTGCTCAGTGTGTGTGTGTGTGTGTGTGTATGTGTGTGTCTGTGCAGTATTGTGGCTTTTGTGATGGGTCAACTCCTCTCTGATTGAGGCAGGATCAACACAGAGACAGTGGCATGTGTCCATACACAAACACACACGCTGCTTACAGTTAGGGAGCTGGACAATGAATCGCACAAGAATGTACTCAACAATACACACACACACACACACACACACACACACACACACACACACACACAGCTACAGAGAGCTTAAGTCCTTATGTAACTTGTCATTGCGGTTTTCTTTCATCAGTTTAAAAGAGTGAAACTGAGTTTTTCCTGTCGATTCTCTGAGATGTATAATAAAGTTTTTATGTTTGCAGTGGCAGGTTGTGTATTATACATCATCATAACTGTTTCTCCTTATCAGTGTTGTCTTCCAACACCCTCTTTTTTTTTATGTCATCTTTCCAACTTTTCAGCAAAAATCTCTGCTGCCACTTCATTCTCATAGCCATGGCCAGATTACCCTGCTACGGGGCCCCGAGGCAAAAATTAGCTGCTGGGCCCAATTAACCCCCCATCTCTCTCTCCTTCCTACCTTTGCTGTGTAGTAATTTGATTAAACACAAAGGACTTAAGGAAATTGAAACAATATCAAATGGGTAAAAATGAGCTACACAAGGACAAGACAGGGCCTCAAGAAAAGAAAATAAAGTAGGACCTGTCATAAGACACTCTTCATGTCAGCTGATATTATTCTTTTGTGGTGCATAATCTCAATATTTTCCCAATAATCAAATTACCACAACCCTGCATATATTGTTTTTTTTTTTTTACTTTCTGGGGGCCTTAGGCAGGAGCTGTAGGTTACAGCTGGTGTCTGTAAGCCTCGCTCATAGCTTGTCTCTCAGCTGCATTCAGTCTGTCAACATGGTGACAGTAAACCCTCCACAATGTTGGGTGAATAGCAAAAGCCAGGGATGTGCTGATTGTGAAATTCTGGGCTGATACTGAATAGCCCCTCCTTTTTCTCCAGGGAAATCTTCATTATAAAAAACACAACACCTGTTACCCTGTTCAGCACACGAGAGTTTGTGTGACAGTGACTTCTTCTTCAAAACAGCAGCTGGGAATGCTAACTACTGTTGTCTGAGTCCAACCGCATATAACCAAAAATTAATGTGCAAAATTATTGTGACACAACAGATAAACATTGGCCATTGCCAGCAGTGAATGTCATCTTATTTGCCAGTGGACCAACTGCAGTCAACAAGGTGAATATTAGCCAGTACTGATATTTAGCCAGTAAGTCCCACATCCCAAGCAAATGGGTTTCATTATAGGCTTCTAAAAACATAAATGTTAAATAAACAATTACTGCTTCATTTTTTTTAACTTTACAATATATTTTTGGGAAAATGGAATGAAGTGTATATCATACTGGTGTGCTGTAAGACCAGATTTTTAGGAATTTGTGTTAAATGTAAGTGTCATTTTGGGGTGTCCTATTGAGGTTGAAGATTCTGACCATGTAATTAACCCTTCACTAACCCCCACCTCCAAACAGTACCTGTCCAATCACAGGTTAGCGACTGTAACTAGAGCTGTCAAGCTTTCCATTTCTCTACATGTTGTAGCGGTGTGCAGGAGGCTCTGAGAAGAGCGATACATATGGTTACGATACGAGCGAGATGTAAGCTAGGTTTAGCCCAAGTCTTTTAGCATTAAGATTTTATCATGTATGCAGCTGCTATGTAACTTTACATTTACACTTTCACAAAGTTCTTGTTTTAAAATGTGTCAGATGGAAACATTAAAACACAGCTGGAGACTTCTCAGCTGACTCAAGTCGAGTCAGCAGCTTAGATCAGCCAGCTACACTTAAGAAATCTGCTTGTGAGTCATTATTTTAGCTGACAAAATCCACGGGCATCATCATGTTTACTTCTCTAAGGAATCACAGACCTCATGTTTCAACAGTTACTCCCAATTTTGATGGAAAATCTGTCACCGTTATCACCATAAACCGCATAAACGTAGTGCGAGGATGGAATTGTTTAGCAGGCGTAAAAACAGTAACTCAGGAGGGTGGGGCTCAGCGAAGGGTGAAATCTAGCCGTGAATTTTTGTTCCATGTCACCCCTCCTCTTTCTTCCCTCATTTCAACCTGCTAACACGTCAAAGCGTGTTATAGACCTGTTGGTTCACATTTAGTCACATTTGTTTGTTTGTTAGACTTTCAAAATAAATTTTGCTGAGAAAGGGTGACGTGACGGTTGCAGTTTGGTTTAGGAGAACGTCATGGCTTCCTGACAACCATCTACATTGACTTTTGGCCTCACATAGGAACCAAACCTCAGTCTCCTGTGTGGAAGTCCTGTGCTTTACCCATCTGTCCACCCCTGGCATCCCTCTTGCCAATGTAGAATTTTTTGCTCCTTATACTATGTTTAGCATGTGCCACTGTCATTATCATGCCCTGCTGGATCTGTACCTTCATACATGCGTATACTTTTCACTTTTCGCGGGTCTATTACACACTTTGTAGTGAGACTGAGCTGCTTATTTCCTGTCATTTCTTTCCTGTTGCCATCAAACAGGGAGCAATGCTCATTCCGCTCAAAAAAGTGTGATTTTGACTTAGATTTTTGTACAATACTTGTGGAAGTCTTGGTTTCACTGTGGCTTTATACAGTGAAACACGCATTCACTGCCATGCAGATATTCGCATGTGGCAAATACAGAGAAAGACTGGATATGACATTTCACCTCTCTGTGCCTTCAGCAATCAAGCCACTGTGGGAGGATAGCGTGTTTCTCTTTCAAAAGGAACTCTACGTATTTTACACCCTTTGCTCAGTGGCACGAATATAGACGAACAAAACTGTCCAAATTTTTTTCACAGCAAACAACTGTTGGGCTCTTTTAAGTGTGTCTCACATACTGTTAAATGTTTGATGCTGCCTTGTGCCTCGCAGCAAATGTAGCAGGCAAATCTATGTCACTGCACCGTTTGTTTCTTTTCTTTTTTAAAAAGAAAAAACTGTTTGTTGGGCCACATTTGCTGCTTGATATGAAAGCATTTCCAGGTTCAGGAAGCTGGAAAAAAAGGCTGCTGAGCAGAACAAAAGAGAAAGCGGGCAGATTTGAGTCAGGCCTGCTAGCTAACAGTTTCTGACTCATCTCAGTAAAATGACCCCTAGTGTTCCTTAGCGCTGAAAATAAGAGTGGCAGCTACATGCTAAAACAATTAGCCTCTCCTGCACAGGCTGAGGAACAGCTTGTACATTAGGAAGCTAAACAAGCAGGGAAGGCTGAAGAATATGGCACAAATATATTCTGCGTGTGTGTTTGTGTGTGCGTGAGTGTGTGACAAAGTGCCTCCCTCGGAGAGAGAAGCTCTGATTGTACAGACAGAGTGGCTGTGTGTGATAATGGTTTCCATTAACCTGGGCTGAGTTGGAGGACCTGTGAGACTCTCCATTCATCCCTGTCTCCCTCTCTCTCCTTCTCTCTTCCTGTCTTTCTCTATCACACATGCACACACAAACACAGACACACATACACATCAAGTATAATGACTCTTATAGTGACACAACCTGCTGGAGTAGTAGGCTGTTTCATTGTGCGGCAATGGGCACAAGGGTCAGAACTTTATCAAGAAACCTGAAGAGTCCCCAAAACATCAAGCATATCCAAACCATTAGGTGCACTTGTGTGTTATCTGAAGAGTACACATGAGAAACGTGGCCCTTCACACGCTGAGAGCCTCTAACTTTCTGCATCAATACAGCTCGCAGCCAAGAGAGTAAAGGAGAGGGTGAGGAGAGAGCTAAAGAAATGCGGTAGAGGGCAGGAAAGAGACAGAGGCCTTTCATTTCAGAGTCCCATCTTTGCGTGGACCCTCTTTATTAGAGCAATATGTATAAAGCACAATGCTCCTCTGAGATGCTTTGACTATAACTACGATGTGGACGTGTACAGCAGTGGCTGCAGCAAAAGCATGTCACGTCATAGTGAAAAGGAACAGACGAGGTAGTGTAGCAATTATTGCCGAGAAGCCATTAAGGGCCAAGGGTGGCTTCTTTAGACGATCACAGCAGCTGACTAATGGACAACCCTGTTTCCTCGTGTGCCGCTCACATCCGCGATTTATCTCCTGCAGCTCTTGTGAAATGAAAAAATCCAGAGTATTCAATATGCTGAGCAGCAGAGTTTTTACAAAGCGAAAACATGGTTTTATTCCTTTAATGGCTTGTGTGTTTGTGTCATATATATATGTGTGTATATATATGTGTGTGTATATATATATATATATATATATATATATGTATATATATATATGTATATACATGTATATATATACACATATATAAATATATATATAAAGTCCCCATCTATTCCTCCCTGCACACTTCTCAAGAACACACAACTCATGTACCGTATTACTACATAAAAATAAAGTGTGATAGCAAACTAGTACACATCTGTCATCTCTCCAGGGTTGTTTCCACGTAAATGTATCAGCAAATGAGTGCTTGTTTCCATCCACGACTGCTATGCGATTTTAGGCGTTGGTGACAAAAGCAGTAGGTGGTGTTGATCCTCCAGTTGGAAAACCATGATACCATTTCAGAGGAAGAGGGTTCAACAAGATGACATAATTTAAAAGAGCATTAGTCAAACCTCAGATGGCAAAAACTATGTAGAAAACAAGATGCAAATACAAAATTTCTCTTTGTTTCATGTGCTAATTAGGAAGGTCACATCAAATCTGTGTCAAGCAATCATGGACGTATTATTATGTAATTATGACTGTTTGCTACATCAGGACTTATTCATAAAAATGTTTCCATCTTCCATGAAGCACATTATCTCTCTCTTTCTTTAGAGAAATTGAGTAAGTTTTTTTTGTTGTTGTTGTTGCCATTTTGCCATTTCCATCGAACATTTATACTGTGGTACTTCACACAGCTAGTATCCGATTATTAGCAAATAAGTCATGTTGGAAAGACATTTGTATGTCCACAAAAACAAATACATCTAAAATCAGTCATTTAAAGATCTAAAATCCAGGTAACTTAGTGAGCATGACTCACCCTGTAAGAAATAAAATATACACTGTAGATTTAAGCAGGCCTATATATAATAATGTGCATCAGGCAATTAGCATTTTATTTCCATTAGCTAAGGTAATAAGTCAGGGAGTTTTCATACCACCACAAGTCTTTGAAACTGTTTTTGTGAATAAAGCACAGTCAAGTGTAATGCACAGAAAACATGGTGGCTCCCTTTTTCCTCACTGATTATTAAGGTTACATTAAATTGTGTTGTAACCATGTATATAAACTATAATCATCCTGTTTATGATCTACAAATATTTGGATTTCATTAGTTTCAGGTAACGTCTCTAAAAAATGTCAGACAATTAAAAAAGCTTCAGTTTCTACTTTTGCCAGATTTGTTGGAGGGAAGGTGTGATGTGGACAGTGGATTTGTGCGAATAGGTGGTTGGGAGGAAGGTCAGTGATGTAGAACTGAGAGAGGAGTTTTAATTGTCTTTAGGTTTTTCATGTACCTGAGAAAACGATGTTCATGGCAGTACTAGAATGTCTTCAACTCTCCTAATGACTGACAGCGTACTGGCTGGGAAAATGTTCCAACTTCTCTGCACAAGTTTCAGTGGTGATTCTGCATCGGTCTGCCGGTGCTTGTGCTTGATTCAATCTGTGGAGCTGGTGTGCATAATTGCACTTTGACAAATTATGTCAGTCAAATTAGATGCTGAAAACATTACCTGCTGCCTTCAGACAGCTCTATAAGAACTTGACCAACAGAGGGAGAAAGCAAACAAGCTATTGCAAATAACAGCTGCTGTTAAGAGTCAGCACTTTGCTGATATTATTGCCACAATCCAATGAAAACTGTTATTAATTTATTAAAGAATATATGATCAAAGTTAAACAAACAAGCAAAAATAAACTATATAAAAGGGAGTTGTGTAATTTTTAATCAGTCTGATGCGCCCCTAATGATTTAAAGTTCCCATGAAACATCTTGCAGAGTAGTCCATGAATATATAACAGAGAACGGTCCCATTCTTCCCAGACTGGGAGATGCCATTGAAAATAGCAGGACTGGAACCAAACAGCCTCCCAGACCAACAGAGGCCCGTTTGATGACAGGGAATACAGTAATAAGGTGGTCTTCTTGATGACTTTGGCATCTTGCACCCTAAGGGCTGAGTCAGCTAGCAGCACAGCTAACTGAGCTATCGGAAGTTAGCGGTCAGCTATTTTAGCAACAAGTAAAGCTAACTCTCCATCAGTAAACCCATGTCTCCACCTCGGTACTGTAGTCCCTGTCAGTCTAAGAGGCTGTGTTTGGTCAGTGTCCACTGGGAGGCTGCTGAGCCTGGTTGTATTGCCTGTTAATGGTGCACAACAATTACACTTAGCAGCAGTTAGGAGTTATCTTCCTTACTAACAAGTAAAGCTACTGATACATCAGGAAACTCTGTAAGATGGAGGACATCAGACGGAAAACAAGAAAACATTATCTCCATAAAATATGATCCAGTTTCAAACAAATCAGTGAATTAAGTTACGAAGTTGTGCTTCTGTACAGTGAGGCCCAGCCCCCAGAAATGTTCTGGCAACATCAAAAGAAAGAAAGTGATGAAAATGTGATCCTTTGTGCAGGATGAGTCATCAAGATTTTTTTTTTTTCTTACTATTTTCCATTTGCTTACTTTTTGTCATTGTTGGCCCACATACTGGCATATAGGCGATACATAGTGCAGTGCATAAATGATTAAAAAAAAAAAAAATTTAAACACTGATTTTGACTTCATGGGAACTGTAAGTGTACAGTATACATTTCAGTCAGATGCAATGTGGATGACACGAAACGTGATGAATTTGTTACGTCGTGCTACTGTATATTTACAGTGACACATTTCCTATTGCCTTTCCTCTCACTTATGTAAGCCACCAAATAATATAACAGATATAGACGAGGAGAAAACAAACTTACTGTGTCTGAGGAACATGACTCCTCACCAGTACAAAGTAGTGCCAAATGCAACCACACAAACCTCCTGATGTTGAGTGAGGACTGGTTTTTAAAAAATGTGGCCTTTGTGTATTTGTGTCAGTGTCAGATGAAAATTAATAATGTACTGTATGTGTTATACTTTATGTATTTTATTTTACTCACACAATGGCATTCAGCTTATGCATGAACCCATGCACATACACTCACACAAACACACATTCCCATGCCTTTGCATGCACACACACACACGAGACACCCACAGAGAATTGCGTGTGTTGAAATGACACAGCACTTATTAGCATTTCATTGCCATGGGTGCCTCTGCTGTTTGCTCTGGGCATCGCTGTTGGCACAATCCAACATCACACACATAAATAAAGCAAGAAACAGAGAAAGAGAAGAGAGAGACTTGATACTTTGAATTAAACATGCTTTGATTGGTACTGGAGATGAAATGTGTGTATGGCATGTAAGTCAACATGCACATTGGCACCTTTTAGCTGCACAACACCGAGCATGAGATGTAACAGTGGTGAGCTCTGAGAAAGTTGCAGTTGAAGTTACTGAAATGTAACTTACCTTTGGATGAGGACACAGCAGCAGAAGCACATGGAAAGAAGAAAACAAAGAAGTCAGTTTTATTTTAGCACATTTCCAACTGATTTATATTGTTTACAAGGGATAGCAGTCCAGTATTAACTACACTGTGAAACAGCATGAAGGAACTTAGTGGAGTCAACTGTTTTCTCATTAATATACATACATAGATTTTTATTATCCTCAAGTCAATATAAGTCAAAAGTTTTTATTTTCAGATCACTCCAGGGGCTATATTCACAGACATTTTGAGAATATTCTCAGAGACCTCCTAATTTAGCCTAAAAAATCTAGCAAGGAGCCCTTGCTTAGATGAGTGATTTAGGAAGCCTTTCAGAGCAACTCTGAGCAAGGACGGGACAGAAATTTGTATTTTAGGGAGGAGGTGTCGTTGCCAGGTATGACTCAAACTTTTTAAGAAAGCGATTAATCCAAAACAGAAAACAAGCAAAAATGCTTTCTCAGAGATAATGGGCGTGGGATGGACAGTGAAACTGCTAGAATCTCTATTTATGAGGACTATTTAAGAACATTTCTGTTGAATAAGTTGTAAGCTGTAATTAGTCTACAAAATGTTTGAAAGCACAGGCCTACTTGCACAGTAGCCTTTTCACATACAGATAGTTCTGATATTGATTTGCTATATGTTTATTTATCATGCTGGTATTTTTGGTGTGTAGTCTGGTTTTCTTTTCTTTTGTAAAACACTTTGTAACATCTTTAAGAAAACTGATATATAAATACATTTATCGTTATTATTATAATTGGTATTATTTTGAGCTTCACTGTATTGAGATTGATCATAAACATTATCTTTGCATGATTTAATCTGTGGTCTCACTGTCCTTCAGCATTTGCGGGATATTTCTCCAACCTCTTTGTCCTTCTGCCATTTTCTCCTTTGCTCAAGAAATTCTTAAGCCTCTTAAAAGTCCCCTTCCCTGTTCCAGTGAATAACTTGTATCTTTACCGGGATCTACTTTTAACTTTCAGGGGAAAATCTTAGAAAAAGACTTTTCTCAGAATTTCATGCAACTCTTTGTAGAAGGAAGCTTTGTGAATTCAGTCCCTGAACATGAGTTGCTCAGACTAAAAGTCCTTTAACTTGACATTATAAGTTAAAAAATGCACTGCTGTGACTTCATTCAACTCATCAAATTAAATTTCATAACATGATCATTCGACAACTTAGAACCAATCATTTTAAATAAATTCAGTCAACTCACATATTTAAGGCCGCAGGGGAACTTGCTAAGTTTCTAAGGTGAATCTGCTAAATATGATTTACAGTGTATGAATTAAACTGCATAAAACAAACAAAAATAGAGGAATTTCTCTGTTTTCTGTGAAAAATGCATTCTGATGCAGTTTCTTTATCAAAGCCCAAACCATAAGCACAACAAACACCCTGTCCCTCTCCGCCATGCAGCCTGCGCTGTAAAGCTAACGAAGGGTTAACCTGGAGGTACATATTTCGGAGACATCCTCGCTTCAGATGAGCTGTGCGGCTGCTCTTGTGGCGGTAATGGGAAAATTGCACTGAGAGGAAGGACACACGCAATTAGAATCTGGCAAGTCGGTCGGCGGTGGGTGGCGGGAGGCGGGGAGGGAGTTACAGGAGGAGCGAAGGAAAGGGAGACAGGGACGAGGAGGCAGGGCCCACCGGACAAGAAATGATTTAGTTGAAAGCTGGCTTTTTGTGCACTGGGTAAACGCCGCTCGCTGTCTGCTGGCTTGGGCCTGTCCTCGCCCGCCTCAGTGACAGCAGCCCAGATGTCAATCAAATTAGCGCCCATTTACTGCTGATTTGCCCGTGTCATTCGCAATATCCCCTTTCTGCCTCTGACGGGGTGGCACAGAGATGAGGGAGTGATAGAGGAAGAGGAAAGGGGGAGAGGAGGAGATGGAGGGAGAGTCACTTTATTGCAGTCTTTCTCCGTGAATGTCATCTGCCCACTTATCGCGCATTCCAGTGGGACGGAGTGAAGGAGGAGAGGAGGAAGAGAGGAGATCCTTTGTTCCGTGGAGTGGCTCACTAGCACATGCAAATAGGGCGGCAGCGTCAGGGGAGAGGCTGGCGCGGGTTTTAATGGAGTTGGGGCAAACTCATTTTACAGCATAGAGCCACAGAAGAGGAGGATAATAATATCACCGTGTGTGTGTGTGTGTGTGTGTGTGTGTCAGTGGGATGGCGTTTGTAAGACACTGGGCCGAAAGAACACTTAAAGTTGCCCTCCAGACATGTTTTAAAGTATGTAAAAATACTCTGCTATGATTAATATTTTGTTTAACATGGTTTTCCCACACAAAAAGTGAAAAAAAAAAAACAATCCGAAAAGGGGGCAGGAAGCACAACTACTCTTTCTGCCTCATTCTGGATGAGTATTGCGCCCCACCCACAACCTTGCACAAGCTTGCACTTGGTTGACCAGTGAAAGAGAGGCGCACATCAAGATGGCTAGCGTTTAAAAAAAACATCAGACAGATTCAGTCTGACCCAGACTAATATATGAGGTGTGTGTTGTGCACCAAAATCAGAGACTAGGAGACATATCAGAATGCTAAGTGTAGTTAGCATCTTTTGTTTGTTTATTTTGTTTGTTAGCTTGTAACTGACTGTGGCTGACACAGCTAATGATAACTCTTTACTGACAAGTTTACTTCATACTTGCCAGCCTTCCCTGCCAGTTTTCCAGGGAGATTCACATTTTTCTTTGCCCTTTCCCAAAGTTACAATTTTCACACCTTCTTTTCCTTTTGTTATCAGCACTGTACACCGTGTATAAGTCCTACGACTCTAAAAGTCTACTGTTTCCACCTGGACAACAATACAGCTGCACATGACACAGAAGAGAGCTGCTCGTGCTCGCTGCATCCATTTCTCCTGAATAATGTCCGTACTCTCGCCTCATCATCCTCACTGAGTGAAAGACAGAAAGAGAACTGCTCAAGCAAATTTCTGGCTTCTTCGCACTAAAGGTTTAAAGGAAAGGGACAGATTTTTCTAAGAGCAGCCTAACCCTCAAACATTTGTAAAATATACATTTTCTTTGTTATTGTAATCAAACTTGAAATTGGATCAGGTGAGGCTGAATGCTTTAATCCCATTGTGTTAATAAGTGTCAGTTAAAGGCCATCTGCAAGCACCTGTCTGCAAAAAAATGTGAACTTGTTTTGTTTTTATTTTCATTCTTTAAAAGTCATCAGAATGCAGAAAACAAATGTCTATGAAACTCATTTAGAAAATCTCCCTTTTTTGAGATCTCAGGGTTGGCGAGCATGGTCCACTCTGCGCTGGAGTTTTTAGGGTTTTTTTCCCTGTCCTACAGTAATTGGTCTTCATATTTGTTACTTAGAAAATCTAGCTTTCCCAGGGTACATTTGAATCTCAGATTTTAGGGAACTGCACAGACATTCCCCCTTCACTATAGGAATGTGAAAACATCTCTCTGGTGACAAAGTCAGACATTTTAGGGGACATAAACATAAAGTAAACATATTTTTGAGCAAAGGGGATCTTTAAAATTAAACAAGTGCTGCCTGTAATATGACTTAGATGAACGAACACTAATTCAAAGCATCGGCAGCCTTAAAAACGCTTCATAGTGTTGCCGTTTTACTTTGCATGCAATTGTGCTTCCTAGTGGTGCTGTTTATGTACCCTGGCAGACTGCTCTGAGACACCAAACAGACAAAAAAGGAAAGAAAGAAGAGAGGAAGAAGGAGTGAAAGGGGGAGGAAAAAGAGTGTCCTGATTGATGCCGTTTGATTCAATTTCCAGCATGTGGAGACATTTCAGGGCCCCGGGGGCCTCTGTGTCTTCACAGGAGCAAAGGAGGGAAAGATGGTGATAGGCTAGGCAGGAGGGGGGGGGGGGGGGGTGTATGTGGTGCTCACTAATTTGAGATGCGCCTTTCAACGATGAAGGGAGCTGATGTTCAACTTATACTCCAAATCTCGGCTAAAAGACACACCTAATTGGCTTGAAATAGAGACAGAGTGCAAGAGTTGAGAGAGTACTGAGAGAAAAGCTGATCTTCAAACATTTGCTGCATGGCACAACACACACACACACACACAGTCAGTATGAAGCTGCATCTGAACAGCACACATAGAAACAGAAGTGTTTTTATCAGCTGTCATCTGCGTTGATGGCTCTCACCTTTTCATTGATTGGTGCAAAAATGTAACCCTCTATATCATTTAAATGTGGTGGAAATTGTCAAAATGGTGTGATCATTGAGATGATTGATAAGCTGATCTCCAGTGTGTAGCTTTGCACACGTCCCCTGCTCTTTGACACATAAGTACTATATATGGAAATGAAATGAAAGTGCATTTTATTGCACATACGTTGCTACAACTGTCATTAAAATAACATGGCCACCGCGTGATGAGCGGTGGGGAAAAGTGCCATTCAAGTGCCATTCAGTTGTCCCAATGAGAGACAGAAAAATGCATATGGAAGCTTGTATGCTGGCTTGTACACACACACACACACACACACACACACACATGCACCCAGGGGGAGGGTTGGGCCTGTCACTGCTCCGTCATTGACTACTTCCATTTAATGCCGGTCCTGTCACGACAAGACAGGAGCAGAATGAAGTGGATCACCTACAGGCACCACACCTCGCCTGGTCTCTCTCCGGCTGCCTGCTGATCTGGCTGAGCGCAGACAAGGCAATGTCACCCTACAGTTCACATCAAACATGTGCAGCTCTGAACACGACTGCAAATTAGGTCCCGGAGCAAAGATTTTAGAAAGTCTGAGAGACCAAAAAGAGTGGGGAAAAAAACAGGGGTGGCAAAAGTACACACAATCTTAACTCAAGTGGAAGTACAGATACTTGTGCAAAAAAGGACTGGTAAAAGTAGAAGTACTGATTCAACGTCTATACTCGAGTAAAAGTGAAATGAAATGCACTCAGCTGCCCTCAGCTGTCATTTTCATCTTGTTGTTTGTTTTTGTCTTGTTACGTCTTCTACAGCATTTTTATCTTTTTACATCTTTTATATAGTTTTGGGGGTTTTTTATGTTGTTTTTGTTGTTACACCTTTTATGTTGTTTTCACCTTATTATGTCTTTTATATTGTTTATGTCTTGTTACATAATTTTTGTCTTCTGTTATTTACATCAGTTTGGCCTTATTACTTCTTTTACATCTTACTTTTCATTACATTTTCATCTTGTTAAGTCTTTTATGTTGTTTTGTCGTGTTTCGTTGTTTTTGTGTTGTTATGTCATTTTTGCCTTGTTGCGTCCCAAGGCAGCACGCTATAATGCAAAAATAAAAATAACCAAATAGTAGAAAGTAGAGATATTGGTGCTAAAATGTAGAGCGAAAAGTTTTTTTTTCTGAGCAAAAGTAAAAGGTTGTCAGAAAAATAAGTCCAAAAGTAAAGTGCACATGCCTGAAAAATCTACTTTACTAAGTACTTCTACTTATTTACTTCCCACATAGGTAGAAAAAAGGCAAAAGGAGAGGTAATCACTGTCTCTATGTTGGTAAATTACAGGAGTTGATTTCAGTCCAATCTGTCTCTCAATCTCTAGTGGGGAGGAGAAAAGTGTGTATGTGTGGGGGTGACATTTCCCAGAATTCCCTGCCTCCCTGCCCTATTCTCTGTAGGTACACACACACACACACACACAAACACATTTTTTTCAAGCAATACCAGGCATTCTGCATCTCCAAGTTGACACATGAAAACACACATTCTTCTTTTGCAGATGACGTCACGCATGGCCTCCGCTTCTTCCCTCCATCATCAACTCCAAATTTCCTTAATGCATTATTAGCAAGGCATGAATTAGCACCCATGTGCTTTTAGTTTGTGTGTTTGATTGCTGCTTCGCTTCAGAAATGGCTGCATCAGGCCTTCAGTTAGGAGAAAGTGAGAGAAAAAAGAGAAAGAAAGAAAGCAAGGAAGGAAGGAAGAAAGAGAGCAAAGAAAGAAAGAAAGAAAGAAGGAGAAGAGAGAAGAAAAAGAATAAGGAGAGATGAAGTCAAGGAGGAAAAGAAGAAAGTTAATGTCAGGATGTGCCCCATAATGACTAGTATAAGCTCTAGTGGGAGCTTCCTCTCGCGCCAGTTCCAGAGAGGGTAGCTTGATTGGGGATAATTGGCTAGCCTTCACTAGCGGTTAGCATCCAGGCGTGGAGACAGGGGAGGGCACAAGGGCTTGGCACACACACACACACACACACACACACACACACACACACACACACACACACACTCACTTACACTCATATATACACAAACATATGCACATTTGCAAATACAAAATCATGCATAGAGACACACACAGGATAGACCAGAGTTGAGTAAGAAAAGACAATGTCCAGAAATTAGTCAAAGTGCCAGCAGCTCTACTGCAGCTTCCAGTCTGTTTTCACATATTCATGTAAGAACAAGAGGCTAACTTTCTACATTCCAGCGTAACTCGTGTTCACAAAACAGTTAAAAAATATTAATGCAACTTATGTTACATGCTTCAAGGGATAGTTTGGATTATTTAATGTGGGGTTGAATAAGGTGCTTATTAGTCAGTGTATTACCTACTGCAGATGCTGGTCAGTATGCTCCTGCAGCAACAAAAGGTATTTTAGCCACTTAAAAGAAGGTCCACCAAAAAAAAAAAGTATCAGTGTAAGTGTATGCTGTATTTACAATGTCTTCACCACTTTACCTTGCCATCAGACCAGCTTTATTTAAGCCAAATATTGCTCTCTACAAGCCAACCAAACTCAGGAGTTGCTTGTCTACCGCTGCCCGGATCCGTTAGTTTGTTTGAGTCATTGTGAATCTGAACTGCCTTTTTAAAACACCAGAGTCACACAATACAAGCAATAATACAGACAAATGAATTGATGGAAGCAGTGGTAGAACGGCAACCCCCATGTTCTGTGTGGTGGTTTGTAGAGAGCGATATTTGACTTATATAACAGCAGTTTGCTATCGGAAAAGGCTTTCTGACAGCAAAGTAACGTGGTGAAAATATTATAAACATAACGTACACTTAAACGGATACTGATTATTTTAGGTGGACTTTCTTTGAAACTACTACAAGAAAAAAAAAATATTTTGTTGATTTTGTTGATCCCTGTGGACAAAAGTGGTAATGTTTCCGCTGTAATAATCATAAAAAATGAAATCAGAAATAAAACAGCCAAAGGAAAAATCTCCTGCAGCTTCTTTTTAACTGGCTAACACACAACTCAGTGTAACTTTGCATGGAAAAATGTAAACACAGGCTTGTTTCATCAGAATGAAAAAGAATCTGACCCAGTGGCAGCCGTTAAGGACAACTGTAAAGAAATACCTGATCTTCTAGCAGATGGTCTTCTTAACTTATGCAGGTCATATAGAGGTACAGAGGTAATAAAGTGAGACCAGTAAAACAAACTCTCTGTAGTAGCTTTAAGTGGCTAAAATACATTTTGCTGCTGGCCCTGTAAACACCAGTTCATTGCTTAGCATCCATGCTGGTGCTCGTCTCTGCATCTACAAACTGGGGTCCTGCTAACTGGCATCCACTGTAGGCAACACACTAACCATAAGTAGCTCGCACAACCCCGCTTCAAATAATCTGAACTGTCCCTTTAAACACATTACTGTGTGATGTTTTACACAAACTGATCACATTACAGTAGAAGAGGTTTTGCGCTCACTCCTGCCGAGCACAGCAAACATTTAATAGTTGTGCAAAGTTGCATTTCTCTGATGGCCTCCTCAAGCTCCTATTAATCACAGTCTAAAAGCAAAGCTATAGGCGGGTGAGATGAGAAGGAGCGCTCGTAAAACAACACACACTCCCTGTAGCTACAACCACACACACACACACACACACACACACACACACACACACACAAGCTTTCCTCTCAAAGAGATAACTTTACAGAGCCGCCCCCGGCCCTCTGTTGTGCCAACAGTGAGCGGTTCCATCGGAGCGTTTGTGCCCTCCGGCTCTGGTGACGGTACGATCACCATGTTGACGGCAATCAGCGTCTCAAAGAAACACAGCAGTACACACTCAGGGGCAATAAGGAGGCTGTGTCTGAGAGAGGAGGTGAAACACCACAGCTGTCAGGGTCACAGATGCCTAAAAATAAATTCCCCTTAACTTTCATGCAGGTATAAGACTTTACACACTTTCACATAAATCATACTCTTGATTTATAACACTTGATCAATAGCACCTTTCAGCTGTGGTGTTACTTATTTGGTGTGTGCGCTGTCTGTATTGTTTGTTGTCTGTATGAGTTAATTAAGTGAGTTTCCTCGCTGGAGACTAATAGAGCTGCCTGATATAATCTAACTTTGGACCATTTTGGGGTGGTTACTCTGTTACGCATTTCTCTAAATAGATAACCTTTTGTGTAATCTTGGGCTAGACGATTTTGAGAAAATATGTTTCCTCAAAATGAGATTTCCAGATTTCATGTTTTTCTGACTAATATTGTGTTTGCAAGTTTAATTATATATATATTAATAAGAAAAAAAATGAATTTCTTTTGCTGAGATTCTGCCACAGTTCTTTTGTTAAGTCGGTCAGTTAGAGAAAGGTCTACTTCTAAGCAAGCTTACCTTGTTTTGTTTTTTTTGTTGTTTTTTCAAATTATTTATTTATTTATTTATTTATTTATCTTTACAGAAAAAGTAACTAATTTAGATAATTCATGAAGACATAAGCAAAGATTTCCTTATTTTTTCTTTGACATGGACAAGCTACACCTGAATAAATTTGCTTGTGACAGTATCCTACATCTTGTCCAGAAAACTTTAATAGTGTAATTAAAATTGCAGCTCTCAGTTTCAATGCATAAATCTACTAATTTTCTTATTTTCCTCATCTGAATGCTGGACTGTGTACTTTATACTTACTAAGATCCAAAAAGCTCAGTAGCTGGAAAAAGACCTGAGGGATTTTGAGAGATTTCTTAACAACATAATCCCCAACTCAGTGAAGGTTCTTTTTATAGAAAATTCTAAATTATTATCACAAAATCTAAAAATCTAATCTAAAAACTTTGGCAAAGTTTTTTTTTTTCTATTTGCTTGGTAGTAGCATTGATTACTTTATTTTTTAAGAAAGCCAGTTATTATTTGAAGAAGTAACTGTTCCTCTGACAAAAAAAACAAAACAAAAAACTGTCAGAGATAGCTGTAGTTTCACCTTTGTCATTGCACAACATTGCATTGTCTACTGAGCTGCTGTAACAACACACATCACTTCTGCAGTAATCAGTAAAGTTCACAAAGAGCTTCCTCTGGACACACGCACACACGCACACACACACATACACACAGACTGGATGCCTTAATGAATTAACGAGAGCCTGCAGCCACACCCCTCACTTCAAGAGCTTCAAGGAGGTGGACAGAATGTGAGGTTGGAGTGGAGAGGGGACTCAGGGGCTGTTTTGAATGGCAGGAAATCCCTGAGATGTTTTCTGTACTCTCTGCCACAACCTAAGGCCCTACTGAGGTGCTGAGGGGAAATTGTGCTTGTGACACACTTACAATACAGTGTTCCTTTCTTTCTTTCTTTCTTTCTTTCTTTCTTTCTCCCTCACACACACACACACACACACACTCTGACACACACACACATACATAAACATGTCTTACACAAACTCTTCTGCAGCCAGATGTCCTGGGAGAGAGAGGCCAACGTGCCCTTTCACTTAAAACGGCACACACACACACACACACGGTGTCAGTGGGCAGGGGAGTGTCCCTGTGCAGGAATGCGGGGATGATAAGTTGTGGAGGTGTCAGGGGAGAGACCCATGCTGTTACAGCAAGACACCTAAAAACACTCCACCCAAAGCCTCCACCTCCTCCTTCTTCTTTTCCTTTTCTCAGTTTTACCCTTCAATTTGCTGTCTTTTTTTTTCTTTTTTGAACTTTCCTCTATTTACTCCTTTCGTCCCTTTTTCTGTTCAGCCAAATACACTTTCACCCCTACCTCTTTCTGAACACCTTTCCCCACAGATCATTTCCCTTTATCAGTCTTTCCCTGTTTTTTTTTCTTCACTGTACAAATTCCTTGGCTCAGTGTCAGATCACAGGCTTGCCAGATGTATCAGATATTTCTCGGCAAGATGGATCTGACTTCCAATTAATGTCATGGTTAACTGTATGTTATCTTAAAGATGAGTTTGTCCCTGATAACTTGGGATTGTGGGGATTTTAGCCGCTGAAATTTATAATAATTTTTTAAAACAAAAGGTCTAGAATTCAGACAGTGGTATTTAAAATCAGGCTACTCATTGATCATGCATGATAAAAGTGTCAGCTGTAGCCTTGGACAGTATAAATATTCATCCCTCATACACTTGTTATGAATGGGTAGAGTAGCTATAGAGACCAAAACTGATTTTTGTACCAGGCTGTAAACATGTTTATTTCTGCTATAAAGTTGGACATTTTAATATGGGGGGGTCTATGGGGATGGACGCGCTCTTGTCAGCCTCAAGTGGCCACTCAAGGAACTGCAGCTTTTGGCACTTCTGCATAGGCTTCACTTTTCATCCCTGCTGCTGCTTGGCTGTAGCTAGCTAGCTAATCGAGCTAATGTTAGCTCCATAAGTCTCTGGCCGACTTTGTAATGTTTCCAGCTGGCTTGATTTAACTCTTGTTTAATGGGTCCTTAATATGCTGTTGATGGCTATACGTGATAACTTGTATCACAAAGCTACATATCCCAGACAGGGCTCGTATCCTCACAGTTTGATGATCCGCGCATAAGAACGCCGAAATAAAGACACAGCATTCTTTTTATGTTGCAGTGCAGAACTACAGTCTTATTACTAGTGTTGGAATGATGTAACCTCAGACTAATTTTCTTCAAACCTAACACTCTTTGGCTGCTTAGCTTACATACTTGTTCACATTTTACAAACAGAATGTTTCTGTTTAAATAGAAAATCATTTTAGGAAGATGATTATGTGCTTGGCAAGATAGCAGTATGTTGGGTAACTAGATAAAAAGTTGGTAACATTACTAAACTCTGATAGGCCTACCATACAGAACAGGCTGTTTTTTTAATATACTACATTCTATATATTTTGTTTGATCTTTTTTGTGTGTCTACATACGCTCTTTAAACCTCTCTGATTTAATCTCTCTTTCTCTTGCCATGTTCCCTCCCTTCCTCAGTCATGATCCCACATAGTGACCAGGTCATGGTGACATCCTGGTTCTACTTTGACCACTGCTGCAACAGATTCACACACACACACACACACACACACACACACACACAGGAAAACACAAGAAAAATGTCACTAACTCTAGATAACCACAGGTTTGAGTGTTTCAGTGACTGTGTAGCTCCTGTATCAGTAACATAAAAAGAGTTGAAAGAGGACCCTCAACTGTGTCTAAAGAAAAGAATCTGACAATTTTATCTTCAGCTTCATGGGGGACAGTAATTACTGATTCCCATTCAGACCATTAACAGTTTATCAGGCCATGCAGGCTGCTGCCTTCTGCACAGTTTGAAACTCAGACATTTTGGGGAATTGCTTAAAGTGGCGCTGGATTATATAAGGTTATTGAGGACACTTCATTGAATTTATTTAAATATGAAGCAAGAACAGGAGAAGTTTGGAAGGTTTCAGCAGAACTCTGAAAGTATGGAAATCATAGAAGCTCTTTTCATATATTTTATTTGTAAGAATCCCTGGTTCCCTGATTAAAGTCCAGCCGGGGACCTTTGTTCCTTGTCATTCCCTGTCTCTCTCCTCTTCATTTTCTGTCATTAGCAATGTAGGCTACCTGCTAGGTAGCACATCAAAATAAAGGCAAAAATACCCAGTGGTGATGAATATTAAATTGTTGACAACACTTCAACGAAGTTGCACGGTTGGGAGACATTTAGTGTGGGAATAACATTGTCATTGGCTTTGCTGCTTATAAAAACTAATATAAATCATTGGCTTTTGATAGCCACAAGCTAGACACCTGGTCGCTGAGGAAACACGTCTACAGCTGCAGGAGGAACACAAGTGAGTGATTGTGCATGTGTGTTTAATCATACAAAGTTCAAGGTTAATGTTTTTTTGTTTGTTTTTTTCACTTGCCCCATTGGGCATATGGGTCAGAAATCTACTTGCCCATGTGCAAATTGTTTTATTTATTAGCAGTTATCAAATAACAACAAAGACTAAAGTTGATGTTGATGTTGTCTATAAATGTCGGAAAATTGTGAAAAATGTCCATTGCGGTTTTTCAAAGTTTTTCAAAGTCCAAAGGGATGACTACCAATGATATTCAGTTTAATATAATAATAAACAAAGGAAAGCAAGAAATCTCCATATTTTAGAGGCTGAAGCATTTCTGTAATTTTTGCATGAATTAAATTACAATAATCGATCATCAGAATGTGTTATTCCTCTTCACCATTTGCCCAGTGGGTCGTATGAAGGGATATTAACGGTCCTGGTCAGGTCCAGATTTCACTTAGAGACAGTTGTGGATATCGGGTCAGTTCCAGTACTGAGCTCTGTGGGTGCAGGAGGGTTTGCAAAACTGGATTTATGCAGGACTCTTCTGTCTGCCATATAATAAAGGCAAAATGCCCCCAAATAATTATAAAAAATAACATGTTAGTGAGACTAGTAGAAATAGGTTATATGAGAAGCACTGCATTACCCCTGCAGGAGCAACAACAAGAAAACCCCAAAATTCCAACCTCCCACTTCAAATTGCATTTCCCCCTAATGATTACCCCGTAAATATCGCAGCACAGCCTTTTACTCCCCTTGTTATCCTCTGATTTTTTCATGGCCTTGGAATTATGAAACCCCGCTCCTCCAAGGACTAAGTGCCCATGAAAGCCTGGCTTGTACCTTATTTATTTATCAGTCGTTCTGTGTGCAGGAATTTTGGTTAAATCCTGTTTTTCCTTCTCTGTTTTTTTAATGCATGATGCTGGGTGTAGAGAGCGGCTGGCAGTAGCACAGAGGGTGACTCATGCCAATAAAGACTATTGAATAAAAGCAGATGTTAAAACTTTCCCTGGCAATTAAGCATCGGCTAAGTGCTGAGAAGTCATGTGAAGATTAAGGAAACTGCGCTGTTTGTTCCCAGGCTGCTATGATATCACCTGGTGTTTGAAGTCCTTCTCATGGCTAATGACAGTGAGAGGAAGCATAACTTTGTGTTTATGTGTGTGCGCATTGGAAAGAATATTCCTTGACGTAAATGTGCGTGTTTAAATTTAAGTGTGTGCTCTGCACCTGAAGTGTATCAGGTCCTGGGAGGCAGCGAGGATTGAGTGTTAGCATTAGCGTCACTGACTGGGAGGTGATGTGTTGAGACCTGTATCCCTGTTAGACCACGCTCCTTCCTGGCTGGTTGGCTGGCCTGCTGCTGTCTCACCCCACCCTGCTCCAGACAGACTGTTTGAGCTTGTACTTGGTGGCAGGACAAGGTGTACAGGGCGGGATGGCAACTTAGAGAGGCTTCCCTTTCTCTTTCTGTTGTGTGAATAATTTCAATGGGAAGTGGTTATCAACAGGACAGATCCAGAGGGCTTAAACACATGCAGAGACATTAATGGACTGACACCCAGCAGTTGTGGTAAATTCCATTGAGGCGGAGTATGGTTTTTAGCACACTTTTACACATACAGACACACAATGAGAGGGTACAGATTTTTTTATGGGCTGTCAACAAAACTCTGAGCGTCTAATAACAGTGCCGGGGCCAGGCGGTGGCTGAAGCATCCCTTTTAGTCCATCACAACTTAAGTGGCTGGAAGACGAGTTAAGGCAGCGACGGCGAGACGAGTGGACGTGGGGTAATTGTCCGAACCAGGTGGAGTGGTTTCCAAATGGGAGGAAGAGAGACACGGGTGAGCAAGCAGCAGGATGGACGGACAGGTTTATCGTCACGACGACAGGCACTCCATTCCATCGCCGCGGTCACCTCTTCAGAGTCGTCAGTGGGGATCAGTGCAGCCCCATTGAACACGTCACGGGGAAATGAGCGGGTTCGCTCTGACTACTGTCAACACCAGGAGTTCGGATGGAGTGACGACGGCTCTAGAGTCCGCAAAGAAACAAAGAGGGGACTGCTGGGAATAAGAGAAGGTGGAGGGCACAGATACAGAGGAGGAGACCAATTCTGCCACAACACCACAATAAACTAAACCAAAGTCCTCCAAGTGGGAGTGAAAAGTTCAAATGCAGACCTGACTGAATACCAGAGTTAGGACCATGTCATTGCACTCAAGTCCCAAGTCAAGACTGACAAATCCCAAGTCAAGTCTGAAGTCCTAAACTGAAAGTTTTGACTCAGAAATCACAATTCACTTTTCACCAAAATAATGTCATTTTAAAGGGATTGTTAATCCCCACAGTCAAAAATCCATATTTTTCCTTTGAATATCTTGATTTTCTTGGTGTGAGTTGTGGAGCTTTGGAGATATCGGCTGTAAAGATGTCCACCTCCTTTCAAATGTAATGGGACTCAGTGGCACTCAGCTTGTGGTGCCCACAAAAAATACATGGTCTCTTTCCAAAAATCATGACCCAGTTGCTAAAGATAATCCACGGACTTTGTTGTGAGCAGTTTCACGTAGGAACTGCCAGTTTTCTGCAGTAAAATCTACCGTAACTACTTTAGAATAGAAAGAAAGTAGTTCCCACATGCTGCTCACAACAAGTTATGTGGATTATCTTGAGTAACAGGTTCATGATTTATGGAAAGAGACCATGGTTATGAATTTTTTGGTGCTTGAAACACCACAGTCCCAGTGCCATTTAGTTCCATTATACTGGAGAGGATGCCAATATCTCTACAGCCAATATTTCCAAAACCTGCGCTCCAAACTCACACAAACAAATGTGATCTGTCCTTTTAACAGATTCTGTTCTTATTATTCTTTGTGCAACTTCAAATCAGGGTTGTGTGACTGGACAAATTTATTACCATTGGCTAGCTTTGCCGGTTGTCTTTTTTTGTAATTTTATATAGCTAGTTTAATGGGCACCGCTGCTCCGGGGGACCTCAATGCTCATTTAGCAGCACAGTACACACCCACTGAGCCGAAGTATGAGTGAGAGGAAAGCAGCCTGTAGAGTCTGATTTTCACATCTCTGTGAATTATTGATTTATTTCGATCAAACCAGAGTTGGTGATGATTAAAATGATCCAAATACTAATCAAGACAGTTTTTTTGTTTTATGATGCATTAACAAGACAATAAGGTGTTAGTTCAGTAAAAGAGAGAAACTTGAATTTAGAAAGTGTTCACTTGTGTTTATATGTTTAATAGGAAAAATTGGTGTGAGAATATTTCCTTTCTTGACATTTTTACAGTTGATTTTGTTTTTTTATTGGATGTAGTGAACATAATGTAGCAAACTCATGGCTGGTTCACATCTCCCAGTTGAGACGGGGGGTGTAAGACTACATATATCGCCTCACCCTACTTTAAATGTTGAACAGAGTTATAAGTTGTTGCAGTTCCTCTGTAATTTTCTGCATGTTTTTGTACATGAACAAAATTCTCTATGGTATCATTTTTTTTCTAACAGGAGTTCAGTAATGTTACATTAGTTCTTCATAGTTCTCTCCTGCAACTTGATTGGATGCTGTCAGATTGGTTCAAACAAAGTGGATCTGGGGAATTAAGGTTCAACTTGCTGAGAATGAATAGCGTTAATGTCAGCTGATTCAGAAAATGAACTGAGTCATGGCACACTTTTATATAACATACTTTTTACTCTTCGGTCTTTGGGGATTTTTTCATGTCATGAAATCATCAAACTTGTGATTTGAGTTTGACTGGAGTCCAAGTCATATGACTTGAGTCCACACCTCTGCTGAACACAGTTCTGAGTTTACGATCACACGAATTAAAGGCTTCCAATGAGTCTCTCAACAGTTTCAAAAGAGACTTTCTGGCTTGAGGATTTACCCTGTTAAATTTCTGTTTATCATTTCTTAAGGTCCTCATAGCTTTCAGCTGCCATTCAGGCTGCGGTTAACACAGCAAAGCGATCATAAGAGGAAAAAATTGATCAATATTTTAGTGACAGGCTCGGGGAAGTCTGATAGATGCCCCTCTCCTAACTCTTGACCGTAACCGTGCAATTACACGCACACACTGCTTCCTGTGTCCGTCCATAAATCACAGCGCTCACAAGACAAAGAATGTGACACAGAAAGCAGGCAGGGAGGAACGCCACAGAGAGAGGAGTCTTGTGAACTGGGGCTGCCAAAGTGCCTGAGGAGGAGTGGGTGGAAGTGGAGGTGGAGGTGGCCAGGGGTAGATTAAGACCCTGGATAAGACTGACAAGGATGAAATACCGCCCCCTCCTCTTCTTCTCCCAACAACCATACGTAGAGATCGTGCAGTACGGGACACATCTGAGGCCTGTGCCCTTGTCTTTTCCTTGCACTCCCTCCCTCTTGAGGGGGCGCTGGGGAACATTCCTGGGCTCCGGCTCCTGCTCCTCCACTCTGGGCATTAATCCCCTACAGCTGTGCCCCTTACTCCCTGCCTCCCCCCCTCTATCTCACTCCCCCGGTCCTTTCTTACCCCAGCTGGCCCTTCCTTCCACACTCTTAATACATTTTTCACAAGCTACTCACAAGTGACACATGTAAAGCAGGCCCGTTCAGTCACTCTACATTCAGCGAAGGACACACACATCGCCATGGTGACACACACTCATGTGCATACACAGATAAACACACATAAAACCATGCACCGCACGCATCCTATTTTATGCTGCTTAGGTCTACTGGTAGATAGAGGAACACTGTCACACACACACACACACACACACATACAGGCACACAGCTGCAAACGTATACAGAAAATCCCCTCTGGCTGTTCCCTGAAGCCTCTGCTGTGAGACTAGGTTGAGGGCCCGAGGCCCCAGCATCACACACCAGGACCTTAGGATAGCCCAACATGACTCCTCTGCCTTCCTTTGAGACAGGCTCCAGCTCCTCCCTCCATATTTAATACGGAGACAGAGGAGAGACTCAGGAAATAATGTACGGGGGGCGGGCTGTGAGACACATAAATTATGGAAGAAATGGGAAATAGAGATATACGGTTCTGTAGATATATGCAGGTCAAGATGAAACTTTGTCAATCACGAAATACTTGAAAAAAAATAAAGAATTATTTGATCAGTTTCTTCTAAGTCCTCTGAGGCCATATGCTTTTTATTAAACCTCTGAAGCTGAGTAAATCTGATTTTGGAGTAATTATGCTGCCAAACATAGTGATTATTGCTAAGTGGTATTTAGCCAATTATCACCATGTTAATTGTTAGGATAACAAATGTAGCCCCGCTGCTGCTGGCTGAGCTGCAGGTCTGACCCGGCAAAGACTCCATGGAGAGTCATATAACTCTACATGTCTGTGTGTTTATGGTTCATGTGTGTCTGTGCATAACACCATGAAGCGGAGGTGGCAAAAGTACACACATTTTTTACTTAAGTACAGGTACTTGTGTGGAAAAAACACTCTGGTAAAAGTAGAAGAAGTGATTTAACTTCTTTACTAAAGTAAAAGTAAAAAAGTACACATTATGAAAAGTAGTCAAAGTTTAAAAGTAATAAGTAAAAAGTAGCTCTCTGAAGGACGTTTCTACTGGCTGTTTCTGTGCAAAGCAAACTGAACCTCAACTTTTCTTTGGTCTATTTCGTCTTCTTACGTTTTTTACTTAATTTTCATCTCAGCACATCTTTTATGTCATTTGTGTCTTTTTTCATCTTGTTACGTCTTTCTTTTTATGTTACATCGCTTACATTATTTTTGTCTTGTTAAGTCATTCGTGTCGTTTCTGTCTTGTATGGGTTTTTTGTGCTTGTTTTGTTATGTCTTTTCTGGATTTGTTACTTATTTTATTGTTAGTTATTGTCTTGTTGCATCTTTTTCGTCATGTTGTATCTTTTTTGTATTGTTTCGTCTTTTATGTTGTTTTCGCCTTGTTACATCTTTTTCGTCTTGGTACTTTTTTTTCGTCTTGTTACGTCTTTTTTGTGTTGTTGCGTTTTTTATGTTGTTTTTGTCTTATGTCGTTTGTCTTGTTATGTCTTTTTTGTATTGTTTTGTATGCTGTGTGTGATATCTTTAATGGATAGACCAAGAAATCCTATTTTCTGTGTGTAATTGTGCTTCTCATTTAGGTTGAAATTGGTGTTCATGTTATGAAGGCAGCATGCAATGATGCAAAATTAGTTCCTTCACACCAATTTTGTAAATGTAAGGAATCAACAGATTTTTGTGTTAAAATATATGGAGTAAAAGTAATAAATTACTCAAGTAAAGTACAGATACCTGAAAAATCTGCTTATATACAGTAACAAAGTATTTGTACTTAGTTATCTTCTATCTCTGCCATGAGGCTATATGTATGTTTAAGTTGTGTGTTGTCTGTCTGTGCGACAGTGTGTGTCTCACTATGTGACTGCATTAAAAGGATTTTAAAACCACACTGAGGAATGTGGTTCGGAAGTATCGGCCCCCCCACCAACTCTCTGACAGACAGGAGCGGAGTTAATAAGCCATGTCTCAGGAGGGGCTGCTCTGTGTGTGTGTGTGTGTGTGTGTGTGTGTGTGTGTGTGTGTGTGTGTGTGTGTCAGGATGCAGGGGCTCACAGGAGCACAGGAGTAAATTAAAACACACTTTAATAAAGTGACCAGAGGCAAGGCCTGTAGGCCACCTCCTTCGACACACACACACACACACACTCACGTACACACACACAAAGACGGACACACTCCTCTGGGACAGGATGGAGAGGTATCCTGGTGAATGGAATGTGGACAGACGGGGGGACAGCAGCAAAACAGTCCACAGGAGAGAAGGGAAGAGTACAGAGGGAGAGAGAGGGAGGAGGAGGAGGAGGAGGAGGAGGAGGAGGAGGAGGGGGAGGAGGAGGGGGAGGTCAGGAGCAGCAGCCTTACAGTGTTTCGAGCTCCTCCAGTCAGGCCAGGTGTCTCCTAGCCAAATAAACCACCTCACTACACGGCTGCACCTCCCACTGGCTTCAGAGAGCGTCCTGTACACGGACACCTCAGACTGATTCGCTCAAATGATAACTGGGCTGAGAGAAACAGGATTGTGTCCAAATGGAAAGCTCTATGCTAAAAAAGTATGTTTTAGGATGCACTCTTGAAGAAATATGGTTGAGAAAATTGTCTTGATCCTTCAGAAAGACCTGCAGTATTGTACTGGTCTAAAAACTGACCATTTTTTAAAAGTATTTCTCCTAAATAACCTGTGTAATTAAGAAAGGTTTATTATTATAATTTCAAACTGACTCCGGCTTCCACACACTATTGCCTAATGTTTGCTTTTATAGGCATCATGATTATAATATGTCAGTCTGTAAGTGCGTGTCTGTCCACTTGTTTTGATGTGCTTTTCAATTTGTTCATTTTTAAAATAAAGAGTGGAAACAAAATTTGAGAGAAAGTCAAAATATTTCAAATGTTTTAACAATTGGCTGAGGTGGAAAAGAGACTAATAACAATAGAAACAGACATAACTAATAAATCCCAGTGCACTTTAAGCATGTGACTTAAAGGCACACAATGCAGGATCTTCTTATAAAACAATGTAGACTCATATAACAATAATGCATCTCAATCATCACTTATAACACACTAGGAGTGCGTGGTGGCGTTTGTATCAGCAGAGACCTTGCCCTTTGCCTGCATTTTATTATTTTATTATATTTTGCTGTGTTCAAGACGTTTCTGTGCATCAGCCTGTTTGGCCGTGATGTGTAGCCCCCAGCCAGTCTCAGCTAGCAGGTTGTGATGTCAGGACTAAAATGTAGCAGCCAGTGGTTATATTGGTGCCTCTGTCTCTGTCCTCTGCTCTCAGTCTGTGAGAGCTGTAGAGAGAGATGCACACACACATACACAGGCGGAGCAGACTGAGGACACAATGACAGGATTAAAAATTCAATTCAGCTGCATTCACACAAAATTCAGCTTTGCGCAGAGGTGTGAGTGTATTTATTCTTCGCTTTTGGTTGTAACTGCTGTGAAACAATCAGAAAATAATGTTGTATTTCTCTGATCCATCTCTCTGTTGTTCATTGAACAGGGACCTGAATGGTGCGTTTACAAACATGTCACTAAAAAAAGACTAAAATTGGTAGCAGATGGAAACATCAGATCTGTTTTCAGTGATGAGGACACTAACGTTTCTCAAATTTCAATGTGAAATAAACAAATTCAATATATTCATCCATTTCACACAGTTTGAGATTTGACTGGTGTACTTTTAATTATGTCATCTCACTGTGTCTTCTGCAATAGTTTAATGGCACCCAACCGGAGAATTAGTCCCTCTAGCTGTTAATTTCAATACACCCGATTCTTAATATTTCCATAATAGCAGTGGGTAGAAACATGCATCATTTAACTTTATCTTTTGAGAATTTTCTGGAATTTGAGTGAAATGTTGCACTTCTTTCTCAAGCTTTTCTAAAGCTATCAGATAAGGGCTGTATCGTTTCACAGATCCAAAATACATAAAAATGAATCAAACACCTCATAATCCAAACGTGTGTTCAGCCAAACAGTTACACTGTAGGATTTAAAAAAAAAAGACAGTATTAGTTTCTCAATATCCCTCCTTGGTAATTGTGTTATTCTTTGGGTTGCTTTGAATGTTTATATTTTGTAGAGAATTCTAGAGAAAGTTGAATAGTGGGATGTAACTTAGTCTTCATTTATTTTTGTTTCCTAAAGCTTCAGTGAAATTTGACTGACGCAGTGAGAAGAGAAGTTTAAAACAATGACTGAATTTCCATTTTGCAGTGAACTATCCCTTAAAGTACACAAATGAACTGTGACACTGATGTAAGATGGGAACATGCTGTGTTCCTGCTGTGGTCAAGCATTGTCTGCTCCCTAATAATCTCATTTTTGGTATATGAACAAAATACCTCCCACACACTGATCCCATCTCAGCTCCAGTACATTCAAATGGGCCGTTTCCTTCGTGCACGGACACAAACACACACATACACACACATGCAGAGCTGTGGCCAAGTGCTGGGGACTTCCACTGTCATTGCTGCCAAGTATTCCTAACTTCTTCCAAAGACGACTTGAGATAGGAGCTACAGACACACACACACACACACACACACACACACACACACACACACACACACACACACACACACAGAGAGAGAGAGAGAGTTCTGAGACAAGCCAACAAACACACTGCCACCTCTATGAAAACCCCTCCAGCCAGCAAATCACGTTGTGCTGATCCGACGGAAATAAATGTCGCCAGGCGGGGATACAAGGCGACTCATCTCCCGTGTAGTTTTCATCTATTCAAATGAAGTGTGTTTTAATTTAAGCTGCTTTGCATTTGACTGTGGGGCGTCACAGCATGCGATGAGTAATCGCCTTTGATTACAGCACCTCGCCTTACTCTTGCTAAGGGCAGAGACTCTATCTATCTATCTATCTATCTATCTATCTATCTATCTATCTATCTATCTATCTATCTATCTATCGGGTTTATTGACTTGGGTCTGTATTATGTTATCTGGAATCTGCCCATCATCCCTATCAGTGATAATTATATTGCATTATTGCACTCAGCAACTTAATCACTAGGGTTTGGTTCGTTTGGGCATATGCGAACACAGCAAACGCACTCGCATGTGGTGCAAAACAAGTGAGCCAATATCGCCTAGAGAGGATGGTCTCGGCTTGCCTCCACACAAACTGGAGAAGTTTGCAGTCACAATTCAATTGACCCTAACATACCAAACAACTGGCTCACACATTTCCTGATGATTAAAGACAACGTAATCAAGGTTACCTAATGTGCGGTTTGAAGAACAATTGTCATGTGAATGTGTGATTATATGCACCCGTCAAAGCCAGTGTCCAACAGCAAACTGTTGAGGGGACACATCTTCTGATGAGATGCATCAGGATTCTGATATGAACTGAATATTTTGTTCATTTAAGTAACACTGGTATATTACCTAACAAATGTCATAAAAACAATACACAAGACACACATGCTCCACAATGAAGAAGGAAAAAAGGAAGAGGAGGATGTATTTTGAGGCAAATCTTCTCGGTAATATTTCTGACCAATGAGATAACAGCTTGCTTGTGCTTGGCATTTGTTTACCATTTTTGGACCACTCTTCAGTGTTGCCATGTGAACACAAACAAACCAAAGGGCAAACTCAACAATCCAATCCAATTAGTCCCAGAATCAGACCACAGCAAACAACGAACCTCAGGTTTGAAAACCAAGATTTGGCCGGGTTAAAACCTGACCACTCATTATGCTTGCCCTCCCTGTTTTTCTAGACTTCAGTAACTGACCCTAAGCCCCACCCCACTTTGTTACTTTTGCTAGGCCTGTCAAGCTTCCTGTTTTACCATTCATCTCAAATCCATTCATTAAGTTTTTGAAACAATGCAAACACAAGAAAGACAAAAAGAAAGACTAAATCAGGCTTCTCATTTGTGCCCACCGTCAGTTTACAGAAATGATAATTGCAGCTAGCTGATTTTTTCAGCTGTAGTTTGCTAGCTAATTAAGCTAACATATGCTCTTTGAGTTAGTTGAAAGGGCTGTCTGACTTCTTAATTTCTCCCACAAACCATTTCCCATTTTAAAACAAGAATCTTGTAGCCTTATAAGTGGTCTTAAAAATGTAAGAGTCGTGTCTTGAGGGAAACCACAGACCTTCAAAAGATCTTAAACGATTTTAACCCAAACCATGATCTTTTCCTATCCCTAACCAAGTGTTTTCTGTCACTATACCTACACCAATTTTAACCACAGCGTTGTCACATTATAAAACATAATTAGTTTGTACAATGTGCACAATAAAGAAACAACGAATATAAATCTTGCCAGAGTTTCATGGATCCTGTGCTAAGACACTGAGGCTTACGCTGCACGTAGGCCGGAAAATCAGCGGATAATCACACTGTTCAGTAACTCTCCTTACACTTTTTCACACCTCTTCAACATGAGGAGAAATCCAAAGTTTTACAGATTTGTTGTGCATAGTTGCATTTGCTAAACTGTGATTGGACAAGCCCTGTTTGGGGGAGGAGTTTAGTGACAGAACATGGGCAAAAATGATGACCAAAACTTCAAAAATAAAACCCAAGTTGTCTGTTATCTTTCCTCTCCCGTACACATCAGGCCCACTGAAAGCTGTTCTTAATCCAACACAAGGAGAGGTGAGGGCCCAGCGTCAGGCCTCTCTCTCCCCAGGCGAGGGGGCCCTGGGGTGGGCCACATGAGAGGGAAGCTCGGTCTCTGGAGCTGTGGAGGTTGACACAGAGTCCCCACCCTGAGTCCGGCGGGTGTTTGTGAACAGTGGGCCTGTTTTGGAAGAGAGTGTCCACACCACAGCTGTTGAACAGTTCAAGGCGGGGAGTCCTTCTGGGCAGGGGGACTGGGCGGTAATGAAAATTCCCCAGGAGAGAAGTGAGGGGAATTCTGCGCTGTTATTTGTTATGGGAAAAAGGAGAAGACAGGGACAGGAGGGGAGTGAGGGAGCAATGTCAGAGGAGGGGAAAGAGTCAGAGGAGACGACTCACTGTGTCTGAGTGTGTAAGTGTATGTGTGTGTGTGTGTGTGTGTGTGTGTGTGTGTGTGTGTGTGTGTGTGTGTGTGTGTGTGTGCGTGTGTGTCTGCTCAGGTGGTCAAGTGGTCCCTCCCAATATAAATGAAACAGAAAGAAGGGAATGAGGTGTTAAGGTAGAAAGAGACAAAGAGTGAACAGATAATACTGTGTGTCAACAGGCGTTTCTACTCATGGAGACCATTAATGAAATGGCAAGCAGAGTCACATTAAAACAAATACACACACACACGCACACACACACACACACACACACACACACACACACACACACACACACACACACACACAGAGTTTACAGTGTTAGCTTTGGTTTCCTGAAGACATGAATTAGCCATGCTCTTATTCCAGCTGTACTACACTCTTAGAAATAAAGGTGCTAACTAGAGCCATCAAGGGTGTTTTGGCTTGGCCCTACAGGAGAACCCTGTTTGGCTCCTGGTAGAACCTTTTTACAAAGATCCTCATTGGAACCTTTTTCAGAGAGTTCTACCTAGGACCCAACATGAAGGGTTATGCCTAGATCCATCTGTGACCAGCTATATCTCTCTGTAAGGTTCTATCCAGAACCTCTCCACCCTCTAAGGGGGCTAACAAGTACCCTCCCAGGGAGTTCTACTGAGTGACAAGTGAACCAGCTTGGGTTTCCACTAGTTTTGAGCAGGTCTGTAATGGTGTGGACTTTTTCTTACCACAGTGACAAAGCAACATATTTCCGGTTTTATTGCACTTGATTGACACATACTGTCAGAAAAGTGGCTCGGCTCCTCTAAGGAATAGGTCATTGCATAATGTGTGTGCGGCGTGTAAGTGAGGTAGAGCGAGCAGCAGGCGAGTGATGGCGCCGCTCATTGCAGAAACTGAAAATTAAAGTTGTCGGTCTGGCAGCAAATGTACAGCAGAGGTTACAGTGTGTCAATTAATAAAGGCCACAGCTTCTCAAGATCCAGAAGAGTTTCGTCTTTTGTTTCCTAACTGCTGGAAAAGTGAAGGGGATTAGCCCCGAAGTAAACTGAACAGGAAACGCTAACGTGAAGCCAAATGTCAGGTCTGGTGAGATTAAGAAGTTTTGTAATGTAGCCTTGAACTGCAGTATCTTTTTTTGAGACGTGGTAATATAAATCCATAATATTAAATCCAACACTGAATGTCTTCAGTGATAATTGTTGTTGTTGTTAGCATGTTGTTAGCCACCCTCTGGCAATCCTGTGATGCCTTGGGTTAAGTCTGTTCAGACACTGTGTTCCTGTCTTGTGTGTGACAGCGCTGATCCATGGAGGTATTAATAGATCAATGCACTAATCTCAACATGAGATAAAATAACATTTGTGATGACGACAGTAATGAGCTCAATCCCATGGAAGGCCTCAAAATGTGGTTATCGTCACAGCCCTAGCTTTGAGCGGAACCACTGTAATCACAGATGTCATCAACAGATGATATTTTACAATGCACAACAAACTATTGAATGTTACATTTTGGTTTGTAAAACCTGTTATTTTTTGGTTCCAACTGGGTACCAACTTTTCAGGATGAAAGAGGCGAAAAAGCATAAAAGAGTCCTTCAAGGGTTTCAGTAATTTTTGGAAGAATCTTCCTTCTGAAAAGGGTTTCCTTGGATGAAAGGTGTTCTTAATGGAGCTCTTAGTCTGACAAAGAACCCTTAAGAAACCCTTTCTTCAACAAAGGGTTCTTCACAAGTTCTGGACAGAACCTCAGCTCTTCGGGAAGACCTCTTTGGAACCCTTATTTCTCATAGTGTAGTTCCAGTGATTTGTCCCCATCCTTTGTGTGTGTTTTTGCGCGGGTGCATGTGTGTTTTTATGTGCACGCACACCCACGAGTATGAGCTTCTGTTTATAATGAGAGGGTTCCCTACTGTGTATATATTCAAATGGGACTTGGCAACACACACCATCGTCATTCCTTTAGAGTCCAAACACCCTCACCACCCGCTCGCTCTAAACGTACACAGACCACAGTTAAAACTTCACACACACGCACACACAGACACACACAGCGTCTCTGCCCTTGAGTCACTGCAATACTTTAAAATTGAGGCGAAGTGAGAAAAGAGAGCCCCCTCCCTGCTTTCCTCCCACCATTCCTTCTCAATGGCATGGCAGGCGAGCTCCAAAGGCTACTTATCAGCCCAATGTGTTTCTACTTTTCTAATCTGCATCATTTATTATGGGCAAAACCAGAAAAGGGAACACAGCCATGGTCAATATTATGTCTTGGCCCGATGACTATTGCTGAAAAGAACCCTGGTGTCCTGAATACACATGTATGCAAACTCACACACACATATAACACAATAGCAGACACATGCTTGTACACTTGGTTTGCTCCAACAGGCCCCTTACCAGAAAAACCTTGTGTCTCCTAAGAAAAATATGGTTGTTATGGGAAAAGAGCTACAATACAGTGATTTTTACTCAACATAAAATATAATTATGTGGGCCTTCACAGAGACTTACAAGAGCTGATAAAGAAAATACTGTGGCACAAATTAGACTGAATCTCTTCTCCCTCACACACACACACACACACGCGCGCGCGTGCGTGCGCACACACATACAATTCAATGGGAATTAAAGGGACTAGGGACCTAGAGAGATGCCTGGAAGGTTCCTGGAGGCCCAAATGACAGAGCGTACACACAAACTCACACATACACAAAGACGCAGACACTCTGCCCTGAGGACAACCCTGATAAAACAGGAAAGAAGGAGAAAAGTGAGAATAGTAGAGTTTAATTCCATGTATATGTATATGAGTAACACAATGTGTCCTTGATGTATATACAGAGAATGCATGTGTGGCTTTTTCTGTGTGTTTCTGCGTGTGTGTGTGTGTGTGTGTGTGTGTCTGTGTGTGTGTGTAAGATAGGGCTGTTTAAGGGGCCTGAGGTCTCTGAAGGATTAATGGTGGCAGGCCAGGCAGGGTAATCAGGACAGCGGATAAGTCCTGGTCATCCAGGCGTTGAGCTGAATAAACATGAGAGCCTGGTGATATCTCCTACACATTCACTCACACACACACACACACACACACACACACAGACAAATAATCACACACACACAAATAATCACACACATGCACAGACGTCAACCGGATCTAGAAGGAGCCAGACTTGTTCCAGAGGATGATGCCAATCAGGAGACTATGTCGCGTGCGCTCACACGCACACATAAATAGAAATGTACGTGCAATATTATCCCTTATTGCCTTCCATTGAAAGTGCTCCCTCGGGTCATTGAGTGTAGCATGTTTCTGTGTGCCATTAGGCCTCTGATAAGTCCTTACCATATGTAGACAGAAGAGTATAAAACATGCTTGAATGAGGAAAGTCATTATGTGTCCCTCTACTAGCTGAAACTTGTCTTAATGTCACATGTGCTTCATATTACAGAATCTCTTCTATTTGACAAAGGCGGGATCAAGTCATTGTTTTGCCACACGTAAATCTCAAGTCTTTGCACTCAAGTCCTAATGGTACTGACTGAGATTAGTAAACTGCAAGCCACATTGTGTGACAATAAGCTTGGGTAAAACATTAACATCACCTACTGAATCCTAGGCTATGACACAATCAGTATACCAGAAAACATCATCAGCATGTGTCATCTCTCCTGCTGCTGGTTAACAATGAACCTACGCAAGAATCGAGGCCTTGCAATAGAGATATTTATGTGTATAGAAAACAATCCAAAGAAGAAGAGGAGAATGGGGATACTGTCATGACGAGGTTGTAGCAGTGGTCATATTGTGAGACGGTTTCTGATGAATTTCTGACACTGTCAAAATGTTGTGAAAGGCTTTCTTTAATCAAAGACCGTGAGAATGGCTGTGCAATACAGGACCATCAGTTTGGAGTCATATCCAATGATATTGTCACGTTTCTTCCACGTTCATCATCACACAGAATCGCACAGTGTATAGTCCAAAATCAAAACAGGCAATTTCCAAGTCAAGTCGCAAGTCCTAAACTTTGTCCTAAACAAGTCATAATGCAATGCCATTTTAACAACATAGCATTGATTTACCGTTCTTTGGGCAACTTCAAATGTTGAATGAAGTTGGAGTTGTTGCATCACTGTCTGTAATTTTCTACCTGCATGTTTTGCATTTTGTAGTTACTTTTTTTTTTATAGTTTTTGTAAGCGAAGAAGATTATGTTTGGTATGGAGCTCACTAACAAAACATTACTTCTCCATGGTTCTCTCCTAAAACTTGATTAGATGCTGGTGGATTGGTTGAAACAAAGTGGATCTGGGGAATTAAGTGTCAACTTGCTAAAAAATTAAGGGCATTAATTAGAACAATTAATTGATTTGTGGCACACTTTTTAAATGACATATTTTTTAAACTTTGGGCTTGAGAGAAGGTATTGAATATTTTTAAGTCAAAAGGTTCAAGTCCAAGTGAAATCACAAGTAATTTTGTTAACTTCTAAGTAAAAACTTGCAAAGATGGCAGATGTGCTCCCTCACCTGTTGAGATGTTGTGACCATCTTTGATTTACTGGCACAATTTGTGACATTTATTGAGTGGATACTTTACATGACATATTCAAAGTATTAAGCACTTTTTTTTTTTTTATGTTGCAACCAATAATGTCAGCTTCTACACAGATAATAGACACAATAGTTGCTGGCTGCACCAAAGCCCCACAGCCTAGAGAGGTGGCCAGCACTATGAAATTGGGACAACTGCAGTCCTTGTTTGACTCACTGAAAAAATTACATTTGCATGAAAAACTACTCGCTGGCATCTGAGCTCCGTGACGAGGTTGTTTCGGTCACAAAAGAGAAACAAGATGGAGTCCTTACAACAGAAAGCTAGCAACAGCGACCAGACCATGAAAGCCCAAGTTGAGTTGCAAGTTTTGATTTTGTTAAGTTGAGTCTGAAGTCATCAAAGTCCACACCTCTGCTATTTGATATATGTAGAACTGGAGCTATGTGCAGTGTATTAAAAAAAAAACTAAATTCTCAACATTTGCTAGACTTAGCCAATCTTGCTGTTCAGAATTAATTCTGCAAGATGCTGCCTGGCTCTGGTTTATGAGCTGCAAATTGTGTTTTTGTGGATATATTGTGCACATATAAAGCTGCATGAAACAAATGTTTTTCCTTAAAAACCGCTCTGGTGGGCCGTATTTGGTCATCAGTGTAATCAAGAGAATTCCTCGGGTTTACCATGGAGAGTAAATGGCTCTTTTTACCACAGGCAACATAAGATAAAATAACTTTGTGCACACTTTCTACAGTTGAAAAACAAGCTGGGGACTATCTGAGAATGGCTGTGCTTGTTGTGGCCATGCGCCAAGGGTAGGTATGCAGCCCAATGGACACCATCTGCATGAACACATTTTTTTTTTAAAAGCTAGCATTTCAAGTGTGTGTGTGTGTGTGTGTGTGTGTACATGTGCAGAGTCGGAAACCAGGAGCAAATGCTTCACGCCAAATCGGGGGGACGAGGTGGGAGAGCAGGACATTCCTGCGAGATGACAAGCCATCACAGTCACACACCAGCACAGGAATGTTGGGAAAACAGACAGGGTGGGCGGGTGGGTGGGATGCAGGGTGGGTGGGTGGGAGACGAATGAGTGAGAGAGACACGGGATGAAGAAAGAGTGTCACTTCATTAGAGCAGTAGTCATGGGTTTCCAAAAAGAAGCGGAGGAGCTGCTGTAATTAGTTTGCACTCACTGAAAGGAGGAAAAAAGAAAAGGAGACGACAAAGTGATAGGGATACAGATAGAGGAGGAAGAGGTAGAGTGGATGAGAGAAGGCTGACTTTTGCCCCCCATCCCCATCACTGCTCTGCCCGCCCCCTCAGCCCACCCCTGCTGGTGGTTAACTCCAATTTCTGTCATGCAACTGAAAAACCACTGGAGGGGTGAAAGAAAGAGGAAAAATGGATGAAAACAAATCTCCGTGTGTGCGTGTCTGCGTGTGTGTGTTTGTGCGTGCTCCTAGTGAGTTTATGAAAGTCAGAGGTGGGCTCGCCATAACGACGACAAAGGGCCCTGAAATGAGCCGGAGGAATGTGTCTGGTGGCAGCATTGGGATATATGGAAGGCCAGCAAAGAGTGAGAGGGAGAAAGAGTGTGAACACTAGTGAATATGCGCTCCAGATGTGTCGGCCTGTCACGCTGCAAGTAAACACCCTCGCTGATGGACAGCTCAGGACTGGATGGCCTCACCGTCTTCCCCCCGGGGAGAGAGCTGGAGAAGGAAGGAGGAGAGTGGAGGGAGAGGAGGAGGGGGGGGGACAGGAGCAAAAAGGAGGAGGAGTGGGTGAAGGAGGAGAGGAGAGGGCTCTGTGCTGAGGGACCCGAGCCAAGAGCAAGTCACCCTGAGGACCTGTGTAGCCTGGCAGGCTGGATACAGAGGAGACAGCGAGAGACGGCAGGGAGAGGAAACGAGAGTAAGGGAGAAAAAAGGAAAAAAAAAAAAAAAGAAGAGGGAATGGGAGGAAAAAGTACATGGGAGAGAACGAGAGGGAGGACTGGGCCTGATTGTTCCCCTCCTGTCCCTCCTCCATGTGGCCTCCAAGGGGGCTCCTGCAGCCTCAGCGAATTTCCGTCTGGCACAGACCTGCGAGCTCCTGGGAGCAAACTGAAATATGAACTGTAAGAAGGGAGGATGGGAGGAGAGACGGAGAGAAAGGAAAGAGAGGAGAAGAGAAGGAAAGACAGGCACCAATAAACGAGAGACAGACACAAAGCTGAGATGAGTGAGGAGATGTGGTGGTCCATCCCCTGATCTCTTCACATAAATACATATAATCTCTCCCATTTAGGCACTGACAGATTTAAAGGGTAGCTTCACCCAAATTACTAAAAGTATTTACAGTATATATATATTTTTTCTCACTGACCTCTTGTGTAACAGTGCAGGTATTTGTGGTTGAGGTTCGGGTTTGCCCTGTTTTTTAGATTTTTGCCGCTACCCCAATATAATGGAGCTGGATGGGTTTTTGTTTTGTTGTTTTGTTGTTGTTTGAACCACAGAAAAATTGCCTTAAAGTAGCATCTCTTTCCAAAAATAGTGTCCCTCACATGCTGGATAATCCATAAGAGGCACCATCAATAGTTTTAATAAGACGCTTTCTTTTGCACAGAGCAAAAGTACACTTTGCACATCTATTTGATGTGACGGTGTGTAGGAGAGGGACGAAAGGACCAAAAAGTTGCATTTATTTGCAGCATTTCCATACTAGACCTTCATCAGGCAAATGGTTTGTGACAATGAGAAGCCATCTTAAATAGCCATCTGTATTCAAGGTGGCTTTTCATTGTCAAAAACTGTTTTCTCTGATGAACCCAAATGTTGCATATAATTCTAATATTGCAAGTTAGACAGTGTGCAGGGGGTCTTTCATGATTCTGTATTTTTACATAAAGTAAACTCATGATGTCACTGCCCTGATATGAACAGTCACCTGAAAGACTTTGGGTTGGTTTGGCAATGGAGGGTTTTAAAAAACTCTTCATTGTGTCCATGCAGTTTTAGCAATGAAAGTGGGAAATGGAGATTCTCCTCAGTCTCTATTGACCAAAGCTGTCAGACACTGACTTGTGTGTTTAGGGTCTGTGAGATCTTGCCATAATATTGGGGTGGCAACAGATATCTTAAAGCTTAGGCAAATAAAACTATTTTTATATATAACAAGTTTTGTTTTGACTCAAATACTGACACTGTCTGTAAAAAGGTCAGGCAGTATTTGTTCTTTGAATGTTTTTTTTTTTTTTTTCAGGTGTACGATGCTCTTATGATTTTTAACAGTGCTTTGTTGTTGTCTTATTGTATAGTGGCTTGGTTTGGTTGCATCTGGTAAATAAAAACAGGCTGACAAAGATGATCAAGGTTTCCAACAAAGTTACTTAAGTTAAGCCTGGGCAGTAAAAAAACAGTGATGCATCGGCGATATACACTTCATCAGCAGCAATAAGAAAATTGTTCAGTAATTTTGCTTAAATGCACTGAATGCAAACCGCTATGAAAGCCCCTAAGAAATGTGCCCTGGTTCATAAACAGCCAATCATATCCCTTGATAATGGAGTGTGCAACAAGTGACCCCCAAACAGCAAGTTATTTAACAAGTGTGCTGTTCAGTTGCACCACTGATATATGATAAAACAACACAAAGAAGACTGAGAAAATGAGTACAGATGGTGGGGAAATTGTTAATAAAAAGGACAACTCAGCTCAGCAGTATGGCAGTTTTTTTAAAGTCTATAAAGCCCTGTGTGCATTGATAGATGAAGTAATTAAATTCAACCTTTTTTGTGCCGGTCTTTATTAAAAATAGGTCATTAAAATGATCAGTAATTATTGATATCAACTGAAATGAAACATTATATTGTGATTTTTTTTTCTGATATACTGCCCAGAACCTTTGTGAAGAACAGTCATCAGTGTATTCCTGTGACCTGTATTTTTAATGCCGGCCTGCAAGCCAAATCTCCTGCAGAATAATAATAAAACTGAAGCTGAAAACTATATGCATGACCAGATATCACCAGAGGTAAAGGAGAAATACGTTTTGGTGATTTGAGTGAAGTGACCCTTTAAAGTTAAGTTTAGAACACAGTAAAAATGTTTGGCACACAAAACAGCCACATGTTAAGATCCCACATGTTCACCTTGAGCGGGCGTACCTTTCCTTCCACACTGTTATGAAACTTGTACTGTGTCGTATTATTCCAACTGCTCTGCTGTTGTTTTAGCTGCACCGGACAGGAGCGCTCCAGCGGAGTGTGAGAGAGAGAGAGAGAGAGCGCATGATTGGATAACTGCATACACTGCGGTCAGGTGACCATTACTGGCCGAGAGGGCACCCCTCGAGTGCGTGATGGGTCGCCAAGTAGTCACCAAACCATGAGTATGTCAAGCGCGGAGGGAGGAAAAGGGAATAACTGCAGCTTTTGTGAGAAAATTCCTATTTCTGATGATGGAAAAATAAACAGAACGGTCCCCACTGTTGCTACAATATAATCATAATTTATGACATGTTCATAATGTAATTCCAGAGAGCCACACATAGAAATTTTGACACCATTACGAGCGGTGAAAAATGATAAGAACCCTGTCTGTAATCATGCACTCTTAATGTGATGTGTCGTGTAATCATAAACTGCTGCTATGATATGGCACACATCTAATACACCTTTACTGAGGTGTTCCAAAATCACATTAGTCGATCCGCTTAATGTGGGGGGCTCGTGTGCAGCAGATACATTTGAGTCCCGTCAAGTGCAATGGAGCTGCTATCAGAAAGCAGCACTGATGACACTACTGCATTAAGCAGCTGTCCACTCCCATGATCATTAGTGCGATATGGATGCAGCGGAGCAGTGAACAGGATGCTGGGATGGCTACAAAGACAGGTCTCCAGGGGGAGAAAGGCAGAGAGATGAGTCTAAACAACATCAAGTCACCGCAGCCCTCAGAGACAGGGTCAAAACTTTTACACGCACAAACAAACATACAGATTGAATTCTCCTAACATCTTTCTGTGATAATCAAATCTTATTTCACTCAGCTTCAGGACCACATGACAGCATCATGGTCGCTCCTTACATGTCACTGTCATGTATCTTTTCTCCAGGGTGTAAGATTTACAAGAATCTACTGGCAGAATATGGCAGAAATAAAATATAATACTCATAAGAATGCTTTCATTTGAAACTTCATCTGAAATCTGAGTTTTCAGGCCACTGTAGGCTTTCCTAAGATTTCAGTGTTGATGTCTTTTCCCCTTTTAAATAATTTCACATAGAATTGATTATGGACTACTATCATTGTAAGCCATCTGTCCCTTTACAACATTCAAGATTTGGGGGGACTCTCTGAAGTCCACTCTGAAATTAGGAGCTAACAGGCTAGGAAGACTAGCATCCACTTAGACAGTGGATTCCTAGCTTGCTAATATTAGCAGTTATTCCCACTAGTCAGTACTGCACACTAACATCACCCTTCTGAGTCATTTGCAGCTCCCACACTCAGTTTTGTTTATGTTTCGCCAGAGAGGGTTCAGAATCCAAGACGACACACTTTAGAGTCATTTCCTGTATCTCTGTCACATCGGTTTTGCCATTATCTCACCCCTTTAGGACCCTAGCAGCAGGTTCTGAGTCTGGTCACTCCAACGGGTTTCCATTGATGTTTTATGTACAGGATACTGGAGGCTAAGAAGGTACCTGTTCAATCCAACAAGAATTGCTCACCTGGCGTTTCTAGCTTCCGGTGGCCCACTGAATATGTGCAGAGTTGATGAGTGTGATGACATCACAGGTCTTCATATTACTTTTCTCATCTCCAGGAGAGTTTTACAATTATAAAACTTTGATAGATCAAAACTTCAACATCGAAAGAGTCATTACTGACCTTGCTTGCAGTTCAAGATGTCTCTTTTACAGTGGTGGCTTATGGGGGGAAATGTTTTTTTAGGCTTCAAGGGAATTTTTGCTGTAATACTGCGGTTGGCCACTGGTAGGAACTGGTTGGAAGCAAGGCTGAGAGGCGATGCCGTATCCAGGTTCCTCATTATATATCTATGTATTTTTCAGACAGACAAATCAGGAGAAAATTAACGTTGTTGTTGTAGACCTGTCTCTGTCTCAGCAACACTCTCTCATGAGTTACAGTGACACAGATTTGCTATTAAGCAAATTAAGCGAGCAGATAAAAATAAGTGGCAAAATACATTTTTACTGCATTCATCCATCATCCATCCACATGACATTCACAATACTTCCAACACTTCTTATCAGGAGACAGGAAATGTATAGACTACCATTTCATACCACTTGCACAGCTTGTAATGTGTTATCTCATTATATTAGCATCTAAGACATCCATCTCTTTACAACATTTGACATTGAGAGGACTCACTGTGCCGTTACGTTTGTATTCCACTCAGAGAGCAGAAGCTAGTTAGCTCAGCTGTCTAACATTAGCAGTGATTCCCACTTGACATTACTTTTTGTTCATGTACTGCTGAGTCATTAACAGCTTTTCTACTGGCTGCAAGAATGGAGGGTGAGGGCGGGTCATGCTAGCATTAGCTGTCTCTTTTTTTGGGTTAATTGATCCAAAAGACCACACTGTCAAAACTAGATAAACACTGATACAAAGCGACATTTCTGATCTTTCCTCTGTCAAAAAACATAATATAGACCATCTTCCTCTTTAATAAAGTCAAACCACAGCTTTGTAAAAGGCAAAATGGTTTAAGCTTGCTTCAATCTTACCTTTTCTTTCATTTTGTTATAAAGAACGCATATTTTGCTTACTGTGCTTTGCTCTGATAAGACATGCTAATGTTACACTCCTTGTTAGCAAGGTTAGCCACGGCAGCCTTGAGGACCAGACCTGCTCTGAAACCACGACCATGAAAGATGAATTCCACGAAGCTTCAAAACACACACACACACACACACACACACACGGCCTCTGAAAATAACTGCACAGCAGATTAAAGAGAGAAAAAAAATTCCATCTACTACAAGTATTTAAAGCTTGAATGACTGCGTTGGCTTTTAGCATTTATTGAATTCTAACTCAGAGATGTAACCTTGCTCTTGGAATATTCCCACTATCTGGCCAATGAGGTGCAATTGTACAAAGATAGAGTGTCTAATTAGCTTAATTATGAGGGATTAACAGATAAAAATCAGAGGTGGGTGAAGATTACAATAGAGAAAATCAGCCCTTTTTTCTATTTTCATGGAAATGGCTGCCACTAACAATGAGCTACGTGACCTAGAGCTATGGTCAGAAATGAAAAGGGTAATTAAAAAATAAAGCAAAGAAAAGGCGAGACCAGAGGAAAATATGTATGTATATATTAAAACTTTGCCCATATCTGGCTAGTAGTTCATTTTAAATAGCATATGGTTCGTGTTGGAGCTGTACGTGCCACTTTCAATGAGGAGGGTCTGCTGTATTTCCCCACTGTGAAAAGCAAAGTCACACAGGGGGTAATTATCTGTGACGTGGAGACAGACATGGCTTCCTACCACACACGCTCTCAAACACACACTCCAACATTTATGCACAGCCATATGGTCCCTGGTGCACAAATGGATGACTCCCACTATGTGTGTGTTTGTGTGTGTTTACTGAGCTATGGATGGGTTCCCCCTCAGAGCCATGGGTTGAGTGAATATTCTTAGCACGTTGGGACAGTCCACAACACAGTGCGTCCCTGTAGACCCCTGCCCTGCCTGCCTGTACCCTCTGATTTGGACAGAGGGCAATCAAGCAGACCCAGTAAACAATACACAGCGAGGCCGTGGAAAACCACAATAGCTCCTCAATGTATTCCTCTTGTATCACTAGGGACACCAGTGTTTGTCCAATCACTGTGGAGTCGGAGAGAGGCAGTATGGAGGGACTATTAAAATGATCAAGGATGCTGGTTAATGGCCAGTGGAAGATAGGCAGCGGAAGATGACATGCCGTACAGTGCTTTCATAGAGCTTCTTAGGGAACATCCATTAGAGTGATGGCCCATAGGAAAGATATATATAGTGGAGTGTCAATGGCTGCTTTTCAAAGACATTTTCTTGTTTATTTTTTCCTGGGTATGCCTCCAGAGATCTCACTTCACTCTGAGCCAGGGGGCAAGAGCAGTGGGGTTGTTTGAGGCCCTTCATGTGGCCATCCTGGAGAGGGAAACTCCCAAACTGTTTTAGGACATCACACAGTCAACCTGCTGGTACAAATGATGAGACAGACACTCTGAATACACAGAGACACTCACTCAAACAAAAAAATGAATGCAACATTGCTTGTGCTTTAAGGAGGACAAGGTTTTTACATAGATATTCAAATTTCTCTCCTCTGTGACAAATGTGCCTGACATCGTTGGTCTCTTGACGTCCATGTAAAGGAAAATAATAAATATATATCAGCCCAGCAGTTCACTTCAGCTCACTTCAGTTCCAACAAACTGACACAGGAGAAAAAAAACATACCATCTTGTCTGTGTCCTCTGACTCTGGTGGATCAAACATGTCTGAACGTGTCCAGTAAAGCTGCTAGTCAGAGCGTCCACGTTTCAAGTTGAGAAAACTCGCTTCACTAAATTTTGTAGTTTTTAGTCAAACTGTTCTTGTTTAGATAAACTTAAATCTTTGAGATTTATAAACCAAAACAAATCTATATTTCAAAAATTGTTCACAGTGATCTGTGAAGCCAAATTGTCATTATTTGTGTATAATGGTTGCCATTAAAATCGTACATTTATTAACCATTTGTTGTAACTTTATTGAATTTACTCAACAATTTTTGAAACACAAATTTGTTTTTTTTCTGAAACTCAAAGGTTTTTATTAAGAAAAAGGTAAACTATCTCGGGCGGCACGGTGGAGCAGTGGTTAGCACTGCCGCCTCACAGCAAGAAGGTCCTGAGTTCAAATCCCCCAGCTGGCTGGGGCAGGGCCTTTCTGTGTGGAGTTTGCATGTTCTCCTTGTGTCTGCGTGGGTTCTCTTCAGGTTCTCCAGCTTCCTCCCACAGTCCAAAGACATGCATGCTAGGTAGACTCTAAATTGGCCGTAGGTGTGAATGTGAGTGTGAGTGGTTGTCTGTCTCTATGCGATGAACTGGTGACTTGTTCAGGGTGAACCCCGCCTCTCGCCCAATGTCAGCTGGGATAGGCTCCAGCCCCCCGTGAACTTTTTATTTGTTTATTTCAACACTTAAGAGTTTGGGTTTGATTCAGAATTTGAAATTTTAGTGAAGACAGTTGTGTTGAAGTTGTGAGTACTATCAAGTTTTATTTTTACAGTGTGATTGTCGATTACAAATTGCAGATGGATTCCGAATCCAATAGGGTTCATGGATTGGTCACAAGTTTGGCGTTTGATTAGTGAAACATGCCAAAATGACTGAAAGTAAAAAGCGTTGCAAATTGCAGCATGAAACAGGCCACAGATTGTTGCTGGACTGGTGTCATGAGGTTCCACAGTAAAGCTCTCCTAGATGAACAAAAGTTAAACTGGGTTGGTAAAATGACTTGAATGTTTTAAGTATTTGATCAAATCTCTAAAGCTGCAGTTTCTTAGGCGAGGAAAAATGTATGAGATGAAGTGTAAATTACAACTGCATTTTTCCTGTAAAAACTGTCAAGAGGGAGAGTTTTCTGGTTGTTGCGTTGCTCCTGCACAACTTTTTTCTTTTTCTTTTTTTTTCTGCAGTAAGCACAGGGCAATACAAGAAAATCCATTCTTTTCTATTGTTCCACTCTATAAGGCGAGCTTTGGTAATGACTAAACAGAAACTGGAGTGTCATCTGCAGACAGAAGTAGAAGAAAGAGAGTGTTCCTCTCACATTACCTACTGCTACATTGGCAAATGATTAGGCTGCTGAAAACATCTCATTATCAGTATTTATGAGGGAGTGCGCCAGCCGGAGTAATGACAGCTTTACTCCAAAGTGGCACTCTCTCTCCTCCTTTCGCTCTGCACACACTCTCCCCTCCCTCTCTCTTTCTCTCTCTCTCTCTCTCTCTCTCTGGGTCATACACACACTCTATTTATCTGTATACATACAGGAGAGATATGTGTATTGTGCAGATAAAAATAGGTTCAGATACTATAAATGTTGTCTTACTGTAGTACATTAATGCATTGTTCTCTCCCTCTAAACAGACCTTTTATTTCCTGCTGTGTGTCTGAGAGCCTGTCTGTGTGTGCGTACGTGTGTGTGTGTGTGTGTGTGTGTGTGTGTTACTGCGTGTCTGTCTTTGTGAGAGAATATTTGTGAGTTTGAGGCTTTAAGAGTAAGGACACTTAACCAGACATTATTCTTTATGGAAGTTCTCTTGAGGAGTTTCATTTTAGGAGTTTGAAAAAAGATTAGATCAAGGTTAAAGTCGAGAGTTTAGGGTAGACTTGTTCAGTAGTTCTGATGACTACAGTCTATTTAGTCGGTGGAAAGTACCAGCACCTTCAGACAGATCATTGTATCCACCTATATCATGTCCTTGGTGTTCTTTACACAAGTATTAACACACAGGTCTGTCAACTTTTTCAGGTAGTCTACAGTCAGAAGTGCCACCTGTAAAACAGTAGCTGCAAAAAACACGAACACGGCTGTCTGCGACCACACTGAGGCCAAAGCATCTGAAGCCAAATTGCTCCAAGTCTGGGACACTAAAGTCTGTGTGAAGAAAATAGAGATTTTTTGACGAAACACATTAGACATGTGAAAAGACAGCGCGTTCCTATCCCAGCTCCCATACCATCAGCAGCTGTATTGGACACATGCAGAACGGCTTTTTAAAATGTGCTTAACGCTGTGAAAAGGCTGCAGTTTGGTTAGGTTTAGGCACAAAGGATTCTTCTTGAGATGTCAGTGAAGTCGCTTGCAAGACAAAAGGCACATGATGAAAGTGATGAACCTGAAGTGACTTGCAACATGTAAGTCATGTGACAACTGTAGCGTGATGTAACGTATAACTTTTAACACTGTTTTGGTATCACATGGGACATGACCTCCAGTCTCCTGGGTAAATGTCTTGTGCGTGTTTGAGCCATCCATTCACCCCACCTCCTCCATGTGCAGACTTTTGTCCCTCTTTATTCTATGTCAAAACCGGTGCATGTTATATAGCCACAGATGGGTTTACACTGACGCCACTTGAAAAGCCCAGTGGGTCACGTTCAGCCACTAGCAGGTACTTTGCACGTCTGTCTGAGTCGCCGAGGGGCGTTGACAAATCATTGGTATGTGACAAGTTGGGAATGAGAATGGGCTGGCAAAGACTGCGAACTATATGAACTCTGGAGTCAGAGCATTTTTAAAACTGTTTTTTGTTTGTTTTTGTTTTTTTTTAACCAGTTTTGTGTTCAGGATTTTATGGGTGGGACTGAAATCGTGGCTTGCGTTTTCAGGATGTTTTGAGAAAGTTCTCAGTCCAAACTGAAATACAATGAAAGGAAAATAGCTTCTTCTTCTTCTTCTTACCAACTTTCTTGCTTGTAAAAATTAAATCCTGCAAAAAAATTGAGTCACAGAGCAGTTTCCTTGCTGTCAAGATGTTAAACCTGAGTTCTGTTGCTTCCTCCTCTCTGTCAACACCACCCTTAAAGGCAAATTTGTCATTTGTGATTTTAGGCTATATAAATAAAGTTGAATTAACTTATTTTCTGTTCTGATCCAGCCAAACACAACTTATGTACTTTCTGTTACTGTTGTCAGACAACTGAACAAGAATATAATGGTGATTTGTTTGTAGCTTATAAATGTCAATTAAGGTGATTCCTGCAGTCCTGTACTTAGATCATTAATAAAAATTACTATTTTACACATTCAACAGTGACATTCATGATTAGCACTTAGAAGCCAGAGAAAGCTGGCTTCATAGATATACATTAGTGTTTGGGGAATTAAGTAGGAAGTGACAGTTTGTGAGCTTGAAAAAAAATCCTACGATAAATCATTCTATCAGGAACGTCTCGTTGTGCGGATCTGTTTTTTCTTTTTTTTTTTTTTTTTTTTTGCCATCCACACCACCAGCATTTTCAGATTAGTCTACTCTACAAGAACATTTTTGAAAAGCACATTAGTTTGTGTGAAAGCCCCTTTGTTTGGACAGAAATCCTGGAAGAAAAGCTATTCTTTCAAATTAGATCAGCTCAGTGTTCACATGGGCTAACATCCTCTTCAAGACCAGTCAACATGTCAACTTCTTTCTTGGAAGCTTTAGTTTTAACTTGGCAAACTTGTTGAAAATCTGGTTTCGGTCACAGATACATACTATCTCTGCACTAATCATTTTTTTCATCTGTAGACCCAACCCGAGAGACTGAGGAGATTTCTTATTAGTTTGGATCCTGTTGCCTGAGGGGCCAGAGAGCGATGAGATATTTGACCAAACGCAGAAACCCAATAAGGGGCCATCGATTAGGAGGGATGAGCACCATATTGGAGACACAGGTGGCTACAAAGAAATTAAAAAGCTGCAACAAAGAAATGGAAGAAATCAAAACTGGGGCACCTTAAATCTCTTTGCGTCTCTGCCACAAGTTGAGCGTCTGTTTGTTTGTTTATGTTTGGGATCCCCCGGGTGGAGGGTGTGCTGCCTGTCTGAAGAGGAAGTCACAATAGAAACTTGTGTGGACCATGAAAGAGCCAACACAACATGTGTTCAGTCAGTCTGCTCTCAACTTTAGACTGATGAGTGTTTGATGCTTATGTGTGATCTTCAGTGTATGGGCTTTTCAGCTTTTTTTATTGACAAGAATCCTGCAGTATTCTCCCTTCATGAGGGTTTTAATGTTCAGTTTTAGTTTGGAGAGGTGTTGATTCAACTTAATGATCATTTTAGAGGATGTAGTTTGTGGTGCTATTGAACTCTGTGGCTACATTCAGGAAGGTGCTTCTATTATTTAGCCTACTCTTTTTAATATGAGTGTGATGGACAAAATGATACAAGCACATGTAACTACAATACAATACAATCAAACTGCACTACAAACCTTGAACATTAAAGTTCTCCAGGGTGCTCCAAGTATTTGATTCGGTGCTGCACTAAAAATGTTTTTTAACAACTTAAGTTGGCCACCCATGAAAGTGAGTGACTAACGTTAGCTAGCACTCTTCCTTCCAATATGTGTGTGTGGAAGCTGCCAATAACCATGTTTCTATCCAAATGTATAGGATATTTAAACCAATTTTTGATTAAACTGGTTTGTTTCCATCCACTACTGCAATTATTAGGAGTTGTTTCGCCAGGATAAGAAGTATGTTGCACTAATTCTCCAGGTGAAAAGCCATTATAGAAGTGCAGAAGAAGAGGCTACAACGAGATGCCATAATTAAAGGATCACCAGTCAAACACTGAAAAAAAAACATGGGAGCGACAAGGAGACTATCCTAGTGGAAACAGCTCATCTGTTGTGTGTGAAATGTTCATCACATCTGAAATTTTTCCAAAAATGTGTTTCCATCTCCTATTATAGCACATAAAACCTTTTTTCTAAAAAGGCAAAAAGTAGCATGAAAAGCTTTTTTTTCAAAATTCTGCTGTTCCACAACTTTTTAAATGCAATACCTCGAAATTCTCAGAAATATATGTTGCAGGAAATATGGCATTGATATAACATGACCAAAAAAATGGCACCTAATGAGAATTAGTGCTAATGGTAGCAAGCTAGGCTTTCAGAGTGGAAGCTAATTACAGCTGTTTCACACTACATGTGTGCAGCTGTGCGTGACAGCTACCTTGTTGAACTCCTGCAGCTCAAACGCCTTTGGTGTCCACACAGTCAGCGTTTCTGTTGCAGGACAGCTGCTGAAAGCCCTGTCCTTCTACAATGAGTTTGCAAAAGAGTTTTGAAGAGAAGAAAAAAGCTGTAAACACAAGACAATCAGTGATTTCCACCCTTGTTCAGAAAGAGGAGGGAGAGAGAAAGTGAAAAACGAGAAAGAAAAAGAAAAACACGGCCCTTCATCCATTTTTTCATGTCTGCCATATTCTACAGATATAGACAATGAAGCTGTAGTGATAGTTGTCATCTTGCTGATATAATATTGATGTGACTGTCAATAGATCATTTTCACTGTGTATTTTTGCTGAGAAGTGCGCGCATCATGTGGAAAAAACAGGCAAGCCTCAGAATCTCTAGATGAAGCGTGGCTGCGGCCGCAGTATGTGTGGCTGCTCTACTCTGTTAATATCAGTGCTAAAATAAAAACTAACTGGTAAGGCCATGCATGTGCACTGTTCAAGCATGTAGTGCGAGCTGTCCATTAGCCACACTTGCTAGTTTCCACTTTCCAAGTGGAATACAGATGTAACTACACAGTGAGTAGTATCAAATGTTCAATGTTGTAAAGAGATCACTAATGGGCTAGTTTAAAAAAGGGAAAACATGTCTTTAATCAACACTATGTTAGGTTATGACATGCTCCATTCAGTAGCACACCATATAAATGAACAGCATGTCTCCTCGCAATGCAGCCTCTAAAATGTCAACCACCAATCCCATGCTGAAAACATGATTAGAATGGAGCTTGTCCATTGGTGCACCAGTGTGCCCACTTGGCATAAAAGCTACTTGGTTAGGTTCAGTTTGGTTTAGGCACCACAACTACTTGGTTAAGGTTACGTGACAAAAATACTTGTTAGGTTTAGGATAGATCACGGTTTGGGTTAAAGTTAAACATAGTAAGAAAATGACAAATGCAGTATGAGGAGAGACAGAGTCTGTGTTGCACGGGTCAAACATGGGAGAACAGGGTTTGCTTCCTGCGTGAAGGAGCGGAAATTTTATTCAAACCATTATTTCCATCTTTTTTCCACCATTCTTAAAAATAACATAATTGTCACAGGAAACTTTTTTTCTTTTGCATATTTAGACAGGTATTTGTGTGGTGTAAACGTGTGTGTAAACTTTATATTTAAAGTTATTTGAAAAGTTACAAGTTTCCATACGTTGATGTTGACTGTGTCATTTATGAAAAGTGTGCAAAAACTCTATTAAAGTGGAGACGAGCAGAGACACAGCTTCACAGCTACGTTTCACAAAGTGGCAACGCTTTCTCAATATCGTCTATATTTAACTTTGACAAGAGGGAATGAGTATGTTTGTGTTGTAAATACTAAGTGTGCAGGGGCTATAATATGAATTGGCTGCAACTGGATACATGTGACTAGGGGGCAAATGGATCTAATGGTAGTCTTAATGCTGGCCTTGAATAATGAGGCCTTTGTCTAATAAAACTGGAAAGCCTCCAAATACCTATAGGGACCTCGGCTAGTTAGAGCAATAACAGTCTATCAAAAGAGAAAGCAAAGTGATTACTTAGAGGGTAATAAATACAAGGCCCATGCTGGGGAGGGACTGGGGGCTAGAGTGAGAGAGAGAGGGCGAGGAAGAGAGAAAGACAGAGACAGGGACAAAGAGAGACAGAAAGAGAAAGAAAGAGCTTATTGAGTAAAACAAACTCTACATCTTTTCTTTTACCAAGCACTGCTACTGGAATCTGGATATACGTCGCAAAAGGAAGCTATGGAAAAAAAGTCGGGTTGGTAAATGTGAATACATTTGTACCAAATCATTCAGGCTGAAGTCCTACTTAACCTTTCAAGAGCTTCCCTTTCAAGAACTACACATCAAGATAGCTTCAATTGAGATAACATGAAGTGAAAAAATTAAAATACAAATGAATTTTGAGCAAGAGGACCTTGATTATTGTGACAAGTAAGAAAATAATAAAGAATCAGAATTAAAACTTCTTAACAAGTAGAGTCTTTTTTCCCCCTTACTTTGACAACTACTTCACACCACACTCTGTAATTACTTTGCAAAATAGTTTAAAATTCAGTTTGAAATATGCTACAAGAAAGGACCACCAAACAAAGAACACAATCACAGCCACTGTGTGCATTTCTATGGCGGCCAAGGGCAAACACTACACTTGAGAAAGAACATGGAGTTCTGTGGAAATATTGTCCCTTATATTTCAAAATGACAAAATAGTTCAAACCTGAATGTCAAGATTGTTTTGAATTTTGAAGAACAGTTTGAAAACCAATCAGGTTTACTCTGATTGCTTAAACGGACAACCCTGGTTTTGCACGCATACTGGAACATGCACACACACAGAGACCAAAAAAAGGGGGTTTTCACTGTCTTCCCCATTCCCAGCATGTCTTAAATGGTAGAGTAGTGCTGACCTGGAGGAACAGCTTTAGGGCCAGAGAAATGGACACAATAACACCACCATCAATTATAGCCCTGAGAGAGGAAAGGGAGAGTCCAATCAGAGAATTAGAGCGATGTGGGGCAGACAGGTGGATCGACAGCCTCCAGGCAGAGGAAGAGGGCGGGAAAAGGGGATGACAGAGAGGACAGAGGGGAGACAGACTGCTGGTCACCACTCTAACTAAGTGACGGGGTGAGGATAATAAAGAGTCAGTCACACAGAGCGAGCGGTGGCCTCAGAGGGGGGAGGAGAGGGGGAGCAGAGGGGTGACAGAAGTGAGAGATGGACTTCATCAAGACTGCTGCCTGATGGTCAGGGTTCAGACTGTTGCTGTGTTTCTGGCCCTCTGTCTTCAGGGCAGGGGGAAAGTGTGTGTGTGTGTGTGTTCATGTGTGTGTGTGCAACTGGCTCAATCTCTAATGACAGGTGAGCGATTCATTGCCCCCCCACCAGAGTGACCAATGCCTTTCCACTCCAGGCCTTGATTCATTTCAGCTAATGTATTACTGGAGGAGCATCACTGTCCACTGTCTGCTGACTGGGCTGGACCGACCTTAACACCAAGCTCCACTGGACTGCACTGGGCTCTCCTGAGAGTTTCCACAGACGCAGCACGGTTTCCTCACCCACACGTACAAATTTCAACCGTTAACCTGAAATGGACGCACTTTTGGTACATTTTTACATAAAATTTAATTTGAGTTCAAAACTTGATCAAATTCATCTAGAAGAGGCTGTGCAAATAGAATGTGTGAAATTGATGGCCTCGAGATGGGAAAAATTACCTGAACCAGGTTAAATAAAAAATTACAGTAAACCAGAAAGTTGATGAATATCTTTCATTCCAGCCCGGCCTTCTAGAAATTATGTTTATATACAACTAATTTGCCACAGCAAATAAGTTTTGAACAAAATAAATAATGTCATCTGATTCAAGCTTTCTACTGACATAATGAGGAAATGTTTGTAATTAACACACCCGGCAAGTCACAGAGATGTTATCCAATACAAAATGTCCAGTCTTGCAACTGAATATCCACTTGTAGTGACTACAGCATTGTTAAAATGTTTAATAATTATGTACTTGCAGAGCTTGGTTATAGTCAGGGAAAAATCATGGTTTGAATACAGACAGTCTGCAGTGCCTCATGAAAGTTTGAAAGTTTTCTCTTTTTTCTCTCTTATATTAATTCTTAAACAAAGTAGTGAGGAAAATACGAAAATTCATGAAACGTGAAATCAGTTCTTACCAATCTGAGTATGTCGATGAATCATTTTTAATCTTAAATTAGATGTGCGTGCCATGAAAGGAGCATATGGAAACGCCCCAGTTAATCCATAAAAGGGCCGCAGACTGAAGTGCTGTGTGCAAACCACAAAGCAACAAGCCACTGACATTTGGCAGGTGGTGTTACACTTTTAAAAGAAAAGGAAAGGAAATAACACTGAAGGACAGCAGCCAGGTCAAACCTTCACCCCTGGCCAACAGGCCACAGCATTCAGGATTTTGTGCATCACATGTTACTTTGGCATTTATTTAATGGATTTTTTTACATTTTAAGGAAGGACAACAGATGTGGAGATGGAACCTGGACGTTCACATGAGAACAGTGGATTAATCTGATCTGCTGAGCGGCGGTTTGCAATAACAATGATCATTTTGGGACGATGCACGGCGCATCCATGATCCCTCCCATTTGGGAGTAGTCCAGCCTGAGTCCCAGTTAAGCAGTGGACTGGGATATGTCGGACCAATCACCAGTTTCTCCTTGGAAGACCAGAAAAGTGATACAAACTTTCTCTCATTGGTTCCATTTTAGATGATGACAGACAGGCTACAGCGAGCTCAGCTAAGACTGATCAGGAATCAATAAGGTAATCGAAAAAGAATCAGACCTGTAAGCAGAATTGATAATGGCATAGTTACAATAAAATCTTATCAATTTCAATCCCTATTCACAACCTTGTAACTGAAGTTATTTTGCTGCCTAAACCTAACCACAGTTGGGAATCAGGATGTGATCCCCAGTCTGGTCCACCACTTCCCTGCGACCCTGGTCCAGCACATAAATGTAGCTCCTCATACACAAAGAAAATGCCTCTAATTATTATAAGTGTTAACTTTTGCATCATATATTGCTTTCTAAAATTCTCACAATGAAACAATAGATGTTGTGTCTCTGCACTAAGATTTGCTAAAACCATCATAAAGCTTGGGTAAACTATGTTGTTTACCCACAGGCTTTGTGATTTTAAAAAAATGTATTGATATTTTATTTGACAGGGACAGTGCAATTTAACAATAATTTAATATAGAGTATTAAACTAATGTGTTGCACAGAGTTTATAGTATTTTCAACTCTTTTACTCCTGTTTGGTCTGCAATTGTGAAGCGTATAGTAAGTTGTTGTGATGTCTTGAAGAATAATGTGCACTGTTCATAATGCACACCACAAAGTGTCACTTAAGTCACACGACTTAAAGTGGCTCTTCATACACACATAAAAATGTCTCTCTTTTCAGACAATATTAATACGATCAATTAATAACTGGTGCTCAATCCTGACTGTTTTCTGAGTGTTGTTTTACTATTAGGATAGTCAGCTAGTCAACATTTAGTTAAGTTTAGAGCTCAACACGCACTTTGAACTAGGGTCATAAAACGATGATTTTCGTCACATGGCTCTGTCTGCAGGAGAGAGGACATAGTGAGACAGACAGAGGAGGAAGAAGCTGGAGAGAGGGAGTGGGGGGGTCGGTCTGTCTGTCCTTCCTTGGGGACTGGACTGCCCCTCCTGGCTGCCCATTAAAAACAGAATTCCTCCACAAACTGTTTGTGTTTTCAGTCAAACTCCTCCAGGGTGCTGCCTGCCACAGCACAAGACAGTCACACCACGCCTGTCCTCTCCTCCTCTCTCTGTCTCTCTCACATTCCCTTCCTTGTTCTGTCTGAGACCTGTCTACTATCAACATGTGGCACATGTCCTTGACAAGTCAAGAGGATCCTTCGCCACAGGAGCTGGGTGGCACCCCCTTTTCTTCTCTTCTCCACCTCCCACCCTCACCCTGCCTCCCTCTCTCAATATTGAGTTGCCGGGGTAAAAGGGGGCCAGAGGAATCTAATAACTGTGACAGTGGGGCTTTTTTGGCATTGTTCCTGAAGCTGTGCAGACACACACAGGGCTGTCTGCTGGCTCTAATGAAAGGTTAAATGAATAGGACAAAGTGACAGGAGGTACAATAAAGAAACAAGAAGGAGGAGAGTGTGTGTGTGTGTGTGTGTGTGTGCAAGCATGTGTCCATGTCTCTGTGTGTGAGTGTCTCGAGGCCAGCCTCCTCAGCTCAGGGAACAACAAGGACAGCCCCTCCGCAGTGCCACAATATTCAAAACAGATTGGTCTGCGACACGGTGTGTGTGTGTGCACTTTTATGTGTGTGTTATGTGTGCAGGCTTGGGGAGTAACAGACGACATGTAACAGTATTACATCATTAAGATACAAAAAAGGGAACTCTATTCCTTTAGAGTTACAGATGAAAATATGTAATCAGATTACAGATGCATTTAGTAAAAGGGGGGGGGACTATAAGCAAGACATTTTAAAATACATTTAAAATAAAAAACGATATGCTTCCGTGCACATGGCACACACATTACAACACCAGTCTCACAACACTACTCTGGTCTCAGTGAAACTAGCTAATCTTACAGTCAATTCATTATGGCCCCTAGTAAAAGAAAGTTTGTGCAAAGTGGAAATTTCAACATTATTTTGTCTTTAAATCAGAATAGTTTAACATCTCAGTACGGTGACAGTTCTGCCTTCAGCTGTGAAAATACCGTCATCAGACAAAGACATTAGCTACACATACCAACCGCTAACATTAGCGACACAGACCAACTGCTAAAGTTAGCTATACAGACCAAATGCTTATGTTAGCCACACAAAACAACATTTAACATTAGCTACACAGACCACTCACTACCATTAGCTACAAAAGACCAGACACTAACATTTGCAACAAAGACCAACTGATATCATTAGCTTCAAAGAAATCCAGTTAGCTAGCTAGCTTTGAATGCTACTACAACTACTGCTGCTGCTGCTGCTGTAATATTTTGGGACTGTGGGGATGATGTACATTTGAAATTATTGCTATTAGTCATAAAACATTATATTAAGTTAAACAAAAGGAACAGCATATTAGGTATTGATGTAAGTAAGATTAGCTTACTGACTACATGTTTTAGCAGGTAATTAATAACTGTATCAGAAAGCATTTTTAAAGTAACGCCTATGTGTGTGTGTGTGTGTGTGTGTGTGTGTGTGTGTGTGTGTGTGTGTGTGTGTGTGTGTGTGTCTGACTCCCCCACCAGGACACAGATGCTGAAGAAGAATTCCAGCATGGGGTTCTTTGATAAATGTTAAGGTCACTGGCAGAGGGGAGGGGTGGAGGCTGGATGGGGAGGGGCGGGGGAGCGGGTGCAGCGAGGGAGGAGGCAGAGGGAGTGACGAGGGGGGACGCATGTCTCGTCTTGTGCCTCTGCCTGCCTGTGCCTTGGTGGAATGCGGAGTCACATGAAAGAGGCCCTCTTTCTCTCTGCCTCTCTCTGAGACTCGTCTCTTGTGTCTGTCTCAAAAGCGCCACTGTCCCCCTCCTAACACACTACCTGTCAGCAGATTAACCCTCAGCTCCAAAAACACACACAGATGCAGTCATACACACACTCATACAGATGTGGCCTTCGCACACAGTTCACAGGCATTAAATTTCCCTCAAACAGGAAAAGTGAACTAAGATGCAAGCAAACACACAAAATCCCATCATCCTTAGACTGCTTAATTACTATGATTAGCGCCGTAAATAGCAACTTTGTCACCACCAATCACAGGGTAGGACTTCTAGCATGTCATCCAGGTGTGTGGTGATGCATCGCATGGCACAGTAGAGTCAATAGATGAAGCATAATCAATTAAAGCTGCATATATCCCTTGGAGACTGTGACGTAGATTCAGACACTGATAGAGTTAAGTAAATGTCACGGTCAGGTTTAATATGTGGCATCAGACTGAAGGAGGAAGTCTCTATTAGATTGCATCAAATCAGTTCTACAGAGTTAATCCATGTGTTCCTGCCACACATTGAGGTCGAGACTCAAAGAAAATGGATGTATATCTGTGGTGTCTTTGGCTGGTAGCAGGTGTGTAGTGGTCATATAGCTTAAATAACAGTTTCTGCTGTTTAAAATGCTCAAAGCCACAACAGCCTTCTTAACTATGTAATTCAGGGTCTTAATTTACTTTTTTCCCAAATTTGAAATAATCAAACCAATCATTAAAAAATCCACAACATCAGGTGTCTCACTCACGCTCAGGCCACACTGGCTGCGTAAACCTGTAAGTGATGCTACCTCACTGAACTGCAGCTCGCATGCCTGTGGTACCACACATACAGCATCTCTGCTGCGGTGCTGCTACTGGGAGCCCTATCTTTTTACATTGAGTTTTCAGAAGAGTTGTGAAAAGAAGAAAGGAGTTGTAACCAGAAAACAGTGTGATTTAATCCACATGTTCAAAGAGAAAGCGAAGGATGGAGAGAGAAAGAGAAAAGAAAGAAAGAAAAAGAGAGCGCACCAGGAAAATGCTGCCCCTCACCTGATTTTTTTCATGTCTGTGACACAGATTGACATTATAGTGAGAGGTGTCATGTTGCTAATGTTGATATACAGTAACCATCAACAGATTATTTTCACTGTGTACATCACCATCAAGATTTTGTAAGGAGGGCTACCAAGGGTGAGTGAGAGGACAGCAAACTGGTGCTGTGGGAGCCAGAACATGGACATTGGTCACAAGCGTGTCCCACATTAACATACATGGACACTAAAGAAAGACACAGGAGTGGAAAGTACAGGTGAGCTAGCCAGATGCATGGAGGATGAAGATAACTGGAGGCGTTGCTCCAGATGACCACATGATGATGATTTTTGAACCACATGCTCACATGAGCTGTGTGGCTGCCTTTAGCCTGTTAATATGGGCGCCAAAGTGCAGGTTTGGTGACCATGCAGCCCGTGTGGCCTGGCTCGTGTGGCCTGGGTCCAAGAAAAACCTCTCTGCTCCCATTTAATTTGTGTCTTTGAGTCCAAGCCAACCAAACAACGAGGTACTGAAGCAGTTGTCAAAAACCTTACCTCACAGAGCATATGAGGTGCTGGTCTACCGATGCCTTGATCCACAGCAAGTAACATTAGTTTGGATCCAGTCGAGGCAGCGTTACTCCAGGAACTCCTGTGGTACCACGCACAATTACCGTTTTTGTCACAGAAGTTTGGTGGATTTCAATATGATAGCTGCTGACTCTGTCCATAGCAGTGCATTGCTTAGCTTTGTGCCATTAAGGGAGATATCAATCAAAATGTGATCTACCAGTAATTATCAACATGTATTTTCATTCAGATTGTTGTAGATGCTTAATGAGTAACTAAACTTTGATGTCATGCATATTTTTACTATTTCAAGTCCAATTCCCAGAGGCTTCAAAAGGTTGACCTCCCTGGCTCTCAGCAAGTGCATAACATTTGCATATCTGTTACATTACCAAGAATTGTTTTGATATCAACAATACATACATATATCAGTGTGCTCCGATCTGACGCCCTGATCAGCAGGACATCAGTTCTTAATGCCTTCAAAAATCCAGAATATATTTTTATGATGCAACGACAGTATGGTTCAGGTTTGGTTAGGTTTAGGCACCAATACAAGTTGGTTAGGGTTAGGGAGCATGGTTTGGGTTAAAATGGGTACTTGGTACTTACACTGTGGTTTGGGTTTGTCTTGGTTAAAAGAAACCAATGTTGACTGTCAGTAGGAGACAGGAAGTGAACATCAGTCTCCCATGGAAACCACTACAACCTCCTCCTTATGTGGCTCTATAAAAACTTCACCCAACTTTCTCCTTTTCTTCCGACTGACGAGAATCATAATTATTATGGCTTACTAGGGCTTTGTTCCTTAAACCTAAACAAATGTCATTTTGGGGTATTTACTGAAATGACTGATGTTGGAGCCTTAACCTTGGGCACACAAATACATGAGAATATTCACAATGTAACTGAACACACACGCAAAGCACTTAACTGATTTTTTAAAAGTCATATCCAAAATTAATGATATAATTCATACAAGGATAAAGAGTCCAGACTCTGCAGTAAGACTTGGTAATCAAGGCTAGATTATACATTCAGCCCACAAGGTTACAACTGTGTCTCAAACATTATCAATATGTTCAGATTAGAATAAATTGTCAGATAAAGCACAAGGTGACTACTGCTCCCTCTTGACCCAACTTATATGGGATTTACACATTGGTTACGTCAATATGAACACACAGATTAATGTTACCCACGCTCAGATACTAACTCCCCAACCTGAGAGCTCAACAAAAACCAGATGTGGACCATAAAGTTGACTGCTGCATTCCTACAGGACAAGAAACAAATATAAAACTGGTAAGAAACATCTATCTCAAAAGTCATATCTAAGATTAACAGACTCCCTGTTCAGTTGATAGTCAGAGCTACTATATAGCCCAGACCTGTTTAATACTGTGTTCAATATGATGTTGCTGCTTGATTGTTGAGGGTGTTTTATCATAACAATTAGAGAAATTCATTTTTAAAAAAGAGCAACAGTCTAAGCAACTGCTCTTGGTATCATTCAGAGGAATATCTAAATTAATGCTGTCTGTCAGCAGTCACCTGGCTATTTAGACTAACAGGAGATTTTATAGAGGGCCAGTGGACCTGTGAGCCAGGAAAAAATGCCCTGTGCTCTTTGATCCTGCAATAGACTGGCCAGCTGGCTTCATACAGGTGTGAGTGTGCAGCAGGGTTACAACTTGGTCACATTTTCTCCTCAGTCAACCCCTTTGTATATCAGGAACATGTGCTAAATCGGCACGGTGGTGTTCAAATTACCATACTGCTGTACCACAAAAGTTAAAAAGTCCCATAACTTATGGAAGACCTATCATGCTACATAACCACGTAATATTATTTGCCAAATAACTAGTTACATGTACAGCTATCCAAATTTACACCGCATCTAAGCAACTGAAACACCTCCTCTGTAGACATGCCGTAATTTGGAAAGTAGTTTTGCATAGCAAGGCCTATCACTGCACTTTGTTTTTGTACAATGCTGGTGCTGGGGAAAGTGTGGCTAAACCCATTATCGTTCTGAAATAAGGCGAAAAATGCTTTGTCTCATTTATATTTCTTTAAACCAATCGCAATTGTCTTGAGTGGTGCTAAGCCCAGGACAACTGTGACTGCAGTGAAGGTGTCCTTACGAAATAGTGAATGACTTGGTTTGGTGGAACATTTGCACATTGGTAAGCGAGCCCTTACTTTAAAGGGGCTACATGCCGACAAAAGAAAAGGTAACAGCTGCTAGTTTGTATATGTTCATGCTGTTAGCCACCAGGTTAGGGTTTGGGTAGCTTGCCCTTTTCAGCATGGAGGTTGCTGGTTTGGGTAGTTGTTGTTATTGTTGTTTCTGGTAGCGACAGGGACTTTTAAAACAGTAACAGACAGATAGCAAATGGGAGATTGAAATAGCCGGCCAGTGGCAGGCTTATTCTAATAGTCTGCTTCCCGTGAGTCAGACTAGTGGGAAAGTAATACAAAAACATGCAGATTAAACTTTGATTTATTACCTGTATACTGTATACTTTCTTACACAGAATCCAAACAACTGTCCTCAGTTACCTTTTGCCTTTGATAAAGCATCACAACATGAATATGACTTTAAAATGTACACTAGAAGTGTCAAACAGAAACAAACCCAGTCACTGAGCACTTGAATGCATCTTGAGTGATAGAAATTTTCCTGTTCCACCCATGAAATTTAATAACTTTGGGGAACAAATGACAAATTGAATATATGAAGTTTCACAATGGTTGGATTTATTACGAAATGCTAAGACACCTCTATTCCCTGTCTATTATGTAATAACAAAATGAAACAGTAAAAGAATATAACCTACAGTGCCATAAATTTCTCCATGAACATTTCTGAGTGGTTCAAATCTCCCTTGGGTCATTTGTGTTAAATTTCTGTTCTCGTAACGACTTCATTGAACAGTGTCTGTTCATTTTTACCATTCTTCACTTTGGAAAAAGGTGTGTCTTCATGGAAGTCAAATGGGAAAGATGCCATCCACTAAGTACACAATGTCATTTCATGTTCAGAATATTTGAGCTAGCCTCACATTGCTCAAGCGTGACGCATTTATGAAATTACAGGAGTGTCCCCATGCTCACTTGGTTAACCCTGCCAGCCCTCAATCAAATCTTGAGTATTGGAGCACACTGAATCATCATTTAGCAGCAATGAAAGACTTGGGGGAAAACTTCGTTATCAGCAATAGTAACTTAACAGGGAAAAAAATATTCTCTGTAAATGACAACTCAGTTTGAAATAGTCCCCTCTACTACTATACTGAAATCACTAATGACCGACTGGACGGCAGAATCTAAAATTATATGGTATCCTTAAAGATATGTATGCTGTAATTCAAGTACGGTTTATGCAATTTGTTGGGATAAAATAAAGGTAAGACATCATAATCCTTGTTGCTCTTGTAACCCTTGTGCTCACTGTTCTATGAGCACTACTGGGCTCTATAAGCTTGCCAAATCTCTCTTGTAAAATAGCATGATGAAATTTTCATTTAATGCTTTTCATTCAGGACAAACTTACCAATACATCCTGGTACTGACTGTTTAAATGGCCATGGTATTCGGTATTCACAAAGTTAACAACTCACTAAGAGACATGGTAGCAAGGTTTGGTGGTCCCACCTGCGCACGATGAACTAACTTGCAACAACTCTGTGAAACTTTCTTTCACACAGGAGTTTCTATGTAATGGACTGTAGCCCCTTTTCCATAAGCATATGCTGGGTTGGTTTGACTCGTTTTGCCACGGCGCATCGGCCCAGCACAGCAGGGATTATCATTTTCATTAAAACAAGGATAGGAGGTGTATCTTTATACTGATGACACGCTTGTCTTGAGTGAGCGGGTGTAAAACAGTGGATAAACACAATTCATTTCTGACAAATTATTCACAATAAAAGTCCCCCATTACTGTGTTATTTAAAAGCTTTAAAATACCTTCATCAGCAGTAACCTTCCAAAACTCCTATATACACAAAATAAAGCAGACTGCCAAAAGTATAAATGAGAAATTAAACTTCATACCACAGGTATTCAGTTAGAAAGAGGTCATCTTGGGTTGGCTGTGGTTTATGAGACGTCACTGCAACCCGCTTGGAGGCTTGTCAGACATGCTCTGGCCCAATGCTGTAGATGGTTATAACTGGTAATGGAAATGCAAATCAACGTGCCATGGCTTGACTTAGCACAGCCAAGAATGACAATGGAAAAGCCCTATATAAGTCTCAAAAAGGCCTAACCCAGATGTTTTACTCTTGGCTGTAACATCAACAGGACACAAAATTATGACCTTAAGCACCAACTACAGCAGGATGGAGCAAGCAAGGCAATGCAAACTGATCTTATAACAATCCTCACAACCCCCACCAAAGGCTGCTTTTCAGAGGCAATTGCAAGAAGACAGGGTTGTCACACCACCTATTATAATCACGGATATAAAGGTTTGGAGTGAAGAGCACAAAGCATGTATGGTATTCAGAACCTGGACCAGAAAAGGTCCCATGTCGAGCTTTAGACAAATGTCTAAACGTCATCTGCAGTGACAAAACTGAGTATAGAGTTGGAGTCAAAGAGTCTTAGTGGACCAAATTTTCATTTATCTGTTAGAAAGAAAAAGAAAAGAAAAAAAAAAAACACCTCAAGCTACGCCTTGCCATTTTTTCGTAACATGGATCTTTTCTCTTGTAACACCACAGTCACTGTACTGTAGCTAGTTAGCTCAGGTAGCAGTCACACTAGACTGGAATACAGTTTTAGAGACTGGCAAAGGTCAGTTTGACAGCAGGGAAAATAGCACCAAGGTGATTTAACGTTAGAGCAGCTCCGACCAGGACTCCAACAGGTGGACACAGGAAACGGGAAGCAGTTGAGAAGTAGCATTTTGTGAGTTAATTTGTAAGCATGCATCATCTATCACGTTGATAAGCCTGCTAGTATTTGTTTGTGTGATTGAAAGTTATTTATGTCCTTGTTTTGAGACTTGTGTGAGGCGATACTGAGTTAACAAAGTATTCAGTCTTCATGATGGTGGTTCTATCACATTCAGAATTATTACCACTTTTGCTGTGAGCATTTAATAGACAGCTGCCTTTATGCCTCAAAAATATATATTTAAATAATTACATTAATATCATGAACATTAAGTGACTAGTGGCCTATTTTCTAATCAACCAACTTCTGGTTGATTAGAAAAATCTTTAGTCGGGGGCAGCCCTCCTTTCTTGACACTTGATGAGTTTATTTTATTTATTTGACCTAACAAATGTACATAATAGAGCTGGATATTGGTATTCGATACATTACGACCAAGTAGTATCGAGACTTCTCCAGTACAATACCTGCATTTAATTCTTTTTGTACCCAGATCTGGAAAAAAAATCAACTATTTGTATGGTTTTACTTGCAGCCAATCAGAGAAAGAGGGTATCAAATGAAGTATCCATATCCATTTGTATCCATATCACTTTAAGGGTCCTGATATTGGTATATCTTTTTAAACAATACCCAGCCATAGTACATAACATACATAACGCAGCAAACTCACACAAAAACTTACACACACACACACACACACACACACACACACACACACACACACACACACATAAAAACACACACCACCAATTGTTGGGGGGATGGTGACCAGTTGCAAAATTTTAACATATCGCCCAACACTAGGAGTTGGAGGAAGAGCTTATCCTGACTGGCCGAACCAGTACATGTAAATTCAGTAATGGACAAGCCTCCCGACCCTGTTAAAGGTATGAAGCCTATGTAAGATACAAAACTACTGTTATGGTTCCTCAAGCAACCATCAACATTTTTCTTATTGAACAGACATTGCGGTACATGTGGTGCTATGCCATTAAGGAGTTCTTTGGCGTTCTGTCAAAGAAGCATGAAGAAGAAAATGTGTGGAATGAAGTGTGAAGTTGACTTTGTCCTTTCTTTTTGATGGTACATAAACAGGTTTTAAATGAGAGAAATCTGGACTGAGAACCCGAGGAATCAGTTCAAAGGCTATTCAGGTAAAAATAACATTGTCAGGCACAGTTACGAGCAAAAAACTAAACATTCAGGGCAATAATTCCAAAGTCAACGTGCTACGTCTCAGTCCTCAGGAATTTTTCATGAGCCACCACTTATCTTGTCATATCAGATTTCTTCCGCCAGCTTTTTTGGAGGGAAGAGAAAAGACACCTTTAGGGCAAATTATTCTCCTTTAATCAAATCACTCTGTATGGCCCGAGGAGATCTTTCCATGCCTTTTGAGTCACTGGGGCATGGGCCACTAATGCACACACCCACAAAAAAATTTCATACAAACATCCACATATAGTATACTATGTATAGAAACAGCAGCAGTTTGGTGTCTTTTTATCTGAAAGCAAGAAATGAGACTCAACAGGAAAATAAAAAATACAAGAAGAAAGCAAGGAACAAAGTGGTGCCTGGAGTTTCCATCACAAGCGAAATCCCAGATTTTCTCACTCACTGTTCATGGAACAAAATCGAACAACTTTATTCTGGAGTGCAGTCAGTGCAGGAGGGAGCTATAAAATATAAATTATACCACATAACCCTATACCTCCCAGCTGAGCCATTTGGTTACAACTATACTCCTGTTCGTTACGCAGGTCCGGCGTCTCTGGTATTTCTATAGCGTCGACATGAATTATACTCTGGCCCTGCTGAAGAATGTATGGATTACAAGTGAAATGTAATTTCCCTCCCGATCGGACAGTTGCCACCCAGTGACACTGAAGTGTTTATGTTACACAGTTCCCGGTAATTAGTTCTGGACAGAATTAATTAAGGCCACCCCAAATTACAGCTGAAAACATAAGAATCATGGCTGCGTCTCAGAAGACAGAAAAATGCAGCAGAGGGTGTATTTCTAAAGGCTGCAAAATGTGTTCTATCATTTCTCACTTTGAACAAATAAAGACCGAGGGAGTGTGTGTGGCTTCTGCACACACTGGGTGTGTTCATGTACTAAGACCAAAGTTTTCCTGATTCCTTCCTTAAGGAATAGTGTTTGGACTAGCATGTGAAATGAAGCCTGTAGAAAAAAAAATGGCACAAAAAATTGAACACATGTAAGTACAAGTATCAGCTTACAGTTTAAACACAGCTTGTAGCGCAGAGTCTGATTTTAATCTGATTAACTTGCCATCTCCGAGTGTGATCTGCCTCCTCACCACCAAGACAATACTATCATTTAGCAGATTAAAAACTCTTAGAGATATCAGTCTGTGTGGTAGTACAAGACTAAACACATCTTAAATGCTCGTGTCATAACAGCTGTTAACCCTATTCATTACTGTCTGCTGTTTATTTCTCTTTTTTTAAGACTCAAGAATCACAGGATCACAGACCAAATCTCATAATGTATTCGGAGGAAATTGGAGTTTTCATGATTGTAAGTGTGTGAAGATTTAGTTTCTCACTTTGTGTGCTGAGGTACAAAAATGTAATTATGTCCACTATATGTATATTGTTTTAAATCAAGTATGTCTCACACTGTGCTCTTTATTAAATTAGGAGTCCCGCGATCCAATTTGTTTTAACATTTCACAGTGTCTCTGTTTAGTCGCTACAGCCTGCAGCTTAGGTTACAGTGTCTTGTTCAAAGATTTCCATCTCAAGCCACCACTAGGTATATGACCCCACTCCCCCCTCTCAAAATATTACCTTTTCTGTCACAGCCAAGACACACTATCAATCACTCAAGAGATTATTGTGGCTGAGGACAGAGCCATATCAGTACAGCAGTGACCCACTCCTGGATAAATAAAACCACTGCACGAATGTTGCTTTTGTGTTGTTGAGGCATCACAGAAACCTCAGTGTGTTTCCTTTTATGTATTAAGGCCTTTTCACACCAGACTTTTTTTCCCAACCCGCAATTATTTTGCAATTGAATGGTGTTTTAAAAACCTGTATCCAGCCAATGCAAGCTTTCACATCAACAGAGTTTTACTGAGCAATGCTGCAGCTTTTATTTTTTCAGACCAAGCTCAATTTCTTTGAAGTTTCAATTCCAACATGGACGCAACTGACCAATCAAACTGAAGGCAGCTGACAGTGTTGCATTCAAAATATTCAACATGGTGCATCACTTGTTTCTCAGAAATGATAACAGGGATAAAAATCTACAGATACTATGATTTCAACATGTGGATGATGTGAATAGTCATACACACATCTTAAAGGGACAGTTCACCCCAAAATCATAAATGCATACATTTCCTCCTACTTATAATGCTGCTCATTCATCTAGATTGGTTTGGTGTTAGTTGCTTAGTTTTTGAGATATTGGCTGTGGAGATGTCTGCCTATATTGGAATTATATTAAGAAACTATATTTGGAAGGACAATATAAACTAGATGAGCCAGATGGCACTCAACAGCAACGTGTTTTTCCAGAAGTCATGTTCTGGTTACTCAAAATAATGCACAGACCTTGTGAGCAGTTTCAAGTTGGAACTGCCCTCTTTCTCATACAGACGTAAGCGTGCATCCACTCATGGAGGAGAGGCTTGTGACGGTGCAGGATGTAAACATTAGTGGCTCATTTACGCTAAATGTTAAACACACATACAGATACGGACGGACCCCTCTGTCCATAGTCGTTAATCATTAATTTCGTCCATTTTTCCGCACATTATTTGAAACCTTTTGGATATGGATGAAACAGAGCAGTACCACCAGTAGTCAGAGGGGGCAGAGTATTGGAAATGACCAGGTCTTGATTTCTGCAAATTTCTGGCGCTTTGAGCGCCACAAGCCAAGTGTCACCTGATTCCATTATATTCAAGTGAAGGCAGACATTTCCAGAACTGATATCTCCAGACCTCAGAAACTCACACCAAAGAAATCTACTGTAGATGGATAAAAGTACAACAGGTAAGAGGAAAACTATGTGAACTGTCTCTTTAACATAAGAGCGCAGCCTTTTCATGACTAAAATTAAAATAGGCCTGAACATTAAGGTCAAATAGCTATTATGTCCATAAATTAATTGCACATAATATGAAAATAATTAAGTGCACAAATGGAAAGAACCAAGAACTCAGAGCAGAAAATATATAAATGCAAAAAATGAGTTATCAGAAGATCCTTTACACACTTAGCACCCATTCTTTTCAAATAAAGAGGCTGGGAGTGAGAAAGTAAGAGAACCGGAGCAAATAGAGAGGATGGAGTTGAGGGGAGAAGAGGAGGAAAGAGTTCTCGATGTGAGCAGTAATCAGACGAAGCCAGCAGGGGGGACAGGGAGGGTTGGTGGGGTCAGAGCGGAGCACCACTAAGCAGCCTTTCTCTTCATTAGCAGCCTCTCTAAGGGGGGCGTCACAGGCCTACCTGTCCAGCAGATTATTGAACCGACTAACCAGTGGCTCCCACCCCGCACACACACTCTCACACATTCTCCCCTCTCTGATTCCCACAGACCCAGAGGAATCACGACCTAGCTGCAGCCTCGCTGACAACTTTAACTTTTTCTTTAACCTCACGTAGCAGCGCTGTAGAATGAACCGGAGCGTCTACTCACTGCATAACGAGGACATTTACCTCCACATTTTCTCCATTATTTTATGGAGTTTTGATGTAGTGCTAAGAAACATGTTGATATTTATCGATATTATTACATGGAGACGTTGTCTTAGTTTTTAGAAATTGTTACATTGTGATATGGCTTAAGTGTTGTCTTTTCCTGGTTTTAAAGGCTGCATCACAGTAAGGTGATTTTCTAAACTTATCAGCCTGTTCACGCTGTTTTATGATTTGCCTTTATTCACTTAGTCATCCACAGTACTCATGATTATTTATCAAATATCACGTTGTGTTAACATTTTATGAAAGCACCAATAGTAATCCCAATATTAGTGCAATATAAGTACTGATATGGAGGTATCTGGTCAAAAATATTGTGTGTGTCTCTATCCCT